>NC_091997.1:46538515-47174286 GCF_044704955.1 Pristiophorus japonicus
CTCTTTCTTCCCTCCCCCTCCCCACCCACTCTTTCTTCCCTCCCCCTCCCCACCCACTCTTTCTTCCCTCCCCCTCCCCACCCACTCTTTCTTCCCCTCCCCCTCCCCACCCACTCTTTCTTCCCCTCCCCCTCCCCACCCACTCTTTCTTCCCCTCCCCCTCCCCACCCACTCTTTCTTCCCTCCCCCTCCCCACCCACTCTTTCTTCCCTCCCCCTCCCCACCCACTCTTTCTTCCCTCCCCCTCCCCACCCACTCTTTCTTCCCTCCCCTCCCCACCCACTCTTTCTTCCCTCCCCCTCCCCACCCACTCTTTCTTCCCTCCCCTCCCCACCCACTCTTTCTTCCCTCCCCTCCCCACCCACTCTTTCTTCCCTCCCCCTCCCCACCCACTCTTTCTTCCCTCCCCCTCCCCACCCACTCTTTCTTCCCTCCCCTCCCCACCCACTCTTTCTTCCCTCCCCCTCCCCACCCACTCTTTCTTCCCTCCCCCTCCCCACCCACTCTTTCTTCCCTCCCCCTCCCCACCCACTCTTTCTTCCCTCCCCCTCCCCACCCACTCTTTCTTCCCTCCCCTCCCCACCCACTCTTTCTTCCCTCCCCCTCCCCACCCACTCTTTCTTCCCTCCCCCTCCCCACCC
The DNA here is from genome assembly GCF_044704955.1 of Pristiophorus japonicus. Lineage (NCBI taxonomy): Eukaryota > Metazoa > Chordata > Chondrichthyes > Pristiophoridae > Pristiophorus > Pristiophorus japonicus. The sequence continues at coordinate 46,539,157 of NC_091997.1, forward strand.
ACTCTTTCTTCCCTCCCCCTCCCCACCCACTCTTTCTTCCCTCCCCCTCCCCACCCACTCTTTCTTCCCTCCCCCTCCCCACCCACTCTTTCTTCCCTCCCCCTCCCCACCCACTCTTTCTTCCCTCCCCCTCCCCACCCACTCTTTCTTCCCTCCCCCTCCCCACCCACTCTTTCTTCCCTCCCCCTCCCCACCCACTCTTTCTTCCCTCCCCCTCCCCACCCACTCTTTCTTCCCTCCCCCTCCCCACCCACTCTTTCTTCCCTCCCCCTCCCCACCCACTCTTTCTTCCCTCCCCCTCCCCACCCACTCTTTCTTCCCTCCCCCTCCCCACCCACTCTTTCTTCCCTCCCCCTCCCCACCCACTCTTTCTTCCCTCCCCCTCCCCACCCACTCTTCCTTCCCTCCCCCTCCCCACCCACTCTTTCTTCCCTCCCCCTCCCCACCCTTCTTCTCTTCCCTCCCCCTCCCCACCCACTCTTCCCTCCCCCCCACTCTCCCCTTCTCCCCCTCCCTGCACTCTCCCCCCTCCACTCTCCCCTCCTCTTCTCCCCCCTCCACTCCACTCTTCCCTTCCCCCCTCCATTCTCCTCTCCTCTCCCCACCCCCCCCCCCTGCCATGACCTCCATTGAAGATTATGCTTCTTTGAGTACGTCCGACATCATACAGGTGGAACATATGCATCTGGTGGAAATGGAGGAATTGTTGTTCCTGAGGTGGATTGGCTCAGATTTGGGCTGTCTAATTTTTATGGAATCTCTAGAATGATGCCTAGCCAATGAAGAGATGATTCTAAGATGATGGCTGTGGCATTACTGAATAATATTAATAAAAAAACAATTTCTGTTCAAAATGATGAAGGGTTGTGATGGAGTAAATAAGGAGAAACTGTTTCCAGTGGCAGGAGGGTCGGTAACCTGAGGAAACAGATTTAAGGTAATTGGCAAAAAAAACAGTGGGGAGATGAGGGAAAAAACTACAGAGTGAGTTGTTATGATCTGGAATGCACTGCCTGAAAGGGTGGTAGAAGCAGATTCAATAATAACTTTCAAAAGGGAATTGGATAAGCACAAAGGGGAAAACTTACAGGGTTATGGGGACTGACAAGGGGAGTGGGACTAATTGGACAGCTCTTTCAAAGAGCTGGCAAAGGCATGATGGGCTAAAGGCCTCCTGGACTTAAAATTGGCCCACTCACTGGAGATGCGCCACTTTTCTGCGTCGAAAAGTGCTCCGAAAAAATCAGGCCCCACTTTAGTCGCTGTCTGGCCTCTACCGGGTATTCGCGCAGAGTGGCCAGTCGGGTCAGGGGCAGAGCCAGCATCCCACGCTGAAAACAGTGCCGGGACGTCTGCGCATGCGCAGTAGCTCCTCCACCCCAGCCTCTCATGTGCGTGCTGCAGCGTGGGACCCCATCATCATCATCATCATCATCATCATACCAGTTGCTGGTGCGTCCCGCCCCTATCCCAGGCCGAGTGGCCTACCGCATAGGCCAGCCCGCTGTCCTCCCAGGCTGAAGATGAAGGTAGGGTAGGACTGACTGACTTCTATTTTTTATTTGGATATTTTGAAAAAATTATGTAAATATGTTTTGTCTCTTGTGAATAGTGATGATCATTTGTCAAGCCTATTTACCTGGTGCTATTGTGAAAGAAGAACATAAGTGATGGAGGAACTCTGAGAGAATATGTTATCTAAATAAAGTCTACTTCCATAAATAATATGGGCTCAATTTTGGCCCAGTATAATCATTGCAAACAAATAGTTGTTTAAATTAGTTGTGAGATTAGGGCAATTTAATTCAACTATCTTTTTACTTTTATTTTTGTAGTTTAAGCTTCCATGAATGCTTCTGTTGTACAGTAAATTAGCTTTGCAAAGTTTGTCATATGATGTCCTGTATAACTGTTTGATCCTATTTACGTTCTTTAGTCAAGTCATTAAGTTCTGCTGGCCTCTGATGTATCTACCTGTGCTGATTTCTTAACTCTCCGCAAGGGTTTTCACAAGCAGCCACATACTCTGGCCTGTTAGTTTGGAGTAAATATTAGCTGGCCAAAGTGACCTAAATGGCCAAAACGGGCATAGGTGGCTGGTAACGCCCCCTTTTGGAAAAAAAAAACGAAACTAAACAAATCCTAACTAATTCACTTACACTGGCGCAAATTGAATGTGCAAAATGTGGATTTTTAAGATACTTCAGAAAAATCAAGTAGCTCCAAAAAAAAACAGAGCAACTCCTAGCCAATTTTGAGCCCTATGATTCTATGATTAAACAAACCACTGCAGACCTAGACCTGCTTTAGTCATTTTAAGTTGTGGTATGCTACTCTTATTCAGGCATGAAACATTTTGGGCTTGCAAAGTAAGAATTGCCTTGCATGCCAAGAGTGGTATGTTCAGAGAATCAAAATGCTGATGAAAGTGCAAAAAATGAGTTTAAGCCTCGCACTGAGTGTTTGAGTATGTTTTAGGAACCTTTAGTTGGCTTTGACGCAGTTAATACGTTTGGCAGCCTTGCTTTTCCTCCACTATCTCTTGTGTTCAAATCCGCCAACTGTTTCCATGTAGGAAAACTTAGAAATTCCAAAGCCTAATGTCTGTTAACAGGAAGGATGAGTGTCAACATTTAGGGAAAAAAGCATGGTTGGGTGAAGAACTGTTGAAAAAGGTTCACAGGCCTGGCAATCCCAGACCAAGTTTTTTTTCCTTCCTTTTAGGATTTTTCCCCCTTTCCTGAAGGCCTTGACCTCTTGCCAGGACATGGTTCCATGGGTGCCCTCTGGTAACTCTGCTTCACGTGATAGATAGTTTTTTGACGATAGGTAGTGTTGCAATCAGGCGGGATCCAGTCTTCATGCACGTGCACTTTAGGCAATGAGCACTGTATAGGGATCCGGAGCAGGCTCAGTATCTGATTTTCTTTTTTCGGTCCTTCTCCCTAGCCTGTGCCAGTAGCACTGAGGCGAGTTGCAGCCTCCTTACTGGTGTCATAGGCGAGATCAGAAAGAAAGGTTGCATTTACAACCAAAGAGATACTTTCGAAGTGTAGTCACTGTTGTAATGTGGGAAACATGGCAGCCAATTGCACACAGCAAGCTCCCACAAACAACCATGTGATAATGACCAGACAATCTGTTTTTATTATGTTGCTTGAGGGATGACTATTGGCCAGGTAACGTTACCGACCAGGGATCGACGTTGATCTGTTTGGATCAGCTATTCATTAGGTTAACCAACTGAGCTGTTGAAGAAGCCCCATTTTATATATTTTTTTTAAAGTGACACCCACTGTCATTTCTTTAACTTGTTTATTGGCACAAACCTATATTTAGCTTTGAATCAAATATAGTGCAGCCAACATTAAAGGGGAGTCACACCATCTGTAATAAAATAGTTGTGCATAACTATGGTTACATTGTTTGTGTTTTTGGTCTGTGACTATATTTTTGTTTTTAAATTGCATGGTGATGATCTCATCGAGAACTGCCTAGGATGGGAAAATACTGAGTCTGACCGTGTGTGGAAGCTGAATTTCTCCGAGGATCTGGTTGCTAAACTGTGACCTGGTCATTCTCTCTCTCTTAATTTACCTCCATTGCACATAAATGGCCCTATTCCAGATCCTTGATGTCATCAGCAGTTAAACAAAAAGACTTAGGAAATCAATTAAAATTAATTCAAAATAAAATGGCATAAAGTCTGAAATTTACACCAGCACTGCAACTTACAAAATTGCTTACCAAGTAACAAGTAGATTCTAATTGACCTCACTCGGTGTTTACTTAACAACAATTTGACTTTGTGGCCTGAGAGGGATTATGCTTCACTCCAGCAGTGAATAATAGATTGAGCAGTACGTGGGATAACGCTTCTGTTCTTATAAAGCAGTGTAACACAAGATTTGTTAACTCTTGATGCTCTACAAAAGAAAAAGCAGAAAGCTGATTTTCAGCAGCTGCATCACAGGGTAACCGGACCTGGCTTTCTGTTTGATCTGAACTTCCAGTGAGCAAGGGGAAAGCAGAGGGGTTGCCTGCATAGCATCGACAAAACCAAGGAAGGCGAGGGAAAGAACATGCCCGTTTTAAAGTTCAGCAGTAACTTTTGATTTACCTGCTGGCTGTGATGTGCCTTGCAGTTGGAAAAACGTCCCAGCATTTAGAATGTTCACTAGGTGCTTGTGGAACTGAACACCAGCACACATCAGTGCTTTCAGGAGCAGAGGACGTAAAAGTACATTTGAAATCAATGTTTGATATATAAAGCTGGACAATAGAGCCCTTACACAGCTTGTATCTCCATGCGATCATCTCACAAACAATGCCATTTTGAATAAACTTATCTCAATTACATGTGCTTTTTTTAGAAACTGGATTTTGGAGATTGTAGCAATGGAATCGGTGACCCTTCTCACTAAGTTATGCTTCATTGCTGGAGAGTTACAAGAGCTGCTTTAGTCACGTGAAACACTACTGTCCTGTCATTTCCCTGTTTTCCCCATATTCCATGGTAGGCACAAATGTGTTCACTGTAGTGTCTGCAGCTCACCAATCACACAGACCTCTGTTACTTTCCCAATGCTCGCCGTCTGCCTCTACCATTGTCAGCTGTATAACTGTAACAAATATTTTTTTAAAACCTACAGTAAAAAAACACTGACAGTGAAATAAGAGATTCAATCTTGTAGTTTTGGCAAAAACAGATTATCTGGTCATTGTCACATTGCTGTTTGTGGGAGCTTGCTGTGCGCAAGTTGGCTGCTGCAGTCAACAGTGACGACACTCCAAAAGTACTTTATTGGCTATAAAGTGCTTTGGGCCGTCCGGTGGTCATGAAAGCCGCTATCAAAATGCAAGTCTTTTTTTTCTTTTTTTTAAAAAAACCCACAAGTTTTGCTCTCTCCGTTTGTCAGCAGAACAATCAGAATTGCATTAAGTTGTAACTGATTGTCAGCTATCTGTTGCCCTATATGTAGTCCTCTGTGCTGATGTAGATCCGATCTAATTCCTCGCTTGTCCCTGAGGCCACATGCCCCCTTGTAGCTTCGTTATTCAAAGCAGGCATTTTTATTGCCTGCCTGAGGCTGCAGCATCTCTGTTTAGAGATTTAATTTGGCTTTTTAATTGCTTTCATTCTTTCCAACTTGTAAATTGAGCCGGCAAATGAAACAATCACTTGCATTAACTGTTGAGGATAGAAGGAGTCCTAGAAAGCACATCTGCCCATAGAACAGGTGCGAGAACCGTATCGCACATACAGCGGAGGAGATGTGTACAGGAGAGCTGCAGCAGCTGAGAAGCTGACCTCTGTCGCTGGGACACCTAATCTGAATGCAGTGACTGCAATGCAAATTCGGTATAGGTGAATGGGGTGAGGGGTGGTGATGGGGGTGGAGTTAGATGACCTTGAGTGATCTGCTTCAAAACTCACTCACATGCTGGAGATAATTTAATCATCACCTTTTGGAGGTTTAAGGAGCACCATTGCTATATTGGGGAGCTTACAGGCAATTTTATGCACTGAAATTAAAATATCCAAATCTGCTATTGAGTTTATGCTCTGTTACTTGGTTCGGTGCAGTGGGAATTTATGCCTTCTTTAAATTACAGACATGCTTCAATAAGAGATGGTTCTGTAATATTGCAGGTAAGTGGCCCTGTGGAACGGGCACTATTTATATACTGCAAGGGAAGTTCCACAACACCTCAACAGCAACAATTGGCATTTCTATAGCGCCTATAATGTAAAATCGTCCTTGGGTGTTTCACATGAGCGTTATCAGACAGCATTTGACACTGAGCCACATCACGAGATAGGACAGTTGACCAATAGCTTAGTTAAAGAGGTAGGTCTTGAGGAGTGTCTTAAAGGAGGAGAGAGAGGTTTAAGGAGGGAATTCCAGACCTTAGGGCCTGGGCAGCTGAAGGCAGGGCTACCAATGGTTAAAATCGGGAGCTCGCCATTTTATACAGTTTCTGCTAGGTTCTTTATCCGCTTGCTTATTATGGGTTCCTCATTGCTGGCTTCTTCCTTGAGTCAGGGTTAGAGACTCAATGAGCAACATCATTGTACTGATGGCTTTCTGATAAGAATCCAAAGCCTTAAGAGTCCCCAGAATTGCATGACGCTGTGTCCTAACTTGCACTAAGTCCCGCTCACCCATCACCCCTGTGCTCGCTGACCTAAATTGGCTTCCAGTTAAGCAACGCCTCGATTTCAGAATTCTCATCCTTATTTTCAAATCCCTCCATGGCCTCACCCCTCCTTATCTCTGTAATCTCCTCCAGCCCCCTCCCCCCTCCCCCCCCCCCCCCCGAGATGTCTGTGCTCCTCTAATTCTGCCCTCTTGAGCATCCCTGATTATAATCGCTCAACCATTGGTGGCCGCGCCTTCTGTTGCCTCTGCCCCAAGCTCTGGAACTCGCTGCCTAACCCTCTCCGCCTTTCCACCTGTCTTTCCTCCTTAAAACATACCTCTTTGACCAAGCTTTTCGTCACCTGCGCTAATTTCTAGTTATGCAGGCTCAGTGTCATTTATTATCTCATAATACACCTGTGAAGCGCTTTGGGACATTTCATCGCGTTAAAGGTGCTATATAAATACAAGTTGTTGTTGTTGAGGCTAAGAAACTGAGCCAGTGATGAAATGGGCCAAATGCCAAATTTGGCCTGACCTTGTCGAGTTAGGGAAAGATTCTGTATTTCAAATCCACAGTGCTCTCGGACACCAGGAAGTGTGCGGCTGACCACACCGATTTCTAATTGTGTGATTGTTCAAGTGCATTTTGACTGCAGCCATTGGTCCGATGCCGGTAGCTACAGTTCAGGTTGCACCCAAACTGCGTTACGCTAACATTGCCGAGCATGCACCTCAATTCTGTGGCCCAGGAGAGAGCTGTGTGCTTACACACGTGCGCGGAACTGTTCTCCCAGCAGCTACATTTTATATGTTGAGACAGTGCAGGTGGCAGTGTGCGGACATTTAAATCAATTGCAGGTAGGTTTAACGTGTGTGATAGATCCAACGACAACTAGAGACCTGCTCTGTTGCTCTTGCCACTGGACCAAGACCTATCTCTGTCAAGCCCGTGTGGTGGCTGGTGTGCAACGGCCAAAAAAATCCACACGCAGGCATCTTCCACCCTACACTATGCAGTTCAGGACCTGGAATATTAGGTCCTTCATTGAAACACTTGTGAACTCATCCTTTTTTGGCGTGGAAGCAAGTCATCCTCATTTCCAAGGACTGCCTATGACGATATGAGATCCAAGGGTCCCCACCAAAGCACCTTTTATATCTGTGTTGACACTGCATTGCATTTGCACTTCATTTGGTGTCAGCCTGAAGCAGAGATTACCTGCTCCAGGGAATCTCTCTCCACTTTGCAAACCACCAACGGCAAAATTGCAATGTAAATCCAAATTGTGGTCTGCGTGTTCATTAAATTGCTAACTGCTGTTTATAATCTCAATCTCCTGAGCCCAGTCATTGGGTTCATTCAAGGAACAGCTAGATGTTATAATGGGAAGATTGTAGGGTTGGTCTTATGGAATGATGAAATCAGTTGGGCTGAAATCTTTCTCTATCCAAACCTATCTAGAGGTTTGTGAAGTCTGTTATATTCTTGACACAGTTTTGTGGCAGGGTTTATAAAATGATGTTCTTCTGTCAGGGTTGTAATTAGTTGGTATCATTTGCTTAGTTAATTGGTGGGGGGAGGATGGTGGTGGTGGGGGGGAGAGCTTTTAAGATAGTGGAATGTATATAATTTACAAACCGTACAAAATTACAAATGTTTAATCCAGATAATTTAATTGACCAATCAAAAGAATGGAAAATGAATGAACTTTAGCAAGCCTGTTAAGGATGTGTGATGGAGCAATCTAGAGCTGTCTGTTATGGTAACTGCAATATGTGTGCACATTAGGTCCATGCAGCAGAGCAGGTCTCCAGTCGTCTTGGTTAACCCTTGCCACTGGAACAAGGCCGAGTTCTGTCAAGCCCGTGTGGTGGCTGGTGTGCAATGGCCACCCCATGTTAAAAACAATCCATGCACAGGCATCTTCCACCCTTCAACATGTAGCTTGGGTCCTTTGAAAAACCTGTGAACTCGTCCTTTTTTGGCGTGGAAACAAGTCATCCTCACTTCGAAGGACCGCCTATGATAATGATATGGTAATTTTACTACATTCAACAACTGGCAATACATAAGAGAAAAGTAGTTTATTAATCTGGTGTTTGATGCCTAATATACTCCTGGGTTTACCCAAAACAGACTAACTGGTTATCAGTCTCATTGCTTTTTGTGGGGCCTTGTGCTCAAGTTGGCTGTTGTATTTACCAACAGAAATGACTGCACTTGGGAAAAGTAATTTATTAGCTGTGAAGTGCTTTAGATTATCTCCTCGTTTTGGTTTCTTCACCTGATGCAGGCTCAGGATGGGAGCTGTGTCCTTCAAGACTCAGCCAGTGGTGGGAATACCGAGCCACCCTTGGTGGACATTGAAAGTGCCACCCAGTGTACATTCTGTGCCTTTGTTTTGAAGGTTCATTCAAGTGTTCAACACAGAGGAGTACTAATGATAGGTGGTGGTGATCAACATGACATTTCCTTGGCCTTGTTTGACCTGAAGCCATGATGCTTCAAGGAGTCCACAGCCGATGTTGAGGACTCCAGAACAGCTCCCACCTGTCTGTATATCACTGCACCCACTTCTGATGGGTATCCTGCTGTTGGGGCAGGATATACCCAAGGATGATGCTGGAGGAGTCTGGGTCGTTGGCTGAAAGGTATGATTCCGTGAGAATGACTGTCAAGCTGTTGCTTAACTAATCTGTGGGACAGATCTCCCAACTTGGGCACCAGCCCCCAGATGTTGGTGTGGAGGACTTTGCAGGGCTGACTGGGCTGAGATTGTCTTAGTCTTGTGCTGATATTATGCCTGAGTTGTTGTCGCTAGACTTTGTTCATGTTGAACTTTGTAATGAATTGTTAACATTTTGCTGGGTCACTTCAGAAGGTATTGAGTCAATAACACGGTGTGTGACTGGAGTACTTTAGTGGTGCTATAAATCATGGCTATAAACATATGGGTAGAAATTGCTGTTGGCAGTCACTGCACATGAACGTTGAATGTTTTCATATATTAACGGAGGCATTGACCTGGCATTTGTGGTGGGTAATAACAGCAAACGAACAGCATACGCTGTTACCCCTTTGAAACTGACCGCAACTTCAGGATGTAATGCATCCTAACGCGGAAATCCTGAAGTTGTGGTCAGTCATTCACTGCTCCGACACTGGCTGTACCCCCCCCTCCCCATACCCCGCAATCAGTGTAAACCATCCCCCCCCACTCCCCATACACCGCAATCAGTGTAAACCATACCCTCCCTCATATCCCGCAATCAGTGTAAACCCCCCTCCCCATACCCCGCAGTCAGTGTAAACCCCCCTCCCCATACCCCGCAATCAGTGTAAACCCCCCCCCATACCCCGCAATCAGTGTAAACCATTCCCCCCCCCCATACCCCGCAATCAGTGTAAAACATCCTCCCCCCCATACCCCGCAATCGGTGTAAACCATTCCCCCCCATACCCTGCAATCAGTGTAAATCATTCCCCCCCCATACCCCGCAATCGGTGTAAACCATCCCCCCCCCATACCCTACAATCAGTGTAAATCATTCCCCCCCCATACCCCGCAATCAGTGTAAACCATACCCTCCCCCATACCCGCAATCAGTGTAAACCTCCCTCCCCATACCCCGCAATCAGTGTAAACCATCCCCCCCACTCCTCATACCCCGCAGTCAGTGTAAATCCCCTCCCCCATACCCCGCAATCAGTGTAAACCATCCCCCCCCATACCCCGCAGTGTAAACCCCCCTCCCCATACCCCGCAGTCAGTGTAAACCCCCCTCCCCATACCCCGCAGTCAGTGTAAACCCCCCTCCCCATACCCCGCAGTCAGTGTAAACTCCCCCCCCCATACCCCGCAATCAGTGTAAACCATTCCCCCCCCCCCATACCCCGCAATCAGTGTAAACGATCCCCCCCCATACCCCGCAATCAGTGTAAACGATCCCCCCCCATACCCCGCAATCGGTGTAAACCATTCCCCCCCATACCCTGCAATCAGTGTAAATCATTCACCCCCCATACCCCGTAATCAGTGTAAACCCCCCCCCCCCACATACCCCGCAATCAGTGTAAACCATTCCCCCCCCCCATACCCCGCAATCAGTGTAAACGATCCCCCCCCATACCCCGCAATCAGTGTAAACCCCCCCCCCCCACATACCCCGCAATCAGTGTAAACCATCCCCCCCATACCCCGCAATCAGTGTAAACCATACCCCCCCATACCACGCAATCAGTGTAAACCATACCCCCCCATACCACGCAATCAGTGTAAACCCCCCCATCCCCCGCAATCAGTGTAAACCCCCCCCATACCCCGCAATCAGTGTAAAACCCCCCCCATACCACGCAATCAGTGTAAACCATCCCCCCCCTATACCCCGCAATCGGTGTAAACCATACCCCCCCTATACCCCGCAATCGGTGTAAACCATCCCCCCCCTATACCCCGCAATCGGTGTAAACCATACCCTCCCCATACCACGCAATCAGTGTAAACCCCCCCCCATACCCCGCAATCAGTGTAAACCCCCCCCCATACCCCGCAATCAGTGTAAACCCCCCCCCCCATACCACGCAATCAGTGTAAACCATTCCCCCCCCCCCATACCCCCCAATCGGTGTAAACCCCCGCCCCTATACCCCGCAATCAGTGTAAACCCCCCCCCCCCATACCCCGCAATCGGTGCAAACCATCCCCCCCCCCATACCCCCCAATCAGTGTAAACCCCCCCCCCCCATACCCCGCAATCAGTGTAAACCATCCCCCCCCCATACCCCCCAATCAGTGTAAACCCCCCCCCCCATACCCCGCAATCGGTGTAAACCATCCCCCCCCCTCCATACCCCCCAATCAGTGTAAACCCCCCCCATATCCCGCAATCAGTGTAAACCCCCCCCCCATACCACGCAATCAGTGTAAACCATTCCCTCCCCCCCCATACCCCCAATCAGTGTAAACCCCCGCCCCTATACCCCGCAATCAGTGTAAACCCCCCCCCCATACCCCGCAATCGGTGTAAACCACTCCTCCCCCCCCCATACCCCGCAATCAGTGTAAACCCCCCTATACCCCACAATTAGTGTAAACCCCCCCATACCCCGCAATCAGTGTAAACCCCCCCCCCTATACCCCCCAATCAGTGTAAACCCCCCTATACCCCCCAATCAGTGTAAACCCCCCCTATACCCCGCAATCAGTGTAAACCCCCCCCTCCATATCCCGCAATCAGTGTAAACCCCCCCCACCCAATACCCCACAATCAGTGTAAACCCCCCCTACCCCCCAATACCCCGCAATGTGTAATCTGTGAAATGAGGGAAACTGACACACGTCGGCTTTCCCAACGTAATATAGAAGCTAAATTCACCATTAAAAGTTAGACCCTTTTGGATTAGATGTAACTGTGGTTTTAACAGAATATTGACTGCTGAACAAATGTTATGACCCTGAAAAACTAATTTTAATTTTGTGGAGTGTCAAATTTATTCATTTTAATAAAAATTACTAATTTTAAGAAACTTTAAAAGAAACATGTGTTCATGTACATCTCAGGTTTACCTTTCCCCATGTGAGAGCCCCAATCTTTGTTTTGCTCTCTAACATTTTGAAAAAGTTAGCATAAAAGGATCAAAATCACTTCCTGGTTCCCAATCTGTGCGAATTCTGCATTGTGATTGGCTGCTTCGCCAGCTTGTTGATGTCACAGTAGTTCCCACTAGGGGATCCCTATAACTTGCACTGATCTCAAATAAATGTTGGAAAAGCCGAACTCCTCACCACCGAGATGAGATCCTTGTGGGAAGCTGACTTTGGGGCCAGAAGCGAATGCATTTGCTTCGCTGCTGACCGCAAAGTACGTGTCATTAATTGAAAACGAAAGGGTCAACACTTGTATTAAGTCAAGCTTTAGCATGACTCAATTGCGCCATCTTGCCTCTGGATTAGATGGTTGTGGGTTCAAGCCTCATTCCAGGGCTTGGGCATGTGATCTAGGCAGTACTGCAATGTGTGGAATTATACATGGACAGTACAACATGGAAGCAAGTTGTTTAGCCCAACGAGCAGTAGACCTAATCCCATGTGCCTGCCCAGATATCAAAACCCTTCATCCTACTTTCCTTTAACCATCGAGCTAACCTATCCTTAAATAGTAAAGAAAGCTGACCAAATCCTGCCACGCATAGCTATAGGAACAGAGCACAACTCCCAGGAGCTATTAATATGCCTGTATAAAGAACATAAGAACATAAGAAATAGGAGCAGGAGTAGGCCATACGGCCCCTCGAGCCTGCTCTGCCATTTTATACGATCTTGGCTGATCCGATCATGGACTCGGGTCCACTTCCCTGCCCGCTCCCCATAACCCTTTACTCCCTTATTGGTTACGAAACTGTCTTTCGCTGTCTGCACCTATTCAGGACCGGAACCAATGTCCTAGGGGGAGTGTTTGCTAGTGCTGTTGGGAAGGAGTTAAACTAATATGGCAGGGGGATGGGAACCAATGCAGGGAGACAGAGGGAAACAAAAAGGAGACAAAAGCAAAAGACAGAAAGGAGATGAGTAAAAGTGGAGGGCAGAGAAACCCAAGACAAAAAACAAAAAGGGCCACCGAATGTAAAAGGGCTGCAGGAGGGGTCAAAACTAAAAATCATGGTTTAAAAACTAGTATTAAAACACTCTTCCTTAACGCACGCAGCATTCGAAATAAAGTAAATGAGTTGATGGCACAAATCATTACAAATGGGTATGATTTGGTGGCCATTACAGAAATGTGGTTGCAGAGTGGCCAAGACTGGGAATTAAACATACAGGGGTATCTGACGATTCTGAAAGATAGACAAGAAGGGAAAGGAGGTGGGGTAGCTCGGTTAATAAAGGATGATATCAGGGCAGTTGTGAGAGCATGAACAAAATGATGAATCATTGTGGGTGGAGATTAGAGATAGTAAGGGAAAAAGTCACTGGTGGGCGTAGTTTATAGGCCCCCAAATAATAACTTCATGGTGGGGCGGGCAATAATCAAGGGAATAATGGAGGCATGTGAAAAAGGAACGGCAGTAATCATGGGGGATTTTAACCTACATATCGATTGGTCAAATCAAATCGCACGGGGTAGCCTGGAGAAGGAATTCATAGAATGCATACGGGATTGTTTCTTCGAACAGTATGTTACAGAACTTACAAGGGAGCAATGAGACAGGAATAATAAACGATCTCCTAGTACAAGATCCTCTCGGAATGAGTGATCACAGTGTGGTTGAATTTGTAATACAGATTGAGGGTGAGGAAGTAGTGTCTCAAACGAGCGTACTATGTTTAAACAAAGGGGACTAGAGTGGGATGAGGGCAGAGTTGGCTAAAGTACACTGGGAACACAGACTAAACGGTGGTAATTGAGGAACAGTGGAGGTCTTTTAAGGAGCTCTTTCATAGTGCTCAACAAAAATATATTCCAGTGAAAAAGAAGGGCAGTAAGAGAAGGGATAACCAGCCGTGGATAACCAAGGAAATAAAGGAGAGTATCAAATTAGAAACCAATGCGTATAAGGTGGCCAAGGTTAGTGGGAAAATAGAAGATTGGGAAAATTTTAAACGACAGCAAAGAATGACTAAGAAAGCAATAAAGAAAGGAAAGCTAGATTACAAAACATAAAAACAGATAGTAAAAGCTTTTACCGATATATAAAACGGAAAAGATTGACTAAAGTAAATGTTTGTCCCTTAGAAGATGAGAAGGGGGATTTAATAATGGGAAATGTGGAAATGGCTGAGACCTTAAACAATTATTTTGCTTCGGTCTTCACAGTGGAAGACACAGAAACCATGCCAGAAATTGCTGGTCACAGGAATGTGGGAAGGGAGGACCTTGAGACAATCACTATTACTAGGGGGGTAGTGCTGGACAGGCTAATGGGACTCAAGGTAGACAAGTCCCCTGGCCCTGATGAAATGCATCCCAGGGTATTAAAAGAGATGGCGGAAGTTATAGCAGATGCATTCGTTATAATCTACCAAAATTCTCTGGACTCTGGGGAGGTACCAGCGGATTGGAAAGCAGCTAATGTAATGCCTCTGTTTAAAAAAGGGGGCAGACAAAAGGCAGGTAACTATAGGCTGGTTAGTTTAACATCTGTAGTGGGGAAAATGCTTGAAACTATCATTAAGGAAGAAATAGCGGGACATCTAGATAGGAATAGTGCAAATCAAGCAGACGCAGCATGGATTCATGAAGGGGAAATCATGTTGAACTAATTTACTGGAATTCTTTGAGGATATAATGAGCATGGTGGATAGAGGTGTACTGATGGATGTGGTGTATTTAGATTTCCAAAAGGCATTCGATAAGGTGCCACACAAAAGGTTACTGCAGAAGATAAAGGTACGTGGAGTCAGTGGAAATGTATTAGCATGGATAGAGAATTGGCTGGCTAACAGAAAGCAGAGAGTTGGGATAAATGGGTCCTTTTCGGGTTGGAAGTCGGTGGTTAGTGGTGTGCCACAGGGATTGGTACTGGGACCACAACTGTTTACAATATACATAGATGACCTGGAAGAGGGGACAGAGTGTAGTGTAACAAAATTTGCAGATAACACAAAGATTAGTGGGAAAGCGGGTTGTGTAGAGGACACAGAGAGGCTGCAAAGAGATTTAGATAGGTTAAGCGAACGGGCTAAGGTTTGGCAGATGGAATACAATGTCGGAAAGTGTGAGGTCATCCACCTTGGGGGGAAAAAAAACAGTAAAATCGAATATTATTTGAATGGGGAGAAATTACAACATGCTGCGGTGCAGAGGAACCTGGGGGTTCATGAAACTCTTTTGAGTTTACCTGCAAAACATAAAAAACATTAAACGGTGCCACCCGACCTGGGTGACACTCCAGACATTTACAAGGCCCTTTTTTTCCCCCCTGGGGGTTCATGAATCCCAAAAAGTTAGTTTGCAGGTGCAACAGGTAATCAGGAAGGTGAATGGAATGTTGGCCTTCATTGCGAGAGGGATGGAGTACAAAAGCACGGAGTTCCTTCTGCAATTGTATAGGGTATTGGTGAGGCCGCACCTGGAGTACTGCGTGCAGTTTTGGTCACCTTACTTAAGGAAGGATATACTAGCTTTGGAGGGGGTACAAAGACGATTCACTAGGCTGATTCTGGAGATGAGGGGGTTACCTTATGATGATAGATTGAGTAGACTGGGTCTTTACTCGGAGTTCAGAAGGATGAGGGGTGATCTTATAGAAACATTTAAAATAATGAAAGGGATAGACAAGATAGAGGCAGAGAGGTTGTTTCCACTGGTCGGGGAGACGAGAACTAGGGGGCACAGCCTCAAAATACGGGGGAGCCAATTTAAAACCGAGTTGAGAAGGAATTTCTTCTCCCAGAGGGTTATGAATCTGTGGAATTCTCTGTCCAAGGAAGCAGTTGAGGCTAGCTCATTAAATGTATTCAAGTCACAGATAGATAGATTTTTAACCAATAAGGGAATTAAGGGTTATGGGGAGCGGGCGGGTAAGTGGAGCTGAGTCCACGGCCAGATCAGCCATGATCTTGTTGAATGGCGGAGCAGGCTCGAGGGGCTAGATGGCCTACTCCTGTTCCTAATTCTTATGTTCTTATGTCTTAAATTTATTCAATGTCCCAGCTTCCACAGCTCTCTGAGGCAGCGAATTCCACAGATTTACAACCCTCTGAGAGAAGAAATTTCTCCTCATCTCAGTTTTAAATGGGTGGCTCTTTATTCTAAGATCATGCCCTCTAGTTCTCGTCTCCCCCATCAGTGGAAACATCCTCTCTGCATCTAGTATAGCCACAACACACTGTCTACAGCTTTGGTCACCGTATCATAGCAAGGATATCCAGGTGTTGGAGGCAGTACAGAAAAATACAATCAAACTGATACCTAGCTTGAGGCATCTAAGCTACGAGGGTGGATCTTGAGATTGTTTATTCTGAAATAGAGAAGACGAGAGAGAGAGAGAGAGATAGAGAGAGAGAGAGATGTTTCGGCGTTCAAGATTTTTGAGGGAAGAGATAAATTAAACCTGAATGTGTTTGAGATTGGCAGACTCTAGAACAAGGATACACAGCCCCAAACATAAGAAGGAAGGTCAGAAATTTAAGAAAGGGAAGATGCACAGACAGCTTAGATTTAACGACACAAAGGAGGATAAAAAAGTGGAATGAACTGCCCAGGGAGGCAATACAGGCAGATAGCGTGGAAAGGTTTAAAGAACAATTAGATAGAGGTTTCAGGGAATGGGTGATGTGGACTATACAGTCTTTTTTGGTGTCAATGTTGTATAAAGAAAGAAAAACTCGCATTTATATAGTGCCTTTCACAACCTCTGGATGTCCCAAAGCACCCTACAGCCAATGAAGTACCTTTCAAGTGTTGTAATGTAGGAAACGTGGCAGCCAACTTGCACACAGAAAGGACCTACAAACAGCAATGAGAGAATGACCAGATACTCTGTTTAAGTGATGTTCATTGAGGGATAAATATTGGCCATTGCTATGGGATCATTTACGTTCACTTGAGAGGGCAGACGGGGCCTCGGTTGAACGTCTCATCCGAATGACGGCACCTCTAGCAGTGTGCCACTCCCTTAGAACTGCACTGGAGTGTCAGCCTAGATTAAGTGCGCAAGTTTCTGGAGTGGGACTTGAACCCTTCGGCAAGAATACACTGATACATCATAAGCTGTAACTTTTATACCTTGTATTTAACTGCAGTTATTATAAATTGCATTATTTTAAATGTATTAATGTAGCAACGTTGATGTATTTTGAGTATTAATAGCGGTATGCTATGGAAATAAACAATAGACTTTTAATGTACAGTACAGAATATGTTTTGTGATATTCGTAGTTAACCTCAAATTGCTCCCAGTACTGCCACCACCAGTGACAGGTCTGTAACACCCAGTACTTCACCCCAGTGTTGTACAGCTCCAAAGTACATTTTGGAGAAGTGATCCCAGTTTGGAAGAACAGAACCTATAATTGTAGCGTTGGATGTCTTCCACAGTTCAAGTAAACATAGTTTGAACATTTTTATTACATTTTACTGAAACCCTGACTAACATTGTTATTCTGTCATTGAGTTGCAATCTTTTAAAAATATTCTCCTTTCACAAGCGTGAAGCACATGAATATCACGTATTTGAACTCCTGTTGTTTTAAGCCATTTGACTTTTGGTTTCCGCTTGATCCAGAGCAAACCATTTATTTCACTGACTTTGCCATCAAATGGGAAAAGACACAAAAATCGTAACGTATTGGAGTATAAAACTAATTGGATGATAGCTCTTTCAAAGTGCTGGCACAGACACGATGGCCCAAATGATCTCCTGTGCTGACTGGTTCTAAACATTAACCCAACCTGTGTGGACTGTAGGTGCTTGTGTCGCATAAAGGGTTTGGAATGTATCCATCCTATAGCTTGCAAAGAACCTGCGGATGATATAAAAATACACCTACCATGGAGGTAGCTTGCTTTGCATACAATGAAAAGATTTAACTACATAGCGGAAGATAAACATGTGGAATGAACTGTTTAGGGAGGTGATCGAGGCAAGTAGTGTGGGAAAATTTAAAGGACAATTGGATAGATGTTTCAGGGAGTGGGTGATGTGGACTACAGTCTTTTTTTGGTCTCAATGTTCCTAATGTTGTAAAAAGAAAACTTGCATTTATATAGCGCCTTTCCCAAATTGGTGGTGAATCAGGAAGGTAGGTCCAGCCACTCCTACAGAATAATGTCTCGTAAAAAGCTGTGTAACGTACCAAGAATCAACAAAATCATGGAACTATGTGGGTTGACTACAAGGGCGTGATCATTTTGGCCAGTTGGATTTCAAGAAGTCCTAAAGTGGCCTGGCAAGGCTGATTTGTCTTCCTCTCAACCCGCCTTTGCTTTTGAAGAATTTCGATCCCTGATTATAATACCCCATAACAATCTGCTCTGTTTTGCGCTTGTTCTTCATTATGAGACTGCATCGGTGCTATTGTTCCATCCTACCCCAAAAATCCCCCAAAAGAATTCTATGTGACCAGAGCAGGTGAGATGGATCCCTTTAGATCTAAATTGATCTGATTGACCCCATTTTACCATGTGTTTGTGATACAAGTTGTGGTTCGAGCTTAAACACGTTTGCTCAAGAGGTTGGAGTGAATGGTCATGGCAGGAAAGTTCAAAGCTATCAAAAACTATTGTGTGGCACACTCCAGGAGGTAAGGTAGCACTGGAAATGATGGGGAACGTGGACATTATCTTACGGCATGTTTTTAAAGGGTCTATTTAACTTTCGGCATTGTTCGATTTCTCTTGGGTACGTTTTTTTGTATATTAACATGAATGATTTTCTGTACGTTAAATGACTCCCTTCCTTAACCAGTGCTGGTGGCATCCTTTCAAAAATCAAACACTTGGAAAGACTTTTAATCTGCATCTTTGTTTTTAAAAAAAAATATATTTTTTTTGTTGGAACCAGGAATGGCAGTGATACTCCAGCATTTGGTCAGGAGCATGTTACTGAGCCCGGTACAAAGATGAGTTAAACTGAGCAGCAGTCTCTCTTCCTCCGCCTCTGCCGTCAGCATATTGTTAATGATGATTTTAATGTGTGGTTCTCCTCGCCTCACTGCCATTGTAAGTCGCCATTTGTGAATTCTGGATGATCAGTGTTAGTATTCTGCTCCTGGGAACATCATAGTTGAATTTAATGAGGTCCTCTTCCCACTGCTTGGCCTACTGAGGTCATGTTAATTGGAGTCCATCAGAATTTGAACTTAAAACCTACTAGATCTGTTTGGCCCAGCATATCTCTTACCTGTGCATTTTCGTACAATGGCATAGAATGTTCAGCACAGAAACAGGCCATCTCGGTGTTTCTGCTGCACACGAGCCTCCTCCAACCCACCCCATTTCATCAAACCCTGTCAACATAATCTTCTATTCCTTTCTCCCTGGTGAGTGTTTATCTAGCTTCCCACAGGGAGCAGTTGAGGCGAAAAGCATCGATGCACTCAAGGGGAAGCTAGATAAACACATGAGGGAGAAAGGAATAGAAGGATATGTTAATGGGGTGAGATGACTAGGGGTGGGAGGAGGCTCGTGTGGCGTATAAACACTGGCATGGACCTGTTGGACTGAATGACCTGTTTCTGTGCCGTACATTCTATGTAATACTCATTTGAGAAGGTGGGTTCAGTTGCCTATTTGCTCTTTCACTTGAAAGTTAATAACTGCATCTTTTTTTCTGACTGCTGGATGTGCCTACTTGTGAAATAGCTTTTTCCCTAACCGTGTCAACTCTGTTTTTCACTGTGATCTAGAACTTTCAGCTACTGGTTATGGGTATGTTCCATGCAGGAAGATCCAGAGAGTCGTCACTGTGCCTCAGATTGTGCGTTTACATCATTCCAGCGCACATTTCCAGTCTCCCACTATCTCTGCCATCAGTTGTGCTGTGAAAATGGAGCCACTCCTCGTTGCTTTTGTCGTGTTTTTCCAAGGGCTGATAGGGAAACCTCGTACAGTATATCGGGAAAATAAAAAGTCCTCTTTCCTCTGACGGGGCCCTGCCCGAGTTTGTAGATAGATGCTAACCCACCCATTTCCTCTGCCTCTCCTCAACAGGCAGATCCATGAGGTGCAGACCCACATGGGGCGGCTGGAGAAGGCCGACGCACAGTCTGTTCACTGTAAGTATTTGTAATTAAGAGGTTGTAAACGGAGTCAGTCTGGTGCCAGGGCAGGGAAGGAGGTGGCACGGGCACACAGCTCTGCCAAAAGAAATAATGACATTGTTATCTGTCCTGGTGGGGTGGCTTATTACATCACAAATTACAAGGTGACATTTCTGGTTATCACCCATGTCTTGTGCACGGACTTTCCTGTTTTTCTCAGTCATTCCACACAAAGATTTAACATTTCTCCAGGACTCCATGACCCATAGTTTGTTCACTGTAACCGTGAATTAGTCTCTTAAAATGTATTACTTCTGTTGTGATAAATGGCAGATTAGTTCCAACTAAACTTGCTGGGATTGTACCACAGTCATTAATCACTTGGTGCAGATGTCTTTTTGCATCGACGCTGAACGCATTGGCAATAGATGCCCCCACACGCTACCTGCTGCCAGCCCATGAGGAGAGGAGAGGAGAGGAGAGGAGAGGAGAGGAGAGGAGAGGAGAGGAGAGGAGAGGAGAGGAGAGGAGAGGAGAGGAGAGGAGGTGGGCGGGCAGGGGAGGGGAGGGGGGTATTCTCCTTAGTTTCACATTATGTCGTATAGAGAGATATGGGCATGTTGACGAGCCTGTTATCTCATTTATAAACAGCTGAGTTTGCGCTTATTTCCAACTCCTGGGCATTCATAGTTCTCTATATAGTAAAACTACTTGCCTTATCAAGTTGGCTTATATAAGTAACAAACTAAAGCCAGCTTTATTTTAAAACAAAAACAACACATGAATGTTTGCAACATGTTTTCTATTGGATGTACGGCCAGGAGTAATGGTATTGGCTGATTTCCTTGCCGGAGGCTACTTTCCGACGTTGACTGTGCCAATAGTTTAAGAGTCAGGCTTTGGCTTAGCTCATGTGTCTTGTTTTGCTCTCACTGGTGAGGGGAGAGCCAGACAGACCAGTTTTTGTTTTCAGCCAGGCTTCTTATAACTTGCCTGGGAAAGGGGAACTGCACCGATGTAGGTCCAAGGTGTCCATGCTCTGAGAAGTGTGCGGGGTCCCCTCTTGTCACTGTTTACCTTGGCGCCTAATTCACTAAATGGAGTTAAAGGAGGGTCGAATGTTTATTTTTGAGGAGTGGAATTTTTGTCCACATAAAGATGAGGGTGATGCTGCTGGGTGCTGATGCACTTTCCTAGATCAGTAAGTCTTGGGTCTGATACAGGGTAGTTTAGATGTAGATTAAGATCAGTGTGTTTTGTCAATATTCCACCGAAACCCCAAACTCTGAACAGCACCACCTACTGCACCAATGTGATACTTCCATTTATCATTACTGAAGGAGGCTGGTGCATCTATTGATTATGGACAATTGCACATAAAAGACTTGAGGCCTATCTAGGAACTGTTCAGAATGTCCATCCCCATTTCAGGCAAGGTCCCCAGGTTGGAGTTAAAAATACAGCCTCCAGAGGTGAAAAGATAATCTGTGTAGCCAGCACATCACCCGAATAAAGATAGTAAATTATGACCAGTTCCATAAGAACATAAGAAATAAGAGCAGGAGTAGGCCATTCGGCCCCTTGAGCCTGCTCTGCCATTCAATAAGATCATGGCTGATCTGATCTTGGCCTCAACTCAACTTCCCTGCCTGCTCCCCATTACCCTTGACTCCCTTATCGTTCAGAAATCTGTCTATTTCCACCTTGTGTATATATATTCTGCACAGCTTTCTGGGGTAGAGAATTCCAAAGATTCACGACCCTCTGAGTGAAGAAATTCCTCCTCATTTCTGTTTTAAATGTGAGACCCCTTATTTTGAAACTATGGCCCCTAGTTCTAGATTCCTCAACGAGGAGAAACATCCTCTCTGATTCTACCCTGTCAAGCCCCCTCAGAATCTTGTATGTTTCAGTAAGATCTCCTCTCATTCATTCTTCTAAACCCCAAAGAGTATAGGCCCAACCTGCTCAACCTTTCTTCATAAAACAACCCCATCATCTCAGGAATCAACCTCGAGAACCTTCTTTGAATGCAAGTATATCCTTCTTTAAATACGGAGACCAAAACTGTACGCAATACTCCAGGTGTGGCCTCACCAATACCCTGTAGAGTTGTAGCAGGACTTCTCTGCTTTTATACTCCATCCTCTTTGCAATAAAGACCAACATTCCATTTGCCTTCCTGATTACTTGCTGTACCTGCATACTAACTTGTTGTGTTTCGTGCACAAGGACCCCCAGGTCCCTCTATACTGCAGCACTTTACAATTCTTCTCCATTTAAATTATAATTTGCTTTTCTATTTTTTCTGCCAAAGTGGATAACCTCACATTTTCCCACATTGCACTCCATCTGCCAAATTTTTGCCCACTCACTTAGCCTGTCTATATCCCTTTGCATATTTTTTGTGTCCTCCTCACAATTTGCTTTCCCACCTATCTTTGTATTATCAGCAAACTTGGCTACATTACACATGGTCCCTTCATCCAAGTCATTACTGTAGATTGTAAATAGTTGAGGCCCCAGCACTGATCCCTGCGGCACCCCACGAGTTACAGTTTAGATTTGCTGCATATTTTCTACATGGCATTTGCTATCGGCAGTCCGATGATGTATGTATGTCAATTCACCCACTCCATCATCATCATCATCATCATCATCATCATCATCATCATCATCATCATCATAATCATAGGCAGTTCCTCGGAATCGAGGAAGACTTGCTTCCACACTTAAAATGAGTCCTTAGGTGGCTGAACAGTCCAATACGGGAACCACAGTCCCTGTCACAGGTAGGACAAATAGTCGTTGAGGGTGAGGGAGGGTGGGACAGCTTTGCCGCACGCTCCTTCCGCTGCCTGCGCTTGTTTTCTGCATCCTCTCGATGATGAGACTCGAGGTACTTAGCGCCCTCCCGGAAGCACTTCCTCCACTTAGGCAAGTCTTTGGCCAGGGACTCCCAGGTGTCAGTGAAAGTCTGGTAAATGGAGATATTTTGCTTACCTTTCGAGCAAAGCCTTTTTAAATGATTATGATTTTTTTTTTAAAGAAAAGGAGCATTTTGTGAGGCTGTTTAGAATGACGACTCACCATGGCTTTGTGGCTGCACACGTTCTGTTTGTGTGTGGTTTATTTGATCCCGCTCTAATGCCTCCTGCAGGCATCGATTCGTACTCTGGTACCTTTCCCCCGGCAGCAGCCACCTGTGCTTCCCAGAGCGTGGTGGGCAGAACAAGGAGCCGGATCCTGTCCTCGCCCAATACCCACACATGTATTTTCCAGCAGAAGCCAGAAGGCCATGAGCAGGAGCCCTGGCTGAATGTTTTTTTTCCCCCCTCTCGTTCACCCAGGGCGCTGAGGCCAATTTGCAGCATCCTTTACTGCCACCCCAGGTTAAATCAGTTTAACTCAGCAGACTGGAATTGATCCTTGCGGACTGTGTGTCTTAGTTGCAGGTTACCAACTGAGCCATCAGGGGAGCATCCTGACATTCTGTTAATTGGAGTTTGCATAATTCAGGATTTAAAATTCACAGAATGCCTCTCTTACTGTGAGTTTTTTCATCTTTTAAAGGGCCAGTACAGAGTCTCCTCACTGTTCCATAGCCGTAGACCCTGTGGGTATTAATGGAAAAGAAAGTCTTGCATTTATATAGCGCCTTTCATGACCTTGGGCTGTCTCAAAGTGCTTTACAGCCAATGAAGTCCTTTGTTTTGAAGTGTAGTTACTGTTGTAATGGTGGAAATGTGGCAGTCAATTTGCATTCAGCAAGCTCCTAAACAGCAATGACCAGATATTCTATTTTAGTGATGTTGATTGAGGGATAAATATTGGCCATGACACTGGGGAGAACTCCCCTGCTCCTCTTCGAAATAGTGCCATCCACCTGAGAGAGCAGACGGGGTTTGACATCTCATCCGAAAGAGGGCACCTCCGACAGTGCAGCAGTCCCTCAGTACTGCACTGGAGTGTCGGCCTCAATTTTGTTTTGTGTTTGGAGTGAGACTTGAACCCACAGCTTTCTGACTCGGGCAAGAGAGCTACTAGCTGAACCACGGCTGACGCTATAAGTGCACAGCGTGGCATACAGATGTGTTAGTTCGTTGGATGTCTACAGCATTACTTGAGGAACTTGTGTAGTTCTCCCATTATTTCTTCCATTGTTTTAATGACCTGACCATTCTGTTGCTGCTGCAGTGGTGGAAAACGAAACCCAAGCCAGAATAGATCAGATTTTCAGCAACTTGGAACGACTTGAAATACTGACCAGTAAAGAACCTCCAAACAGACGGCAGAACGCCAAACTGTAAGTGTGATTGCATTTTAACGTACATCATTACACTCCTTTGCAGGTTGTTTATTGAGACAAGTGTTGAATGTTTCACACACAACCTAGATTTAAACAAACTAGGTGAAGGAGGGAGAGTTTTGTACAGTCTTTTGGTGCAGGAACTTCTGAGACAGGCAGTGTAATAGGCTAGTTTTTGTATACTTAAAATATATTTTTTAATATATGAATGTTAATACAAAACACATTGGGGGAAGAAAGCCCAGAACAGATGTCTTTGTAAAGCAAAAAAAAAACATTTTAATCTTGTGTTTGATAGCTGCCCTGAGTTAAAAGGCTATAAATCCCATGGTGAAGTTGTTCTTTCCATTAAATTACTCCCTTTCTATTAATTTTTAAGCACTTAGTTCTGGTCAAGAGGACTTTGTGCCTGTATCTGCTAACCGCCTTGGGGAATTGCATCCTCGTTTTCGTGCCATGAGTTCTGATTAAAATCTCGGATTCCTGTACTTCACTTGTGCTCACTCTTAGGGAATCAGCCTAGCTCTGAACTCAACCTAAATCAGCTCTCCAATCCTCAAGCATAACTTTTCTAAACTGATCATGAACCACACCAAATGAAACCAGCACACCTCTGGGCTTCAGTAGACTGGAAAGTTAAATCATCTCCCGGGTTGCATGGTTTAGAATGCACGGTGCGATGTTATGTTGTCAAATTGTGCAGTATATTCCGGGCCAGTGTAATTGTGTGCCTAACACTCCCCTCTTCCCCCACCCCCACTAACCTCTACTGGGGCAGTATAACTCTGCCTGAAATAGGAAATCTGCTCCAGGTGCATTTGGAGGAAACTAGAAATGTACCAGATTCAAGCCACCATATAACTGTTCTAACTAAGGGACTAATTATTTTGCAAACCATATATCGCTATTCTCCCAAGGCTCCGGTCTTGTAACGTTTAAATGAAATGTGGAGTGTGCAGTGTGCACCTGCAATGACATTCGCTCCCGCTGGAAATAAAAGCCACCATTAGCAATCTGGGCGTGTTGTGACTGAAATAAGAAATCAGAGAGAAAAATTCAACTTGCAAATCTAAAGACGAGTCAGTGATGTCAAGAAAGACTTAAATGAAGTCTCAGTCGCTACTGAAAGTTATAGTCGGATAAGATATGGTGGAATGAAAAAGCTTCTTTTAGAAATATAATTGAGCCGCATTTAAGTTTGTTCATATTTGGCTGCAGTTATGCTGCTGTGTGTGAATCAGTGCAAAGTAGTTTCTGGTGCACATTGACAGAAAACTGGTGTAACCCTGCCATGGGCTAAACATTTCTGAACGTTCATAAAAGGCACTCTATAAATGCAAGTGCTTACTTTCCTTATTATTTTTTTCTCGTTATTTCTCTTCTCTCCTCTTTTCTCTTTTTTTTTCGTTCTCCTGCCGATTCTCTCCAAACAAAAAAGAGACGGCTGAGGGAGTGGAACTTTGTGCATCTGTATAAACAAATGTGCTTAGAGCGCTCGCCTTGCAGGCATAAGCAGCATTAGATTTATTAAGTCGCATACATTTAAAAAAAAATGTTGCAGGCAGCAGCAAGTTTTTCTCTTGGAAACAGTTACTGTTCAATTGTAGTTTGTGGGTTGCTATACACATATTGGCTCCTGCGTTTGCCTACAAAGCAGCAGTGACTACACTTCAAAAATAATTAATTGGCTGTGAAGTGTCTTGGAAAGTCCCGAGGATGTGAAAGGTGTTGCATGTAAGTCCTTGCGTTTAACCACTTCATACTATTTTTCTGTGCCCTAAACGGATTCTGAAACCTTTGGGATCAACACTACCTTATTTAGTTTCTGTATTGAAATATTTTTATGCCAGCTATTAGCTCATGTTTTTTTTTAAACAAAGATGGTATTCAATGCTTACTTTTGCTCCACCAGCCGAGTGGATCAACTGAAATATGACTGCCAGCACCTGCAAACAGCTCTGAAGAACTTCCAACACCGCCGCTATACCCGTGAGCAGCAGGATCGAGAGCGAGAGGAACTGTTGTCTCGCACATTCACAACCAATGTAAGGAATTATTAACTCTGTCTAACCCTGCAACACAGTTTTAGGCATTGGTGAGGCTGGTTGCTAATGCATAGTCCATTCTAAGAAAGCTAGGTGGTGCAGGACATTGGAGCAATGACTAGGCCTGTATTCTCTAGCGTTTTGAAGAATGAGAGTTGATCTCATTGAAACATACAAAATTCTTTCAGGGCTTGACTGCGTAGATGCAGGGAGGATGTTTCCCCTGGCTGGGGTGTCTAGAACCAGGGGTCACAGTCTCAGAATAAGGACAGAAATGAGGAAAAGCTTCTTCACTCAGAGGGTGGTGAATCTTTGGAATTCTCTACCCGAGAGAGCTGTGGAGGCTCAATCTTTGAGTATATTCAAGACAGAGAGCGAGATTTTTGGATATTAAGGGAATCAAGGGATATGGGGATAGTGCAGGAAGGTGGAGTTGAGGTAGAAGATCAGCCATGATCTCATTGAATGGCACAGCAGGCTCGAGGGGCCAAATGGCCTACTCCTGCTCCTAATTCTTATGCTCTGCATTGTGGAATGGTGGGATTTGGGATTCTGCCTGTAATGTCTCCATATGCTGAGGTGCACTGCAGAGGCCTGATGTTCGCCCAGAGGGAAGGAAGAGATATCCAGGCTCTGTGCCATGTCTCTAGTGGCAAGTTTCAGCCCTGGTGATAGCTTGGCACAGCTCACCAACTCTCTGTGCTCTGGCTGATGATGGGGACACCAAGAAGGGGTAAATAAAGGGGAGTCTCGCACTCAACGCAAGGAAGCAAAAACTCTTCATCTCTGCCTTTTAGATAGCTGTAGTGCTTCGGTTCTGAAAGAAAAAACGCTGCCCAACATTCGCTGGTGATTATCAGCGGATCGAACTTGGAACGCTGAAATCAATGGAATGTATATGTAGTGTAAACCTTCGTATCACCTGTGGTGATGGGGGTGGGGTGTGATTACATGTTGAGTGCTTGCCTTCAGGCAGAAACTTGTAAGACGGCTGTAATGTTGCAACGACAGTACTAACACAAATACCTTCTCCATTGCATTGTAAGGAAGCTAAGCAGGCCTTGTTAAAATGTTTTCTTTCTTGTGCGTGTTATGATGAAGATATTTGTATTCAATAGAGGCTAATATCAGGAATTCACAATTTCTGTAATCCTGTTGCTCTCTGCTTGCGCCCTTGGTTCCTGTTGATTAACATCTCAACAGAAGTAACATTTAAAAAAAACTCTGGTTGTTATTTCTCATATGTAGAACATTAATCTTTGAATCCCTCGTCATCTGACTTTCATATCATGGAGTTTTAAATCTATTTTAACTTGAGAATTTGAAAAATTATATTGCACTTTCAGCATGGAAGTTTTTCCCCCAAAATCTCCACGTTAAACGCTCCACAATGAAATGGCTAGGTAAAAGCCAATTGAATTTTTACCAGTATATAAGTCACTAGTTTTAGGGCATTGCTTAAGATCCAGTCTCCTCCTGTCCTATCTCCTTGTACTAGGGTTGCTGTGCCAGCAGCATGGCAGACCCAGAGCACTGCCCGGTCGATTCTGGCACAAATGCAGATGCACATGTTCATGAAGCAGACCCTTTTACGATGCACGTTCTTTTTCTAAGAAGGATAAAGTGGCTGTCTAACATCCCTATGCCACAGCATTTAGAATTATAGGACAATTGGGCAGTGCAGCTTTTAAGTCTCCGTGTCACTCAAAAGTCTTGGGCCTCATTGGGTGAGTTTGGTCAATTCTCAGTCGAGGGAACAGAAAAAACTATCATGTTGTAGTCAACTGTTTGCCCGATTTGTAAATACTTAGTCCACCTGAGTTGCTGCCTCCTTTCAGGAAGTTGTGATGTGGCTCTGATGATTGTGCCCTTGGAATGAAACAGGTCACATGGAGAACTGCAAATGTGCAGAGAATATAACCAGAAATGTTTACTTATAGAAGCTGGGGCATAGACTAGTTGGATTCTAGAAGTTCTGTTATTAATTCAAAGTGTGCGATAAATATTCCCGACAAGGGGCCTTTATCCCATTTTATATTTGGTTTGGCTGACCATCACCTCACTCTTGCTGTGAAATCTGTTGTTGTATATGATGTGCTGCTACTTAGAAAATGGGTGTGGTTGCTTCCCAAAGTGCTGTATATATGTTTAGAACAGAATGAACTGGGTGAAGAATGTATCCAAGTGGGGAGAATGGTGGTTGCAGGCTAGATCAGTGGGCTGAGGTTAAAGAATGTAGCTGTAGGGAGAATTCTATACTGCAATGAGATCAATGCAGACATGGGAGCTTGGGAGGCTGACGAGGAGAGCTTTAGAAAAGTTGGACTTGAAGGTGTGGATAAGGTTTTTGGTGGGAGTGGCACTAAAGTAGTGGAGAAGGTGGGTAATATTGTAGCGGTGGAAGTAGACACTCTTCATGATAGATCTGGATTTCCGACCATGCATTCGCTCCATCACCAAGACTGCCTGCTTCCATCTCTCTAACATCGCTCGTCTCCATCCCTGCCTCAGCTCATCTGCAGCTGAAACCCTCATCCATGCTGCTGTTACCTCTTGGATTGATATTCCGATGCTCTCCTGGCCGGCCTCCCATCTTCCACCCTCCATAAATTTGAACTCATTCAAAACTGCTACCCGTATCCTAACTCGCCAAGTCCCATTCACACATCACCCCTGCCCTCGCTGACCTATTATTGGCTCCTGCTCCTCGCTTTACAAAAAAATTCCTTGTTTTCAAATAGGTCCGTGGCCTTGCCCCTGTCTATCTCTGTAACATAGAAACATAGAAAATAGGTACAGGAGTAGGCCATTCGGCCTTTCGAGCCTGCACCACCATTCAATATGATCATGGCTGATCATGCAACTTTAGTACCCCATTCCTGCTTTCTCTCCATACCCCTTGATCCCTTTAGCCATAAGGGCCACATCTAATCTCCTTCAAACCTAGGATCTCTGCGATCCTCCAATTCTGGCCTCTTTGGTATCCCTGATTTGAATTGCTCCACCATTGGCAGCTGTTCCTTCAGTTGCCTAGGCCCTGAGCTCTGGAATTCCCTCCCCACGCCTCTCCTCTCCCTTTCACTCCTCGAAGACACTGCTTAAAACCTACCTCACGGTCCAAGTTTTTGGTCACCTGTCCTATCTCCTTATGTGGCTTGGTGTTTGATAATGCTCCTGTGAAGCACCTAGGGACGTTTTACTACGTTAAAGGCGCTATATCAATGCAAGTTATTGTTGTGCGGCTGGAAGTTTTGCAGGACTCTGAGATTGTGCAGCATTGGGTCAGCCTGAACAAGCAGCTGAGAACGGGGATAGAATCATGGTTAAGCTGCAAAGTTTCTGGTGAAGGCTGCAAAGGACGGCACCTGTCTTGCTGGTCTTCAGCTGAAGAAGATTCTGGCTCATCGTGACTTGATGATGAGCAAGCAATTGCCAGCAAAGTTTGTGGAGTTGAGAGTGCATGCGGAGAAGTAAAGCTGGATAGCGGCAGCCTGCCTGTGGGTGATGTTGAGAGGTAGTTTATCAGAGTTGATCGTGTTAACTTTGAAGGACAAGCCAGTGCAGGAGGTTTGATTGCTATTTGGACAGGTAGCAGTAGAAATATGACTGGGCATCCTATTGGGAGAAGGCATACAATGACCCAGCAAACATCATGTGTTCATATTCAGTGGCACCTGGTGGAGAGAGATGGTGCAGGAGTTGGAATGATTCATCCCATCAAAAGCAAAGAGGTTGAGGCCGGATTTAAAAACCCACTTGTCAAAATTGCACAGGATGCCATTGACTACTCGGACTATACGGGTCTCTGTATTGTGGGTGGGGTAGAAGATAGGGTGAAGGAATTTGAGTGAATTGAACAGAAAATTCTGTAGCAACACCACACTTGCCAGCCTTAAAGGAATGGAAGGCTGGAGACGGGGCAGTTGTAGGACAGAATTGAGGGATCCAGGATGGGCTTTCTTTTTAAACAAGAGGCCGATGACACTTATTTTAAAAGGCAAAGGAACAATGCCAGAAACTAAAGTTAGTGGATCCAAGAAGAATTAGCTGAGTGTTTACTAGCCGAGTCAGGGGGCGGTCAAGCGAGCAGCTAGTGGGTCTTGTGGAGGAGGTGAGTCTGGTGAAAGCTGGAAGGGAGACTGGGAAGGAGAATTGTGGAGTGGGAGCTGTATCAATTGAGTGGTCAAGAGCAAGAGAAATAATGAGGCAAGAGTAGACGGAGGCAGCTAAGTGAATGGTCCCTTCTGAAGAAAAAGGAATCCATAAGTCTGCACTCTGCATCGAAGGGGTGGGGATGTCGGGGAAAGGAAGGGAGCTTGCAGGAGGTGGATGACCCTGAAGCAGTTGAAGGATTTGTCAGCTTTGTGCTGCTGGTACTGACTGTGCAAGCACGTGTGCAAAGGGTAGCAGTTTTTGCAAACCTCAGAAGAAGCTTGGTGTGGGTGGGTGAGTTGGGTAATTGGAATGAGTTTTTGTGCATGTCACTTTATGGGCTGTCACTAATGGGAACATACCTGTTGGGGCGTGCTTCCTTGTCACTGAGTAGATGGTGTCCCTGCTCACTTATTTCTGTTCTGCCTTATCCAGGCACAAGTTCAAGCTCATCAGAGTTTGGTTGCACTTGTTAAAGATGGGTATTTTAGCAGCCTGTTATACTTACTGATTTTTGAACACTTGTGACCCACTAGTTTTTGATTATGTTTGACAAGGGAGTCAGTTCCAAACAGAGATTAGCATATAGAGGTTAACGCTCCCAATGCACAAGTGATGGGACCATGCGCCCTTTGTAATTGTTGCTCGCTGACCTACATTGATTTCCGGTTAAGCAACGCCTCGATTTCAAAATTCTCATCCTTATTTTCAAATCCCTCCATGGCCTCGCCCCTCCCCATCTCTGTAATCTCCTCCAGCCCCACAACCTTTCACCCCCGCCCCCCACCCCGAGATGTCTGTGCTCCTCTAATTCTGCCCTTCTGAGCATCCCTGATTATAATCGCTCAACCATTGGTGGCCGTGCCTTCTGTTGCCTCGGCCCCAAGCTCTGGAACTCCCTGCCTAAACCTCTCTACCTCTCTTTCCTCCTTCAAAACGCTCCTTAAAACCTACCTCTTTGACCAAGCTTTTGGTCACCTGCGCTAATTTCTAATTACGTGGCTCGGTGTCAAATTTTTATCACATAATACTCCTGTGAAGCGCCTTGGGACGTTTCACTACGTTAAAGGCGCTATATAAATGCAAGTTGTTGTTGAAGCTGTGCATTATTGACTTTTTTAATGCTTGCACTTTTGGTTAAAACTAGAAAATTCAGTTGCCCATTTATTTTCCTGGCAGGTAGAGGAGGCAGTCAGTCGTGAATTATGCGTTGTAGCATCAGAAACGAGACCTCTGAGCATTTCCTGTGCAGATTACAGAACTAGAATTATATTTGCACACCCTGGTACTCTCTCCGCCAGATATCAAGTGATAAAAGAAGCTCGTGTAATAAAAACGTGGCAGGGCAATGGGCTCAAAGTGCACAATACAGGTCATCCCGCTAGTTCTCCCAGTGCAGCTGTTTAATAACACTTTGTTTATCTGTGCTTTTAAGTGAATGACAGAGGAATCTGGTGGTAAAATAACTGTCTATATTTGTATATATTTAATGTTTGTTGTGTAGTATTGGGTTACTCATCATGTACCACCCGAGAGGTTTTAATTGTTGCTACATTGCTTGCCAATTAACAGAAATCTACAAAAGATGATTTACATTGTAGTGTTATACACAGCATAGTTACTAAATGGTTGTGGACTTGCAAAATCACCAAATAGGATTGAATGAAGAAGTACCTTCAGCCTATTTGATCTTGTCCTTCCAGAATACCAACCCTGCTACACTCCCATTATAGACACTAACTGTTTCTTAAAGGAGTCCATTTTGCCCCACCCACCCTGCCATAAGAACATAAGAAATAGGCCATTTGACCCTTCGAGCTTGCTCTGCCATTCAATAAGATCTGATCTGATCCTGGCCTCAACTCCACTTCCCTGCCCGCTCCCCATAACCCTTGACTCCCTTATCATTTAAAAATCTGACTATCTCTACCTTAAATCTATTCAAAGACCCAGCCTCCACTGGGGTAGAGAATTCCAAAGATTCATGACCCTCTGAGAGAAGAAATTCCCCCTATTTCCGTTTTAAATGGGCGACCCCTTATTCTGAAATGACGCCCCCTAGTTCTAGATTCCCCCACCAGGGGAAACATCCTCTCTGCATCTACCCTATCAAGCCTCCTCAGAATCTTGTACATTTCAATAAGATCACCGCTCATCTTCTAAACTCCAATGAGTATAGGGCCAACCTGCTGAAAAACTGTCCCAGCCATTGTTTGTCCTCATGCGAAGAATTATTTTTTGATATCCGCCCAAAACTGGCCCTTCATAACCCTGAACCTGAGTTGTCTTATCTTGCGCTGGCCTGGAGTGTATGACAGTATTGTAGATTTATTTTCTCTATCATATACCTCTATTGGGTCCTTTTGAAATGGCTCTCCAAGTTGGAAGAGGACTTGTTTATCGAATTAATGGTCACAGATCATTCCTCGAACAATAGTAATCAATCTTGTGAAAACCAAACCAAACCAAACCGAAATTATCAGGTAGGATTCCTATGTCTTACAACTGTTTCCCACCAATTCATTCCCTTTTTTCCCATTTGAAGCGTTGACTCATTGCTGGGGGACTGTTCCATGGGCACCTAGTGCCTATTCGTTGTCTGAGTGACCATTCTTCATGTGTGAGCCTCGACATTGAGTGAGAATGGGCAGTTCCACCATGAGCCTGATCCTATCCTCATCTGCTGCCCACAAATGTGTATTTCTAGTAGGACGTTACTGACAACAACAACAGCTTCTATTTATATAGCGCCTTTAATGTATTAAACGTCCCACGCGCTGTAGCATTGGTGCGAATTGTTTGCACTTCACGCCATTGCTAAGTTGTTGAAATGTAACTCCTCAGTCAGGTTCTAACTTTACTTCAGAGAGAAGCAGGGAGTCTCAACTAAAACTAAAACTGGTTCGCACCAATACTATAATTGTAGTGTAAATGCAGCCTTAAACATCACTTACGGAAGAACATAACATAAGAAATAGGAGCAGGAGTAGGCCATATGGCCCCTCAAGCCTTGACGCCATTCAATAAGATCAGGGCTGATCATCGACCTCAACTCCACTTTTCCGCCCGATCTCCATATCCCTTGATTCCCCTAGAGTCCAAAAATCTATCTCTCTCTATAAGTTCATGTGAACAAATAAAAGTGAATGATTGGAGATGTGCTCTTCTTTGGTCCTGGACAGTATCACAGTTAATTAGATGATGATGACAGCAATTTACAGCAGTGCATGTCTGGTGTGGTCTCATATTGTTTGACCAATTAGTTTAATCATTACATTTTTTTAAGTTTATTATTTCCGCACCCTTCCTTAAAAATATTTAAAATTCTGACACCCTGACAGAGCTTAAGGAGTTACCTGTAACCAAACTTGTCCGAATAAGTGAATATTTATTTATTAAAAAGTACTGAACTGAACAGTATAAAGTTTGTACATTGATTCGGAGAGGAATCTGAGTGGATAATGAGGACCTCCCATTTTTTGTGCAGGACGCTGACACCTCAATAGCAATAGACGAGACCTTGCAGTTTAACACTTCTTTACACAATGCACACAAAGGAATGGATGATCTCCTGGGGAGCGGGTCCTCTATTCTGACCGGACTGCGGGATCAGCGGATGACTCTCAAGGTGGGACAATACAAAGCTTGCAGGATCTCTAAAAGGACCCTGATTTATGTAACCCTTTTCTATTGAATTTCCTATTGCTGACTTTGAAAACTCACAATATTTCACAATCGGAGTTCTCTTTTTATTGAATAAGATGATTAACCCGAATGCAAGTAGAACATAGATGAATGGACTGTTGTGGTCCAGTCTGATTGTACTGCCCTCCTCCTATTACTGACTGGTGTCGTTAATCCACGGTAACTTGTGTTGATTTTATGGGGGTCTCCACCTTTACAGCTCAGTGACGCGAGTCGACACAGCAAGAGCAGCTCGTCTTTGTGTCCGGTGACAAACAAAACAATGTTACAGTGCAATACTTAATGTTCGAAAAGCAGTATTGAAGCCTAGTGGGCTTTGTGAATATAGCATAGCATTCTTCATTTAAGAGCTTATATAAAGAGGACACTCACCTAATGCGGAGGAGAGGATCAAAGCACCCTCACTGTAATAATCACCGCTAACAATATTTTTCAAAACAATTATTTAAGACCATTATCCCCCACTTTTTGTGTGTATGGAATACAGCAAGTAGTGCACAAATAGTTTTCCTCACTTGAATAACAGACTGAGTTAAGTACCCATTGCCTCAATAAGGCAAAGTGATTCTTTGTAGATTTCCTAGCACTCGATATTCTAAAACCAGTGAATAATTTCTTGTATTCACAGATCTGGTTGTACCTTGACGTAAAAGTCTCATTCTTGTCATTTAGATTATTGACTATGTTCCCCTGCATTCCCTTTGCATCCTGCTGTGCAGGACGTAAATGGCAAAACTTTATATAGTTAGCTTAGTTAACGGCACCGTCTCAGGCTGTTTTCAAATGTACTTTTAAACTGCTGTTTTTGTTTTGTTTAGCTCTTTAGCTTCTAACATTGTTTTGATTATTTAAAAAAAAAATCAGTTTATGATGTTGAGTTCTTGTTTTTATTTTGGAATTTACGTTTGTTTTACTCCACTTATCGGCCCTGAATTTGCACGCCTCCTACCCACGATTGATTTGTGAACTTATCTCCTGGCTTCAAAGCTGCGGAGAGTTCGGGTCCTGGGCGTCGAGGCATACGCCTCCATCAAGGCCCCCGGATCCCAGGGATGCAGGCGGTTCAGAAGCGTCCCTGGAATCGGGTGAGCCAGGTCCTCCAATCAGAAATCAGGATTCCATTTCCGAACGGAATCCCCTGTAAACTCAACCGTAATCTCCAAAATATTTAAACAATTTAGACAACTGTAATAAAAATAAATGTTCTGATTTTCAAATTTAATTAAAAGTCCCTTCATTACATAAAAATACAACAAAAATACAATTTTTTGAAAAATAATTTTAAACATTTTAATCCAGGCCAATATTTGCATAAACTAATTTTAAGTGTTTGTGCGTCATTTTAAATGTTTTTGTTTTAACAACCCTTGTGCTGGTGAAAGCAAGCCCTACGACTGCTTTTACCGGCCGTAAGAGTTTTGTGGTCAATTGCTGGGCAGTAATTCGGCAAATAGCCCAACTCTGCGCCAGCGAAAGTGAATTTCTAGTCTGTTCGTATGATGTGTCAAGGCGTATCTCGACAGATCGCAAATTCTAGGTGTTCACGCATATGAAGACCCGGAACTTGTGTAGCCTTTCAGAAAGCGCATGCAGTCACGGAGACCGTAAATTATGGCGCATTATTTTGTTCTCCCTACCCACTATGAGATGTGTTTTATATAACTTGGAAGAGCACCACCTACTGTACCTTCATTTTATATCCTCCATGTTGTGTAGGCATTTAGCCTCGCTCCATCAGTCTGAGAAAACGCATACTGACCGTACACCATAGTGCTGCAGATGGAAAGTACTCCATAGGTTCACTCTCACTAGTGTTTGGGTGAAGAAATTGTTCCATCATTTTATTCACCACTACACAAGCCTGGACTGGAATATCATCTCCATGATGTAGATAACTCTCCGAACCCCAGGTCTCACACAAATAACTACAGATAAGCTCTGAAGTTATTCTTTGCTCGTGGTGCAAGGACCCACAGTAATTGTTGACGCAGCAGCAAATATCCATTGGATGGTTGAGTGCATCCTGTACTAAAACCATTTTGCAGGGAGGAAGCTCAGTACCAGGTTTAATGGTCATTTTATCGTTCCTGGGCATAACTCAATCATGTTCTCATTGACAGCCTAGCAAGGCTGTCTTATGAAGCAATCCTTGCAGTCTAGATTTGCTTGCAGCACCTGATTCCTTTGGCAGGCTGATAAATGTGTTACGCCTTCTCCATCTTCAGGGCCCCATCGTGCTAGATCTGTGCCACTTTGGTATGCTCCTATTGTGTGTGGAGGATGCGGATTCAAAAAGGTAGATTACCCACCTGGTAGGATAATCTGGAAATGGTATTTATCCTCCACCCATCTTCCATGGCCACAGATCTTGCAGTAGTATTGTTTTATTTGTTGGGGGTGGGGCTGGTGGGTAGTGTTTAATCAGTTTCATTTTAGCTTTAACTTTACTTGATGCTGGAGGTAGTGAACACGTGCAGCAAGTGTTTTATGTATGTGCTAAACATATGAAATCTATCAAACTGAGCTTCACTCCTACACTATGTGGATGGAGATGCATATTATTTAAAGAATACTCTACACAGTGGGTAATCTTATCATTTCAGTTGTTCATACTTCAGCCATGCTTGTGGGCTACGTATGTTTGCTATATTTTTCTCTCTTTCCCGCAATGGTTAATATCTAACATGTTGTAAAATTGTTGTGAAGCGCCTTGGGGCATTTTACTACGTTAAAGGCACTAGATAAATAAAAGTTGTTGTTATTATTGGTGCCAAATAATTGGCAGTGCAACATCCACCATAGTTCTGAACTGGGCACTAACTTACAACTGCTCAAATTTCGCTGCCTGTATAGCACCCAGAGGAGGCTTTTATCTCTGCTGTCTGTGTTAAATTCAAATGCAAGCCCTAGAGTTGGAAAGGGAGTACTTCAGTTCAGTAGTACTTGTAATAGAGCCAGGAGGCACTTGTCTCCCTCTTGCCTGGGGTCACCCTTAGAGGTCAGCTGCTACATATATCTGTTTTTCCTCTTCACAGTCTGCTGAGCTGTGGAGTATTGATAGAACTGAGATTCAGCATTTTATTACCGCTCCCATTCTCCTGTTAGAAGCCAGACGATGTCGATCTGCACAACACAAGTGAAGTTCCTCTAATAAGCTGCAGTTTTAATAGAGCCCTATCTCCTGTAATCTAGATGCTAGTCTGGTGTTGCATTGCTTTGTCTCATGGGAGAAGGGAGCAGGGAAAGCACTGAATTGTAAGACTGGAAACATCCCTAGGCCAGGTTGGCCAAGAGCAGAGGAAAGCGAAGAAACAGACCAACAGAAAACAAAGAATAGTAGAGGAAGGAATACGTTTTTGATCAAAGAGGCAAAGCACCTAGTGAGTGCTCCCTGCCCCCATAACTATTTTTCCCTGCTACGTACATTTGTTCAGGAAAATGGGCTGGGCACCTGCCCTCTGCCCTTTGCAAGTGCCACTTATAGCAGAATGGTACAACGTGCACATGACTGGCTCAGGGTGATTGCCTTCCTTCCTTCCTTCCTGTGTGAACTGCACCCAGATCATTTTATTTGAATCCATAAGCAAAAGGAAGATAGCATCTCATACTTGCGCGTTGGCCTGCAGATATCATACTCAGAATTAATAATTATATTTGGATTAGATCTACCTCGGTAATTGAATGAAAACTGACTGCGGTTTTAGAGCTAATCTATTGTTCGGCACCAGATTTTTTTTTTATAGCTGTTGAGGTTGGGCTTTTCATACGCAGTTTTCTTGCTTGAAGCAGTTTGACAAGACTCTGCGCCTTTCAATCTGAGATCTGTGTCTTTCACTTTCTAGTCTCCCAGGAATTAACATAGCCTACGTTTAATAATTAACTCTGATTGTGTTGAGCTGCTTACGAGGCTTTATATCGGACCCCCACTATGTCCAGTCTCTTTTTAAAAACACAAAGATTTAATGCGCTAAATCATGTGAAACAACTGATCAAATTCATTCATAATTAAATAATTTACAGTGGTAAATGTGCAGGACAATTACTATAAAACATAACTGGAAGAAATTCAGGCGTTTGCGCCTCCCGACTTTTCGCCTAGTCGCAGTGCCACTAACGACTCCCGCGAAATTCCGTGAGAGATTAGTGGCGGCAGTAATCGGTAGTGCCCCCGCTCCGCTGCACCCGTCATCACTGTGCGCAGCGACCCATTCAGCGACGGCGAGTGATGTCAGCGACCGTTTTAGGGGATGCGTAGCGGGCTGTAGGCCACTCGTGGGGCAAAAATTTAAAGGGGAAGTGGGGAATTTTTTTTTTAAATGGCCGACTAACCGGTCTCGGCCGCTTTCATGTTGGATCGCCGCTTGTGTGCCAGGCTGATGCCATCACAACCATGGTGGTCCAGGTAGGGAACCGTTTCTCCCCCGCAGAGTCGGCAGCTTGGCTGTCCCCTTTAATGAAGAGGAGGGCCTTGCGTACGCCGTAGCGCTACAAGTCCCACCGCGTAGCGCTGCGCCCCTCACTGAACCCTTCCACCCCGCTCGAGCCCCACAGAACAAGTGGAGCATGATATTTTGCACTCCACCTGCTCTCGGGGGCGGTAAGACGAATATAGGTTGTGGGCGGGACTTCAGCACCTGCCGCAGGACCTCCCGTCTCACGGCTGTTACCACCCCCTATAAATGTATATAACCACAAGGGTTAATTCTCCCTTTTGTCCAGTTAAATACAGTTCATACTACATGCAATAGAATCACTCAGGTCTTCCTTTCAAAAGTTCGTCTTTTGAAATATTGGATCAGAAATCCGAGTTTCTCCTTCCCGCGGGCGTTCGAATAGATTTTAGAAAAAAGAAGTGCACCTACCTGAAGCTGCTGCGGCCACCCGAGATCCCAGTCTGGAGGCCTCTCCTGACTGGGCGTGCAGTGCGTGCACATCGGGACGTGCGCAGGCCTGGAGCTGGAGTCACATGGCTCTGGGCAGCCAATCGGGTGCAGTTTATTCTAATTCATAATAATGGGAACTCCATAAGTTGGAGTTCCCATTATTATGAATGGGGAAACAGCCCCCAAACACTAATAGCCAATAATAAAAGATAGAAAAAATGTGCAACATATTTTTATTAATTTAACAAAGTTATTAATGTATTTAAAAAAAATATGTTTTCCTGATTTTTAAAAAAGTTTTTTTTAATTATGCTTTAAAATAAACTTACCGTAGTAGGGAGGGTTTTTAACAATAAAATGTGTTTTTATAACTTTATTTTAAAATGTTTTTGTGTGTTTTAAAACTCTTACGCCTGTAACAGTAGGCTATGCTCCTGCTTTTATCAGGCGCAAGAGTTTTGAGAACATAGCTGGGCAAGATATGGGTAAATCCCGCAATCTTGCCTGTGAAAATGTCCTCGCTCCCGAGATACGGAAGATCTGTCGAGCCTGAAACTTGACAGATCGGAAAAGACGGTTTTCAGCACATGCGCATTGTGTGCTGAAAACCGGCTTTTCCAATGCCTTCCCCGGTCCGTAGAAACTCCGTACGGACCTGGGGAGGCTGCGATTTCTGGGCCATTGTCGTCTTTACCAGGCAAAATGCAAGTCCGACGTGTGCAGAATTCTTGCATCTGAGCAAATACCAGAAACCCCGCAGAACTGCAAACCTCAAGATCCTCTTGTTTAATATCCCAATTCTTTTGAGGATATGGCTGTTGATCGGTTGTGATCAAAGCAACAATGACTGTTTTGACACATGGCCATAGTGCAGATTATAGTAAAGAAAATTTGAAGAATACACCCCAAAGATCACCCCATGGAATGTAAAGGAGAAGGTAAACACACACTTTCTGGACCAGTAATCATCATCTTTAGTGTCTGCAGGACGCAATTTAGAATAAACAACCTAATTCAGTTGGAGTTCTGTGGCTGTAAACTGGACAAGATGTCTCAGAGCAGTCACTTTAGGTTTAAACAAAGTGAGTGGAATTCACCTTGGATCCGAGATGCCGGAGGCATGAGCATGTTTAGAGATCTACAATGAATAGTTTAAAATACAGTGATACACTGAGCTCGTTCTAGATATATATAATGGTATATGCCTTATAACCTCATCGCCATACTGGGAATATTTGGAAAGATTGTTGCTGGTGGCCTTTTTATTAAAAAAAAACAGCAGACATTGTCCCGTTTGAGAGAGCACAGGATTAAAATTTACATCAGTGTGAAAACATCAGTTCCTTGTTATTTAAAATAATATTCCTTGGGCGCAAGATTAGTTTTACAATAATAAGTCAACACCCTCATTGTCTCTCCAAACATCTGATGTGATCCCTGAGTATAGTTTTGATAGAATAAGTCACGTCTGTCCAATATGAATCTTCTACTGAGTGATGTACTGGCATAAATGCATAGCTCGTTCCACCTCCCCTCCATCTGGAGTGGTACAGCTTTCTGTTTCCTATAAGCTCACAGTCTTACTATGGTTCACTCCCCCCACACCTCTCCCACCATCTGTTCATTTCACTCCACCTCTTGTGATTGACTCATGAGAGTGTGCAGTTCCATGTTTGCTGGCACCTCTCTCCTACCTTGCTAAAAAGACAATTGGTCATGCAGGAGCCAAGCCACTTGGTATCCTCCCCAGATAGCCACGGATGAACACTTTCCGTCGTGGTCACTGCACAGAGGTCAGGATCTGGAACCCTCTCTCCCGGACCATACCTCTAATCGCAGGACGTTGAGGCCAGTTGCTGCTCCTTTGAGATCAATAAACTTTGCATGAACTACCAATGAATCCTGTGACCTAGTCTGTGTTGGACACCGACTCCAATCACTCTCCCTGGCCACTGTCTGTGGCTGAACTAGACCGTTCACAACCTTGGCATTCTGTTTGCCCCTGAGCTGAGATTCCGACCACGTATCCTCTCCATCCTCTCCATCATCTCCGTAACATCACACACCTCCGCTCCTGCTTCAGCTCATCTGCTGCTGAAACCGTTATCCATGCCTTTGTTACTTCTAGACTCGACATTCCATTGCTCTCCTGGTCAGCCTTCCATCTCGCACCCTTTGTGAACTTGAGCTCGTATTTTATGGGATTTCCATTTGTCTCTTTTACCATATTCGCCTTCATTGCTTTCTTTTTCCCTTACCGTGTTTGATCAGGTGTCTTACTAAAACTTGCTTTCACAGCCACATCTCTTTCCTCAGCAACCGACTCCTTCTCTGACTTATTCTACATGGATTCCACTTAAATTCCGCCCTTCATGTTTCAGATCCACTATGATTACAGAAATCTCCATGATATTCAGTGTTCGTTGCACCACTGCTCTCGCTACTTGAGATCTATGCTCAATGCCAGGTGCCACAACCTGCATGGTCTAGACCTCTCTCTTCAGCAACACTGACTGAATCACTGTTTCAGAGCTGTACTAGTCCTCTGTTCCATTTCATCCTTCACCTCATCCGGCTTTAACACCCACATCAATGAATTTTGAGCTCGGCATGATGCTGAGCTCTTCTCCCATCGCCTCCATGCCCACTTCTTTGGACAGAATTCTTGCCCCCACCCCCTCCCCAACACACAACAGACCCTTTCTTTTGTCTTCAGAATTCTCTATCCACCTGGACGCCTCCCTCTGCCCTCTTCTCATCTCGTGATTTTTTTCATTGGGAACTGCCAGCGTGTCATCGACATTGCCCATTTCTCTGCTCCCCTCACTCACTCTGACCTACCTACCTTCTAAACTTGCAGCACTCCTCTCTGGTCCAACTCTGACATTGTCAAACCTGCTGACAAGGGCAGCGCTGTTGTTGTTTGGGGAACCGATCTCTGCAAATGCTGAACAGCAACTATCTGACAACTCCTCCAGCCCCCGGACAATGATGCCACCACCAAATAGCAAGCCATTGTTTCCCAGACTATCACTGACCTCGCCTCCTCTGGAGATCTTCCCTGCCCCCGCACCCCAAGGTCCCCCAATCTCAGTCCCCCCAACCCCACACAGCCCACTTCTACCTCAACCAAGACTGTCCTGGTAGACCCATCGTTTCAGCCTGCTCTTGCCCCACGGAACTATTTCTTCCTATCTCGACTCATTTTCTCCCCTTGTCCAGACTGTTCCGGCGTCCTCCACCACTTTAGAAGCTTCCTGGCCCTAACTGTCTCCTTCACCATGGATGTCCAGTCCCTCAACAACTCCCTCCCCCACCAGGACAGCTGCGGACCCTCCGCTTCTTCATTGAACGGAGACCCAACCAGTCCCCATCCACCACCACTCTCCTCTACCTGGCTGCACTTCCTCCAAATAAAAGATGTCTCTATGGGAACCCGTGTGCGTCCTGGCTATGCCTGCCTTTTCATGGGATACGTAGAGCATTCTTTGTTCCAGCACTACACAGGTCCCTTCCTCCACCTCTTTTTCCGGTACTTTGATGCTGCTCGGTGCTGCTTCCTGCTCTCGCCTTAAACTGAACTGGAACATTTCATCAGCTTTGCTTCCCATTTTCACCTTCCCATGGTTCATCTCCAACTCTGCCCTTCTCTTCCTCGACTTCTGTATCTTCTTTTCTGGGGATAGGGAACCAATATCTACCATAAGCCAGCTGACTCCCACAGCTACACTTCCTCCCACACTGCTTCCTATAAGATTTCTATTCATTTTCCCAGTTTCTGTCTCCATCGCATCTGTTCTGACAGTGTCACCTTTTTTAAAAATTCATTTTTGGGATGTTGGCATTGCTGGCATGGCCTCCATTTATTGCCCATTCCTAATTGCCGTTGAGAAAGTGGTGGTGAGCCGCCGCCTTGAACCACTGTAGTCCATGCGGTACTCCCATAGTGATGTTAGGGAGGGAGTTCCAGGATTTTGACCCAGGAACGACAATATATTTCTAAGTCGGGATGGCGTGTGACTTGGAGGTGGTGCTGTTCCCATACGCCTGCTGCCCTTGTCCTTCTACATGGTAGAGGTTGCGGGTTTGAAAGATGTTCCGAAGAAGACACAAATAACCTTCCGGAAATACTAGGGGACCGAGTGCTAGCGAGGAGGAGAAACTGAAGGAAATCCTTATTAGTCAGGAAATTGTGTTAGGGAAATTGATGGGATTGAAGGCCGATAAATCCTCGGGGCCTGATAGTCTGCATCCCAGAGTACTTAAGGAAGTGGCCCTAGAGATAGTGGATGCATTGGTGGTCATTTTCCAACATTCTATAGGCTCTGGATCAGTTCCTATGGATTGGAGGTAGCTAATGTTAACCCCACTTTAAAAAAAAAAAAGGAGGGAGAGGAGCGAATTATAGACCGGTTAGCCTGACATCGGTAGTGGGGAAAATGTTGGAATCAATTATTAAAGATGTAATTGCAGCGTATTTGGAAAGCGGTGACAGGATCGGTCCAAGTCAGCATGGATTTATGAAAGGGAAATCATGCTTGACAAATCTTCTAGAATTTTTTGAGGATGTAACCTAGTAGAGTGGACAAGGGAGAACCAGTGGATGTGGTGTATTTGGACTTTCAAAGGGCTTTTGACAAGATCCCACACAAGAGATTAGTGTGCAAAATTAAAGCACATGGTATTGGGGGTAATGTATTGACATGGATAGAGAACTGGTTGGCAGACAGGAAAGCAAAGAGAAGGAATAAACGGGTCCTTTTCAGAATGGCAGGCAGTGACTAGTGGGGTACTGCAAGGTTCAGTGCTGGCATGTTGGCCTTCATAGCAAGAGGATTTGAGGATAGGAACAGGGGGATTCTTACTGCAGTTGGACAGGGCCTTGGTGATGCCACACCTTGAATATTGTGTACAGTTTTGGTCTCCTAATCTGAGGAAGGACATTCTTGCTATTGAGGGAGTGCAGTGAAGGTTCACCAGACTGATTGCTGGGATGGCAGGACTGACAGATAAAGAAAGACTGGATCGACTAGACTTGTATTTAATGGAATTTAGAAGAATGAGAGGGAATCTCATAGAAACATATTAAATTCTGACAGGATTGGACAGGTTAGATGCAGGAAGAATGTTCCACATGTTGGAGAAGTCCAGAACCAGGGATCACAGTCTAATGATAAGGGATAAGCCATTTAGGACCGAGATAAGGAGAAAGTTCTTCACTCAGAATTGTGAACCTGTGGAATTCTCTACCACAGAAAGTTGTTGAGGCCAGTTCATTAGATATATTCAAAAGGGAGTTAGATGTGGCCCTTACGGCTAAAGGGACCAAGGGGTATGGAGAGAAAGCAGGAATGGGGTACTGAAGTTGCATGATCAGCCATGATCATATTGAATGGTGGTGCAGCCTCGAAGGGCCGAATGGCCTACTCTTGCACCTATTTTCTATGTTAAGCCTTGGCAAGTTGCTGCAATGCATCTTGTAAAT
This sequence comes from Pristiophorus japonicus, assembly GCF_044704955.1. Taxonomy (NCBI): domain Eukaryota; kingdom Metazoa; phylum Chordata; class Chondrichthyes; family Pristiophoridae; genus Pristiophorus; species Pristiophorus japonicus. The sequence goes on from NC_091997.1 coordinate 46,583,585, forward strand.
GGTACACACTGCAGCCACGGTGTGCCGATGTTGGAGGGTGTGACTGTTTAAGGTGGTGGATGGGGTGCAAAACAAGCGGGCTGCTTTGTTCTGGATGGTGTTGAGTGTTGGAGCTGCACTCATCCAGGCAAGTGGAGAGTATTCCATCACACTCCTGACTTGTGCCTTGTAGATGGTGGAAAGGCTTTGGGGAGTCAGGAGGTGAGACACTCCAGCAGAATACCCAGCCTCTGACCTGCTCTTGTTGCCACAATATTTATGTGGCTGGTCCAATTAAGTTTCTGGTCAATGGTGACCTCCAGGATGTTAATGGTGAGGGATTCGGTAATGGTAATGCCGTTGAATGTCAAGGGGCAGTGGTTAGACTTTCGATTTTTGGAGATAATCATTGCCGGGCACTTGTGTGGCGTGAATATTACTTGCCGCTTATCAACCCAAGCCTGAATGTCGTGGTGGTCTTGCTTCATGCGGGCATTGGACTGTGTCATTATCTGAGGTGTTGCGAACTGTGCAGTCATCAGTGAACATCCCCACTTCTGATCTTATGAGGGAAGGTCATTGATGAAGCAGCTGAAGATGGTTGGCCTGGGACACTGCCCTGAGGAACTGGGGCGGAGATGATTAACCTCCAACAATCACAACCATCTTCCTTTGTGCTAGGTATGACTCCAGCCAGTGGAGAGTTTTCCTCCTAATTCCCATTAACTTCAATTTTACTCGGGCTCCTCGATACCATACTCGGACAAATGCTGCCTTGACTTCAAAGTCAGTCACTCTCTCCTCACCTGGAATTCAGCTTTTTTGCCCATCTTTGGACCAAGGCTGTAATGAGGTCTGGAGATGAATGGTCCTGGTGGAACCTGCACTGAGCATCGATGAGCAGGTTATTGGTAAGTGCCGCTTGATCGCACTGTCGATGACTCCTTCCATCACTTGACTGATGATTGAGAGTTGACTGATGGGGCGGTAATTGGTCGGATTGGATTTGTCCTGCTTTTTGTGGATAGGACAGTTTTCCACACTGTTGTGTAGATGCCAGTGTTGTCGCTGTACTGGAACAGCTTGACTAGAAGTGCAGCTAGTTCTGGAGCACTAGTTCTGGGGCCCATAGCCTTTGCTGTATCCAGTGCGCTCAGCCACTTCTTAATGTCACATGGAGTGAATCGAATTGTCTGAAGACTGGCTCATCTCGCCGAAGGTGGTAAAAGAAAATGCTTCAGCCTTGTCTTTTACACTTACGTGCTGGGCTCCGCCATCATTGAGGATGGGGATACCCATGGAGGCTCCTCCTCCTGTTAGTTGTTTAATTGTCCACCACTATTCACAACTGGATGTGGCAGGACTGCAGAGCTTTGATCTGATCCGTTGGTTGTGGGATCGCTCTGTCTATAGCAGGCTGTTTCCGCTGTTTAACATGCATGTAGTCCTGTGTTGCAGCTTCCCCAGGTTGACGTCTCATTTTTAGGTACCCCTGGTGCTGCTCCTGCCAGGCACTTCTGCACTCCATTGAACCAGGGTTGGTCCCCTGGCTTGATGGTAATGGTAGATTGAGGGATATGCCAGGCCTTGAGGTTACAGATTGTGATAGAATACAATTCTACTGCTGATGACCCACAGCGTCCAGTTTTGATAGATCTGTTTTGAATCTATCCCATTTAGCACGATGGTAGTGCCACACAACATGATGGAGGGTATCCTCAGTGTGAAGATGGGACTTGCTATCCACAAGGACTGTGCCGTGGTCACTCCTACCAATACTGTCATGGACAGATGCATCTGCGACGGGTAGATTGGTGAGGACAAGGTTTGTTGGTTCTCTCACCACCTCCCACAGGCCCAGTCTGGCAACTGTGTCCTTCAGGATTCAGCCAGCTCTGTCAGCAGTGGTGCCACCGAGCCACTCTTGGTGATGGACATTGAAGTCCCCCACCCTGAGTACATTCTGTGCCCTTGCTACCCTCAGTGTTTCTTCCAAGTGGTGTTCAATATAGAGGAGTACTGATTCATCAGCTGAGGGAGGGCGATAGGTGGTAATCAGCAGGAGGTTTCCTTGACCATGCTTGACCTGAAGCTGTGAGACTTCATGGGGTCTAGAGTCAATATTGAGGACTCCCAGGGCCACTCCCTCCGACTGTATACCACTTTGCCGCCACCACTAGTGGGCCTATCCTTCCAGTAGGACAGGACATACCTAGGGATAGTTATGGGGGATACTGGGACATTGGCTGAAAGGTATGATTCTGTGAGTGACTCTGTCAGGCTGTTGCTTGACTAGTCTGTGGGACAGCTCTCCCAATTCGGCACAATTCCCCAGATGATCATGACGAGGACTTTGAAGGGTCGACGGGCTGGGTATGCCGTTGTCCGAAGCCGGTGCCTAGGTCGATGTCTGGTGGTCTGCCCAGTTTTATTCTTATTGGGCCGGAAGTTGCCGCCTCGCCAGGTCCGTACGATGTGCGCACGCAAAGGCTGGTTCTCTGGGCGCGTTGCCCTCTCGCTATGAAGGCCAACATGCCATTTGCTGCCTTCACCGCCTGCTGTACCTGCATGCCAATTTTCAATGACTGATGTACCATGACACCCAGGTCTCGTTGCACCTCTCCTTTTCCTAATCTGTCACCATTCAGATAATATTCTGCCTTCGTGTTTTTGCCGCCAAAGTGGATAACCTCAGATTTATCTACCTTCTGCATCTGCCATGCATTTGCCCACTCATCCAACCTGTCCAAGTCACCCTGCAGCCTCTTGGCATCCTCCTCACAGCTCACACTGCGACCCAGCTTAGTGTCATATGCAAACTTGGAGATATTACATTCAATTCCTTCGTCTAAATCATTAAAATATATTGCAAATAGCTGGGGTCCCAGCACTGAACCTTGCGGTATCCCACTAGTCACTATCTGCCATTCTGGAAAAGGACCCATTTATTCCTACTCTTTGCTTCCTGTCTGCCAACCAGTTCTCGACCACATCAGTACATTACCCCCAATACCATGTGCTTCAATTTAGCACACTAATCTCTTGTATGGAACCTTGTCAAAAGCCTTTTGCAAGTCCAAATACACCACATCCACTGGTTCTCCCTTGTCCACTCCACAAGTTAGAACCTCAAAAAATTCTAGATTTGTCAAGCATGATTTCCCTTTCATAAATCCATGCTGACTTGGACAGATCCTGTCACTACTTTCCAAATGCGCTGCTATTACATCTTTAATAATTGATTCCAACATTTTCCCCACTACCGATGTCAGGCTAACCGGTCTATAATTTCCTGTTTTCTCTCTCCCTCCTTTTTTAAAAAGTGGGGTTACATTAGCTACCCTCCAATCCATAGGAACTGATCCAGAGTCTATAGACTGTTGGAAAATGACTACCAATGCATCCACTATTTCTAGGGCCACTTCCTTAAGTATTCTGGGATGCAGACTATCAGGCCCTGAGGATTTATCGGCCTTCAATCCCATCAATTTCCCTAACACAATTTCCTGACGAATAAGGATTTCCTTCAGTTCTTCCTTCTCGCTAGACCCTTGGTCCCCTAGTATTTTCGTGTCTTCCTTCGTGAAGACAGAACCAAAGCATTTGTTCAGTTGGTCTGCAATTTCTTTGTTCCCCATTATAAATTCACCTGATTCTGACTGCAAGGGACCTACATTAGTCTTCACTAATCTTTTTCTCTTCACATATCTATAGAAGCTTTTGCAGTCAGTTTTTATGTTCCCTGCAAGCTTCCTCTCGTACTCTATTTTCCCCCTCCTAATTAAACCCTTTGTCCTCCTCTGCTGATTTCTAAATTTCTCCCAGTCCTCAGGTTTACTGCTTTTTCTGGCCAATTTATATGCCTCTTCCTTGGATTTAACACTGTCCCTAATTTCCTTGTTAGCCACGGTTGAGCCACCTTCCCCGTTTTATTTTTACTCCATACAGGGATATTCAGTTGTTGTAGTTCATCCATGTGATCTTTAAATTGCCTATCCACCTTCAACCCATTAAGTATCATTCACCAGCCTATCCTAGCCAATTCACGTCTCATGCCATCGAAGTTACCTTTCTTTAAGTTCAGGACCCTAGTCTCAGAATTAACTGTGTCACTCTCCATCTTAATGAAGAATACTGGATAGTGATTGGTGGTGCCGGCCCACGTGATTGTAACATAGACGTCCGTACGTAGAAGACAGATCCCCGTGCGCTGTGCAGCGAATGAAGGCCTCAGACCGAGATCCTACATTTCTCCGGGACCAGCAGGTAGTTTTGTCGATTTTTTTCGTGTCGGACGTGTCATACGAAGGAAGCCTCCGACTGCAATTTTGCCCCATTGAAATTCGGGTCGGAGGCTTCTTTCGGACGAACGCCTCCGACCGGAGAATTTTTACGAAAGTACCTGGTGGTCCCAGAGACGCCTGAGATTGCGGTGGGGGGAGGTCTTCTCTTCCCGTGCTGCGGAGAGCACTCCCGTCCTCCAGGTTCAGACGCAGAAGGTGCAGTCATAGGTGACTGGGCAATCAATCAGGTCCAGTATTCCACAGCTTTCTCATTAATAGCAGTGAGAACTCCGTATCTACAAGTTCTCATTGCTATTAATGAGGAAAAAAAAACAAACACACTAAACACCATCATAAAAAAATAAAAAACACACCTCACATAATTAAAATTAATTGAAATTAAAGTTAATAAATGTCGTAGAAAAATAAATTCCGATTTATAAAAAAAAAAGTTTTTAAAATTATGGTTTAAAATAAACTTACCATAGTGAGCAAGATTTTTAACATTAAAATGTGTTTTTTAAATTTTATTTTGTGTGTTTTAGAACTCTTATGCCTGTAAAAGTAGCCTATGCGCCTGCTTTTATCAGGCGCAAGAGTTTTCAGGACATTTGCTGGGCAAAATACCACAGTCTTGCCCTTGCAAATGTCCTTGCTCCTGAAATATGGAGGATTTGTCAGGCTGCAGCTTGACAGATCGGCAAAGCTGGTTTTCAGCTCGGGCGCATTGTGCGCTGAAAACCGGCTTTTGCGATGCCTCCCTGAGTCCGCACACACTCCATATGGACCCGGGGACGCCACAGTTTCTGGGCCATTCAGGGATATTGGCCAAAGGCGGGTATTTGGAGTTAGATCGCAGATCAGCCAATATCTCATTGAATGGCGGAACAGGCTCTACGGGCTAAATGGCCACTCGTGTTCCTATGTTCCTAACACTGGTTCGGCCTCAACTGGAGTATTGTGTCCAAAGCTGGGCACCGCACTTTGGGAAGGCTGTGAAGGCCTTAGAGAGGGTGCAGAAAAAATTTACAAGAATGGCTCCAGTGATGAGGGCCTTCAGTTACATGGACAGACTGGAGAAGCTGGGGTTGTTCTCCTTGGAGCAGAGAAGGTTGAGAGAAGATTTGATGGAGCTGTTCAAAATCATGTTGGGTCTAGACAGAGTACATAAGAACATAAGAAATAGGAGCAGGAGTAGGCCATATGGCCCCTCGAGCCTGCTCCGCCATTCAATAACATCGTGGCTGATCTGATCATGGACTCAGTTCCACTTCCCCGCCCACTCCCCATAACCCCTTATCCCCTTTAAGAAACTTTCTACTTCTGTCTTAAATTTATTCAATGTCCCAGCTTCCACAGCTCTCTGAGGCAGCGAATTCCACAGATATACAATCCCCTGAGAGAAGAAATTTCTCCTCATCTCTCTTTTAAATGGGCGGCTCCTTATTCTAAGATCATGCCCTCTAATTCTAGTCTCCCCCATTAGTGGAAACATCCTCTCTGCATCCACCCTGTCAAGCCCCCTCATAATCTTATACGTTTCGATAAGATCACCTCTCATTCTACTGAATTCCAATGAGTAGAGCCCAGCCTACTCAACCTTTCCTCATAAGTCAACGCCCTCATCCCCGGAATCAACCTAGTGAACCTTCTCTGAACTGCCTCCAAAGCAAGTATATCCTTTTGTAAATATGGAAACCAAAACTGCACGCAGTATTCCAGATGTGGCCTCACCAATACCTTATATAGTTGTAGCAAGACTTCCCTGCTTTTATACGCCATCCCTTTTGCAATAAAGGCCAAGATACCATTGGCCTCCTGATCACTTGCTGTACCTGCATATTATTCTTTTGTGTTTCATGCACAAATAACCCCAGGTCCCGCTGTACTGCAGCACTTTGCAATCTTTCTCCATTTAAATAATAACTTGTTCTTTAATTTTTTTTCTGCTAAAGTGCATGAACTCACACTTTCCAACATTATACTCCATCTGCCAAATTTTTGCTCACTCACTTAGCCTGTCTATGTCCTTTTGCAGATTTTGTGTGTCCTTTTCAGACATTGCTTTTCCTCCTATCTTTGTATCGTCAGCAAACTTGGCTACGTGACACTCAGTCCCTTCTTCCAAGTCGTTAATATGGATTGTAAATAGTTGGGGTCCCAGCACTGATCCCTGCGGCATCCCACTAGTTACTGGTTGCCAACCAGAGAATGAACCATTTATCCCGACTCTCTGTTCTCTGTTAGTTAGCCAATCCTCTATCCATGCTAATATATTACCCCCAACCCCGTGAACTTTTATCTTGTGCAGTAACCTTTTACGTGGCACATTGTCAAATGCCTTCTGGAAGTCCAAATACACCACATCCACTGGTTCCCCTTTATCCACCCTGTTCGTTACATCCTCAGAGAGCTCCAGCAAATTTGTCAAACATGACTTCCCCTTCATAAATCCATGCTGACTCTGTCTGACTGAATTTTGCTTTTCCAAATGTCCTGCTACTGCTTCTTTAATAATGGACTCCAACATTTTCCCAACCACAGATGTTAGGCTAACTGGTCTATAGTTTCCTGCTTTTTGTCTGCTTCCTTTTTTAAATAGGGGCGTTACATTTGCAGTTTTCCAGTCTGCTGACACCTCCTCAGAATCCAGGAAATTTTGGTAAATTACAACCAATGCATTCACAATCCCTGCCACTACTTCTCTTAAGACCCTAGGATGCAAGCCATCAGGTCCAGAGGATTTATTTGCCTTTAGTCCCATTATCTTACTGAGTACCACCTCCTTAGTGATTATGATTGTGTTAAGTTCCTTCCCCCTATAGCCCCTTGACTATCCACTGTCAGAATATTGTTGGTGTCCTCTACCGTAAAGACTGATACAAAATATTTGTTTAGAGTTTCTGCCATCTCCATGTTCCCCATTACTAATTCCCCGGTCTCGTCCTCTAAGGGACCAACATTTACTTTGTCCACTCTTTTCCTTTTTTTATACCTATAGAAACTCTTGCTATCTGTTTTTATATTTTGAGTAGATAGAGAGAAACTATTCCCATTAGCGGAAGGATCGAGAACCAGAGGACACAGATTTAAGGTTGGCAAAAGAACCAAAGGCAACATGAGGGAAAACGTTTTCACGCAGCAAATGGTTAGGATCTGGAATGCACTGCCTGAAAGTGTGGTGGATGGCTTTCAAAAAGGAATTGGATAAGTAGCTGAAGGAAAAAAAATTGTAGGACTACGGGGACAGGGTGGAGGAGTGGGACTAGCTTATGTTTTCTTGCAGAGAGCTGGCATGGGCTCGACGGGCTGAATGGCCTCCTGTTCTGCAACCATTCTATGATTCTATGACACGGGCCAGAATTTTAACCTGAGAAATTGATTCCTGGTCTGTATGATTCAGTGCTACACCTACGTGGTGCATCCACTGAGCCATCGGGCTTGGTTGAACCTTAATTAAAATTTAGTTTCCTCTCCAGGGTGACTTAGATGTGGATGTTGGATTTTGCTTATTTCAGGCAAGTATCCTGTTTAGTTAATAAACTAAGCAGCTAAGACTGTTTGTTTTACATTTACTTCCAAGTGTAGTGTACTTTGGCTTCCGTCAGTTTCCCACAGTGCTGCAGAACTGCATAGATAGACTATCAGTCCTGTAGAACACATCACCAGCACTAGTCTCAACATTCTTGCACAGATGTCCATACATTATCAGAAAAAGATACTGATGTAAATCTTTCTGGCTCAAATAAAACATATGGCAATATTAACAGCAAACTCAACAGTCTGTAAGATGTCCAGCTGTAACTAATCTGAAGTTAATTTTAGTTAAATCATGGTTGGAGTATGTGGAACTATTGGATAAATTGTTTCCAAATTTGGAAAATATGGCTGTTTGCAGTGATCGAATTCTGCAGCACTTAAGACTGGGTGCTTGATAGCCCTTGACCTAGCCAAAAACCAGGGACTATTGCCAAATTAGTGAGAGTTCCCCCCCCCACCCCAAATGTCTTGCTGTGTCCCCATTGTATACACAACAGCGTTGACAACCACAGTCTACTCTGCAGCAAATTAATATCATAGAATCATACGGTGTCGAAGGAGGCCATTTATGCTAGCTCTTTTTGAAAGAGTTATTAGTCCCACTGTCCCGGTCTTTCCCCACCGCAATGCAAACTTTTCCTTTGCAAGTCTATATCCAATTCGTTTTTGAAAGTCACTATTGAATTTGCTTCCACCACCCTTTCAGGCAGTGTGTTCCCGATCATCACAATTTGCTACGTTTAAAATAAAATTCTCATCTCCCTCTTGATTCTTTGCCAATTACCTTAAATCTGTGGCCCCCTGCAAATGGGAACAGTATCTCCTAATTTGCTCTATCAAGACACTTTATGATTTTGAACGCCTCTATTAAACCTCCCCTTATCTATCTGCTCTAAGGAGAACAATTCCAGCTTCTCTAGTCTCTCCATATAACTGAAATCCCTCATCCCTCGTATCACTCTCATAAAATATGTGTGTCTGTTTTTATGAATGAAATTAAAAAGCCTAAGATTCTCTAACAGTTCAGCTGATAATTCAAACCAGCCCAATGTGACCCTTCCCCCCCCCCCCCCCAAAAAAAAACACAACTGGGAACACAATACAAATAGAATAAATAGTGCTCCATTGAAATATATTGCATAGGATGTAACATCATAAACTGACTCGCAATAATTATTCAGTTGAAAATAATAGGGGGAGAAAAGCTGCAAATGCTTTGAAGCCTGACCTAAAAAGAGAAAATATTTGAGTGTGTTTCCGTCATTTCCAATCATTCATCTGAGTTTCCTCACACAAATATTGTCTCCAAAAGGACCAGCCTGTTGTGTCCAGTATTGACTGAGCTAGAGATGCAACGTGGTTTCATTCGTCTTAAATTTCTATCATCATCATAGGCAGTCCCTCAAAACGAGGATGACTTGCTTCCATGCCAAAAAAGGATGAGTTCACAGGTGTTTCAATAATTCCAGATCTCGAACTACATCCTGAAGGGTGGAAGATGCCTGTGCGTGGATTTTTTTTAACGTGTGGTGGCCGTTGCACACCAACCACCATACGGGCTTGTCAGAGCTAGGTCTTGGTCATAAATCACAGGCTGTGCATCTGTAACTTTTAATTGTTTAATTTTTCTATTTCCTCTCAAAAGATCTCTCCCCAATGAGGGTCGTGCTACACTCTAGCCTGTCGATATCTTCCTAGATGCGGGTATGGTAGAGCAAATTCTTCCAGTGTCCTGCCCTGGACAAGCTAACAAAGCTTCCCACCATCCTTCTGTTTAAAATCCATTCAAAAATGCTGGAAGGAATTACACAAACTAAATGAGTGAATAATAGTGGTTTGTTTAGTCAGCTATTCTGAAGTATTTATTGTTTGTGTTGGAGTTCTTTCAGTATCTGGCATGACGATTATTCTAAAGAATTCACTTAAGATCTTGGGCGATTAAATGGGTGGGTTTGGTACATGATAGAATGGAATATACATGTTCCGTGGAATGAAAGGTTGATGACCCGTGGCATATTGTTCTACATCCTTGTATTTCTATCTAACTTGTCCCTTAATAGACCTATCTTATCTTTAATATTCCACTTACTTCATACACAACTGAAGGCTTTCCTCCGATTCCTCTTGCTCTGTCTGCCTTTGTCCTCTTGTCCTCTTGTCCCCTTGAACATCTTTAATTATGCTCAACTGACTGCTCTAAGGATCGCAGATCGCATAATTCGGTTCCATGAGCGAGTTACTAACCCAGAACAGGTCTGTATCTTTCTGCTACTCTCTTTTGTCGGAACATTCTCCTTTGCTCATTCACATTTTTGAAAAGACTGCCTGTTATGGACATGGTGTTGTGGTTCAAATAGGAAGTGACTTTCACGAGGTATTGTGTCTCTACCAGACATCGCAATGAAACCCATCATCCTGTTGACCTGCCTTAGTCCCTAAAATTCCTTCAATTGAAGCTCCGCTCTTTCCCCTTTCTCTAATGCAGTATAGTGCTGCTTTTTAGCCTATGGATAGTTGACTGAACCAGCGCGCTCATGACCTGTTGTTTGGATGGCCCCCAGCAGTTGTGAATGAAGTGACGTTAACCAGCCTTTGAGCAAATAGAAAATGCAGGAAATAATGTTGTGGCTAATATGGGAATCCAGCTTTAGGCAAAGTGACAAATTGCAGAAATTGAAAACCAAAAAACATTTTTTTTGGCTGAAGCAGCAGCTCAAGGTGTGCCACGTGGGTATTTTAAATATCATGGTCTCGCTCCTCCCTATCTCTGTAACCTTCAACCCTTCGAGATCATTGCGCTCCTCCAATTCAAGCCTCTTGCACAGATCTGATTTTCCTCGTTCCACTATTGGCGGGCCAGTCTTCAGCTGCTGAGGCACTAAGGTCTAGAATTTGCTCCCTAAACCTCTCCATGTCGCTCTCCTCCTTTAAGACACACCTTAAAGCCTACCTCTTTGACCAAGCTTTTGGTCGTCTGTCTGATTTATCGCTTTATGTGACTCGGTATTATGTTTTGTTAATCGCTTCTGTGAAGTGCCTTGGGATGTTTTACTATGCTAAAGGTGCTATAGAAATGCGTGTCGGTGTTGTATTGCACAGTCAGCACTTGAGATTTATTATGAAGAGTCTTCAGCACCAACATTTCGAACACAGATCTGGCATACCCCAGGAATATCGCTTCTTCTTGGATTACTTGCTTCCGCACTAAAATGAGTTCTAAGGTGACTTGTGACCAATGCGAGATCTACAGGCTCTGTCACAGATGGGGAAAGATGGTGGTTGGAGGGACGGGTGGGTGGGGTGCTTGATTTGTCGTCCGCTCCTTCAGCTGTTTGTACTTGGCTTCTGCTTGCTCCCAGTGAAGAGGCACGAGGTGTCCGGCGCCTTCCCGGATGCTTCTCCTCCACTTTGAGCGGTTTTGGGCCAGGGATTCCCAAGAGTCGGTGGGGATGTTAAATTTTTTCAAGAAGGCTTTGAGGGTGTCCTTGAAGTGTTTTCTCTTCCCTCCTGGGACTCGCCTGCCGTGACGTAGCTCGGAGTAGAGTGCTTGTTTCAGGAGTTGAGTATCGTGCATGCGGACAATGTGGCCCGTCCATTGGAGCTGATCGAATGTGGTCAATGCCCCGCTGCTGGATATGCACGGTCAAACAAAGTGCATCATCGCACAGGCAGTTGCCATCATTTTATGTGATGCTTTGGGGCAGGTGGTATTTTAGCAAAAAGAACAGATTTTGTTTTATTAGATTTTAGAAAATGCCCATCTCTGAAATAGTTACTGACTGAGGGAGAAAGGCAGGATTTATAAAATTAAAATAAATGTGTGACAATGATGAACACTCAACTTAGATTCTATACAGGTTACATTGTCTGAAAAGAATTGGAGGAGGATTGAGGAAATTTCACTGAAGAAGAAAGTGTGAATTGAAATTGAAGGAAAGAAGGGAAATTGACCATGATGTAAGGTTAACAGAGAGAAGCAACGGTTCTAAAGGGCATTGAGTTTGCTTTAAGACTTATAAGCTTGTAAATAAAGTGTTCAATTACAAGCATTGTAGAAGCAAAAGGGAGGGACTGTATGTGAGCTAAGGGACACCAGGCAATGTGAGATTTTTGCACATTATTAAATGTCTTGAATACAGGTAACGTACAAGTTCAGCTTGGTACTGTCGAGCTGAGCAGCAGTCTCTCTTAGAAAACCAAGAGCCAGGGTGTGTCAATCAGTTGGGGACTGAAGTTACTCACTGTCTCATTACTTACTTTTACTGTCCTAAATTTATCGTTTAAACTTTATGAACAGTTTAATGCAATAAAAGCATTAAAACTTAATGCAGACGGAAGAGTTGATGTCCATGATGTTCAGCATCCCACATTGCCACACACTTTAACAGTCTGTGTGCGATACTGCGGAGGTCTGAGGTTGGGAAGTATGCTCCCGACCTTCAATAGATGCAAGATCAGATCTCTCAACAAAGAATAGAGTGAAGCAGAATGCCCTTTGTTCATTGTTTTCCATCTTTCTTGTAGTACTCTGGTTAAGAGCGTGCCTAATACCCCCTCGCCTTTCCACCTGGCTAAAAAAATGTTTTTATTCATTCACGGGATGTGGGCATTGATGGCAAGTCCAGCATTTATTGCCCTTCCCTATAAAATTGAGTGGCTTGCTGGGCCATTTCAGAGGGCAGTTAAGAGACAACCATATTGATGGGAGGCCCAGACAGGGTAAGGACGGCAGATTTCCTTCCCTAAAGGATATTAGTGAACCAGGTGGGTTTTTACAACAATCTGGTAGTTTCATGGTCACTCTTACTGACAACTAGCTTTTTATTCCAGATTTTATTTAATTAGCTGAATTTAAATTCCCCAGCTGCCGTGGTGGAATTTGAACTCGTCTCTCTGGATCATTAGTCCAGGCTTCTGTATTACTAGTCTAGTAACATCACCACTATGTTACCGTTCCCGTCATTCCATCATATGCCCCATCCATGTCCTCTCAGTCTGCACCTTCTCTTCGTCCAAGCACTTCGCCCTCTTTCATCCCTCGTATCTATCATTCAAAAGTGTTGTTTGCTGTGTCCAAAGCTTCCTGACTGAGACGTTCTTCCTTCCCATAGCCTTGCAGTAAGTGACTCCTCATTCTTGGTGATTTCAATCTCCACCTCAACTCCCCTAGTCACCTCTCTGAATTCTCTGCGCTCCTGTCCTCCCTCAATGTTGCCCTTCACATCGTCTCGCCTTCTTCATATCTTCTGCCGCCTCTCTACAACCATATTCTTGATCATCAATAAGGCTATCTTTGATCATTTCCTCATCTCACTTACCATCATGTTTTGCTACCCTTCTTCAATCCCAATATATTCACCATTCTCCAAAGGGGAAAAACTCCCCGAACCTGCACACAAACTCGCTCACTGATTCCCAACTCCCTCGCCTTTGGCCCTCTGTCTATGATGGCACCTCCATTGCCATTGTCAACCTGCTTTATTACTCTATCACCTCTTCCTTCAATCCCATCAAATTAATTGGGATCTCGCACCCCTCTCACTCCCCTGGTACAGCCCCATTTCGTTTCCCAAGTTAGAGGGCGCAAATCTCCGACCAAAACATTTATTACTCCAGGATCATTGTGGAGGACCCAAATAACCCTAGGTTGCTATTTCCTTGACCAACTGCATCTTCAGCCATGGCTCAATTGGTAGCACTCTCGTCTCCGAGTCAGAAGGTCGTGGGTTCAAGCCCCACTCCAGAGACTTGAGCACAGTATCGGTTGATAGGCCTGTGCAGTTCTGAGGGGGTGCCACACTGTCGGAGGTGTCATCTTTTAGATGTTAAACCAAGGCCCTGTCTATTTTCTGGTTTTATGTAAGATATCCTATGGGACTAATTTGCAGAAGAGCAGGGGAGTTCTTCCCAGTGTCCTGGCGAATATATATTCCCCAAGCCAGCAAAGAACAACTAAAAAAATGATAGAGAGGAAAGATAGATTATGGGCCCAAGTTTCCACATGATTTGCGCCTGATTTTTAGGAGCAACTGGTGGAGAACGGACTATCTTAGAAATCGCAATTCTCCACATTTTTTTTTCTGCAGTTCTAGTCAGGTAGAACAGTTCTACTTTGGAACAGAATTTTTTCTTCAAAAGGGGGCGTGTCCGGCCACTGACGCCTGATTTCAAAGTTTCCACAGTGAAAACGTACTCCAAACTAAGTTAGAATGGAGCAAGTGAAGATTTTTGTAGAACTGAAAAAACCTGTTCTACACATTAAAAAAAATCAGGCGCAGGTTACAAATTAGGCGTCCAGAACGAGGTGGGGGGGGGAGGGAAGTCATTAAATTCTACAATAAATTCTTATTTATACTTCTACAAATAAATCCAAACTGAATAAACATTTATAAGCGAAGAAAAGATTAAATAAACCATCTTCCTACCTGTGTGAAAGTGCTTCAGGCACAGAGAATGCTGCAGGAAGCCTGAGGCGCCCGTTCTTCCCGCGGGGGGGGGGGGGGGGGAGGAGGCGCCCGTTCTTCCCACGGGGGGGGGGGGGGGGGGAGGAGGCGCCCGTTCTTCCCGCGGGGGGGGGGGGGGGGAGGAGGCGCCCGTTCTTCCCGCGGGGGGGGGGGGGGGGGGGAGGAGGCGCCCGTTCTTCCCACGGGGGGGGGGGGGGGGAGGAGGCGCCCGTTCTTCCCGCGGGGGGGGGGAGGAGGCGCCCGTTCTTCCCGCGGGGGGGGGGGAGGAGGCGCCCGTTCTTCCCGCGGGGGGGGGGGAGGAGGCGCCCGTTCTTCCCGCGGGGGGGGGGGAGGAGGCGCCCGTTCTTCCCCGCGGGGGGGGGGGGGAAGGAGGAGGCGCCCGTTCTTCCCGCGGGGGGGGGGAGGAGGCGCCCGTTCTTCCCGCGGGGGGGGGGAGGAGGCGCCCGTTCTTCCCGCGGGGGGGGTGGAGGAGGAGGCGCCCGTTCTTCCCATGGGGTGGGGGAGGAGGCGCCCGTTCTTCCCGCGGGGGGGGTGGAGGAGGAGGCGCCCGTTCTTCCCGCGGGGGGGGGGGGGGGGGAAGGAGGCGCCCGTTCTTCCCCGCGGGGGGGGGGGGGGGGGAGGAGGCGCCCGTTCTTCCCGCGGGGGGGGTGGAGGAGGAGGCGCCCGTTCTTCCCGCGGGGGGGGGGGGGGGGGGAAGGAGGCGCCCGTTCTTCCCGCGGGGGGGGTGGAGGAGGAGGCGCCCGTTCTTCCCGCGGGGGGGGGGGGGGGGAAGGAGGCGCCCGTTCTTCCCCGCGGGGGGGGGGGGGGGGGGAGGAGGCGCCCGTTCTTCCCGCGGGGGGGGTGGAGGAGGAGGCGCCCGTTCTTCCCGCGGGGGGGGGGGGGGGGGGAAGGAGGCGCCCGTTCTTTCCCGCGGGGGGGGGGGGGGGGAGGAGGAGGCGCCCGTTCTTTCCCGCGGGGTGGGGAGAGGAGGAGTCGCCCGTTCTTCCCGCCGGGGGGGTGGGGGGGAGTAGGCGCCCGTTCTTCCCGCGGGGGGGGGGAAGGAGGCGCCCGTTCTTTCCCGCGGGGGAGGGGGGGAAGGAAGGAGAGAGGATATTTCCACTCGTAGGGGAAACTAAAACTAGGGGGCATAGTGTCAGAATAAGGGGCCGCCCATTTAAAACTGAGATGAGGAGGATTTTTTTCTCTGAGGGTTGTAAATCTATGGAATTCTCTGCTCCAGAGAGCTGTCGAGGCTGGGTCATTAAATATATTTAAGGCAGAGATGGACAGATTTTTGAGTGATAAGGGAATAAAGGGTTATGGGGAGCGGACTGGGAAGTGGAACTGAGTCCATGATCAGATCAGCCATGATCTTATTAAATGGCGGAGCAGGCTCGAGGGGCCAGTTGGGCCCTACTCCTACACCTTTTTCTTATGTTCTTGTGTTCTAACCAATATCGCTTTAAAAACAACAGATTATCTGGTTATTATCACATTGCTATTTGTGGAGGCTTGCTGTGCGCAGATTGTCTGCTGTGTTTCTGGTGTAGCTGAACTACAACACTTCTAAAGTACTTTGTTGGATGTAAACCGCTTTGGGACGTCCTGAGGTTGTGAAAGGTGCTATATAAATGCACGTCTTCCTTTTCTTTTGTTAAATTGCTGCTCCTTTGCCTTCTCTAGTCTCATCTTAAACAGTGTAAGGGGTTCACGAACTTCCTCATCTCTTAAGTTTGAGGCCAGTGTTATAGCTGCTCCCCATCCTCACATCCCGATTCTCCTCTTGGTTCCCCCATCCACTCCAGCCCTGAACTTCATCTTTCTGCAATTTGGCTCTGCCCTCCCAGCCTCTCCAAGCTCCCTTGTCCATTGCACCTACCTCATACTCTCTCGATATCCTCTCCAAATAATTCCTAATTGTTCAGAAGCCTTCACCAATGCTAGCTGAAATTATCAAAGGTTCTTTTTCCTTGGGCACTGTCACTCCCCATCATAACCACCTTCATCATTCCTCCTCTCAATCCCATCCGTCCTCTCCAGCTCCCCTTCATTTCCCTCCGGTCTGGCTTTCATCCTTCTCGGAGCACCTGAATGGCCCTAGCAAAAGTTCCAAATGACCTCTTCTGTGACTGTGGCGAAACCTTTGTTATCCTTGACCTTTCCGTGGTCCTCCAACATCTCTCCTCTGTTGTCGAGCTTCTTGGGACTGTAATTCCATTATTTCATTTATACCTACCGCAACAGGTCCAGTGTATCTCCATCAATAGCTTATTTTCCCTTTGCGCGCACCGTTGCCTCCAAAGTCCACCAAGGATCTATGCCTGACCCTCTCTCCTATAGTCTACAGGCTGCCCCTTAGCATCATTATCCATAGACACGGGGCGAGCTGCCACATGTACGTTGATGATGCACAACTCTACCTCTACTACTACGACTACTCTCGGCCACTGACTACCTCTGTGCTGTCAGACTCCGTGTCTGACATCCAGTCCAGATGAATCGCAACTTCCTGCAGCTCATCATTGTAAAGACAGAAGCCATATTTTTCAGTGCCCTCCACAAACTCTGCTTTCTTGCCACTGCTTCCAACCTCACCTTGCTTCTTCAGGCTGAACCAGACCATCTACAGTCTTGGCATTCTGTTTGACCCTGATCTGAGCCTTAAACCCCACATGCTTTTGATCACCATTACTGCTTGTTTCTATGTCTGTCTTCATTGCCTGTTTTCAATAGCAACTCAGCCCCTCTACAGCTGAAACCCTCTCACATGTTTTGTCACCTCCAGGCTTGACTATTGCAATGTTATCCTTGCTGGACTCCCACTATCCACCCTCTATAAACACAACTTGTCCAAGTCTGCCACCCCTCACCGATCTGCACTACTTCATAATGTGCAGTGCATTCAATTTAAACTCCTTATCCTTATCTATAAATCCATTCTATCGCTGCAATCTTATCCAGCTTGTATTCCAAACTGAATGTTCTGTTCCTCTAATTCTGGCCCCTTGTGCAACTCCTCTCTATCTCTTTCTCTCTTCCCCCCCCCTCTCTCCTCCACAGGTGGCACAAGCTAGAGCTGCCCTCTGCCTACCCTCTGATTAGTTACTCCCTCAATGTCGCCACCTTTTTTTTTAAACTATTTAAATATTGTTTCTTCGACCAATCTTTCAGACGACTCTTTACCCACCGCCCCCCACCCTTTGCCCCATCTCTCTCTTGTCTGCGCGCTTGTTTCCTTGTCCATGCTTGTGAAGTGCCTTAAGATGCGCTTTTATGTTAAAGGTGCTATACGTGGTGTAAGGGCAAGAGAAGTACCAAGGACCCTTCATCGTCATCATAGGCAGTTCCTCGAAATTGAGGAAGTCATGCTTCCACTCTAAAAGTGAGTTCTCAGGTGGCTATACAGTCCAATGCAGGAATTGCAGTCTCTGTAACAGGTGGGACAGACAGTGATTGAAGGAAAGGGTGGGTGGGGAGTCTGGTTTGCTGCACGCTCCTTCCGCTGTCTGCGCTTGATTTCTGCATGCTCTCGGCGACGAGCCTCGAGGTGCTCAGCACCCTCCCGGATGCTCTTCCTCCACTTAGGGCCGTCTTGGGCCAGGGACTCCCAGGTGGGGATGTTACACTTTATCAAGGAAGCTTTGAAGGTGTCCTTAAAGCGTTTCCTCTGCCCACCTGGGGCTCGCTTGCCGTGTAGAGCACTTGCTTAGGGAGTCTCGTGTCGGGCATGCGGACGATGTGGTCCGCCCAACAGAGCTGGTTGAGTGTGGTCAGTGCTTCGATGCTGGGGATGTTGGCCTGATCGACAACACTGACGGTGCGTCTGTCCTCCCAGTGGATTTGCAGGATCTTGAGAAGGCAGCGCTGGTGGTACTTCTCCAGCGCTTTGAGATGTCTACTGTATATAGTCCATGTCTCTGAGCCATACAGGAGGGTGGGTATCACTACTGCCCTGTACACCATAAGCTTGGTGCCAGATTTGAGGTCCTGGTCTTCAAACACTCTCTTCCTCAGGCGACTAAGGCTGCGCTGGCACACTGGAGGCGGTGTTGGATCTTGTCATCGATGTCTGCCCTTGCTGATAGTAGGCTCCCAAGGTATGGAAAATGGTCAACATTGTCCAAAGGCCGAGCCGTGGATTTTGATGACCACTCACGTTGGTAATTAAAGTTTATTAGCTGGACTCTGGCATGGTGACAGTTCATCATGTTTGTCTTAGTAAAAACTAAAAGCTCTGAGTGGACCACTGTTGGCTGAAATTATTCAGAGGTATATAATTGTGCATCAAATAAATGTTTATCTTTATCACCTTGTCGGAACGAAGCTTAGCTTTATTGGCTCTGGGGGAAATTATGTGCTTAGCGTGCACATTATGACATTATAGACAGACGATACCTGCCTGTGGTCTCCTACTCTGGCAGCCTGTAATGTGCTGGGAGCCTCAGCACTGCAACAGCTGGGTTTCCACAGCTAACATGGTTGTATTCACCATTCCTTGTGTCACAACGCTCTGTATTGAGTTGGGGCAAAAGTCTTTAATGTATCTACAGGAGAACTGTTAGGTTAGGTACTCACTGTAATCTTTCACAGCTTGCAGTTATATTCTGTATTACCAAACTGGTCAGTCAGCATTAATTGGGACATTGTCACCTCGACAAACACGGAGTCGGAGATGCATTTGAATAAACCAAAAGAAAATAAAATCTCACTAATGCTGCTAACCGGTTATAGGGATTCAAATTGTGCTTTCCCCTGGGTTGTATGGCATCAGGCATTGATGAGGTGGTTGTCATTCAGTAAGCCTGCTGTAACTGACCCTTGCAATATTGTCTGCATCAAATCAAACCAAACTGCATCCACACAGCCCAAATACTGCAGAACTCGCTGCTGGGAACAATGCACAAACGTCAGGCCAGACTGGGATCTCGCCTTGTAACTTGGTTTTATACTTGAGTGATTATTTCTGAATGGCTTTTATTCTTCAAATGTTAGTATTCATAGGGTAGAAATTACTGCAAAATTGTCATTTCAATGGTGATTACTTTGGAACTTGTTTTGACAGACTTGACATAAATCATAAATATCAAACTTTGCAAAGTTCACTCCACCCATTTTGTCAACCTCTGCGATAAGAGTAGTTTTATACATATTTAAAAAAGATTGCAGTAATACTTATCAAACAATTTAACTTTCCCATTGATTGTTGGAAATGTACTGTTCAATGACAGTCCTTGTGTCACAGGCATTTTGCAGATTATAAACGCTTAATGGATTACTTGAAGTTTGAATTTTTTTTTACATTTCCATTGCAGTGTGTGGAAAAAGCCTGCCCAATTGCCAAGGCAGTTGTGAGAATGTGACTCTGCTGTTTTTTAGTGTTTGTTCAGCATTCAATTCAATTCAATTTTTTCCCCCCTCCGTCAATGCTCTTTCCTCTATCTGTGTTGAAGGCCAGTGGGAAGCATGTCAGTCTCTTTATCTAAGGTGTGGTCCCTGGGAACTGAGGAGCAGACAACCGAGCTGTGAGAAATGCAAGCCCTGCCTGCTTCTGTCAGGGAGCAGAGAATTAAGTGAAGTTAGAATCACTTGCAGTAAAACATCCGAGGCAGACTGGGATATTCCTGCCAATATATACGCCCTGGCTATTTAATCAACAGTGTGAGAATAAGAGTTGCTCCCCCCCTTTTTTAAAAAAAAAACCCGAACTATCCAGCTGTATTGGATTTGGTTCTAATTTAGAATTGGATGGTGCAGATGCAGGCTATCTATTGATCACTCAAGCTTGGTTCCCACGTTGTAGGTTTAACCATCAATTCCAAAGTGGCTGCCTTCAGATAGAAAACATCTGTGTCCTTGGGTTGTTTTCGCAGCTTCAGAAATGATCTAAGCTGTAAACTATATAAGCAACAGATAGCATTTAACGACAGTTAGATGGCCACAACAAAATTTGCTGAGTTCATGTAGCGGGTTCAGTTTACGTTCTGCTTTGTCAGCTAGTGTCTGCGATGAAGGTGTTTCTTCCCATTTTTCTCAGTTGAAAATCGGGGCATTTTTGAACGGAAGGAGATTCTTGCTTTCTTCATTATTTTACCTCCTCGCACAGTAGCCGTAAAGCCGAGCTTCTGGGGAAAAGAACATGCTTAGCGTGCACACGGATGTGCTGTCAGTATTGCAGATAGTTACGCAGCCGTCTTCTCCTGCATCTGACAAAGCCCCACAACCTGCAACAATTTGTTATTTTTGCCATCTAAAAAAAGGTGGTTCTGCTTATAGTTACTTCCGCTCAGCACCGAGTCCCTGCAGAACCCCTTTCTCAGTGCGTAAGGATTGACTCCAACTCAACCCTGGATCCCGTGGAGCAACAAGCTGCTTAGCAGTTGCCAGTTGTAATTGTTCCCCTGGCGGGGATGGGGTACCCATCCACGGGGGGGCTGGGCTCGGGGCAGACAAACCATACAGCAGTCAACCTCACATATCCAGCACCTGCAACTGACTTCAGTAAGGTTGGCTCAGGAGTATTTCCAGCACTTGGTACAAAGCATATTGATACATGGGCAATTTTAGAATGGGCTGCTACATCACCAAGTAGAAGGGACTCCTAGCTAGAGGTGATCCAGGAAGTATTCACGATTGGAAGATGCACGGAAATGGACCTCTTTGCTCCCACCTGGACATCCAGCTCCCACGCTTCTGATCAGTGATCGAGACCGTGGCAGCCTGAAGGCTGGGTTGTCTCCCTTTGTTACCACGTACATTTAACACGCTGCCCTTCTCGTTCTGATATTAGTTTTACTATCGTTTACTGAGTGACGTCTCGGGTGAGTTCACTGACATGCCATCCAAATCTGTCTGAATAATGGCTTTGCTACATTATAATCCCATATCCATGGAGTCTAATTTTATTCTATGTTGAAAACATCAATTTTCTACATCCCAACAAAACCCGCAGTTTCTTAAAAGTCGCTATTTTGCATCAATGTTGATGTGGAGGAATGTGAGGCATTGAATAAAGACCGATTTACCCCTGTTCTACCGCCCCGCCCATTCGCCTAGCTGTATAGAACAAACTAATTAAGGTGCACACTACGGACTGTTTCCTTAAGATTGAATTCAGGATTTACTGATTTATATTGTGGGGCACAGAAAACAATTGCCATTATTGATTGTGAGTGTAATTTGTGGTGCTCCTCGCTTGGTTTTTATTGTGTGCAATGGCCACATTGTGTTGCTCTGTGGGGCTGAGGTTGGCCACAATGCTCGTTCTTGCCATCTTCTCCACACAGAGTCTAACTTTTACTCCGTTTTCATTAAGCTTTTTGCGTGTGAATGCTTGCTTTTAGCTCCAACACTAGTCCGGGACAGGGAGTCTTGGCAGGTGACCAGAAAAACACATAAAAATTAAAGACTTATTACTGCATTGTCCCTTCAATGTTAAATGATGGTGTTTGTAAAGTTGTTGGAGTTTTATATCATTTTATATTAAACTGCTGGATAGAGCCAGACTGGGCAAAGACACAGCTCTCCCATATGTGACATCAGAAGGAATGCTGCCCACTGAACTTGCTCACAATGTCCCTGGAATAACGTAAGAAGTTTTAGACACTGTGTCGCCTCCCTGACCACTATCAATTGTAAAATATATAATCCTGTAACGGAGACTCAGAGAGTCCTCATAAATTAGACATCACCCTTTTATAAGATTGTGTTATAGGACAGTTGAGTACAATATATTTCCTCCTGAAATGGGTAAATTAAAGTCTTAATACATTTAAGGTACTTGCATAGGAAATGTTTTTGTTTAAAATTTGATGAGTTATGCAGATAAATCTCAAATGCTTTCCGAACGCGCTTTGTGACTCGTGTCCTCAATTGGTGCCTGCACAGTGGAACAGAAAGTCTGTTGCACGATATAGTGCGAAGATGAAAATGTTATCTGTGGTGAGCACAGAGGCTTGAGCAGACTGGAGGGGAACGGCTTTGTAGTGAGGGGGCATGTGGGAAGGATGGTGGCTCAAGGGCAGGTCCTGGTACAGGACAAGAGTTCCTATGTTGGTGAGTGGTGTGTGGAGTGAAAGGGCAGTTTCATGTCACATCTGAGCTGCATTGTTTCCATTAAGATGCAGTCTTACTCTAATTGCGACTCCTCACAGTTTAAAATCAGAGTAGTCGGTATAAAGGGAGAATGTCTATCGGGTGGGCACACTGCAGGAGACGTATTGGATACAATTGTTAACCTGGTATCACATGGTTATTGGAACCTGAGCAAACATCAAAAGTCCATCAACTCCACTCCTTCCCCAGACCAGTTACAGTCAGCTCCATCCAGCACTTTATCTCACTTAATCACCAAGCACAAGTTCCACATAAATGTTGAAGGATTTTGATAAGAGTAAATAAGGAAGACCAGTGGATTCGGTAACCAGAGACACAGATTTTAGGTGATTGACCAAAAACAACCACAGGGAGATGAGGATTTTTGTTTTACGGAGCGAGTTGTGATCTGGAATGCACTGCCTGAAAGGGCGGTGGAAGTAGATTCAAATACTGGTGGTAGCTTTCAAAAGGGAATTGGATAAATACTTGAAAGGGAAAAGATTGCAGGGCTATGGGGACAAAGCAAGGGAGTGGGACTAATTGGATAGCTCTTTCAAAGAGCTGGCACAGGCACGATGGGCTGAATGGCCTCCTTCGGCCTGTATGATTCTATGACGATTATTGGCCAGTCAAACTAAAACTCTTATTATCGTTCACCCTAATAATCTCCACTGTTGAGCCTTCCCTATCAGTGTTGAAGAAATACCAGTTCCCTCTAACCTTCTCCGTAGTACAGCACAGCTGTTTTCACTGGGACTCTGTTCTACATATCCAGAAGGTGCTCCTTCACCTTCATATCATTCGAGCACTCTTAATGAACTGTTCTGTGCTCACAGTCTAAGTCAAATAGCCTACTTACAGCTACATCATCCATGTCATGGTTATGTCTTCTCTCAATCTTCTTTTCTTCATTGAAAACAAGCTCTGCTCTGTGTTCTTATCTTCACAACTAAAGGCTTCACCCCCGGAATCCCTTCCATTGCATCAATGTGCTTTTAAAGTCGGGTGCCCGAATGTGCGCACACATTCTACACGTGGCCTCAGTAGTGATCTGTACAAAATGGAAATAACTTCTTCCAGCTTTTAGTCCGAAGCCGTTGAGATATATTGATAACTGCTTCATATCGACTGGATATTTTCAGTCGGGCAAGTGATTAGTTATAGCAAGACAGTTTGTACATCTACCGAGTGTGGTATAATTTGCTTCTTTAGTATAGTTCTGCTTAAAAACTCCCTAATTTCAGAGCAATAAACCACTGGCCATAGTGATTATAAGAACACAAGAAATAGGAGCAGGAGTAGGCCATTTGACCCCTCGAGCCTGCACTGCCATTCAATAAGATTATAGCTGATCTGATCATGGACTCAGCTCCACTTCCCTGCCCGCTCCCCATAACCCTTTACTCCCTTATCGCTCAAAAATCTGTCAATCTCCGCCTTAAATATATTCAGTGACCCAGCTCTCTCGGGTAGAGAATTCCACAGATTTACAACCCTCTGAGAGAAGAAATTCCTCCTCATCTCAGTTTTAAATGGGCGGCCCCTTATTCTGAGACCATGTCCCCTAGTTTTAGTTTCCCCTATGAGTGGAAATATCCTCTCTGCATCCACCTTGTCGAGCCCCCTCATTATTTTATAAGTTTCAATAAGATTTCATTCTTCTGAACTCCAATGAGTATAGGCCCAACCTATCTTCATAAGTCAACCCCTCATCTCCGGTCTCAACCGAGTGAACCTTCTCTGAACAGTTTCCAATGCAAGTATATCCTTCCTTAAATACAGAGTTCAAAACTGTACGCAGTACTCCAGGTGTGGCCTCACCAATACCCTGTACAGTTGTAGCAGGACTTCTCTGCTTTTATACTCTATCCCCCTTGCAATAAAGGCCAACATTCCATTTGCCTTCCTGATTACTTGCTGTACCTGCATACTAACTTTTTGTGTTTCATGCACAAGAACCCCCAGGTCTCTCTCTACTGCAGCACTTTGCAATTTTTCTCCATTTAAATTATAATTTGCTTTTCTATTTTTTTCTGCCAACGTGGATAACCTCACATTTTCCCATATTATACTCCATCTGCTAAATTTTTGCCCGCTCACTTAGCCTATCTATATCCCTTTGCAGATTATTTGTGTCTTCCTCACAATTTGCTTTCCCACCCATCTTTGTATCATCAGCAAACTTGGCTACATTACACTCGGTCCCTTCATCCAAGTCATTAATATAGATTGTAAATAGTTGGAAGACCCAGCACTGATCCCTGCAGCACCCCAACAAGTCACTGTTTGACAACCGCAAAATAGCTCATTTATCCCGACTCTCTGTTTTCTGTTAGTTAGCCAATCCTCTATCCATGCTAATATATTACCCCCAACCCCGTGAGCTTTTATCTTGTGCAGTAACCTTTTATGTGGCATCTTATTGAATGCCTTCTGGAAATCCAAATACACCACATCCATTGGTTCTCCCTTATCCACCCTGCTCGTTACATCCTTCAAGAACTTCAGCAAATTTGTCACATCCAGATACTTGTCCACCTTTGCTATTCCACGTCCTTTCATCGTGTGCACCTGGTTCCTGTTCCAATATGCACAGTCTTTTATTTATCTACATCTGGATACTTGAGAGTTACAGATTATAATTTATGCCGACCCATGATTGTACTTTTCTGCTGTGGGAAGAATTGGCAGTTTTGTTTGCTTTAAATGTATGCAGATTTGGAGATAATTTTATGTTGATGGGCATAGAGTTCCATAATTGAACTTCAGCAGGAGTGAATGAAGATTTGCCAAAATTAGTTTTAACAGCAGGAAGTCTGCAAATTGATTTACTTAATGACCTTATAATATAATGTGATTCTGCTGATAACTGAAACAATCTAATAGATGTGAAGGACTCGCGTCACTGGAGCATTTCATATACTTATACACTAAATTGAATCTTGACTTTCCAAGCTAATGGAATCAAATTGAGTGCAGTTTTGGTAGCATGAAGAAACATGACTTTGTTAAATAAAAATTGCTTAATGTATAAAACTTTTAAACAATCTCATTATCAGTGTCCATTCTAAAAAAAAAAATGCAAAGGATCTATTTTACAAAGTGTGTGCGTGTATAACATAGTGCAAGTCCTTTGACCAATCAAATCACAGAACCAGAAACCACCATCTCTTCAAATACTCGCATCTCAGAACTCTGACCAATTAGATCCCAGAGCTCGCTTTATTTTCAACCAATTGTATTCCAGAATCATCTCTGCAGTGTCATAACTGGTCACCGGAAAAAACAATCGTGTTGTGCTAAACATAACCGTGGTGTTCAGCCGCCATGGTGGTTCTCCATCGACTACACTAGATCCTGCAAAAAAACATTGTAGCACAATTAGTTCACTTAGGAGACAAAAAGCACAAACCTAGCCAGTAGTGCATCGATCCCATCTTCCATTGTCCTCAACAGCTTTTCCCTGCAAGGCTTGACTGGCCTCCCAAATATTCCCAGACAGTGAATTTCACTTACTTTGTGCCGTGCGATTGCTTGGTCTTTAGAAGTATGAGCCTGTACAGACACTTGTCTGTGCCTGTGCACAATATTTTATTAGTACATCTTCTGTGGTGTTATACTTGGGGGAGTTGAGACCAAATGCAGTCTTTAGCTGGACTGGGGTTATATGGCCAGGACATGCTGACCTATTCCGTTCTCATTTTAAAGTTTCTCATTCCTTATTTTTTGGTTTCCATTATAAGTTGCTATGTCCACATTTATAATGGAGGCTCTCTGTAAACTAGTCACGTTGTAATTACACCCTTTTACCAGTGGGGGCACAGTGTCTCCACTGACTGGAGAATGTAATAAAACATTATAATGGTAATTACTATAATGCTGGTTTCATGTCGTGACTTTTCACTAAAACATCACAAGGCACTTCATACAATGAAGCACTTTGAAGTGCAGTGACGCTGGCTATGTAAGCAAACACGACAGCCAGTTTTGGCCAACACAGCAGAAAGATCAAGCGTAAGTTAATCAGTTTTGGTGG
This sequence comes from Pristiophorus japonicus, assembly GCF_044704955.1. Lineage (NCBI taxonomy): Eukaryota > Metazoa > Chordata > Chondrichthyes > Pristiophoridae > Pristiophorus > Pristiophorus japonicus. The sequence goes on from NC_091997.1 coordinate 46,609,960, forward strand.
TATTGGTTGATGGTATTAGACATCAGCTTATGATATGGGTGGCTGCTGTACCTGTACTTTTACTTTGATAGCAACTCTGCTAACCCAGAAGTCTTCTGTCCTTCAAATATTGTTAGTGCATTAAGATAAAAAAGAATTTGCATTTAAATAGTGCCTTTCATGACCTCAGGACATCCTAATGAAGTACTGTTGATTTGCAGTCACTTGTAATCCAGGAAAGTTGAACACAGCAAGGTCCCATAAACAGCAATGTGATAATGACAAGATAAACTAGTTTGTTTTAGTGATGTTAGTTGTGAGGTAAATATTAGGCAGGACACTGGGGGGAAATCTCCTCTTCGAAACAGTGCCATGGGATCTTTTACATCTGAGTTGGCATTGGATAATTACATTTGTTAAATTGGGAAATTAAAATGGCTGCTGGAGCAAATATGTTCTTTGTGATCCCTGTCCAGAATGACCTTGTCCAAGCTATCTTGAAGGTTTTGCAGTAACTTGTTGCCTCACTCTTGTGTTTTATTTCTTACTGACTGCGTTGCGACTTGTCTAATAATTCTGCATTCTAACATTGCAGGGAGCACAGAAGAAGATCCTGGATGTGGCAAATATGTTGGGAATGTCGAACACTGTGATGCGGCTCATTGAGAAACGGGCCTTCCAGGATAAATTCATCATGATTGGTGGAATGGTGGTCACCTGCATCATCATGGTCTTGGCAGTTAAGTACTTGACATGAGCAGATGTCGTCCTGCAGACTCTGTTCAGAAACAAAATCAGTATTTCCACAAAAAGACTGACCAAGTGTGTGTGTCTGGCTCATTGCTTTCAGGCATCGCTCCCCCCTCCCCTTTCAAAGTTAACGGGATGAAATTTAGACGGCCAGTCTGGATGAAGAGCCCTTTGGACACAATTTGTAATAATGCTTCCAATTGTTTTGGATAGGACCACAGATCAAAGATCTGATAAAGGCTAATAATTCTAATTCTGATAAATAAAATGCTGGGTGCAGATCATTTTAGTTTTGTGGTACCTGGAGGACCAGAGCTTATTGATCAATGATTGTACCATTGATAAAGCTGATCTGAGTGTGCCGTCAGGAAGCCACTTTTTAATAATTGTCCCTTTTTTCCCCCAAAAAAGTTAAATATTTCCAAGTGGCTGAGATGAAAGTTTCAAGAGCAGCATTTGTCAACAAGAACTCTTAACCACCTGACTCATTGAAATGAGGCATCCTGTGATTGCCGTGACCAACACTGCAACTGGTGCTTCAGGTATTGGCCAGTTGCCTGATATTGCACTACCCCACAGCTTGAGCCCACAATTCCCTCAAGAATGAGTTCCTGATCCAGCCGTGCTTGACTCGAGGATGGTTCGCCACAGGGTGAGAGAGACTCTTGAGGACAAGTCAACCCAGGCCACCTGCACACACCATCGAATGGTGGGTTCCCAACAGCATTGAGAGGCTGGTGCGCGGTCCTATTCCCTGACCATTATTGTTCACTCAATGATCGTTTTCCCCCAAAAATCACAGAATGGATGGGAAACGGGAATAGACTTTTTTTTTTAAATCACTCCTCTGATGAAGGTTTCCATTGTTGCTGTTTGAGCCTTTATTTATTATAAAGCAACAAACTACTTTATACTTATTCACTCTCGATGGTGTCCAGATGTCATCTCTATGTCACTGGGAAGATGCCAAATGGTGTCCTTATTGTGTCTTTGCATCTGTAGAGAATGGGTTTGGAGAAAATAGATGTGACGTGAATTGCTCCTCATTGGAATAACCTGTATGTTCAGACTGATTTTCCACAGTATTGAGTCTTGGCTTGCAAGATACTTTGGAATAATTGAAAAGTAAATCCTGTACTGTCAATAAAAAAAAACTAAATTGCTTCCCCCTGCACTGCTCTTTTGTCTCCAGTTCAATGTTCTTTTGTCTTTAGTTGAAGGTTGACGGGGCTACACTTACCATTCTCACTGGAGACTGGCCTCAAATTACATTTTAAAAACTTGTTGGCGGTCGGAGGCTTTCTGCGGGCGGACTCCTGGACTTAATTTTTTTTCCCGGAAGTACCTGGTGGTTCCGGAGCAATGTATATCCCAGCGTACGGGCTCACACATCCCAGGAACGTAAGCGCAACCTGGGATAACGTGGGCCTGGACCACCAATCACAATGTAATATTCTCATTGATACGTACCGTTTGTGCGATCTCCCATTAGTATCAATGAGAATACCCCCCCAAAACACAAACACAACACAATAAATACATTTAATAAAAAGCTCTTCACATTTAAAATTAATTGAATTTGAATTTAATTAGAAGTTTTAGAAAAAAAATGTTAATGTTTTAATAGGGTTAAAAATAAACTTGCATTAATTGACAGGGTTTTTAATATAAAAATTAGTGATAAAATTTAATTTTTCTGTGTTTTAAAACTCTTACGCTGGTAAAAGTGAACAAGACGCCTGGTTTTACTAGACGGAAGAGTTTGAAGGACATTCGTTGGGCAAATAGCCCAAATCTCCACTCGCGAATGTCCTACTCCCGCAGATGCGTGCGATCTGGCAAAAGACATTTCGACAGATCGCAAATACTGGTTCTTGGTGCAAGTGCATCGTGCGCCGAGAACCGGCACTTGCGGAGCATCTTCAGATGCGGCGCGCATCGTACACACCCAGAGAGGCCGCAACTTACAGCCCAATAAAACCCCTGCTCAGATATTCAATAGATATCCAGAAGCTCGTGTAAATCTACTGAAGTTCAAAGGTACTTCTAATTTCAGCCACTGTTAAAATACAGTATGCGCTTTCATGTGTGTCCTGTTATGGAATGTCTCCAGAAATGGTTAGACTTGTGACTCTACATTTATACTTTTAATCGTTTAATGCTGCCACCACACTAGATGCGGGTTGCAATTTATTTTGACATTGTGTCCATCGGACTCTGAATTCTGTCTTTTCACCTCAATATGTTTTGAATATATTGTGTAGATGTTAATCCAAATCTTATGAGGCAGGTTTTCTTCTTCCTGTGCCTGGGTCTATGGATCATCTGGGCAGAGAGAATAGACAGGAAGTAGGGCTGGGAGGAGTGCATGGCCATAAGGGAGCTTGCCTTATTTTCCGTCTATTTAAATGAATGGGGGAAATGAGGGCATTTCCCCGGCCCAATTCTCCTGTATCCATTGTGCCCAAGTGATCCAGTAACCCAAAACACAGGCACACTTGCCCGATAAATCTTTCATTTGACATGCACTTGGTTTATTTTGCAAATGGGTGCACTTTGAACTGTGCCCTGTGTGTATCTGTCACTTTGATCAGTCAATGTCCATACGAAAGCAAAATCCTGCGGATGCTGGAATCTGAAATAAAAACAGAAAATGCTGGAAATACTCAATGGGTCAGGCAGCATCTGTGGAGAGAAACAGAGTTAACGTTTCAGGTCGATGACCCTTCATCAGTCAATATCAAGTTTGGTGATGGTTCAAATATCCAGTTAGCTGCTTCTCATTCCCTGGATTACTTTTGCAAAAGGGCCTGCTTAGAGTTATTAGTCTACTTAACGTGTAGGCAAACATTCTGTACTTAAAGACAGTTTTATCTCAATAACGGCAAACTGTTTTAATGGATTGTTTGCTAAGTTTGACAAGTGACTTTTTTTTTTCAGACTCCGATCATTGCCAAGTGAAGTAGAAACTATCCTGAATACATTTGTTGCATCTAAAGACATTAAATTGGTGCCTCAGTAAAATTAAAAGCTATTCAATTTAATGTTGTGATACTCTCTCGCACTCACTGGAGATTGGGGGTCTGATGATGAACAGTTGTGAACCTTCTGTTGGGGACCTTTCTCCTTGTGTGTTGATGTGTGTTTTTTTTTAAATTCCAATTAATTTTCCAACATATTTCCATATCATTTCTTTCGAAATTATCTCCATCCACTGTCCTGGAAGTGTGCCTCCCACCATCTTAATGGACAGTCTTAATATAAAAGTTTCGACAGGATTGAATAAAATCCAAATCTAAAAGTGCGTATGTGTGTGTAACAAAGGACTGCTAGCCCAGCAGCGCTCATCCCATTCACTGCAGGGTACAACCTTGTGCACAGCTCTCTAACCTGCAACTGCATTCATGGAGAAAGGGGAATAAATCACTCTGTCTTATTTTAGCAAACACACTGGGGAAATATCCCCCTTCTGCTTCTGTAAATCAGTCAAGCAAGGTGACTGATTGTTCACCAACAGTGCATGTCAGAAATTCCTGGACGGACAAACGCACGATTTATTACTACAATGGTCAAAGATTGTACATTGTACAGCACACAGCGCAGTTTCTAATATGTGCTCTCAGTGGGCAATGCTCCATGGGTGTGATCTTCTAGCTGCCAAACACCGGGACAACAGAATACGGTGCCTGATCTGGGAAATACCGACAACTGAGAATTTATCGGTCAAACTGAACGCCACCAATAGAAGTGACATTTGAAATTATCCTAAAAGGTAATGCAAATATGATAAGGGAAAGTGCAGGGTGATAATGCAAGTTTCACAAAGCTAATAGTTCAAAATGCACTCCAGTGTAGCTTTGTCTTACGACTACTTTGTTGTCTTTGCTGTTTGTGAGTTTGCGTATTGCACAACTTTGCCAATTTCTGCAAATATTACATTGCACACATTTCAATCGTTGCATATATGAAAAGTCACAAGGAACAGCTCACAGAATTCAATGTGTTTTCCTTTTTGAATGGGAAGCTGAGAAGGAGACCTGGTCTAAAAAGGTGGAAATCATAGGTAGTGTTTATGTGCAAGAGATCACTTCACTTAATCTGTGCCGTATGATATGACACCCTCCACACACTTCCTGCTTACTCCACCCTCCCTCTGTTTAAACCAAAACTCATCGCACAATTTCCTGCTGCAACTCATCAATTCCCAGAAGTGAGGCCTCTTATCCCACCCACCTGGTTACACCACCCATGCACCATCCCTTTTTTTCATTTAATCTCTATGACCCCTATCCTATCACAGACCGTCCCTTTTGTTCTTCCCCTTCCGCCCCCCACCCCACCTTTCCCTGCCTCTGCACTTGCTTAAAACCTGTTACATCTGTAACATTTTCCAGTACTGGCAAAGGGCCAGCAACCTGAAACATTAACTGTTTCTCTCTCCATAGATGCTGCCTGACTTGCCAAGTATTTCCAGCATTTTCTGTTTTTATTTTGGATTTCCAGTATTTTGCTTTGTGTCACTTGACTTAATCTGTGATTACAGAATTAAGGAGGGTGAAAACCAAATTGACAAGTCCCAAGTGAGTTTGGAATTTGGAACATTTTCACCTCCCATAGAGAGGTGGGTGCCTGGGATAAACTCATTGAAAGCAACAGTGAGTTTACAAGAACCGGCAATACTCTCTGAACATTGGGGTATATTGTCTGATCAGTTAAGTTAACACACAGATCCTCAATGCGCTTGTACTGTCTTCTGAGTGATATTTATAGGCTGGTGTTAACCCATTTAAAATAAACAGCTTAATGTCTGTCTTAATAGCTCAGAGCGGAATGCAGTACGAGTGCTTTAAGTGTTTGTACGCGAGTGTCACAGATCATGGTTTTGTCTGAAGCTGCCACTGCGATATCGCTAGGGTGCTGGAAGGAGTGTGGTTTAATGGTTCTCTTTGTGCCATGTTTATATCAACCTGGCCCTACATCTCAGGACTTGGCATCACGTCATTTACCCTCGTCTCTGGTCTGACCACTTTCAACAGGGATTCTCATACTTCAAGATATGGGACCTTGTATAGGATTCTCCTCTTTGGAATGGAGTAGCAGTGGCTTAGGGCTTCCACCCATTCCTCACAGCTCTGACCCAGCCCATCCCATTTTCCTGGGGATGGGCTCATTATTGGTGCAAGGCGGGTATATCAGTGGCTGGTGGAAAATCTTGATGCTGGTGAGGCGGGATTGACACTAGCACCAGAAGAGGGGCTGGTCATTTAAAGGGGAAAAAGAGCCCTGACGATTGAAGGATATGCACCTTTTGTAGGTCCTGATGGCGACTGAGGCCTACACATGTGGGTGCGGCCCGATATGGAGGGACAGTCTCGACTAGTCGCTCTCCCTCCATTCCTTGACATTGGGGATGCTTCTGCTATTTCCCCAGATCAACCAATATCTATGGTGTCAGCCTTTCTCAGTGATAGCACTCTTGCCTCTGAATCAAAACGGTTGTGGGTTCAAGTCCCAATCCAGTGACTTGAGCATATAATCTAGGCTGAAACTCCAGTGTAGTACTGAGGGAGTGCTGCACTGTCTTTCCGATGAGACGGTAAACCAAGGCCCCATCTGCCCCCTCGGGTGGACGTAGAAGATCCCATGGGACTATTTTGAAGAGCGGGGTGTTCTTCCTGGTTTCCCGGCCAATATTTATCCCTCAACCAACATAATTTAAAATGCATTATCTGGTCATTGACTCATTGCAGTTTGTGGCAACATAGTGTTTATAAAATGGCTGCCATGTTTTCTACATTACAAAGTGACTGCCTTTCAGAAATACTTCATTGCCTGTAAATCGTTTGGGACGTCCTGAGGTTGTGAAAGGTGCTATAAGACTGACAGATTTTTCTTTCCACACTGGCATGAGGGAAATGGGCCAGAGACCTTGGATCTGCCTCCCACTGGCATCTGTATGCAGTGTGCAGGGGAAGGGGTAGCCGGTGGCAGTTACAAAAGGGATGGTTGGAGGGACAAAGAGATGGTGGTAGAGCTCGGCACCAGATAATACTTTGCTACTCTACCGTACCCTTTCCGACGGAGGAGAATCAGCTTTTCATGTTCATGGATAAGAGAGATGAACTGAAAGTTCAAAGAAATTGTTTAATTGAGGACAATAAAAGGGTCTTCTTACCAGTCAGTATCTGCCCTGGGTGATGGTTGCCCTGCTATTCTACCGAATCAAAGATGCATATCCTAGGCCAGGAAATCTAAAAGTTTTGTTCCTGAAATGTCATTGGCAATCCCATGTTATTTCAAGAACAATCAATCATCCTCAATCTGTTGAGTGTGGGTTATGAGGAATAGGACTAAAAGCTTCATCAACGAGGTAGGTCTAAGCATAGTCTTAAAGGCGGAGAGGTTTAGGGAGGTAATTTCAGAGCTTGGGGCATAGACGGCTGAAAGTACAGCAGCCAGTGGTGGGGTGAATGGAATTGGGGATGTGCAAGAGGCCAGAGCGGGAGGAACACAGAAATCTTGGATTGTTGTAGAGCAGGAGCTGGTTACAGAGATAGGGAAGGGCAAGATCACACACAAATTTGAATAAGAGGATTAAAATTTTAAATTAGAGCTGTTGGTGGACCAGGAGCCAATGTCGGTCAGCAAGGTCAGCGGTGTTGGGTTAGTGGGACTTGGTACGGAATAGGATACGGGCATAAGGCTGCACCCTTTACATTATTGATTTGGTACCAAGACTGATGGTGTGGGGAGGTGTGCACATTGTGTAAAGAGAAGAGTTGGGAGAACGTTTCAGGTAAGTAAGAACATAAGAAATAAGAACATAAGGAATAGGAACAGGAGTAGGCTATACGGCCCATTGAGCCTGCTCCGCCATTCAATAAGATCATGGCTGATCTGATCCTGGACTCGGCTCCACTTCCCCACTCGCTCCCCATGACCCCTTACTGTCTATTTCTGTCTTAAAGTTATTCAATGTCCCAGCTTCCACAGCTCCCTGAGGCAGCAAATTCCACAGCTTTACAACCCTCAGTTAAGAAATTTCTCAACTCAGTTTTAAATGGGCAGCCCCTTATTCTAAGATCATGCCCTCTAGTTCTAATCTCCCCCATCAGTGGAAACATTCTCTCTGCATCCACCTTGTCAAGCCCCCTCATGATCTTATACATTTCGATAAGATCACCTCTCATTCTTCTGAATTCCAATGAGTAAAGGCCCAACTTACTCAACCTTTCCTCATAAGTCAACCCCCTCATGCCCGGAATCAACCTAGTGAACCTTCTCTGAACTGCCTCCAAAGCAAGTATATCCTTTTGTAAATCTGGAAATCAAAACTGCACGCAGTATTCCAGGTGTGGCCTCACCAATACTTTATATAGCTGTAGCAAGAATTCCCTGCTTTTATATTCCATCCCCTTTTGCAATGAAGGCCAAGATACCATTGGCCTTCCTGATCACTTGCTGTACCTGCATACTAACCTTTTGTGTTTCATGCACAAGTTTCATGTACTGCGGCACTTTGCAATCTTTCTCCATTTAAATAACAACTTGCTCTTTGAATTTTTTCTGCCAAAATGCATTATACTCCATCTGCCAAATTTTTGCCACTCACTTAGCCTGTCTATGTCCTTTTGCAGATTTTGTGCATCCTCCTCACACATTGCTTTTCCTCCCATTTTTGTATCATCAGCAAACTTGGCTACGTTGCACTCAGTCCCTTCTTCCAAGTTGTTAATATAGATTGTAAGTAGTTGGGGTTCCAGCACTGATCCCTGCGGCACCCCACTAGTTACTGGTTGCCAACTAGTAGTTTAGTTATTGCCGTGTTTGGATGGATGTAATGAGCCTAAAGTGACTATCCGATTTCCTACTGCATGCCCGTTGTTTCACTACTCCTCTGGATCATTTGTATAAATTGAGGTAGGTGTCCAGAAATAGTGGATGCGTTGACAGTCATTTTCCAACATTCCATTGACTCTGGATCAGTTCCTATGGAGTGGAGGGTAGCCAATGTAACCCCACTTTTTAAAAAAGGAGGGAGAGAGAAAACAGGGAATTATAGACCGGTCAGCCTGACATCGGTAGTGGGTAAAATGATGGAATCAATTATTAAGGATGTCATAGCAGTGCATTTGGAAAGAGGTGACATGATAGGTCCAAGTCAGCATGGATTTGTGAAAGGGAAATCATGCTTGACAAATCTTCTGGAATTTTTTGAGGATGTTTCCAGTAGAGTGGATAAGGGAGAACCAGTTGATGTGGTATATTTGGACTTTCAGAAGGCGTTCGACAAGGTCCCACACAAGAGATTGATGTGCAAAGTTAGAGCACATGGGATTGGGGGTAGTGTACTGACATGGATTGAGAACTGGTTGTCAGACAGGAAGCAAAGAGTAGGAGTAAATGGGTACTTTTCAGAATGGCAGGCAGTGACTAGTGGGGTACCGCAAGGTTCTGTGCTGGGGCCCCAGCTGTTTACACTGTACATTAATGATTTAGATGAGGGGATTAAATGTAGTATCTCCAAATTTGCGGATGACACTAAGTTGGGTGGCAGTGTGAGCTGCGAGGAGGATGCTGTGAGGCTGCAGAGCGACTTGGATAGGTTAGGTGAGTGGGCAAATGCATGGCAGATGAAGTATAATGTGGATAAATGTGAGGTTATCCACTTTGGTGGTAAAAACAGAGAGACAGACTATTATCTGAATGGTGACAGATTAGGAAAAGGGGAGGTGCAAAGAGACCTGGGTGTCATGGTACATCAGTCATTGAAGGTTGGCATGCAGGTGCAGCAGGCGGTTAAGAAAGCAAATGGCATGTTGGCCTTCATAGCAAGGGGATTTGAGTACAGGGGCAGGGAGTTGTTGCTACAGTTGTACAGGGCATTGGTGAGGCCACACCTGGAGTATTGTGTACAGTTTTGGTCTCCTAACCTGAGGAAGGACATTCTTGCTATTGAGTGAGTGCAGCGAAGGTTCACCAGACTGATTCCCGGGATGGCGGGACTGACCTATCAAGAAAGACTGGATCAACTGGGCTTGTATTCACTGGAGTTCAGAAGAATGAGAGGGGACCTCATAGAAACATATAAAATTCTGACGGGGTTAGACAGGTTAGATGCAGGAAGAATGTTCCCAATGTTGGGGAAGTCCAGAACCAGAGGTCACAGTCTAAGGATAAGGGGTAAGCCATTTAGGACCGAGATGCGGAGGAACTTCTTCACCCAGAGAGTGGTGAACCTGTGGAATTCTCTACCACAGAAGGTTGTTGAGGCCAATTCACTAAATATATTCAAAAAGGAGTTAGATGAGGTCCTTACTACTAGGGGGATCAAGGGGTATGGCGAGAAAGCAGGAATGGGGTACTGAAGTTGAATGTTCAGCCATGAACTCATTGAATGGTGGTGCAGGCTAGAAGGGCCGAATGGCCTACTCCTGCACCTATTTTCTATGTTTCTATGTTTCTATGATAGTTTTCAATCTGAACTGAGAAACAGCATTGGGATAAAATGAAAACCCTCTTACTGCATTTTAGCATCTTAATATTTGTTTGCTTAATAAGAAGTATCTCTCTAAAAGAAAGTAGAGTCCTGTAGTGAGATCAAACATAGCTCTATGGAACAACGAGGCCATCCAGAGATACGTCCCATGAGACCACATTTACCATTTAATTGGGAATGAAGATGCCCTGTCAAACGGCAATCAATGAGGGTGCAATACTGTGACCAGTGACACACACAGCTGCCGAGGATCGTTCACACCTAGTTAAATGGAGAGGAGAATGAGTAGCAAAGTGGAGCTAAAGATTTCATGGCCGATGTTTAACGTGTATGTGTTTATTTTGTTTTGAAGAGTCGGCCTGCATTTCAGGCAATGTTCTTTGAATGCGATATCGAATTGCTTTTGGAGTTATCTTGAATTGGTTTTCATAGCTCGTTATCTGTTTTTAAGTGCTTGTTTTAAATATTTGGCTTGTGACGAATTGCAACGGAACATACTGAGCTGAATAAGGTAAATATATTTATTGATAAACCCATTGACATCCTTGAGCCCGTTGTCGCAGCTAAGAAATACTAGTCATCGAGCACAAGGGTTACAGTAGCAGGCGGATTGAAAACTCTCGGGGAGTGGGGGAGTGATTTTTGACTTCTGCCCAAAACAGGCATGAAGCCAGTATCGAGAGGCTCAGACCATCTTTTATGAGCAAAATTGACGGGCAGGAAAAGGCCATCTGGTCCATCAAGCCTGCCCAAACCCCAAAAGGGAGGTAGTGTTCAGTCATGATGTTTGGGTCTCATTTGAATGCCACCAGTTCTACTCTCACTCCAGGCTGACACTCCACTACAGTACTGAGGGAGAGCTGCACTGTCGGAGATGCCGTCTTTCAGATGAGACGTTAATCGGAAACCCTATCTTCCCCCTCAGGTGGGCATAAACAAACCCATGGCACTATTTCAAAGAGCAGGAAAGTTCTCCCATGTGTCTTGACTAATATTTATTCTTCAACCAACATCATTAAAATAGATTATCACCTTGCTGTTTCATGGGATATTGCTGCGTGTAATTTGGCTGTCGTGTTTCCTACATCACAACAGTGACTACCCTTCAAAAGTATTTCATTGGCTGTCATGCACTTTGGGATGTCCTGAGGCCATGACAGGTGCTATATAAATGCAAGTCTTTCTATTTGATTGCTACCATACCGGTAATCTGCATTCTACTTCTATTGACTCTTAACAGATGAAATGTTCTGCTTTGCTCTTGCTTTTGTCCTGTTTCCTTTAAAAAGAGCTTTGTTGCAATAACATTTGCCCCTTGTGACACTTTCAAGACCGTGCCATGTTGCCTGGTGCCTCTGATTTGGAGGCCCTCTTTGGGTTTCTCTACCATATAACTGTGAGGTTATCCACTTTGGTGGCAAAAACAGGAAGGCAGAATATTATCTGAATGGTGGCAGATTAGGAAACAGGGAGGTGCAACGAGACCTGGGTGTCATGGTACATCAGTCATTGAAAGATGGCATGCAGGTGCAGCAGGCGATGAAGAAGGCAAATGGCATGTTGGCCTTCATAGCTAGGGGATTTGAGTATAGGAGCAGGGAGGTCTTACTGCAGTTGTGCAGGGCCTTGGTGAGGCCTCGCCTGGAATATTGTATTCAGTTTCGGTCTCCTAATCTGAGGAAGGACATTCTTGCTATTGAGGGAGTGCAGCGAAGGTTCACCAGACTGATTCCCGGGATGGCAGGACTGACATATGAGGAGAGACTGGATCGACTGGGCCTGTATTCACTGGAGTTTAGAAGAATGAGAGGGGATCTCATAGAAACATATAAAATTCTGACGGGACTGGACAGTTTAGATGCAGGAAGAATGTTCCCGATGTTGGGGAAGTCCGGAACCAGGGGTCACAGTCTAAGGATAAGGGGTAAGCCATTTAGGACTGAGATGAGGAGAAACTTCTTCACTCAGAGTTTTAACCTGTGGAATTCTCTACCGCAGAGAGTTGTTGAGGCCACTTTGTTAAATATATTCAAGAGGGAGTTAGATATGGACCTTATGGCTAAAGGGATCAAGGGGTATGGAGAAAAAGCAGGAAAGGGGTACTGAGGTGAATGATCAGCCATGATCTTATTGAATGGTGGTGCAGGCTTGAAGGGCCGAATGGCCTACTCCTGCACCTATTTTCTATGTTTCTATGTACCATTGTTTCTCCTTCATTGTCACTACTGTGTTTTTTTGGGTGTACAAACGGTACTAAAAATACTTACTTGTTGAAGTAGCTAGAAAGTTATTAGCATTTGTACAACATGGCAGGGAGCTGCAGACTATTCTCTCAATATGGAGTTTATTCCTTCAAACTGCTGTGGCCGTCATCGAGTTGAGCTATCGCAATGCTCGGGAGTGTTATTTTATCACTGACTGTCCGCATTAAGTGCTCCTGCATCAGGCACATTATGGGTTGCTACAATAGAGTGTAAAACCTTCAACTTATTTTCCAATATTCTGCATCATTGTGGCATTCTAGTTGGAACAATGGCCATCTTTGTGGCCTCTAACAGTGAGATTGTACCACTTCTTGTAAGTGTACTAGCAGCTTTAAATTGGCGATCCTGTTTAAATTTGTTGACTGGATTCTGACTAACATTACCTCATTTATTGCCTCACCCCAACTTCTCTGTGGAGAAGTTGCAATAGATTATTCCAAATGCTGCCCGACCGTTGCTCCAATGGCACCCATATATTCTTGGTGCATTTTACACTGGTTTTTATCCACCATGAATGTGATGTCCACTTGTCTGTCCCGGATGCTTGACTCCCTCCCCACTGCCTTGTTGGCCTGGTGAATCATTTCGGTTAGAGTTCCTTGGTTAAACTGAATCAGAACACGTTGATTATTTGCCTTTTTAATAAAGTATGAAAAAGCAGTTTAAGAAAAGTGCTTGTCACGGCCCCATCCATCAAATGAGTCAGAATGTCTTTGCTGTTTTAAATATGTTTGATTACAAATTGATGGTGAATATTTGGCCCACACATTACCTGATAATTTTCTCTGCTGAATAGAAACACAGCAAGTTTAAACAAGATGGTGAGTTATTAATAATCTGGACAAACACCACATTCAGCATTAGTGGTGTTCCAGCTGTGAATGGGCTTATCTGTCAATACATGCCATTGCGACACAAGTACGATTGAGTTCAGGATGGCTGTGCTTGTTGGATCCTATCATGGTGCTCTGGTCCTTCTGTAGTTCCCTCACAGCCACGGTCAGAGGGACAGCCCTTATTGCAAGATCACAAACTAATTTTGGTTGACTAACTCGGCCCATCTAAATTCGTTCAGCCATTCAGAGAGATCCCAACACCCCTTCATTGCAGCAACTATTTGTTTCTTAATTGAGTTTTTTTTCTCCACTATTCTATCCAGAAGTTTATTTCATGTGTTGATCACTCTTTGTATGGAGAATTTCCTGATATTTGGCTTAATGGAACCCTAGTTTGACACCAGTTTAATTTGAAGTAATATTCCTCGTTAACTTCTTCCATACCCTCAATCGTCATGCCTACCTCTAAGACCGTTTCTCCAATCTTTCCTCTTAACTGATGATCAGCCTTCTGACTCTTCTCTGCACTGCCTCCAGTGTTTGAAGGTCACTCCTATCTTGGCAACTAGATCTGGACGTAGTATTCAAGGTGCCATCGGACTAGAGTGCTATTACGTTCAATCATTGCCTGTGATTTATATTCCACTATCTTAGCTATATTGTTCAACAGCCTATTGCTTTGTGGATTGTTGCTTTGCACTGGTTGGACACACTTAGCATCAAGTCTACAAATACTTCTAGTCTTCAGTTTCACCCTCCACTAATTCACCACCATTGATGGAGTTAGCATGTCATCTATTTTTATCTTCCTCTGTGTTTCATTTTACATCTGTCTGAATTAAACATCCACCGTTGTGTAGCCAACTTACATATCATGTGCAGCTCATGGTTTAACTTCCTGTGATGATATTTGGGTCCTATCGCTTGGAAACAAGACGCTGCCACTCTGGGCAGCCAGAACTGATTTCTGCAGAGTTAACAAACATTTTGCAGGGTAACTTGCATTTAGCATTTACAATTAAAACAGCACCACTTACTATAACATGGTCAGCCTGGTTACTGCTGATCACATGCCTTGTATACAAGCCTGTGCCTAGCATATCACACTCTGTGCACCTGCTGTGTGTCAAGGTATCTCTTACTGTGCCAGGCTAAATTGTATATATTGGAAGGAATGGGCTTGGAGGGTGAAATGGCCTTTTCTCAGTCCAGGCTTTCTTATCACCAACAGCTTACTTTAGCTCCTCACATTGCTGTGTGATTATTTTGGCAATTTTACTTTTAACTCATTCATTTCTTGTGATCTTTTCAATTATTCAGATGGTTAAGGACTGCAATCTTTAAGCTTGGTCCCTTGACTTCGATAATCTAGTACATCAGTGTGCTCACCCCTCACTTTGCCCTCACTAAAACATGTGAATTGCACAATAAAGCACATGGATGACACATCCGTGTTCTGAAATGGTGACTCGTTATATTTACTTACATGGCGAAACAGTGTCCAGTGTCTGAATCATTCATTGCTATTGATCAACTGAAAATATAAACGCTGAGGTTGCAAATGGCTCAACCCATTGTACTGCCACTCCAGCCCTAAGCCCATCACTTCTATTTCCACTTTCTCCCCTTCTTTCCTTTTTACGCCTCCTAGACCCCTCTCTCCTGTCGCCATGCCTTCTTTCATTTCTTCCTTCTTGGGTATTCTGCCCTCCTAAATCCCTACCCTAACTCTTCAGTATTCCTTGCCCTTCCTACTCTTCTTCCACCACCAGGCTAGATTCTGAGACAAGCCAGCAACTTCCCTCTCACGCCATCCTCTGAAAGGCCCATCGAGGCACTCGTCGCTGCCTCCTAATGAGCAGCAACCCTAACTGCCCCATCCTATTCTCTCGCCAACCTTCCCACCCAGCACGCCCCGCCCGCTGGGGGCTAAATGGACAATCTCCTCCCCGTCCAACTCACCCCTCCCAATGCTAACCCTGTGGACTCTCTGCATCTCCCTCCACAATGTCCATTCACTTGTGAAGAAGGCCCTTGCCATCCATGAGCTTATTCTAGATGATTACATCGACATCATGACTTTGACAGAAACCTGGCTGAGGGGTGATGGCATCTTCCCCCTAAATGAAGCCTCCCCGCCTGGCCACCTCATATAATCACGGCCATCCCTTTGACCTCGGCACCTCACGTAGCCTCGCTACTCCCATTGTGTCCATCACAGATAAGGCCATCTCTGATCACTTCCTTCTATCACTCTCCACCCACATCCCCCTCCTAACCCTACCTATGTGTCCATCCCTGGAAAAAAAAACCTCTCTCCCAATTCACTTACTACCGCACTTTCAAAATCCCAACTCTCCAGCCTTTGGCCCGCTATTCACCATGACTTTTCTGCACTACCAATCTGCTCAACCACACCCTCACCTCCACCTTTGATGGCCTTGTCCCATCGAAATTACTCTTTCACCCCGACCGCTCCCCCTGGTACGGCCTTCATTTCCGTTCCCTTAAGTCCAAGGGGCGCAGACTTGGTGGATATGGTGGACAACTGGTTTAGCCATGCATTGCCAGATCTGGCTCAACCACAGAAAGCATTATTGGATCCTGCTCTCATCTGCCAAAACTGCTCACTATTCCAGGATCATCCTGGAATGCAAAGATACCCACGAGCTGCTTTTCTCTACTACAAACCATCTCCTTAAACCCATCTCCCCTGTCTCCTCCCCCCTCACCTCCAACAAGTGCAATGAGCTCATGGACTTCTTTGTCTCTAAGATTGAGACCATCGGTTCGGCCGCCTCCCACTTCCCTTCCTTCCCTTAGCCCACCGGGCCCAACTTCCTCTAAGGTTCCCTCCTGCCATAGCCCTGAACTCATTATCTAGTTTGTCCTCATCACCCTGCATGCCCTCTTTGAGCTCATCTTGTTCATGAGACTCACTTCCTGCTCCCTTGACCCTATTCTCACTAAACTGCTGGCTCCCCTGTTAGCTGATATTGTTAACGGTTCTCTCTCCTCAGGTACTATTCTCCTCACCTTCAAATCTGCCCTCATCATTCCGCTCCTCAAAAAAAATGTTGACCCCTCCATCCTTGTAAACTAACGCCCCATCTCCAACCTCCCTTTCCTCTCCTAAGTCCTTGAATGTGTTGCCACTTCCCAAATCTGTGCATATCTTTCCAGGAACCATGTTTAAATCCCTCTGATCAGGTTTATGCCCCTGCCACAGAACTGAAACGGCTCTCATCATAGTCACAAATGACATCCTATGTGACTGAGAAAAAAGTAAACGATCCCTCCTCATTCAGCAATTGTACATCCCTGTCTGGAGTAAAAATAAAACTGGGAAGGTGCCTTAACCATGGCTAACAAGGGAAATTAAGGATAGTGTTAAAACCAAGGAAGAGGCATATAAATTGACTAGAAAAAGCAACAAACCTGAGGACTGGGAGGAATTTCGAATTCAACAGAGGAGGACTAAGGGTTTAATTAAGAAGGGGAAAATAGAGTACGAGAGGAAGCTTGCAGGGAACATAAAAACTGACTGAAAAAGCTTCTATAAATATGTGAAGAGAAAAAGATTAGTAAAGACAAACGTAGGTTCCTTGAAGTCAGATTCAGGTGAATTTATAATGGGGAACAAAGAAATGGCAGACCAATTGAACCAATACTTCGGTTCTGACTTCACAAAGGAAGATACAAATAACCTTCCGAATGTACTAGGGGACAGTGGGTCTAGTGAGAAGGAGGAACTGAAATATTTCATTATTAGGCGGGAAATTGTGTTGGGGAAATTGATAGGATTGAAGGCCCATAAATCCCCGGGTCCTGATAGTCTGCATCCCAGAGTACTTAAGGAAGTGGCCCTAGAAATAGTGGATACATTGGTGATCATTTTCCAACAATCTATCGACTCTGGATCAGTTCCTATGGACTGAAGGGTAGCTAATGTAATGCCACTTTTTAAAAAAGGAGGGAGAAAGAAAGTAGGTACTTATAGACCAGTTAGTCTGACATCAGTAGTGTGGAAAATGTTGGAATCAATCATTAAGGATGAAATAGCAGCCCAATTAGAAAGCAGTGACAGGATCGGACAGAGTCAGCATGGATTTATGAAAAGGAAATGATGTTTGACGAATCTTCTGGAATTTTTTGAGTATGTAACTAATAGAGTAGACAAGGGAGAACCAGTGGATGTGATGTATTTGGACTTTCAAAAGGCTTTTGGCAAGGTCTCGCACAAGAGATTGGTGTACAAAATCAAAGTGCATGGTATTGGGGGTAATGTACTGACGTGGATAGAGAACTGGTTGGCAGACAGGAAGCAGAGAGTAGGGATAAACGGATCCTTTTCAGAATGGCAGGCAGTTACTAGTGGGGTGCCGCAGGGCTCAGTGCTGGGACCCCAGCTCTTTACAATATACATTAACGATTTAGATGAAGGAATAGAGTGTAATATCTCCAAGTTTGTGGATGACACTAAACTAGGTGGTGGTGTGGGCTGTGAGGAGGACGCTAAGAGGCTGCAGGGTGACTTGGACAGATTAGGTGAGTGGGCAAATACATGGCAGATGCAGTATAATGTGGATAAATGTGAGTTTATCCATTTTGGGGGCAAAAACACGAAGGCAGAATATTATCTGAATAGCGGCAGAGTAGAAAAAAGTGAGGTGCAACGAGACCTGGGTGTCATGGTTCATCAGTCACTGAAAGTGGGCACACAAGTACAGCAGGCGGTAAATAAGGCAAATGGTATGTTGGCCTTCATAGCTAGGGGATTTGAATATAGGAGCAGGGAGGTCTTATTGCAGTTATACAGGGCCTTAGTGAGGCCTCACCTGGAATATTGTGTTCAGTTTTGGTCTCCTAGTCTGAGGAAGGATGTTCTTGCTATCGAGGGAGTGCAGCGAAGGTTCACCAGACTGATTCCAGGGATGGCTGGGCTGTCATATGAGAAGAGACTAGATCAACTGGGCCTTTATTCACTGACGTTTAGAAGGATGAGAGGGGATCTCATAGAAACATATAAGATTCTGATGGGACTGGACAGGTTAGATGCGGGAAGAATGTTCCCGATGTTGGGGAAGTCCAGAACCAGGGGACATAGTCTTAGGATAAGGGGTAGGCCATTTAGGACTGAGGAGAAACTTCTTCACTCAGAGTTGTTGACCTGTGGAATTCTCTGCCGCAGAGAGTTGTTGATGCCAGTTCATTGTATATATTCAAGAGGGAGTTAGATATGGCCCTTACGGCTAAGGGGATCAAGGGATATGGAGAGAAAGCAGGAAAGGGGTACTGAAGGAATGATCAGCCATGATCTTATTGAATGGCGGTGCAGGCTCGAAGGGCTGAATAGCCTACTCCTGCACCTATTTTCGATGTTTCTATGTTTCATCCTTCTCGACCTATCTGTGACCTTTGATACGGTTGACCACACCATCCTCCTCCAATGTCTCTCTACCCTCGTCCAGCTGGGTGGGACTTATTCTTGTGCAAGAGCAGACATTGACGACTAGGTCCAACACCACCTTCAGTGTGCCAGCGCAGCCTTTGATCACCTGAAGAAGAGAGGGTTTGAAGACTAGGACCTCAAATCCGGCACCAAACTTATGGTTTACAGGGCAGTAGTGATACCCGCTCTCCTCTATGGCTCAGAGACGTGGACCGTATACAGCAGAAATCTCAAATTGCTGGAGAAGTACAACCAGCGCTGCCTACGCAAGATCCTGCAAATCTATTGGCAGAATAGACGCACCAACATCATTGTTCTCGCTCAGGCCAACATCCCCAGTATTGAAGCACTGACCACGCTCGATCACCTCCGGTGGGCGGGCCACATCGTCCGCATGCCCAACACGAGACTCCCAAAGCAAATGCTCAAGGCGGAGCTTCGACTTGGCAAGCGAGTCCCAGGTGGGCAGAGGAAACGTTTCAAGGACACCCTCAATGTCTCCTTGATAAAGTGCAACATCCCCACCGGCATCTGGGAATCCCTGGCCCACATCCGCCCAAAATGGAGGAAGAGCATCCGGTTGAGTGCTAAGCACCTCGAGTCCCATCGCGAGAACAAGCAGAAACCAGGTGTGCACCAACCTAGACTCTGTATCCACCCTTTCCTTCAACCACTATCTGCCTCACTTGTGACAGAGACTGCAGGTCCCACATTGGACTCCACAGTCACCTGAGAACTCACTTTTAGAGTGGAAGCAAGTCTTCCTCAACATTGGAGCGACTGTCAATGATGATGATGACGTAGTCAGGCTTCTCTTCCCATTCCTGCATCTGGTGTCTCCCAAGGATCTACCCTTGGCCCCCTCCTATTTCTCATCTATATGTTGCCCCTTGGCGGCATCATCCAAAAACACAGCGTCAGTTTCCACATGTACACCAACGACACCCAGCTCTACCTCACCACCACTTCTCTGGACCCATCCACTGTCTCTAAATTGTCAGACTGCTTGTTCGACATCCAATACTGGATGAGCAGAAATTTCCTCCAACTAAACATTGGGAAGACTGAAGCCATTGCATTTGGTCCCGGCCACAAACTCCGTTCCTTAGCCACCGACTCCATCCATCTCCCGAATATCTGTCTAAGGCTGAACTAGTCTATTTGCAGGCTTGGTGTCATATTTGACCCTGAAATGAGCTTCTGGTCACACATCCGTGCCATCACTAAGACCACCTATTTCCATCTCTGTAACATTGTCTGACTCCACCCCTGCCTCAGCTCATCTGCTGCTGAAGGCCTCATCCATGCCTTTGTTCCCAAAGATTTGACTACTCCAACACAGTCTTGGCTGGCCTCCGACATTCTACCCTATGTAAACTTGAGCTCATCCAAAACTCTGCTGCCCGTGTCCTAACTCGCACCAAGTCCCGTTCACCCATCACCCCTGTGCTCGCTGACCGACATTGGCTTCCGGATAAGCAACGCCTCAATTTTAAAATTCTTGTTTTCAAATTCCACCATGGCCTCGCCTCTCCCTATCTCTTTAATCCCTTCCAGCCCCACAACTCTCCGAGATCTCTGTGCTCCTCTAATTTTAATCGCTCAACCTTTGGCGGTTGTGCCTTCAGCTATCAAGGTCCTATGCTCTGGAATTCCTTCCCTAAACTTCTCCGCCCCTCTACCTCTTTCCTCCTTTAAGGCGTTCCTTAAAACCTACCTCTTTGACCAAGCTTTTGGTCATCTGCTCTAATATCTCCTTATGTGACTCGGTGTCAAATGTTGTGTTATAACACTCCTGTGAAGCACCATAAGAACATAAGAAATAGGAACAGGAGTAGGCCATACGACCCCTCGAGCCTGCTCCACCATTCAATAAGATCATGGCTGATCTGATCATGGACTCAGCTCCACTTCCCCGCCCGCTCCCCCATAACCACTTATCCCCTTATCATTCAAGAAACTGTCTATTTCTATCTTAAATTTATTGAATGTCCCAGCTTCCACAACTCACAACTCTCTGAGGCAGCGAATTCCACAGATTTACAACCCTCTGAGAGAAGAAATTCCTCCTCATCTCTGTTTTAAATGGGCGGCCCCTTATTCTAAGATCATGCCCTCTAGTTCTAGTCTCCCCCATCAGTGGAAACATCCTCTCTGCATCCACCTTGTCAAGCCCCCTCATAATCTTATACATTTTGATAAGATCACCTCTCATTCTTCTGAATTCCAATGAGTAGAGGCCCAACCTACTCAACCTTTGCTCATAAGTCAACCCCCTCATCCCCGGAATCAACCTAGTGAACCTTCTTTGAACTGCCTCCAAAGCAAGTATATCCTTTCATAAATATGGATACAAAAACTGTATGCAGTATTCCAGATGTGGCCTCACCAATACCCTGTTTGGTTGTAGCAAGACTTCCCTGCTTTTATACTCCATTCCCTTTGCAATAAAGGCCAAGATACCACTGGCCTTCCTGATCACTTGCTGTACCTGCATACTATCCTTTTGTGTTTCATGCACAAATACCCCCAGGTCCCACTGCACTGTGGCACTTTGCAATCTTTTTCCATTTAAATAATAACTTGCTCTTTGATTTTTTCTGCCAAAATGCATGACCTCACACTTCCAACATTATACTCCATCTGCCAAATTTTTGCCCACTCACTTAGCCTGTCTATGTCCTTTTGCAGATTTTTTGTGTCCTCCTCACACATTGCTTGGACCATGGGATGTTTTCATATGTATGTATGTATGTATGTATACTCTTAATTAATTTGGGATGTCAGAAGGATGTGGAATGTATTATATAAATGCAAGTTTTTTTCCTGAAGTCAGCTTTTTAAATTTATTGTATTTTGCTTTTAAATAAAATTAACATGCTTTTATTTTCATACTCTGATTCTTTACATTAATTTACTCCCCATTCTTCATTCCCTGTTTCATGTCTATATGTCCTGGTTCGTGTCTCCACAGTTACATCAACTCTACCGTAACACTACTGGCCAATTAGAGAGCTGCAGCAGGTGAGAAAGTGTTCAACATTTTGTGCAATTCCTTGACCTACCACAAACATTGCTGTTGAGCACATCTATTTGTTAAATATAAAACAACAACAACTTTTATTTAGTTAGTGCCTGTAACGTGGTAAAACATCCCAAGGCGCTTCACAGGAGTGTTATAAGACAAAAAATAAATTTGACACTGAGCCACATGAGAAGAAATTAGGGCAGATGACCAAAAGCTTGGTCAAAGAAGCAGGTTTTAAGGAGCATCTTAAAGGAGGAAAGAGAGGTAGAGAGGTTTAGGGAGGGAGTTAGAGCTTGGGGCATAAGCAGCTAAAGGCACAGCCACCGATGGTTGAGCAGCTTTAATCAGGGATGCACAAGAGAGCAGAATTTGAGGAGCGCATATATCTTGTGTGGGGGGGGGGGGGGGGGGGGAGGGGTTGTGAGGCTGAAGATGAAGGTGATTACAGAGATAGGGAGGCCATGGAGGGATTTGTAAACAAGGATGAGAATTTTGAAATTGAGGCATTGCTTAACCGGGAACCAATGTAAGTCAGCAAGCACAGGGTGATGGGTGAGCAGGATTTGGTGCGAGTTAAGACATGGGCAGCCGAGTTTTGGATGACCTCAACTTTACGTTGGTAAAATACTTAAGGTCGCATTTATTTCCAATACCAAATCTCTGATTGGTCACCTTGCAGGCAACACCTAATTTCTGATTGGTCTCCTTGGAGGACAAGACACATCCAGCAGTTTCTCTGGAATGTGTAATTAGATCCTGCCTGCCGAAGTAATCAATTAGTTTGCAAAGTGCAATTCGAGCCATTCTGACTGCCAGGCTCCAGATAGACGAGAGCTTACATAGAACAGACAGGGCTCACCCTCGTGGGTTAAGACCTTCTCCCACCCCCCAACAAGTTCCTGACCTTCCTCTTCCCAAATTCCTGAACTCCTCTCTCTTCCCCCCTCCTCTCTCTCTCCCCCCTCCGATCCTCTCTTCCCCCTCCTTTTTATCTCTCCCCCCTCCGATCCTCTCTTCCTTCTCCTCTCTCTCTCTTCCCCCTCCAATCCTTCCCTCCCCCCTGCCCACCAACGGATCCAGTGACCTTCTCCTTATGGAGCAGAGGAAAGCACGGTGCAAGGGTTTGTTAATGCGCGGCTCTGGGATATCCCGCGCATGCTCAGGAGGCCGCAAAAATGTTTGTGTAAATAATCACTGCGAAAACTTAAGGTGTCTTGGAACTGGAACCAAGAGCAAGGTGATAAGATTTCACAACCACAGAATGCAGAGGGAACTGAAATTAGGAATCAATACCCACCAAACACACAAATAAAAATGATTTTAAATAAAAGTTAAACTGCACAAACAGTTTTTCTACAGTTCAAAATTGAGCAATGAGTGACATTTAAGTTCAGAAAGATTTCAAACTCATTGAAAAATACATACAACAGCATTAGTGGATCATCAATGTCCTTTAGGGAAGGAAACCTGCTATCCTAAGCTGGTCTGACCTATAGGTGACTCCAGTCTCACACCGACATGATTGATTCTTATTTGCCCTTTGAAGTGGCCTAGAAAGACACTTAGTTGTAAGAAACTCAGGGTACCAAGGGATGGCCACTAAATACTGGCCTTCCCAGTGACGCCAACATCCCGAGAATGAATATTATATTTTAGATGGACCAAGAATGAAACACATTGCATTGTCAAACCAAGGTGCGTGATTGTCACTTTGTGAGTAAGGTTTGGTTGGTCTGTAAGGGTGTAATTATACTATCTTGTGTTTGTCTGAAGTGGCTTCGGGTATGTGCCAACACAAGAGTGGCAGTGTAACTTAGGAGACTACCGAGAACAGTCATGTCCTGGGAATGGAGACTCTGTCCTGGAGGTCGCTTCCCAGAGTGTTGACTTTGCAACGACTGTAGTATAACTCCCGCCGAGGTCACAATGAAACACTTGACTAAATCAGCAAGTTTGCATTAAATGCACAAGAATGAAATCCTAACCAATCTGCATGAAACATGGAAAACCGCAATGGCAATTAAAATGTAGTGGCAGGTACTGCATAGCTGCTCGAAAAAGGAATAGAGTGGGAACACACCTACTATCTGATGGAGTATGCTGGACTCTTGAAAAGTACCGTCATTAGTTGTCAATTAGTTCAATGGGTTCCTGTTACTGTTACATTCCTACCAGGATTGTTCTGTAATTTAGTTCTGTAGTGTCGGTCATTTTGAAGGGAATATTTTCATTGGGTTGGCATGATGCCTCTTCTATTGTGAAGTGATTTCCATTCCACATCTCTCTGTTTTCTGCAGATTGACTGTGCTTTCTTTTTACTGTTGGGCACAGCCTGAATGATTGGATTGTCTTATAATAGCAGGAGATTACCACTAGCGCACGATCACTGCTTTCCCATACAACAGTTATGCACTTACCCGACTATAATGACTTTAACCTTATAACTCTCTAGCCTATCTATCCTTACTCTTAGAACCTTCCACAGACCATGTTCTATCATAGACTCTACCTAACCCATTCAAGAAAATGTCCCAAAGGTCTCCCAAAGCAACCTTGTAAAATGATTAACTACCCCTTGCATCCTACATCACACATGCTGGACCATTTTATTCTCTTGGTTTAGCACGTCTGTGGCTGCAGCAACTCCGAATGCATTGTGTTCCACAGACTTCATTCACCCCTCTGAATCACTAACTGCAGTTTTATAACCGCAGTCTTGTTCCTATCCCGATAGTTATCTGGCTGCGTTTTTAAGTGCTCTCGGATTCTATTCTACATATTCACAGTTCTGTGGGGAAACATTTCTTCAATTGTGTTAATTCTTTGCTTCTGTTGTTTAGGTAAACATGTAACATTTTAAATATATATTAAAACTATAGCATAAAAAGCAACGCCACAATGCAACTAATTGACGTTCTGCTTTTTGTTCAGATTTCCAGCATTTGCGTTCCCTGTTCCTCTTGGTATTTCAGGAACCTGGAGCGTGTCCTCGCCATCATCTTTCCCCCAGTGGAATCGCTAAGTCTCTTTCCATAACTTAGAGTATGAAGTCCTCTCTCAACCCACTGTGACACATTTATTTAAGTTGCCTTTTGAAGTTAGGTGCCCCGAGCTGCAGGTGGCGGGTAGAGCTCACACATATAGACTGTATATATTGGACGTACGGATCATTCGGGGTGCTAATTTGTAAAATCCAGCCCAATATTGTAAAAGTTGCCTCACCAGTCTTTCGCACAAGATTTTAATAACTTTGTCTCCATTTGTATTCAAATACCCTGGAGATGTATATCAGTACATTATTACTGTCACAAGGATTTAGAAGAAAATTTTCAGCTAAAAATCAATAAATAATAAAATGACCAGCAAATTTTTACTTTTGTGCTAATTGTAGAGTGAGCGCAAAAGTACAAATTTGTGCAACCTACTCTAGCTCATTGTTTCACATGACCTTTGAACTCCTTGCCTCCCTCATTCTTCCCCTTCAACAGTCTTTCAACACGCAAGCTTGGCCTCAGCGAACCAGCCCTTCGCTTCGACTCTTAACCTGGTGGTCTCCTTCACGATGGGCCTTGGCCTTCACTGGGTTTCTCAGTAACAAATATACATTTGCACAGCCTATCCCTTGGTAATCACTTGATACAAAGTTCCACAATGGCACTGTTTTTAAAAAAGGGGAAATTAAACAAAGAGTGGGCTTTGGCAAAGGCTTTGGGTTCAAGTATCAGCTTGGCTCAATTAATAGCACTCTTGTCCTGAGTTAGAAGGTTGTGTGTTCAAGCCGCACTCCAGGACTTGAGCACATAATCTGGACTGATATTTCAGTACATTGCTGAGGAGAGTGCTGCATTGTTGGAGGTGCCATCTTTTGATAAAACTGAGTACTTAAGGAAAGATATTCTTGCATTGGAGGCTGTTCAGAGAAGGTTCACTAGGTTGATTCCGGAAATGAGAGGGTTGACTTATGAAGATAGATTGAGTAGGTTGGGTCTATACGCATTAGAAGAATGAGAGGTGATCTTTTTGAAACATATGAGATAATGAAGGGGCTCGACAAGGTCGATGCAGGGAGGATATTTTCACTCATAGATGAAACTAAAACTAGGGGAGATAGTCTCGGAATAAGGGGCCGCCCATTTAAAACTGAGATGAGGAGGAATTACTTCTCTCAGTGGGTTGTAAATCTGTGGAATTTTCTGCCCTAGAGAGCTGTGGAGGCTGGGTCATTGAATATATTTAAGGCGGAGATAGATAGGTTTTTGAGCGATAAGGGAGTAAAGGGTTTTGGGGAGTGGGCAGGGAAGTGGAGCTGAGCCCATGATCAGATCAGCCATGGTCTTATTGAATGGCGGAGCAGGTTCGAGGGGCCAAATGGCCTACTCCTGCTCCTATTTCTTATGTTTATTATGGTTCCATCAAGACCCCAATAGCCCGTTAGGTGGGCATAAAAGATCCCATGGCAATATTTGAAGAAAAGCAGAATTCTACCAGTGTCCTGGCCAACATTTAGTCCTCAACTAACGTCACCAAAACAGATTAACTGCTTGGTCATGTATTTGCTCTTTGTGGGAGCTTGCTGTGTGCACATTGGCTACTGTGTTTCCTACATTACCACAGTGATTATACTTCAAAATTACTTCATTGGCTGTAAAATACTTTGGGATACTTTGGGAACCCGAGGACATGAAAGGCGTTATATAAATGCAAGTCATTGTACACAGAGGAATGGCAAAGCAGCAGCTCACTATGGCCATGGAAACATGGTGCTCAGTACAGTGACCAGGGTAAGGACTTCAGAAGAGGAAGCTATTCTACCCATTTTAACTGCTCCGTCAACCATGTCCTATATCGTGACTTTAAATAATTAAAGAAAAAAAAACTAGTCTTTATATAGCACCTTTGACATCCTCGGAATGTCTCGAAATACTTCACAGCCAATTAATTACCTTTGAAGTGTAGTTACTGTTATTTTCTAGCAAATGCAGCAAGCAGTTTGTACACAGCAAGGTCCAACAATCGGCATCGAAGTGAGTGACTGACCGATTTGTTTTTGGTGCTATTGATTGATGGGTGAATATTGGCCAGGACAACGCTCCATCTCATCCCCAAATAGTGCCTTGGAAGGTCTTGCATCCACCTGAGAGAGCAGGGAGAGCCTCAGATTAACAGCTCAGCAGAAAGATGGCACCTTCAACAGCTCTGCACTCCCTCAGCACTGCACCGAAGAGTCAGCCGAGATTATCTGCTCAAATCCTGTTGTGGGGTTTGAACTGCAACCTTCTGACAGGTTAGGCAGGAGCAGGGGGCACAAGTTTAAGTTGTATAGGGCTAGATCTAGGTTAGAGTTTGGGAGGTGGTTCTTTTCCCAGAGAATAGAAGACCTCTGGAACAAGCTGCCATTTCGTGTGGTAGATGCAGGCTCGCTGAATTCCTTCCAGTGAAAGCTGGATTTGTTTCTGGCTGTGGTGGAGATCACCTCTTACAGAAGGGTAGGTACTACAGGGAATTCAAGACCAGGGTGATCTCCTCAACCAGTTTCGATTGCCTAGATGGGTCAGAGAGGAATTTCCCAGATTTTTTTCCCCAAATTGGCCTGGGTTTTCTCTCTTTTTTTTGTTGCCTCTCCCCGGAGATCACATGGTTTGGGGTGGGGTGGAGTGTATATGTTGTGATACACAGGGTATCGCAGTTGAGTGGGACAGGCTCGATAGAACAGATGGTCTTTACCTGTCAGTCATTGTTCGTATGGCCGTATGACACAGAGGTGAGAGTGCACACATTGAATAAGCTGACACTTCAAATTGTACAATCTACATAGCAGGCCATGTACCCCAGACAGTGTTTGCGGAGCAGCACAAGGCACAAGTTGCGTTAAAGTACTGCTTTTACAATGTTAGAGTCTGGGTAAGATGTATTTGGGTATTCCTTCAGCTCTGTCAAATACAAAAAGCCCTTGGATGAGGACCAACTTAATGGAAAGAGATAGGTTACACTCAGCCCTTCAGAGAAGGAAATTCATCTTTAAGTGAATGTCTTTAGTTCAGAGCTGCAGAGAATTCTTTCCCTTTGCATTAGCAGGTTTTCAGCCCGAGGCTTGCGCTCTCAGACAGTTCATTGCCACCCCCTGAGATGAAAGCTCAGTCAGGCCAAGTCCTGACTGGAGAGGAATTTGTCTTTATTTTGGGGATTAAAAACATCAATTACTGAGGATTGTAAAGTTAGCCACCATCCTTCATCATGCTGCTGCTTTGCTGAATTCCCAGGTCAGCCGTCAGTGGTCACTCCAGCACTAAGCTGGAGGAGGCAGATGGCTTTAACTCATTCATCTTGTGAAATATTCAAACATTGTATCTTACAAGTTGGGCGTCTGACAAAGTTGCTGGGCTCCCCAACAATTCTATTTGAGATGCTATCGGTGTTCATCGATTGTACCCTAGTGATAGCTCAATATAAAATCAGGAGCCGGAGATGTTCTATTTAACAATAATGGAGCTATCAACATCCGGGATAGACTCAGTGTAAGGTCCCAACACAAGGGACAGGCTCAGTGTAAGGTCCCCAACACCCGGGACAGACACAGTGTAAGGTCCCAACACCAGGGCTCAGTGTAAGGTCCCAACACCAGGGACAGACTCAGTGTAAGGTCCCAACACCAGGGCTCAGGTGTAAGGACCCAACACCAGGGCTCAGTGTAAGGTCCCAACACCAGGGATAGACTCAGTGTAAGGTCCCAACACCAGGGACAGACTCAGTGTAAGGTCCCAACATCAGGGACAGACTCAGTGTAAGGTCCCAACACCAGGGCTCAGTGTAAGGTCCCAACACCAGGGATAGACTCAGTGTAATGTCCCAACACCAGGGATAGACTCAGTGTAAGGTCCCAACACCAGGGACAGACTCCGTGTAAGGTCCCAATACCAGGGACAGACTCAGTGTAATGTCCCAACACCAGGGACAGACTCAGTGTAAGGTCCCAACACCAGGGACAGACTCAGTGTAAGGTCCCAATACCAGGGACAGACTCAGTGTAATGTCCCAACACCAGGGACAGACTCAGTGTAAGGTCCCAACACCAGGGACAGACTCAGTGTAAGGTCCCAACACCAGGGACAGACTCGGTGTAAGATCCCAACACCAGGGACAGACTCAGTGTAAGGTCCCAACACCAGGGACAGACTCAGTGTAAGGTCCCAACACCAGGGACAGACTCAGTGTAAGGTCCCAACACCAGGGACAGACTCAGTGTAAGGTCCCAACACCAGGGACAGACTCAGTGTAAGGTCCCAACACCAGGGCTCAGTGTAAGGTCCCAACACCAGGGACAGACTCAGTGTAAGGTCCCAACACCAGGGACAGACTCAGTGTAAGGTCCCAACACCAGGGACAGACTCAGTGTAATGTCCCAACACCAGGGCTCAGTGTCAGCTCCCAACACGAGGGACAGACTTGGTGTAAGGCCTTTTCCCCTATGGACGCGGTAGCTGCACAGACCCTCTACCTTTAAGATTCACTCGATCACAGATTACTAGTGACTGCTGCACTTTACTTCTGCCCTGACTACCGCAGAAGATGGTGTGAACAAACCATCTCAGAACACAGCTCAGATTGTGAATGAACTAACCAGATTTATTCACAGAAATTCAGTGAATAAGATACATGCAGTAGAGAGCAAGCGTTTGTACAATTACATCAGTTCGTGGTCTGGTCTTTTCAAGCAACCTCTGTTCATGGCAGCAGTGAATGTGGTGAGAGAGTCTCTGCACAAACCATCTGTAACACACTCCAGCAGTTACTTTGAGCCAAGTATTACCTGGGACCTCCCTGGTTCCCATGCCTTCGTGGTTGCATCTCTCTCTCCTCTCTCAGGTCAGAAGCTTAAAAGTCCCATCAGTCTTTCAACTGCCTGGAATTCACAACAAATTCTCGGTAGACATACGAAAAATGCTTATTAATGGATTAATGCTCCCTTTGAACATCCCATCTCCCGGTTAAATGATCCACACGAGGGAGGCGATCACACCAAATGGTGTCTTAATGGTTTAATGAACACATTAGTAATGGAGTGAGGAAGTCCTCCAACAACAACAACAACTTGCATTTAAAAAGCAACTTTAACATCGTAACACATCCTAAGATGCTTCACAGGAGCATTATCAGACAACATTTGACCTGGAGCCACATAAGGGGATATGGGAAATAAAAGCAGAAGATGCTGTAAACACTCAGCAGGTCAGTGGAGCGCGTGTGGAGAGAGAAACAGAGTTAAAGGTCGATGACCTTTCCTCAGAACTGGAAAAAGTTAGAGGTTTTTAAGTAAGGGTAGGGGCAGGGAAAAGGGGAGGGGAGGGAAGGACAAAAGGGACGGCCTGTGATGGGGTGGGAGGCAGGAGAAATTAAAGGGATGATTGTGCAAGGGTGGTGTAACCAGGTGGGTGGGATAAGAGGCCTCACATTTGGGGATGGATGAGTTGCAGTAGGAAATTGTGCGATGAGTTCTGGTTTAAACAGAGTGAGGGTGGAGAGAGCAGCAAGAGAGTTTGTACAATGTCATATTTTAAGTTTCGAAGGGAGAGGAAAATGTAGAGGAAACCACCCACAGCAGTGTGGATAACATGAGCTCAGGCAGCAGATGGAGAGATAAATATTGGAGGCTCGAGATACGAGTGGGATCGCTCATCATGTGTCTATTTTATATTATATCATGTCCAGAAATGTCTCTGGTGGTAGACCTTATGATGGTAACTTGTTTAGGAGTGCTCAGTGCTGAGCCCTGTCAATGCTGGAAACACTCATCAGTTCAGGCAGCATCTGTGGAGAAAGAGGAAGGTTGAGTTAATGTTTCAGAGTTAATGACCTTTTGTCAGTTCTGATGAAATTTGCGGATGACATCAAATTGGGGTTTATAGTTAATAGAAACATAGAAAATAGGTGCAGGAGTAGGCCATTCGGCCCTTCTAGCCTGCACCGCCATTCAATGAGTTCATGGCTGAACATTCAACTTCAGTACCCCATTCCTGCTTTCTCGCCATACCCCTTGATCCCCCTAGCAGTAAGGACCTCATCTAACTCCTTTTTGAATATATTTAGTGAATTGGCCTCAACAACTTTCTGTGGTAGAGAATTCCACAGGTTCACCACTCTCTGGGTGAAGAAGTTCCTCCGCATCTCGGTCCTAAATGGCTTACCCCTTATCCTTAGACTGTGACCCCTGGTTCTGGACTTCCCCAACATTGGGAACATTCTTCCTGCATCTAACCTGTCTAACCCCGTCAGAATTTTATATGTTTCTATGAGGTCCCCTCTCATTCTTCTGAACTCCAGTGAATACAAGCCCAGTTGATCCAGTCTTTCTTGATAGGTCAGTCCCTCCATCCCGGGAATCAGTCTGGTGAACCTTCGCTGCACTCCCTCAATAGCAAGAATGTCCTTCCTCAGGTTAGGAGACCAAAACTGTACACAATACTCCAGGTGTGGCCTCACCAATGCCCTGTACAACTGTAGCAACACCTCCCTGCCCCTGTACTCAAATCCCCTTGCTATGAAGGCCAACATGCCATTTGCTTTCTTAACCGCCTGCTGCACCTGCATGCCAACCTTCAATGACTGATGTACCATGACACCCAGGTCTCTTTGCACCTCCCCTTTTCCTAATCTGTCACCATTCAGATAATAGTCTGTCTCTCTGTTTTTACCACCAAAGTGGATAACCTCACATTTATCCACATTATACTTCATACTGAGAAGGACTGTGACAAAATACAAGACATTAATAAATTTGCAGAATGGGCATGTAAATGGCAAATGAATTTCAACATAGATAAGAGTACTGTGAACAGTTCCGGTCTCCATATTACAAAGAAGATGTAGAGGCACTGGAGATGGTGCAAGGGAGATTTATAAGGATGATACCAGAACTGAGAGGTTATACCTATCAGAAAAGACTAAACAGGCTGAGGCTCTATTCTCTAGAAAAGAAAAGGTGAGGGGTGACCTGATAGAGATAGAAGATTGTGGCAGAGTTTGATAGGATAGATTTAACCACTCCCTGTGGTAGCGAGTTCCACATTGTAACCACTCTCTGAGTAAAGAATTTCCTCCTGAGTTCCTCATTGGATTTATTGGTGACTATCTTATATTTATGGCCCCTAGTTTTGGAAGAGACCATTCAGCCCCTCAAGCCTGTTTCTCCATTCAATTAGATCGTGGCTGATCTGTATCTTAATCAATTTACCTGCTTTGGTTCCGTAATCCTTAATACTCTGGCCTAACAAACAACAACAACAACTTATATTTATATCGATCTCCGTTTTGAAATTTCCAATTTTGAAGCTGAAATGTTAACCCTGCCTTCCTCTCTCCACAGATGCTGTCAGGAGAACGGAGAATTGTGGTGGGAGGACCTCAGGGCTGAACGAGACGACAGAGATAGAGAGGGGAGCGTCCTTGGAGAAACCATCTGTACATCAGGTGCTCAGACACCGCCGCCTGTGCACTGAATGTCAGGGCTCGAGCGGGTCCTGTCAGACACTAGTTTGCTTTGAGATTCCATGCATATCTTGGATGAAAATCAATATTAATTTATTGTCAAATAACGATTTCGTTTATATGTCCATTATGGAAGTCAAACTTCCTCTAAAGCGGGAGGAAATGAAAGCACTGAGAGTCGAGGCCCAGGCCTTCCTGTTTATCATGTTTTGTTTTGAGAATTGCTTTATCCAAAGCGCCTCTTGTTTTGAGAAAGTTGGATGATAACTAATTAGAAGCTGATTGTGCAGGAGAAACACAAATCCTGCGAGACCTGTTCTCTGCGTCCAGCTTGGTGAACTCGCTGTGAAACCCAAACAAGCAGCAACAGCAGTCCAAAGCTGCGCGGCATTTAGGGTTCTTTTATCGGGGGTCTTTCCCGGGGGGCCCAGTCTGACATGATTTAAAGATGAAGGAAAGTCTAGCGGGAGTACTTAGAAACGAAGGTAATCGCCAGAATTCCCTTCACTTTTAGTCAGTATTTATCAGCATCCTGCATTTCCAGCCAGTTCTTTGGTGTCAGCTGTGGCTCAGTGAGTAGCACACTCCCCCCTGGGTCAGAAGGTTGTGGGTTCAAGTCCCACTCCAGGGACTTGAGCACATAAATCTAGGCTGACACTCCAGTGCGGTGCTGAGGGAGTGCTGCACTGTCGGAGATGCTGTCTTTCAGATGAGATGTTAAACCTCTTAGGTGGACATAAATTATCCCGTGACACTATTTCGAAGAAGAGTAGGGGAGTTCTCCCCGGTGTTTGGGCCAATATGTATCCCTCAACCAACAGCACTAAAACACGTTATCTGATCATTATCTCATTGCTGTTTGTGGGATGTTGTTGTGTGCAAATTGGCTGCTGCGTTTCCTACAATGCAAGAGAGGCCATACTTCAAAAGTACCTCATTGGCTGTAACGCGCTTTGGGATGTCCTGAGGTTGAGAAAGGCGCTACAGAAATGCAAGTCTGTCTTTTTTGTGACTGAACATATACCCACTCCAACAGTATAGCTCGCACTCAGCACTGCCCTCTAGTGATCGTCCTGGAGTAGAGCGAGGACCATGAGCTTCTGACACAGTGGGCTATTCTGATGCAGCTTTAACCCCCGGTGATGATGCGCTGTGATCTTGCTGAATCCAGTTTGGGTGTGTCCACAGTGGAGCGAGGAGCAACTTTAAAATTGGAAAATAATCGATGCCAACAGTTATTGGTCCATATGCTGGCTTGTCCCTGGTTTGGATTCTGTGGTGATTAATACTAGAACTCAGGTAGTTGCTGCTCTCACAATGTGTTGGTGCGAGAGAGAGAGAGTGAGAGAGAGTGCGGCTCTAAACGGATCAATGAGATCATTAGAAGTGAAATACGAGCTTTGAAAGGTGGCAGAGAGGAGGGGAAGGGGATCCCACTGGGAAAATTACAGGAAAGTTCAGGAGAAATTTAAAGGGAAGACCAGAGGGCAAAGAAGCAACTGTAAAGGAGTATAGCTACAGACACCAAGAAATAACAGCAAGAAATTCTTCTATAACAGCAAGAGGGTAATCAGGGAAGAGTGAGAAACTTAAACAGCATAAGAACATAAGAATTAGGAGCAGGAGTAGACCATTCAGCCCCTCGAGCCATTCAATGAGATCATGGCTGATCTTCTACCTCAACTTTCCTGCACTATTCCCATATCCCTTGATTCCCTTAATATCCAAAAAATCTATCAATCTCTGTCTTGAATATACTCAAAGACTGAGCCTTCACAGCCCTCTGGGGGAGAGAATTCCAAAGATTCACCACCCTCTGAGTGAAGCAATTTCTCCTCACCTCAGTCCTAAATGGCCGACCCCTAGTTTTGAGAATGTGACCCTTGGTTCTAGACTCCTCAGCCAGAGGAAACATCCTCCCTGTATCAACCCTCTCAAGCCCTGTAAGAATTTTGTATGTTTCAATGCAATAACCTCTCATTCTTTTAAACTTTAGAGAATATAGGCTTAGCCGACTCAATCTCTCCTCATAGGACAATCCCCCATCCCAGGAATCAGTCTGGTGAACCTTCGTTGCACTCCCTCTATGGCAAGTATATCCTTCCTTAGATAAGGAGACCAAAACTGTACACAATACTCCAGGTGTGGTCTCACCAGGGCTCCATATAATTGCAATAAGATGTCTTTACTCTTATACTCAAATCCTCTTGTAATAAAGGCCAACATACCATTAGTTTTCTCAATTGCATGCTGTACCTGCATTTCAGTGTTTCCAATGGACACCAAAGGGAGTGAAACGGAGGATGAGCAGAGTATGGTGAGTGTAATTAATGAATACAGCCTTGGAATATTCACTGGAAAAGACTACAGCAACATCCTTTTCATTAACAAACAGTCCAGAATTATTTCCCAGAATTTTCCAGGGGTATGCAGAGCGCCGCGTAGCACTGGCTGGAGCACAGGCCCCTCCCCTCCTTTATTAAAGGGGCAGGCACACTGCGAGCTCTGCAGTGGGGCGAGGGGCCACCACTCCGCCAGCGGGGAGTGAGCGAGGTGCCACAGCACAGCACAGAGCAGGGCGCCGGGTTACAATATGGCGGCACGAACCCCGCAAAATCAGAAAAAGTGGTGCCGCGCACCTCCCCTTTAATGTTCGCCCCGCGAGCGGAGTGCGGCCCGGTTCACGACCCGCGAAGTGGGCACGAACATCGCCTGCGGCGGCCTCACTGGGCGCTACTGAATTCAGCCTCCGGGGCGAAAACGGGTCGCTGCGCATGCCGATGCCATCATCATCGCCGGCGCAGCGGTCAGGGGGGCTACTGGCGGGAGCGGGGCGCTGTCGGTTCGTGCTTCCGCTAACTCCCGCGGGAGGCGACGCAAATTTCTCCCCGTTTCTTTCTGATTGGCAAAACCAGAGATGTAAACCCAAGCAATGCAGCTGTTCAATAGACATCCACAAGAGGGTGCTCTTTACTACAGAATGCAAATGGCGAGAAGTGCAGCACATCAGCTCAGAAAGAGCTTGTGTATCTATAACCGATCTGGGGAGGGAGAGGGTGAAGGGGGAGAGGCAGCCTCTTGCTACACTGCTCCACTCCACTGCCACAGAGTGGCTTTGACACAATTTATCAGGCTGCACACTGACTGATGATCCTGATGTGACTCTACATAGCATCGTCATCCATCAATTGATACTTTTGCAGTGGGCCTTTGCTCGAGTCCCTGACATCCCCTTGCTAAGGTCAGATTTCAGTGCACTACAGACAGGTGCCAGGAGGTTACAATAATGTGTGATGAAGTGACAGACAGGGTTGATGAGGACAGTGCAGTAGATGCATATACAGACTTTCAACAGGCATTTGATAAAGTACAGGTTGAACCTCCATTATCCGGGATTGCCTTATCCGGCACCACCCCTCGTCCGGTACCATTCCTGGCCACCGGGTGCGCATGCGCAGAACGCGGCCAGTCAAAATCCTCGAAAAATATCAATGTAAAAGAAAAACAATGTAAAAGTGCCATTTACACTTGCACGGCACATATCAATCTCAACAGACCCACAATAAATTTACCCAACTTTGGAGCTGACACCTTCATCAGGAGCACTTGGGTGGGGCTGTAGAGTGGACTGTGCCTTTAAGCACTGTTGCTGGGCTGGGGTGTTGGTGTGGTCAGTGTGTGTGTGTGTGTGTGTGAGTGCGTGCCGATTGGCTGGGAGCGGCTGTCAGTCAGCCAGCCAGCCAATGTGCAGGGTGATGAGGGAGCCCCGCCCTGCCCACAGGCTGCCAGCGCAGACACACAGAGACAGGGCGGGAATGGTGCGGGACGGCACGTTGTGGAGGGAGTGCGATGGCTGCAGCTCGCGGTGTGAGTGTCGGGCTGCCTCTCTCTCTCTCTCTCTCTCTCTCTCGGGTGGGTGTGTGTGTCTCTGTATTGGGCATGTCGCAGTGCGGATTGCCGTGCCCGGGGGCTGTGGGTGTGGGTGAGGGAGGCTGGCACTGGTTCTCTGGATCATTGATGCTGCAGAAGCTCCCATCACTTTCACACACAGACCCGAGGTCGCGGGGGGGGGGGGAGGGAGAATGCGTCCCGAGCGGGCCCAGTGGACCCAAAGTGTCTTGAGACTGGGAATACCACCAGCGCTGCCTCCGCAAGATCCTGCAAATCCCCTAGGAGGACAGACACACCAACTGATCGGTGTCCTCGATCAGGCCAACATCCCCAGCATTGAAGCACTGACCACACTCGACCAGCTCCGTTGGGCGGGCCACATTGTTCGCATGCCCGACACGAAACTCCCAAAGCAAGTGCTCTACTCGGAAATCCTACACGGCAAGCGAGCCCCAGGCGGGCAGAGGAAATGTTACAAGGACACCCTCAAAACCTCCTTGATAAAATGCAACATCCCCACCGACACCTGGGAGTCCCTGGCCAAAGACCGCCCTAAATGGAGGAAGAGCATCCGGGAGGGCGCTGAGCACCTCGAGTCTCATCGCCGAGAGCGTGCAGAAAGCAAGCGCAGGCAGCGGAAAGAGCGTGCGGCAAACCAGACTCCCCACCCACCCTTTCCCTCAACCACTGTCTGTCCCACCTGCGACAGAGACTGCGGCTCTCGTATTGGACTGTTCAGTCACCTGAGAACTCACTTTTAGAGTGGAAGCAAGTCTTCCTCGATTTTGAGGGACTGCCTTTGATGGGAAAATGATGGATGAGGCTGGGAGTGGGTTTGCATAGCGTTGAAAACACATGACATCCCCTCATCCGGCAAAATCCCTCATTAAAACAGACCTGGTCCCGAGGGTGCCGGACAAGGGAGATTCAACCTGTACCACATAACAGATTTATTCGGAAAACAGAAGCACATGGAATTAAAGGGACGGCGGTAACTTGGGTAGGAAATTGGATCAGGGATAGGAGGCAGAGAGTCGTGGTGAACAATTGTTTTACAGACTGCAGGCAGTTATACAGTGGTATTCCCCAGGGGTCGATATTCGGACCATCACTCTTTTTGATATATATTAATGACCTGCACTTGGGTATACAGAGCATAATGTCAAAGTTTGAAGATAACACAAAACTTGGAAATATCGTAAATAGTCAGGATAGCAACAGATGTTGGGAAGACATAGACAGATTGTTGAAATAGGCAGACATATGACAGGTGCAATTTAACGCAGAGAATTGTGAAGTGATTCATTTTAGTAGGAGGAATGAGGAGAGACAATATAAGCTGAATGATACAATTTTAAAGGGGGTTGCAGGAATAGAGAGACCTGGGGGCTTACCTACACATGTCTTTGGAGGTGGAAGGGCAAGTTGAGAAGGCTGTTGAAAAGACACACGAGAGCCTGGGCTTTAGTAATAGAGGCCTAGAGTACAAAAGCAAGGAAGTTACGCTGAACCTTTATATATCACTGGTTAGGCCCCAGCTGGAGTGCCGCACTTCAGGAACAATGTCAAGACTTTAGTGATGGTGCAGAGGAGATTTACTAAAATGGTACCAGGGCTGAGTGACTTCAGTTATGTGAAGAGACTGGAGCAGCTGGAGTTGTTCTTAGAGCACAGAAGGTTAAGGGAAGATTTGATAGAGGTGTTCAAAATCATAAATAGTTTTAATAGAGTAAATAAAGATGAGCTGCTTCCAATGGCAGAAGGGTCAGTAACCAAAGGACACATTTAAGGTGATTGGTAAATGAGCCAGAGGCAACATGAGGAAATAACTCTGTGCAGGTGAGTGACCTGGAATGGTGCTGGGAGCACATTCAATAATAACTTTCAAAATGGAATTGGATAAATAATTGAGGCTGCATTTTCGGCTGCTGATTTCGGGGCGGTAATGGCGGCGGGGCTGTAAAGTTAGCGCCCGGGAACAGTTTGCGGCTCAGTAAGTAAGTTTGGGCAGCTGAGCCCTGAGTCAGGGGTGCAGCGGTAAGGGAGGCGTTGTACACCTCTGTATCGGGGTGTTAGCGTGGGAAACCCCCGAGCTAAAGAGCCGGGCTGGGAGCGCTCCGAGATACGCCTGGGGGGGGGGGGGGGGGGAGCGGGGGGGAAGCCACAAAAAACATTCCCAAAACATTGCCCACGTCACCACAACACAAATCACAAAAAAATGTAAAAGAAAAAACAATCACACCACTGGGAGTCCATGACTTACCTCTCTGCTGTCGGTATCGTTGCACCGCCTGATTTCCCAGGCGGTCACTGCGGGGGGGCGCTGCGGGGCGGACGGATCCGGCAAAAGTCAAAACTCACGCCGGTGTTGCCGGTGTTGCAACCAGGGGCGCTGCTCTTCCGGGCGGTGCTGCTCCACGCTGCCGCTAAACCGGGCCGAGGATGGGTGCGGGGCGCTGGAGGCTGACTGACCGGAACACCTCACCGCCGCCATTGCCGCCGCTCCGGGGCGAGAAACGGAGTGGGGAGGAGTGGATCCACTCCTTGAAGTTTCAAATATTGCAGAGCTATGTGGAAAGAGCAGGGGAGTGGGATCAGTTGGATTGGTTTTCGAAAGAGCCGGCATTGGCACGGTGGGCTGAATGGCCTCTTTCTGTGTGGGTTCATTTTATGACTCGAAGCAAATCACAGGTTCGGCCTCAGCTGGAATATTGTGTCCAATTCTGCGCAACACACTTCAGGGAGGATGTTACGTCCTTGGAGAGGGTGCAGAGAAAGTTTACCAGCATGTTACCAGAGATGAGGGATTTCTGTTGTGCAGACAGATTGGAGAAGCTAGGATTACTCTCCATAGAGCAGAGAAGGTTAAGGGGAGATTTAATAGCGGTCTTCAAAACTATGAGGGGTTTCGGTAGAGCAAGTGGGAGAAACTGTTCCTTCTGGTAAGAGGGTCGGTAACCAGAGGTCGTAGATTTAAAATAATTGGCAAAAGAACAGGAGGGGAAATGAGGCGACTTCTTTCACACAGAGGGTTGGTAAGGTCTGAAAGGGTGCTGGAGCAGATTCCGCAGGAAATTTCAAAAGGCAATGGGACCTATTGAAGAGTTATGGGAAATTTGCAGGGCTATGGGGAGAAAGCTGGGGGCGGGACTAAGCGCGATTGCCCTTTCAAAGCGCTGGCACAGGCACGACAGGCCGAAAGGCCTCCTTCTGAACTGTAAGACTTTAGGATTCTATTCTAAGTGATCTTGGGATGTTCAAAGCCTCCCAAAATCAGCTGCCGTTTCTTGGCGTCCAGCTTGTAAATTAGGCCAGATCGCTGTTGGAAGCCAGACCTACTTCTCACGTGCTGACAAAGGACAAAAATAAAATATTTTCCGATTTGATAATCAGGACCTTTAGATGAAAGACTATCAACCGGGAAAGCTGAAATCCTGAGTTCCATTTGAGCCGACGTTGAAGAGAGAGCTCCCAATATCCCAGCGAGTGGAGCATTAAATATGAAGTGGAGGTACTAAATCATGCATAAGCCAGATGTTGCTTCATTACTTGAGAAATTGGGGATAAACCAACGTGTCAGGCAAGAAATGTTCCTTTCTTCAGTGCAGGCAGATTTCGGGTTGAAATGTTGCTGACAAATTGCCCTTTCCTTATTTGCCTAGCTAGTGTAATTAATTTAGGTAAAGGATAGTGCAGTCGCACTCTACATAGCAGGTATTGGTATATTCTTCACAGACACTGCTTAATTGTTTTATGAGTTTGTGAGCAGGACGATCAATCACACACTCAGTGGAATGGAACAGCTCCACTACCAATGGAATTCTCCATCCCGTTCACCTCAGTGCACAGCAAGTCTCCAATAGAAAGAAAGACTTGCATTTCTATAGTGCCTTTCACAACCTCAGGACGTCCCAAAGCGCTTTACAGCAAAGAAGTGCAGTCACTGCTATAATGTGTCAGCTGTGGCTCAGTGGGTAACACGCTCGCCTCCGAGTCAGAAGGTTGTGGGTTCATTGAGCACATAAATCTAGGCTGACACTCCAGTGCAGTGCTGAGGGAGTGCTCCACTGTCGAAGGTGCCGTCTTTCGGATGACACATTAAACCGAGGCCCTGTCTGCTCTCTCAGGTGGACATAAAAGATCCCACAGCACTATTTTGAAGAAGAGCAGGGAAGTTATTCCCAGTGTCCTGGCCAATATTCATCCCTCAATCAACATAACAAAAAAACAGATTATCTGGTCATTATCACATTGCTGTTTGTGGGAGCTTGCTGTGCA
The DNA here is from genome assembly GCF_044704955.1 of Pristiophorus japonicus. NCBI lineage: Eukaryota > Metazoa > Chordata > Chondrichthyes > Pristiophoridae > Pristiophorus > Pristiophorus japonicus. The sequence goes on from NC_091997.1 coordinate 46,650,419, forward strand.
CAAATTGGCTGCCGCATTTCCTACATTATAACAGTGACTGCACATCAAAAGTACTTCATTGGCTGTATAGTGTTTTGAGACGTCCGGTGGTCGTGAAAGGCGCTATATAAATCCAAGTCTTTCTTTTTTAATGCAGAAACACAGCACCCTAGTGGTTATGGCACGGGGTTAGTAACCCAGAGGTCCTGCCTTCAGAATCCTACCATTGGATTCATTAAATCTGGTCAGTTGTGGACTGGCACCAGAAAAATTACCATGGGAACTACTGGTTCACTCATGTCCTTCAGGGAAGGGCACCTGCCGCCCCTGCCTGGTCGAGCCAAATGTGACTCCAGTTCCACATTATGTTGAATCGGTGCAACGATTTCTTGGGATATTGCCTAAATAAAAAAGAAGGTCCTTCATGCCTGGCTTGCCAGGTCTCATGGGTTGGACATGGTCCATGGGTTGGACATGGTCCATGGGCTGGACATGGTCCATGGGCTGGGCATGGTCCATGGACTGGGCACGGTCCATGGGTTGGACATGGTCCATGGGCTGGGCATGGTCCATGGACTGGGCATGGTTCATGGACTGGGCATGGTTCATGGGCTGGGCATGGTCCATGGGTTGGGCATGGTCCATGGACTGGGCATGGTTCATGGGCAGGATCTGGTCCATGGGTTGGACATGGTCCATGGGCTGGGCATGGTCTATGGGTTGGACATGGTCCATGGGCTGGGCATGGTCCATGGGTTGGGCATGGTCCATGGACTGGGCATGGTTCATGGACTGGGCATGGTTCATGGGCAGGATCTGGTCCATGGGTTGGACATGGTCCATGGGCTGGGCATGGTCCATGGGTTGGACATGGTCCATGGGCTGGGCATGGTCCATGGGCTGGGCATGGTCCATGGACTGGGCATGGTCCATGGGTTGGACATGGCCCATGGACTGGGCATGGTTCATGGACTGGGCATGGTTCATGGGCAGGATCTGGTCCATGGGCTGGGCATGGTCCATGGGTTGGGCATGGTCCATGGGTTGGGCATGGTTCATGGACTGGGCATGGTTCATGGGCAGGATCTGGTCCATGGGTTGGACATGGTCCATGGGCTGGACATGGTCCATGGTTTGGACATGATCCATAGGTTGGACATGGTCCATGGGCTGGGCATGGTCCATGGGCTGGGCATGGTCCATGGGTTGGACATGGTTCATGGGTTGGGCATGGTCCATGGGCTGGGCATGGTCCATGGGCTGGGCATGGTCCATGGGTTGGACATGGTCCATGGGATGGGCATGGTCCATGGGTTGGACATGGTCCATGGGCTGGGCATGGTCCATGGTTTGGACATGATCCATGGGTTGGACATGGTCCATGGGCTGGGCATGGTCCATGGGTTGGACATGGTCCATGGGCTGGGCATGGTCCATGGGTTGGACATGGTTCATGGGTTGGGCATGGTCCATGGGTTGGGCATGGTCCATGGGCTGGGCATGGTCCATGGACTGGGCATGGTCCATGGGTTGGACATGGTCCATGGACTGGGCTTGGTCCATGGGTTGGGCATGGTCCATGGACTGGGCATGGTTCATGGGCTGGGCATGGTCCATGGGTTGGACATGGTCCATGGGCTGGGCATGGTCCATGGACTGGGCATGGTCCATGGGTTGGGCATGGTCCATGGACTGGGCATGGTCCATGGGTTGGGCATGGTCCATGGACTGGGCATGGTTCATGGACTGGGCATGGTTCATGGGCAGGATCTGGTCCATGGGTTGGACATGGTCCATGGGCTGGGCATGGTCCATGAGTTGGACATGCTCCATGGGTTGGTTGTGAGCCTGGTGGATGAACTGGTAATGTGTAGTGTGATTGTTAAAGCTTTGCTAATAAACGACTGAGTTCTTAATAGCAATGTGTTGCTATGAATTCTTAAGCAAAGAACTCATGAAGCAAATACATTGCAGACATGGTCCATGGGCAGGACCTGGTGCATGGGCTGGGCATGGTCCATGGGTTGGACATGGTCCATGGGCTGGGCATGGTCCATGGGCTGGGCATGGTCCATGGGTTGGGCATGGTCCATGGGTTGGGCATGGTTCATGGACTGGGCATGGTTCATGGGCAGGATCTGGTCCATGGGTTGGACATGGTCCATGGGCTGGACATGGTCCATGGTTTGGACATGATCCATAGGTTGGACATGGTCCATGGGCTGGGCATGGTCCATGGGCTGGGCATGGTCCATGGGTTGGACATGGTTCATGGGTTGGGCATGGTCCATGGGCTGGGCATGGTCCATGGGCTGGGCATGGTCCATGGGTTGGACATGGTCCATGGGATGGGCATGGTCCATGGGTTGGACATGGTCCATGGGCTGGGCATGGTCCATGGTTTGGACATGATCCATGGGTTGGACATGGTCCATGGGCTGGGCATGGTCCATGGGTTGGACATGGTCCATGGGCTGGGCATGGTCCATGGGTTGGACATGGTTCATGGGTTGGGCATGGTCCATGGGTTGGGCATGGTCCATGGGCTGGGCATGGTCCATGGACTGGGCATGGTCCATGGGTTGGACATGGTCCATGGACTGGGCTTGGTCCATGGGTTGGGCATGGTCCATGGACTGGGCATGGTTCATGGGCTGGGCATGGTCCATGGGTTGGACATGGTCCATGGGCTGGGCATGGTCCATGGACTGGGCATGGTCCATGGGCTGGGCATGGTCCATGGACTGGGCATGGTCCATGGGTTGGGCATGGTCCATGGACTGGGCATGGTTCATGGACTGGGCATGGTTCATGGGCAGGATCTGGTCCATGGGTTGGACATGGTCCATGGGCTGGGCATGGTCCATGAGTTGGACATGCTCCATGGGTTGGTTGTGAGCCTGGTGGATGAACTGGTAATGTGTAGTGTGATTGTTAAAGCTTTGCTAATAAACGACTGAGTTCTTAATAGCAATGTGTTGCTATGAATTCTTAAGCAAAGAACTCATGAAGCAAATACATTGCAGACATGGTCCATGGGCAGGACCTGGTGCATGGGCTGGGCATGGTCCATGGGTTGGACATGGTCCATGGGCTGGGCATGGTCCATGGACTGGGCATGGTCCATGGGTTGGGCATGGTCCATGGGTTGGGCATGGTTCATGGACTGGGCATGGTTCATGGGCAGGATCTGGTCCATGGGTTGGACATGGTCCATGGGCTGGGCATGGTCCATGGTTTGGACATGATCCATGGGTTGGACATGGTCCATGGGCTGGACATGGTCCATGGGTTGGACATGGTCCATGGGCTGGGCATGGTCCATGGGTTGGACATGGTTCATGGGTTGGGCATGGTCCATGGGCTGGGCATGGTCCATGGGCTGGGCATGGTCCATGGGCTGGGCATGGTCCATGGGTTGGACATGGTCCATGGGCTGGGCATGGTCCATGGGTTGGACATGGTCCATGGGCTGGGCATGGTCCATGGGTTGGACATGGTTCATGGGTTGGGCATGGTCCATGGGCTGGGCATGGTCCATGGGCTGGGCATGGTCCATGGACTGGGCATGGTCCATGGGTTGGACATGGTCCATGGGCTGGGCATGGTCCATGGACTGGGCTTGGTCCATGGGTTGGGCATGGTCCATGGACTGGGCATGGTTCATGGGCTGGGCATGGTCCATGGGTTGGACATGGTCCATGGGCTGGGCATGGTCCATGGACTGGGCATGGTCCATGGGTTGGGCATGGTCCATGGACTGGGCATGGTTCATGGACTGGGCATGGTTCATGGGCAGGATCTGGTCCATGGGTTGGACATGGTCCATGGGCTGGGCATGGTCCATGGGTTGGACATGCTCCATGGGTTGGTTGTGAGCCTGGTGGATGAACTGGTAATGTGTAGTGTGATTGTTAAAGCTTTGCTAATAAACGACTGAGTTCTTAATAGCAATGTGTTGCTATGAATTCTTAAGCAAAGAACTCATGAAGCAAATACATTGCAGACATGGTCCATGGGCAGGACCTGGTGCATGGACTGGTGTGGTCCATGGACTGGTGTGGTCCATGGGCTGGGTGTGGTCCGTGGGCAGAACCTGGTCCATGTGTTGGGTGTGGTCCATGGACTGGGTGTGGCTGCATTTCAGAAGCCCCAGTACGAGAGGAATTGCAGCTCCAGTGTGCCTGAAAGGATAGATGAACATAACCGCCATCTATAGATATGCAGTTGACAATTTCTTACAGATTGTGAAATATGAATGAATTTAAAGTTATCTTACTTTAATGCATGCGCTAGTAAATTTTTAAAGAAATGTGACAGTTAACACGACAGGAGAAATCCTGAACTGGCTGTGAGCACTTTGCCACTGGTGTATGCTGACTGGGTAAGTCAAATTCCATTTATTTCTTTGTGATGTTAAGCTAGTCTGCTCACTGAGTGGGATGTAAAAGATCCCAGGGCATGACTTGAAAAGAGGAGAGTGTTTTCACCAGTGTCCTCGTCAACATTGATTCTTCCACCAACATCAGTAAAACAGATGAACTGGTCATCGATCTGTGAGATCTTGCTGTGCATGAATTGGCTGCCGTGGTAACCCACAAAGTATCAGTGACTGCACGTGAAAGGTACTTCCTTGGCTGTATCGTGCTTTGGGACGCCCGAAGGGTGTAAACAATGGGAGCTGTTTAATGCGGAGAGATGCACAGTCACGAAAGCTGGGGAAGGGAAACAAAATAAATGACAACAGCGGAATAATTTCCACTTATCTCAACTGGTGGGATACTGATGGGCGGGGCATAAAACAGGCGCATGGTCCAATCCCGTTAGCTTCCCGTGGCAGGTTAGGTTCAAATTGAACAACAACAACTTGCATTTATATAGCGCCTTTAGCAAAACATCCCAAGGCGCTTCACAGGAGCGTTATCACCGAGCCGCGTAAGGAGATACTACGACAGGTGACCGCAAAAAGCTTAGTCAAAGAGGGCGGTTTTAAGGAGCATCCTAAAGGAGGAAAGAGAGAGATAGAGAGCGGGAGAGGTTTAGGGAGGGAATTTCAGAGCTTATGGCCCAGGCAGCTGGAGGCACGGCCAACAATGGTGGAATGAGGCCAGAATTGGAGGAATGCAGAGATCTCGGAAAGTTGTCGAGCTAGCGAAGATTACAGAGATAGGGAGGGGCGAGGCCATGGAGGGATTTGAAAACAAGGATGAGAATGTTAAAATCAAGGCGTGCCGTACCGGGAGCCAATGTTAATCAGTGAGCACAGGGATGATGGGTGAACGGGACTTGGTGCGAATTAGGACACGGGACAGCGAGCACAGGGGGTGATGGGTGAGCAGGACTCGGTGTGAGTTAGGACACGGGGCAGCGAGCACCAGAGGTGATGGGTGAGCGGGACTCGGTGCGAGTTAGGAGATGGAGCAGCGAGCACAGGGGTGATGGGTGAGCGGGACTCGGTGCGCATTGGACACGGGGCAGCGAGCACAGGGGTGATGGGTGAGCGGGACTGGGTGCGAGTTAGGACATGGGACAGCAGAGGGATGGACGAGCTCAAGTTTGTGGAGTGTGCAAGTTGAGAGGCCGGCCAGGAGCGCATTGGATTGGTGAGCCTAGAGGTAACGCTGGCATGTAGGAAATGACACAGGCGAGGGGATCCGAGGTTCTGGTCAACAACATCCTGAGGCTGCCAGTACAATGAGCAGCGTTGGTGAAAAGGCAAACACCATCCTGATCAGGTACAGCTTGAGGGATGGCACAAGACCACAGAAGGATTAGTGAGGTTGGAGAAAGGTGGCCTTGACCTTGAGCATTGAGGGAAGAAAGAAGGCAAGTGCAACCCACATTTACATTGTAAAGTCCTGTCCCCTCAGTACAGATTCACACGAGGCATGTAGTGAAGTCAAGGTCACTCTGGACCTGCACCTTTATTTCACAGCTCTGGAATGCTGCACTTGCCTGAGACCTGTCCTTATATACCTGTCTCTTACAAGTTCACCCCTGGTGGTAAGGTATGCTGGTTACAGGTCATATATTATTACAGTCATGTATAGCATGTTAGGATACAGTTATATATAATAATGTAAGATACATGACATCACCCTCCCCCAAGGTCTTATTGTCTTTATAGGTTCAGTCTCTCAGGTGGTCTACTCTCTCGCGTGGAGCGTCTGAGTTGTGGTTCAGTTGTTTGCCTTGGTGTCTGTTTTTCTTTGGGTGTGGTTGCTGGTATCTCGCCTGGGCTGTCTGTTTCGATTGGTGTGATTGTTGTTGACTCGCCTGGGCTGTCTGTTGAGATTGCCCTTTCCTCAGGTTGTTCCCTCTGTCTGTCCACCAGGTGTGGTGCGAGTTCCACATTGTAGTCTGCCTCTGGTTCCGCAGTGTTGTTGGTAAATCTGCTTTTGACTTGGTCTACATGCCTCCGGCAGGTTTTGCCATTGTCCATTTGTACTACCAGTAGCCTCTTTCCTTCCTTGACCGTTACTGTCCCTGCAAGCCATTTGGGACCCCTGCCATAGTTTAGTACAAACACTTTGTCCCCTATCTCATTCCATCTCCCCCTCGAATTTCTGTCATGGTACTCAGTCAGCTTACGGCGCTTTGCCTCAACGATTTTGTGCATGTCTGGGAGGATTAATGAGAGCCATGTTTTTAAAGTCCTTTTCATCAACAGTTGCGCGGGGGGATCCCAGTCAGTGAGTGCGGACAAGATCTGTATGCCAGCAGCAGTCGCGACAGGCGACCCTGCAGCGTGGGACCTTGGATCTTAAGCATGCCTTATTTAATGATTTGCACTGCTTTCTTCGCCTGGCTGTTGGAGGCCGGCTTCAACGGTGCCGTCTTGACGTGATTTATGCCGTGGTCAATTATAAAGTCTTGGAATTCTGCACTGGTGAAGCACGGACCATTGTCACTGACCAATATATCAGGGATTCCGTGCGTTGCAAACATGGTTGTGAGGCTCTCCACAGTGGTGGAGGTTGTGCTCGAGTTTAAAATGCTGCATTCGATCCACTTCGAAAATGCATCCACAACTACGAGGAACATTTTGCCCATGAATGGGCCCGCATAGTCTACGTGCACTCGCGACCAGTTTGGTAGGCCAGGGCCAGGAGCTCAGTGGAGCCTCCCTGGGGGCATTGCTGAGTTGGGAACAAATGGTGCACCTTGGGACGCAGAGCTCCAAGTCCGCGTCAATACCAGGCCACCAGACGTGGGATCTGGCTATGGCCTTCATGAGAACGATACCCGGGTGCTCGCAGTGGAGCTCCCGGACAAATGCCTCTCTGCCTCGCAGAGGCATGACTACTCGGCTGCCCCACATCAGACAGTCTGCTTGCAGTGATAGCTCATGCATGCGCCTGTGAAAGGGTTTTAGTTCCTCGGGGCAGGCATCGCGAGCCTCTGCCCAGTCACCAGTTAGGACACATCTCTTTACTAAGGATAACGTGGGGTCGCTGGCCGTCCAGGCTCTGATTTGGCGAGCCGTCATGGGCGAACCTGTGGACTCAAAGGCATTGATTGCCATGACTAACTCACAGTCCTGTTCGTCAGACCCTTCCATGGTCGCCAGGGATAGCCTGCTGAGTGTGTCGGCACAGTTGTCTGTGCCTGGTCTGTGCCTTATGGTATAGTCATAGGACGCCAGCATGAGTGCCCACCGTTGAATTTGCGCCGAGGCATTGGCGTTTATTGCCTTGCTCTCGGATAGGAGGGACGTGAGGTGCTTGTGGTCGTGTGCTAACGCGAACTTGGCCCCGAAAAGGTATTGGTGCATCTTTTTGACACCGTACATGCACGTGAGCGCCTCCTTCTCTACCATCCCGTACCCGCGCTCCGCCCGCGAAAGTGACCTGGAGGCATAAGCTATGGGTTGTAATTTGCCCGCACTATTGACATGTTGCAAAACGCACCCGACCCCATGCGCTGACGCATCGCATGTGAGAACTAGCTTTTTACCTGGGTCAAGAAAGTCAAAACACTATTGGAACACAGAAGGTTGCGTGCCTTATTGAAGGCGCCTTCCTGGGCATCCCCCCAAAACCAATCACACCTTTTCCTGAGTAGCACGTGGAGAGGCTCCAGCAGCGTGCTTAAGTTCTGCATAAAGTTCCCAAAGTCATTGAGTAGCCTGAGAAAGGCGCGCAGTTCTGAGACATTCCGGGGCCTGGGTGCCAGGCGAATTGCTTCTGTTTTGGACTCTGTTGGGCGGATTCCATCAGCGGCAATCCTTCTGCCCAAAAATTCAACCTCGGGTGCGAGAAAGAGGCACTTGGATTTCTTGACTCGTAGGTCTACCCGATCCAACCGCTTGAGTACTTCCTCCAAATTACGGAGATGGGAGTCGGTGTCCCTGCCCGTGATAAGTATGTCGTCTTGAAATACAACCGTCCCCGGGATGGACTTGAGCAGACTCTCCATGTTGCGCTGGAATATGGCAGCTGCCGACCTGATGCCGAATGGGCATCGATTGTACATGAAAAGGCCTTGATGTGTGTTGATGGTGGTGAGTAGCTTGGATTCCTCGGTCAATTCTTGCGTCATATACGCAGATGTGAGGTCTAATTTTGAGAAAAGTTTACCTCCAGCCAATGTGGCAAATAAGTCCTCCGCTCTGGGCAGCGGGTACTGGTCCTGTAGGGAGACTCTGTTTATGGTAGATTTGTAGTCCCCACAGATTCGAACGGATCCATCAGGCTTCATGACTGGGACGATGGGACTTGCACAGTCGCTAAATTCCACAGGTGATATAATGCCTTCCCGCAGAAGCCTGTCTAGTTCGTGTTCAATCTTTTCCCTCATCACATAGGGTACAGCTCTGGCCTTGTGATGGTCCGGTCTAGCATCCTGTGTGATGTAGATTTGGACTTTGGCCCCTTTGAAAGTGCCCACACCTGGCTGAAAGAGATGTTCAAATCACTTTATAACTGTTGAGCAGGAGGTCCGTTCCTCTAATGACATGGCATGGACATCATCCCATTTCCAGTTTAGTTTTGCCAGCCAGCTTCTCCCCAGCAGTGCTGGGGGGTCTCCGGGGACAATCCACAGGGGAAGTCGGTTCACTGTCCCTTTGTGTGTGACAGAGAGCATGGCACTGCCGAGGACTGGTACGATTTCTTTGGTATAGTTCCTTAGTTTGGTGTCGACCCTTGTGAGTTTTGGTCTTTCTCTTTTGTGCGGCCACAGTTGTTCAAATTGTTGAGCGCCCATGAGAGATTGACTCGCTCTCGTATCCAGCTCTATGTTGACAGATATCCCGTTGAGTAGGACCCTCATCATTATAGGAGGTGTCCTGTTGTAGGAGCAGCAGCCATTGATCGTGTTGACCTGCTGTACATCGGTGTCCCGGGTACTGTCCCCACCATCTTCTGGTCCGCTTTCCGACCCATCCGATTCGTATACCAGCTGAACTGCCGTTTTTTGCACATGCAGGCCAAATGCCCTGTATATTCACAATTTCTGCAAACAGCCTGCTGAAATCGACATCCCCTTGATGAGTGCCCACCCCCACACCTCCAGCACAGACCTGTTCCATTGTTCAAAATGTTTCCAAAGAATGAGCTGCGTCTGGCTGATCTCTCTTGAGCTTCTCTCAGTTTGTAGTTGATTGCTCGCATTGTGGGTTGATGAGGTGTGAACGGCTGTTCCTGTGGCCCTTGATGGCTTCTGCCTGCTGTCGAGAGCCTGTTCTCCCGGTTTTGTCTGTGTGTGGGGGTAGCAGCTTGTTTAGTGCTGTGAACTTCTTGTTCCGATATTTCATTAGTTGTCATACCTGCATTGTAAATCAACTTTGTTTCTTCTTCCCCCTACCAAGAATGTCTGTGCAACCAGTGCTGCTGCCTCTAAGGTCAGGTTCTTGGTCTCTATGAGCTTTTGGAATATGCCTGCATGGCCTATTCCTTCAATAAAAAAGTCTCAGCATTTGTCTCCTCAGTTCATCGGAGAACTCACATAAACTAGCCAACCTCTGAAGTTCCGCCACGAAGTCGTATATGCTCTGGCCCACACAGCGTCTGTAGTTGTAGAACCTGTGTCTGGCCATGTGTAGGCTGTTCGCTGACTTTAGGTGGTCTCTTACCAGTGTGCTCAATTCTTCAAATGACTTGCTTGCTGGTTTCTCGGGTGCCAACAGATCCTTCATTAAAGCGTATGTTTTCGAGCCACAGCTGGTCAAGAGATGGGCTCGTCTCTTATCTGTCTTATCGTCGCCTAACCAGTCTTTGGTTCAAAGCTTTGCTGGAGCCTTTCTATAAAGTCCTCCCAATTGTCTCCCACATTGTACTTTTCATCTGATCCATTGGTCGCCATTCTGTGGATTCTGTAATCCCGTAACTCGTCGCCACTGTAAAGTCCTGTCCCCTCAGTACAGATTCACACGAGGCATGTAGTGAAGTCAAGGTCACTCTGGACCTGCACCTTTATTTCACATTTCTGGAATGCTGCACTTGCCTGAGACCTGCCCTTATATACCTGTCTCTTGCAAGTGCACCCCTGGTGGTAAGGCATGCCGGTGGTTACAGGTCATATCTTATTACAGTCATGTATAGCATGTTAGAATACAGTTATATATAATGATGTAAGATACATGACATACACAGTCAGGTTATTTGAATGAGGTCCCATGTTGTATTCCGATACACACTTTGTTGCCTGGCCTGGTTTAATTCTTAAAGCAAGACTGCAGATTGTTTTCGAGTAGTTTGTTGAAGAGTAGTTTTTAGCAGTGATCCACTTCCACATTGAATATCTTGCACACGTCTTCGTCTCTCTATGTTTGTGCCTGTTCATGATTAAACCTTCCAATTTGTTAAGCAAGGCTTTCCTAATGCTTGGGCCATTTCTGCGACATCACAAGTATCAGCTCACCATGCTGGGGTCGATACAATTCCCTTTGGGATGTCTCACCTGCGCAGCATCAACTGGGCGAGAAGGACCTGTTCACGATTGGATCGACTCTTCAGCTTTAACGACATCTCAGGTGGTCTGTTCAGTACCTAATGAGCCCTCTATACAGACCACATCACTCCAATCCGGGCATGTCGAAGCAAGCAGCCTCCAACCTCCAGGACTGTGATGGCCCCATTACTGCACAGTTCACAACAGTATTAAGCTTGAATACAACATCATCTTTCAGGACACTCAACGGGACACTTGGCAGATGAATCAATCTGCGGTTCACACCTGTATATTGAACGTGGCGGATGCTGTGATTGTATGGTGCACATCTTTATCACTTTCCCAGTGGAAAGGAGGGTGTCACAGAACATTCATCGGCTGGCAAGTGATCCAAGACTCCAGGGCATTACTGATGGTACTCGCGTGGCCACGCGCCAACCCTAATCAGTACAAGGCTGGGACGGGACTATGCTCCATTAATGTTCAGGTAGTTTCTGACATTGATGCTTATTATGCAGGGAGCTCCCTTGATGGCTTTCTATGCAGCAATCCACGGTGTCTGCATTACTTGAAGGTGCCAAGAGAGCTGTTAGGGAGGCTGGGGATCCCCTTTACACCTAGTGCCGATGGCCCCAACAAGAAACTTTCACAGTGCATCACAGCCCAAATAGAATGAGGCCCATGCCACTGACCGAGCTAACTGTGGTGCTGACAAAGCAGTGATTGCGTTGTGAGCTGCTGATCTGCAGCCCAGCCAAGATCATCGGCATCTGCTGCACACAGCACAGTGTAACCATCCAATGAAGAGTGTGCAGGCACCAGGGCGATGAGGAGGTCCATGGGTCGGCAGGTGGACAGGAAGCAAATGAAGAAAGACTTGGATTTATATAGCACCGGTCCTCTCGAAGCATTTTGCAGCCAAGTACGTTTGGAGTGTAGTCACTGTTGTAACGTGAGAAACGCGGCAGCCAATTTTGGGCACAGCAAGCTCCCACAAACAGCAATGTGATAATGACCAGATAATCTGTTTTTGTTATGTTGATTGAGAGATAAATATTGGCCAGGACACCGGGGATAACTCCCCTGCTCTTCTTTGAAATAGTGCAGTGGGATCTTTTACATCCATCTGAGAAAGCAGGCGGGGCCTTGGTTTAACGTCTCATCCAAAAGACAGCACCTCTGCCAGTGTGGCACTCCCTCAGCACTGCACTGGAGTGTCAGCCTGGATTTATGTGCTCAAGTCCCTGGAGTGGGACTTGAACCCACAACCTTCTGACTTGGAGAGAAGTGTGCTACCCACTGAGCCACAGCTGACACTGAGGTGGGAGATGATAAGATCAAGAACTACTTCCAATACTGAACACATCATGCCACTGATCAAATGCGTTTCTTTTCTATGAAATCCCATATATGCTTCCCATGAACAAGCTTCACATTGCCCCTACTCAAGCTGAACTGCCTTCTTTCAGCCCCATCCCATTGCCTTTCCAGGGCATTGGTAACATCCACACTCAGAGGGGAGCATCATATTTCTCGTATATTTAAGGTGTCAGACTTGGCTCAGTGATAACACTCTCGGCTCTGAGTGAGAAAGAAGGTCCCACTCCAGAGACTTGTAGCACACAATCCAAGCTGACACTCCCGCGCAGTGCTGAGGGTGCGTTGCACTGTCGGAGGTGCCGTCTTTTGGATGAGAAGTTAAACCGAAGTGCTGTCTTCCCTCTCAGGCGGAAGTAAAAGATCTCATGGTAGTATTCGAAGAAGAGCAGGGGAGTTATCCCCGGTGTCCTGGCCAAAATTTATCCCTCAAGCAACATCACTAAAACAGATTATCTGGCCATTATCACATTACTGTTTGTGGGAGCTTGCTGTGCACAAATTGGCTGCCGTGTTTCCTACATTGCAACAGTAACTACACTTCAAACACACTACATTGGCTGTAAAGGGCTTTGGGTCATCCTGAGGTCATGAAGAACATTATATAAATGCACATTCTTTCTTATATCATCTCTTTTTCAGAAAAGTTGTAAATGGACTAATAATAATCCAGGTAAAGCACAATCCTATTTCTGTTGGTATAACAGAACCTGGGACTGAAAGCAGAGTCACTCACTCATCAGACACAAATTGAAGCCTTCTCCTGATCCTGCCAACGGAGCAAGAGATTCTACAGGCAGAGTGCCAGCGGTCTGAGCAGATAACGAATGCTGTTTGGAACAGTAAGCTCATCACAGCAGACAGGGGATTGTCGAAATCAGAGTCCCTGAATTGACCCAAGGGGTCTGTGCACATCCCTGGATGGGCAATTAAAAGCAAGAGAGGCTTGTTACTGCCACAAGATTAATGAGCTGGAATCAGGGAAATTCAAGAGCCATGTTTAAATCCTTGGATTTGTGAAGGTTCAGGCAGACCAAATTCACTTTTCCCCTAAATGTTTTTGCCATTCAATGGAAATAGTTACATTCGTAAAGGAGAAGAGCGGATGATACTTCATAAATGACATGGTATAACAGTCCTGTGCTTTGCAATGCCTATTGTACGCCTTTCTCTCCTCCTTTAAGACAGTCCTTAAAACCTACCTCTTCAACCAAGCTTTTGGTCATCAGCCCTGATACCTCTATATGTGGCCACATTGTCCGCATGCCCAACACGAGACTCCCAAAGCAAGCGCTCTACTCGGAACTCCTACACGGCAAGCAAACCCCAGCTGGGAGCCTCCTTGATAAAGTGCAACATCCCCATCGGCATCTGGGAATCCCTGGTCCAAGAACGCTCTAAGTGGAGGAAGAACATCCGGGAGGACGCTGAGCACCTCGAGTCTCATCGCCGAGAGCAGGCAGAAAACAAGTGCAGACAGCAGAGGGAGCATGCGGCAAACCAGTCCCACCCACCCTTTCCTTCAACCACTGTCTGCCCCACCTGTGACAGAGACTGTAATTCCCGTATTGGACTGTTCAGTCACCTGAAAACTCACTTTTAGAGTGGAAGCAAGTCTTCCTCGATTTTGAGGGACTGCCTATGATGATGACGATATGTGGCTCGGTGTCGAATTTTGTTTGATAACGTTCCTGTGAAGCACCTTGGAGCATTTTACTCCATTAAAGGTGCTATATAAATACAAGTTGTTGTTGTCTGATTTATCAAGAGCAGCTCCATGGTGCGTCCACTATTAGGTGGTCTCCCTTGATTCTGCATAGTCATCAGCAGCATGTTAGAGTGTGGGAAATTGGACCAGGGCATGCAGACATAACGAACTCCCCGTTGTACTGGCATACATTCTGCACTTATTTATATATTAAACATGTATTTTATGTTATTATTACAGTTAAATAGCAAAACCTTCGGACAGTTTGTGAATGGAGCCTGGCGTTTGTCGGCAGTAAAGGAGGAGCTAGAAACCACCAAACTCAGAGGTTACACCTCCCGTGGGAGAGCAGCAAGATCTCCAGAGATCGACGGAGACCTGGCTGTGCCCAGTATTCACCATTTCCGGGAATTTACAGCTTGCTTCATAAGGAGTGGAAGTTCCCCTTACAAGACAGGTGTAGTTGGGAGGTGGAGCCAGGGGCAGGGCCTTGCTTTGTTGGGATGACCCACTCCATTGGCTCAGTCAGGAGCTTGGGTGTCAGTGGAGGCCGGTTTGCCGAGTGAGTTGAGGCACATCAGGTTTGAGTTGGAACGAGGTTGTGTCCCAGTGGTGGGGTCGTGGGGTCCAAACCAGGGAAATGGTCATGAGAAGAAATGTCTTCATGTTCCCTGTTAGGTATGGAAGAATTCCACAAGACTGTTTACTGTGAGCTAAAACTGATGTGACCTTAGTCTCTTTAATACAACTCCAGAGTGCCTAAGCAGCATGGCAGACAACCTTTTATACTCCCTTGCACGAGATGTGCAGGTGACCCTTGGGCCTCCAACAGTTGCGCCCTCTGATGGCAAGTCTTACACAGTTACAATGTTTGCAAACATAACATCCCCCGTCCCCCCGTCTCCCTCTCTTTACACAGTGGGCCAAGCAGGACATGGTCAAGGCGAGGGGTGATGGCGGGGGAGCCTGGGTAATCCTCATCTAAATGGCGGGTGGGTATTAGAATTTCCAGCCTGCCCCTGCCTGCCCCATGCAAATCAGGTTCCCTCTCATTGACCCTGAAATCTGTGGTGGGGTCAGCACTGGAGACCACCGGGGTGTAATATCTGCTATCATGTGCTGGGGAATTCCGGGGCCAGCAACATACAGTAGAAAAAGTTAAAGCAGAAGTGCACATCGTTATCAGATTTTTAATATTATATATATTCCCTCATCTTACACGTGTCTGACACACGCAGATATCACCCCAGGCACACGTCGAAGTTTCACATTTTGATAAAATCTTAAAAAAAGAAAAGCATAGTCATTCTGGGCCTGAAATTCAGTCCCGCTGGAAAGCTCCCCCACCTTTTTGTGACCATTAGCGCTGACATTTTTTCGTGGCTGGGCCACCCCATATTCAGCACCAAAAGTGAACAAATGGGTTCCAGCGCTAATAAAAGTGGATTTTTCAGCGGTGGGGCTGTCTTAATTTGAGCGTTATCACCACTGAGAAATTCAGCATGCAGGTAAGGATTTCAAATGAGCCAGCTGCTTCCTGGCCTTTTTAAAGACCAGGGTTTGCAGCAAGGCCCTGAGGGGGGAAGGAGTTTGGAAGGATGGCTGGTGTAAGAGGTGCAAGGAGAGCCAACAGGTTCACTAATATGGAGCTGGAGACACTGGTGGATGATGTGGAGGACAGAAGAAGAATACCGTTTCCTGACGTGGGGAGATCTGGCAGACAGGCAGTACATAACGCATGGAGGGAGATTGCAGGGAGGTGTTAGGTACCTCCATATATGTGAGGACGCACCCTCCCAGGAGGGTGCTGGCCAGTCTGCACCCGACCCTTCCAGGGTGGCGATGGGTCCACGCCTCCTAGCTCGGGGGCGACGGGGATCCTCCTCCTCCTCCTGCACCTCCTCCTCCTCAGGTGGTGCTGCTGACTCGACCTCCAGCGGCTGTCCCCGCATGATGGCCAGGTTGTGCAGCATGCAGCAGACCACGACGATGATGGAGACCCGTTGAGGAGAGTACGGCAAGGTGTCACCAGAGCGGTCCAGGCACCGGGACCTCTGCTTAAGGATGTCTATGCACTGCTCGAAGATGCACCTGGTGGCACAATGTGAGTCATTGTATGCATGTTCTGGCACTGTCCTGGGATTCCGCAGAGGTATGAGCAGCCAAGTTTACAGGGGATATCCCTTATCCGCAAGCAACCAACCGCAATCCTGATTTGGGCTGGTGAAGACGGCGGGCACACTGGTCTGGCGCAGAATGAACAAATCATGGTTGCTGTCTCCCTTGCCCGCTGCCAGTCTGCAAGGTGCCTTCTCCTGCGTGCCGCCCTGCTTCTGAGCAGGTGTACCAGGTATCGCCTTCCTAACACTCCTCCCATCCTCAGGGTGAACCCTGCCAAGCAGGTCTCTACAGCCCACAGGCCTCCACTAAAGAGTCAGACCTGAAAGTTGTACAAAAGTATGTGCAAACCTCTGAGCAGCACTGATTCAGCAGGTTGAATGGCGCCAAAACAATTAATTAAACTGTATGAAAAGATAAATACAGTGGATGCTGGAATCTGAAATAAAAACACTAAAATTAATAAAACTATTTCCCTAACAAAGGGCCCCGATCGCGGCAACACTCCAGCGGTGTCCCGTTCGAACACCTTGCGGGGGCACCGCTGGGAAAAATCTTACCTTTTTGCAGCTGAAAATCCCCGGCCCTTGCCGCATCCCAGCGGCCCGCACACTGCCGAGCTCACCGCTGGAAACCTTCCTTTACAGCGGCTTCACCACGCTGTTTCCAGCGGAAGTGCACACCGCTCAAATCCCCCCGAGCTGAATATGGCTCGGGGAGAGAAAAGTACCCGATTTTTCTGATCGACCGCCCAAACACCGCGGGGGAACAGTGAATGTCGGCCCCATTGAGTCTTAGCCCAAATGTATAGGCACTTGCACTCGAATTGACCTCTGTACTTTATGAGTAACTGCAAATACTTGGATTGGCCTTTTAAGAGTAAGGTCTTACTTAGCTGCCTATGAATGAGTTAGCATGTTATATCTACCAGTTGAGCAATTGACCCAGCTTAGTATTATCTTGGGTCTGTCCTGGGAACTGTAAGACCCCCTCGGATCATCGGATCCAATAACCCCGAGGGGGCATTGACCAAAATGGCCCCCAGCATCAACGCATCCAATTATCTCCAAGATCATCAAATCTAATGCTCCCTAGAATCGTAAACCCAATGTCCCTCAGTCAGAGCCCACTATAATTCTGCATGATTCATACTGGAAATCTCACTGCACCCCTATCCTCCTTTGTTATGTAATGCTGCAAAGGGTTTAGTTACCGGACCCTGGGACATCGTGGACCACCCTGACCTGTGAGAGATCACCGCAGGTCGGGAGTATAAGAGCTGGAGCATGCCACTATAGCTTCCAGCGCGACCCGCTTCAAGTGTACGACGGCTTCGAGGTGGGCGACTGGGTGACGGCATCAAAACCCAGGTCGCCGTTTGGAGTGTGGGCCGGAACATCGGCGGGGCCAAGGTACAGCGGAGGAGCGGGAAGGTTGTGGCAGACTTGCAACGAGTGATCGGGGCGGAGGAACGATGAGGGATCATGGCTGAAATTTGGTTAGTGATCGTGACGGAGGTTTGGCAAATGTTTGGTGCGGAGGTGCGGCGGGAGATCGTGGCGGAGGAGTGGTGATGGATCGTGGCGGAGGAGCAGCGAATGTGGCAGAGAAGCGTCGAATGTTTGGTGCGGAGGGAGATCGTGGTGGAGGTGCGGCGAACGTTTGTGGCGGAGGAGCGGCGAGAGATTGTGGCAGAGGAGCGATGAATGAGGATATGAGGCCCAGAAGAGCCGAGGGCCCAGGGGTAGCACGGGCCAGCCCACACTGTGATATGTGAGCGCACTAGGTCCATGCAGCAGAGCAGGTCTCCAGTCGTCCTGGTTAACCCTTGCCACTGGATAAAGGCCTAGCTCTGTCAAGCCCGTGTGGTGGTTGGTGTGCAACGGTCACCACACGTTAAAAAAATCCACGCACAGGCATCTTCCATCCCCTCAATTGGAGTTCAGGACTGGAACATCGGGTCCTTCATTGAAACATCTGTGAACTCTTGTGGAAGCAAGTCATCCTCGTTCTAGGGACCGCTGATGATGATGAATTACCTCTGTGGACAAAGAAATGTAAAGAAGGTTAATATGAACTTACCGATAAAGCACTCGGTGCAATGTCCAGAATTCTGCATCTGCTTACATTGCCCCTCATTATTTGCCCTTTCTCCTGGATTGTTATCAGCTGCAAACTTGTTCAAATGCCCCCTTCCAAGTAATGAGTACATTTACAACACAACAAGAATATCTCAGCTATTCCGAGGTGTCTAGTTCATAGCAGTTACACTATTCATTGAATACAGAGAATATTTCATTTTGTTATTTTTATATACAGTTCAGAAATGCTGCAGCAACTCTTTGATAGCTCAATATAGCTAAGATATTAATAATTGACAGTTTTCGGGCTGGCTGTGTTTAATAAAGCAATGTTGCTGCAGCAATACACCGCCACCTGCTCTTTCATGTTGAATCTCTAAAGTAAATGTCATTGAAGCATTGACCTTTCGACAAATCCGAGGGGACTTTCCTGCGCAGGACAAATATGATGGAAAATGGGTCAAGAGGAACTGCAACTCTGTCAGTGGTCAATCGGAGGACAGTGTCAGGACCTAGGTTTATTCCTTCGGGAAAGGAATCATAGTTTATTTTATTACACTGTTAATGGTTAATTAAATTCAAATGGGGTGATTGTGATGAACAAGATGAATTTTTATCGAAGGTTTAATTTGGCTTCTTTAATTGTGTCGTGGCGCAGAAGTGATTATAAAAACAGCCTCACTCAGAGAAGAATTTAAGAAATAGGAGCAGGAGTAGGCTATTTGAGCCTGCTCCGCCATTCAATAAGATCATGTCTGATCTGATCTTGACCTCAACTCCACTTCCCTGCCCGCTCCCCGTAACCCTTGGCTCCCTTATCGTTCAAAAATCTGTCTATCTCTGCCTTAAATATATTAAAAGACCCAGCCTCCACAACTCTCTGGGGCAGAGAATTCCATTGATTCACGACCCTCTGAGAGGAGAAATTCTTCCTCATTTCTGTTTTAAATGGGCGACCCCTTATTCTGAAACTATGCCCCCTAGTTCTAGATTTCCCCACAAGGGGCAACATCCTCCATGCATCTACCCTGTCAAGCCCCCTCAGAATCTTATACATTTCAATAGGATCACCTCTCATTCTTCTAAACTCCAATGAGTATAGGCCCAACCTGCTCAACTCCCTCCCCTCCCTCTCGGAACCATGATAGGGTTCCCCTATCCTCACCTTTCACCCCACCAACCTTCACGTTCAACGGACCATCTTCCGCCATTTCTGCCACCTTCAGCGTGATCCCGCCACCAATCACATCTTCCCCTCCCCTCCCCTCTCAGCGTTCCGAAGGGACCGCTCCCTCCGCGACACCCTGGTCCATTCCGCAGTCACCTCCAGCACCCCTCCCCTTCCCACGGCACCTTCCCGTGCAAGCACAGGAGATGCAACACCTGCCCTTTTACCTCCTCCCTTCCCACTATCCAGGGCCCCAAATACTCCTTCTAGGTGAAACAGCTATTTACTTGTACTTCTTTCAATTTAGTATACTGTATTCACTGCTCACGATGTGGTCTCTTCTACATTGGGGAGACCAAGCGTAGATTGGGTGACCGCTTTGCGGAACACCTCGGTTCAGTCCACAAGTGTGACCCTGAGCTTCCGGTCGCCTGTCACTTTAATTCCCCGCTCCACTCCCACTCTGACCTCTCCGTCCTCGGCCTCCTACACTGTTCCAACGAAGCTCAACGCAAGCTCGAGGAACAGCACCTCATCTTTCGTTTAGGCACTTTACAGCCTTCTGGACTCAACATCGAGTTCAATAATTTCAGAGCGTAACTGCTGCAAATCTTTGGCTCCCTCCCCCCCCCCCCCCCACACCGAGCCCGTTTCTTTCTTTTTTCTCCTTGTCTCTAATGACAGCTGGTCATTATCCTGCCATTCACACCCTATCTTGACTAATGTTTTTCCAACTCCTGGCATTCCCATTTGAATTTGCCCAACTTCCCTTTGGTCTCTCTAATCTCTCCTGCCTTCCACCCTATCACAGACCTTTCCTATTGTTCTTTCTTCCCCTCCCCCTTTCAGTGCTTGTTAAAAATGTGCTCTTTTCAAACACTCTCCAGTTCTGACGAAGGGTCGTTGACCCGAAATGTTAACTCTGCTCTCTCTCCACAGATGCTGCCTGATCCGCTGAGATTTCCAGCATTTTCTGTTTTTATTCCAGATTCCAGCATCTGCAGTATTTTGCTTTTGTATTGCTACTCAACCTTTCTTCATAAGACAACCCCTTCATCTCAGGAATCAACCGAGTGAACCTTCTCTGAACCGCCTCCAATGCAAGTATATCCCTCCTTAAATAAGGAGACCAAAACTGTACACAGTACTGCAGATGTGCTCTCACCAACACGCTGTACAGTTGTAGCAGGACTTCCCTACTTTTATACGCCATCCCCCTTGCAATAAAGGCCAACATTCCAGAAGAATGTTCAAATACACATTGTTACATTTTGTTGCAATAATTATTCATTTGGTGGGAACAGCCAGGCCACTCAATTCAAATACAAACATTGTACATCATTTGCTCAAACATGTACTTGATTTATTTTTGAATTTATTTAAAGTCACCAGGCACCTGCCACCATTTCAAAGGGATTTATCAACCTGCCTTTTTCAAATCAGAGAGGCTATCTGGGGCTTTCCAGGAGATGGAAATCTCTGACATCTCTGACAACAACTAAGTCAGGTAATTTTGTGGTGATGAGAACATTTTATAAAACGAGATACTGGGCTCAATTTTGCCCAAGCCTGTTTTATGGTGTATTGCCAGAGTTGCGGCAGTTATTTAGGTCCAGAAATGCACCAGAAAAACATGTCCAAACTTTCCCCGGTGTTTATACTGTAATCCGGAGCCACACAGCGTGGCGTGGTCAGTCACCTCGGGGGGATGGAGCCTGCTGTCTGCGTCGAAAAACGCAGCCGGGCCTTCTGCTCATGCGTGGGGGAAAAAAACGTAAGTTTTTGACGTCGCTACAATGGACACGCATGCGCAGTACAGCTCCGAGTTGGCAATCGAGAGGCCTCCAGACCAGGATCTCAAGCAGTGCAGATAGATATCCAGGGTAAGCATAGAGTAAGGAAAGAATGGGATGGTTTATGGTCACTTTTAAGTTGCTTATAATTAGTTATTCATGGAAATTATAGTCAAATTAATTCAGTCAGAAAACTGTGACCGATGTCATGCTCGGTTATTCATGTTATGTAGGTTTGGATGACCATGTAGGGCCAAAGAATTCCGATGTGATATGATGATATAGGATGGGTATTGGATTAAAGGATTTGTAATTTTTGTGAAGGTGGGGTTAAATGATGACAAAGGGAGATTGTTAAACAGTTGCAAACACTTTATTGATAAGTTGAGTTTGGATTCGTGCTTCTGCCGTCACTGAGGAATTATGAGTAATGGTCCTCCTGATACTCCATGTTCTTTTATCTCCAAAACAGCTATGGCACTTCCAGAGGTATCTCCAGGCCCAGGTCTTTCTGGATAAAACAATTGCTCCCTCCCCCGCCGAACCTCTCTGGTCCCCGAGTGAGTGCTTTCCCCGTCCGCTTCGCTTCCCGCCCCCAGCCCAGGCCGAAGGGCTTGCCGGTAAGTGCGCTCCCTCCCCCCCGCCGATCCTCTCCGGTCCCGAGTGAGTCCCGGTCCCATCCGCTGTGGCCCTGAGTGAGTGCCTGTCCCGCTCTGCTCCCTGCCCCTACCCAGGCCGAATGGCCTCCGATTTACTTACCTGCGCCGATTTCTTTAACTCTCCGCAAGGGTTTTCCTGAGAGGCCACATATGCTAGCCTAAGTAGAAATGGAGTAACTATCAGCTGGCCAAAGTTCACTAAATGGCCAGAATTGGCGCAGGTGTCTGGTTACGCCCCCTTTGGATGAAATAAAAACTTACCTAAAAAAAACGTAACTGGTGCAAATTGCTTGGAAAAACTGTGGATCTTTAAGTTAGGCCAGAAAAAGCAGCCTGCTCCAAAAAAACGGCGCAAATCACTGGGGAAAATTGAGCCTGCTGTTTATTGCCCATCTCTAATTGCCCTTGAGAAGGTGATGGTGAGCTGCCTTTTGAATCACTGCAGTCCGTGTGGTGAAGGTGCTCCCACAGTGCTGTTAGGGAGGGAGTTCCAGGATTTTGAGCCAGTGACGATGAAGGAACGGCGATATATTTCCAAGTCAGAATGTTGTGTGACTTGGAGGGGAACGTGGAGGTGATGGTGTTCCCATGCGTCTGCTGCCCTTGTCCTTCTAAGTGGTAGAGGTCACAGGTTTATAACTGTTATTTCTACTATAATAAGCAGCTGCCAAAGTTCAATAACTATTGTAAAGATATATATTGTGTTATTACTATTATTTACTTGTACTATTGCTGATCAATAAATTTGTTCTGCCAAAAATTTGTTCAAACCAAAGTCTAGTGTCACCTTTGAAAGACAAGGAGGACCTTTTGGAGCAATGGGACAAAACTCCAAGTTGAAGTCATCTAACAATGAGTCTGTTTTATCTTGGGCTCAGTATGAAACTGACCCAGATATTGTTGCAAATGAAAACCTCATGAGGACTTAGGTAGAAACACAGAAGTCAAAATATCTAGAGTAAAAAGGGTAGAAGGAGCCTCAAAACATAACAGTGCATGTGGCCTCTAGCCTGCCCAGTACAGTGCTGTGACCTAGCCTATCTAGAATCCGTAGTGCAGTTCAAAGGTTATTAGTGACCTTATTGGGAGAAACATACTTTGTTTGAGTGTCTGGAATAAAAATAAAACAGGGAAAGTGGCTCAACCGTGGCTAACAAGGGAAATTAAGGATAGTGTTCGATCCAAGGAAGAGGCATATAAATTGGCCAGAAAAAGCAGCAAACCTGAGGACTGGGAGAAATTTAGAATTCAGCAGAGGCGGACAAAGGGTTTAATTAGGAAGGGGAAAATAGAGTTCGAGATGAAGGTGAATTTATAATGGGGAACAAAGAAATGGCAGACCAATTGAACAAATACTTTGGTTCTGGCTTCATGAAGGAAGACACAAATAACCTTCCGGATGTACTAGGGGACCGAGGGTCGAGTGAGAAGGAGGAACTGAAGGAAATCCTTATTAGGCGGGAAATTGTGTTGGGGAAATTGATGGGATTGAAGGCTGATAAATTCCTGGGGCCTGATTGTCTGCATCCCAGAGTACTTAAGGAAGTGGCTCTAGAAATAGTGGATGCATTGGTGATCATTTTCCAACAGTCTATTGACTCTGGATCCGTTCCTATGGACTGGAGGGTAGCTAATGTAACACCACTTTTTAAAAAAGGAGAGAGAGAGAAAACAGGTAATTATAGATCGGTTAGCCTGACATCAGTAGTGGGGAAAATTTTAGAATCAATTATTAAGGATGAAATAGCAATGCATTTGGAAAACAGTAACAGGATCGGTCCGAGTCAGCATGGATTTATGAAAGGGAAATCATGCTTGACAAATCTTCTGGAATTTATTGAGGATGTAACTAGTAGAGTGGACAAGGGAGAACCAGTGGATGTGGTGTATTTGAACTTTCAAAAGGCCTTTGATAAGGTTCCACATAGGAGATTGGTGTGCAAAATCAAATCAAAGCACATGGTATTTGGGGTAATGTACTGATGTGGATAGAGAATTGGTTGGCAGACAGGAAGCAGAGAGTCGGGATAAATGGGTCCTTTTCGGAATGGGAGGCAGTGACTAGTGGAGGACCCCAGTTCTTTACAATATACATTAATGATTTAGATGAAGGAATTGAGTGTAATATCTCCAAGTTTGCAGATGACACTAAGCTGGGTGGTGGTGTGAGCTGTGAGGAGGATGCTAAGAGGCTGCAGGGTGACTTGGACAGGTTAGGTGAGTGGGCAAATGCATGGCAGATGCAATATAATGTGGATAAATTTGAGGTTATCCACTTTGGTGGCAAAAACACGAAGACAGAATATTATCTGAATGGCGGCAGATTAGGAAAAGGGGATATGCAACGAGACCTGGGTGTCATGGTACATCAGTCATTGAAAGTTGGCATGTAGGTACAGCAGGCGGTGAAGAAGGAAAATGGCATGTTGGCCTTCATAGCTAGGGGATTTGAGTATAGGAACAGGGAGGTCTAACTGCAATTGTACAGGGCCGTGGTGAGGCCTCACCTAGAATATTGTGTTCAGTTTTGGTCTCCTAATCTGAGGAAGGACGTTCTTGCTATTGAGAGAGTGCAGCGAAGGTTCACCAGACTGATTCCCGGGATGGCTGGACTGACATATGAGGAGAGACTGGATCAACTGGGCCTTTATACACTGGAGTTTAGAAGGATGATAGGGGATCTCATAGAAACATATAAGATCCTGACTGAACTGGACAGGTTAGATGTGGGAAGAATGTTCCCGATGTTGTGGAAGTCTAGAACAAGGGGACACAGTCTTAGGATAAGGGGTAAGCCATTTAGGACTGAGATGAGGAGAAACTTCTTCACTCAGAGAGTTGTTGATGCCAGTTCATTGGATATATTCAAGAGGGAGTTAGATATGGCCCTTACGGCTAAAGGGATCAAGGGGTATGGAGAGAAAGCAGGAAAGGGGTACTGAGGTGAATGATCAGCCATGATCTTATTGAATGGTGGTGCAGGCTCGAAGGGCCGAATGGCCTACTCCGCAACCTATTTTCTATGTTTCTATGAGAGTTTTGTCCAAACTTGACCCAGAGATGAAGAGTAAAAGAATTTCGAACACGTCCAATGCCTTCTAGCACTTAGAATCAGAGGGCAAAACAAGTAGTTTATACCCCAAGAGCAAACTCCTATAGCCATACCCTTGCTTCCGGTGTCAGTGAGATCACAGGGCTGATTTTAATGATCGGAGCGAAGGTTATTGAGCGGCAGTGACTCGACCACCTTTTATATCCCTATCCATTTACTGCAATGATTGGGCGGGGGTATAACGGACCGACAATCTGCCACTGATCTGTCGATGCCACCGCCCTAAGTTATAATTAGCCCTCATACCGAGCAAGTATATTCCCCAGATTTACAGTTTGGAGATACAGCGACATTCCTGGAATTCCCTACCTAACACCATTGTGGGGGTACCACCATCACAAGGATTGCTGCGGTTCAAGGAGTGGGCCCACCTCCCCTTGGATGGAAAACTAGGGATGGCCAATGAATGCGGCCTTGCCAGTGTCACCAACAACATGAAATGTGCGAACCCATGTGCCCCATGCACGGTCAGTGCCTATTGCCTGGCAAAAGGTGCCCATCCTTACTTTAATTTATTTGCCCTTTGCTTCTCTCAGTGGATGTAAAAGATCCCATTGCACTAGTTTGAAGAAGAGCAGGGGAGTTATCCCCGGTGTCCTGGCCAATATTGATCCCTCAATCAACATAACAAAAAAACAGATTATCTGGTCATTATCACATTGCTGTTTGTGGGAGCTTGCTGTGCGCAAGTTGGCTGCCGCGTTTCCCACATTACAATAGTGACTACACTCCAAAAGTACTTAATTAGCTGTAAAGTGCTTGGAGACAACTGGTGGTCGTGAAAGGCGCTATATAAATGCAAGTCTTTCTTTCTTTTGGCAGCGCTGACAGAAATGATTTTTTTAGCGACTAATTAAAATAATGGGTATTGATCACAAAGACACTGCATGGAGTGGCTGGTTTGTTCAATCCAACTTGCTCTCATTGTCTGTTCGGAAAAACACTACTAACCAAGTGTGTTTATTTACTGTTTATGATACTGTTTACAGGTTGCCCGCTGTGATATAATGAGCCCATTGGAAATGCAGAATTTCGCTCCTCGCTGCTACCTACCTGAGGACATGATAATGAGATGTGATATCAACCTTTAATGTGATCTCCTGCTCCTGGATGTAATTTAATATCTGTATTTGTCAGTCACAACACGTGCTGTGTTGACTATACAGCAGGGATGAGCAATTGAATACACTCAGT
Organism: Pristiophorus japonicus; assembly: GCF_044704955.1. NCBI lineage: Eukaryota > Metazoa > Chordata > Chondrichthyes > Pristiophoridae > Pristiophorus > Pristiophorus japonicus. The sequence goes on from NC_091997.1 coordinate 46,676,501, forward strand.
CTTCAGGCTCACACGTGGGCCTCCTCTGGTTCTGAATAAACAAAATGGTGCCTGAAGTCAAGAGTGAGAACCTAGGAACATATTAAAAATAGGAGCAGGAGTAAGTCCCACGGCCCATCGAGCCTCCTCCGCTATTCAAAAAGATCATGGATGATCATCGACCTCAACTCCACTTTCCCGCCCGATCTCCATAGCCCTTGATTCCCCTTGATGCCAAAAATCTATCTATCTCAGCCTTGAATATATTGAGAAAGTCAGCATCCTCTGGGGCAGAGAATTCCAAAGATTCACAACCCTCTGAATGGCAGGCAGTGACTAGTGGAGTGCCGCAGGGCTCAGTGCTGGGACCCCAGCTCTTTACAATATACATTAATGATTTGGATGAAGGAATTGAGTGAAATATCTCCAAGTTTGCAGGTGACACTAAACTGGGTGGCGGTGTGAGCTGTGAGGGGGGCGCTAGGAGGCTGCAGGTTGACTTGGACAGGTTAGGTGAGTGGGCAAATGCATGGCAGATGCAGTATAATGTGAATAAATGTGAGGTTATCCACTTTGGGGCAAAAACGTGAAGACAGAATATTATCTGAAGGGCGGAAGATTAGGAAAAGGGGAGGTGCAATGAGACCTGGGTGTCATGGTTCATCAGTCATTGAAAGTTGGCATACAGGTACAGCAGACGGTGAAGAAGGCAAATGATATGTTGACCTTCATAGCTAGGGGATTTGAGTATAGGAGCAGGGAGGTCTTACTGCAGTTGTACAGGGTCTTGGTGAGGCCTCACCTGGAATATTGTGTTCAGTTTTGGTCTCCTAATCTGAGGAAGGACATTCTTGCTATTGTGGGAGTGCAGCAAAGGTTCACCAGACTGATTCCAGGAATGGCAGGACTGACATATGAGGAGAGACTGGATCAACTGGGCCTTTATACATTGGAGCTTAGAAGGATGAGAGGGGATCTCATAGAAACATATAAGATTCTGATGGGACGGGATAGGTTAGATGCAGGTAGAATGTTCCCAATGTTGGGGAAGTCCAGAACCAGAGGACACAGATTTAGGATAAGGGGTCGGCCATTTAGGACTGAGATGAGGAGAAACTTCTTCACTCAGAGAGCTGTTAACCTGTGGAATTCCCTGCCGCAGAGAGTTGTTGATGCCAGTTCATTGGATATATTCAAGAGGGAATTAGATATGGCCCTTATGGCTAAGGTGATCAAGGGGTATGGAGAGAAAGCAGGAAAGGGGTACTGAGGGAATGATCAACCATGATCTTATTGAATGGTGGTGCAGGCTCGAAGGGCTGAATGGCCTACTCCTGCACCAATTTTCTATGTTTCTATGTAAGAAATTCCTCTTCATCTCTGTCTTAAATGGCCCTTCCCTTTATCATTAGGCTGTGACCCCTAGTTCTAGACTCTCCAGCCAAGGGAAACAACCTCTCAGCATCTATCCTGTCAATCCCCCTCAGAATTTGGACAATCTATCAGAGTATTTTAGACCATCCAAAACTCAGTTGCACAGCATTCGGCCACCAAAGGTTTTAGACAAACGTGTTACTATTAAACTACCTTGGAAGACAGTGGGATGAAGTACCACAATTCACTGGCTGATTAGACAGGTCTGTAGTTGTGACGTGACCAAAGAAATCAGAATGATGGACACATAAGTTCTGAGGAAACCTAGAAAGGTATGCAGCTTCTAGACAATCACAGAGACCTTGGGCAGACACATAGCCTCTACAATACGAGTGAACCTGGGTAGATATACTGCGGGGGAAATTTTGCTGCGCCCCGTTTGGGGGGTGGTAACACCCGGGAGGCGGAGCAAACGAGCTGCAAGCTCTGCAAATCCTGCTAACCACCACGTGGTTGGTCCATTGTGGATCAAAGCAATTTCGAGCCTCACGAGAGGAGACAGATGCTGAAGTACACGGGGTGCACACATTTTCGACGGAATGTCCACCTATAATGCTAAACGTAAAATTGAATGGCTTACTCGTAGCCATGGAACTGGATACTGGTGCGAGCCAATCCATCATGAGTAAAAAGATGTTTGAGAGACTGTGGTGCAACAAGGCATTCAGACCAGCCCTGAGCCCCATCCACACAAAACTGAGAATGTACACCAAAGAGCTCATCACTGTCCTGGGCAGCGCTATGGTCAAGGTCACCTACGAGGGCACGGTGCACGAACTGCCACTCTGGATTGTCCAGGGCGATGGTCCCACACTGCTTGGAAGGAGCTGGCTGGGCAAAATCCGCTGGAACTGGGATGACATCCGAGCGCTATCACATGTCAATGAGACCTCATGTACTCAGGTTCTCAACAAATTTCATTCCCTTTTTGAGCCAGGCATTGGAAACTTTTCCGGGGCGAAGGTGCGGATCCACTTGGTCCCAGAGGCACGACCCATTCACCACAAGGCGCGAGCGGTACCTCACATGATGAGGGAGAGAGTGGAAATCGAGCTGGACAGGCTGAAATGCGAGGGCATCATCTCCCCAGTGGAATTCAGCGAGTGGGCCAGCCCGATTGTTCCAGTGTTCAAAAGTGATGGCATGGTCAGGATTTGCGGCGATTATACAGTAACTATTAATCGTTTCTCACTACAGGACCAATACCCGCTACCTAAGTCAGATGACCTATTTGCGATGCTGGCAGGAGGCAAGACGTTCACCAAGCTCGACCTGACTTCGACCTACATGACGCAGGAGCTGGAGGAGTCGTCGAAAGGCCTCACCTGCATCAACACGCACAACGGACTGTTCATCTACAACAGATGCCCGTTTGGAATTCGGTTGGCTGCAGCGATCTTCCAGAGAAACATGGAGAGCCTACTCAAGTCGGTACCACACATGGTGGTCTTTCAGGACGACATTTTGGGACGGGTCGGGACACTGCCGAGCACCTACAAAACCTGGAGGAGGTCCTCCAGCGACTGGATCGCGTAGGGCTGTGGCTGAAAAGGTCGAAATGCATCTTCGTGGCAACAGAAGTGGAGTTTTTGGGGAGAAAGATCGCGGCGGACGGCATTCGGCCCACAGACGCCAAGACAGAGGCTATCAGGAACGCGCGCAGGCCACAGAACGTCACGGAAATTCGGTCGTTCCTGGGACTCCTCAACTATTTTGGTAACTTCCTACCAGAGTTAAGCACCCTTTAAGAGCCCCTACATGTGTTATTGCGCAAAGGTGAGAACTGGGTATGGGGAAAAAAACAAATAATTGCTTTTGAGAAAGCCAGAAACATTTTATGCTCCAACAAGTTGCTTGTATTGTCTAACCCGTGTAAAAGACTTGTGCTAGCATGTGACGTGTCGTCGTACGGAGTAGGGTGTGTATTACAACAAGCTAACGTTGCAGGGAAGTTGCAACTTGTCGCCTATACTTCCAGGAGCTTGTCTAAGGCCGAGAGGGCCTACAGCATGATTGAGAAAGAGGCATTAGTGTGTGTGTTCAGGGTAAAGAAAATGCATCAGTACCTGTTTGGCCTCAAATCTGAGCTGGAAACTGATCACAAGTCCCTCACATCCCTGTTCACTGAAAACAAGAGGATAAATACTAATGCCTCAGCCCGCATACAAAGGTGGGCACTCGCGCTATCTACACCTTCGTAGCATATAACTATACCATCCGCCACAGGCCAGGCACCGAGATCTGTGCGGACGCTCTCAGTCGGCTACCATTGCTCACCACGCGGGTGGAAATGGCACAGCCTGCAAACTTGTTGATGGTGGCGCAGCCCGCAGACTTGTTGATGGTCATGGAAGCGTTTGAAAATGACAAATCACCTGTCATGGCCCGCCAGATTAGGACTTGGACCAGCCAAGATCCTCTGCTGTCCCGAGTAAAAAACTGTGTACTGCATGGGAGCTGGTCCAGTATCCCCATTGAAATGCAAGAGCTAATCAAGCCGTTCCAGCGGCGAAAGGACGAGCTGTCCATTCAGGTAGACTGCCTGTTGTGGTGTAGTGCTACCAAAAAAGAGCAGGGAGACGTTCATCTCGGATCTCCGCAGCACACAGCCAGGTATAGTAATGATGAAAGCGATAGCCAAATCCCGCGTGTGGTGGCCTGGTATCGACTCTGACTTGGAGTCCTGTGTACGGCAATGCAGCGTGTGTGCTCAGTTGAGCAACACGCCCAGAGAGGCACCACTAAGTTTGTGGTCCTGGCCCTCCAGACCATGGTCAAGGATCCATGTCGACTATGCGGGCCCGTTTCTCGGTAAAATGTTCCTGGTGGTGGTGGATGCTTTTTCAAAATGGATTGAACGTGAAATAATGTCGGGAAGCACCGCCACCACCACCATTGAAAGCCTGAGGGCCATGTTTGCCACCCGCGGCCTGCCTGACATACTGGTCAGTGACAACGGGCCATGTTTCACCAGTGCCGAATTTAAAGAATTCATGACCCGCAATGGGATCAAACATGTCACCTCGGCCCCGTTTAAACCAGCCTCCAATGGGCAGGCAGAGCGGGCAGAACAAACAATCAAACAGAGCCTGAAACGAGTCACAAAAGGCTCACTCCAAACCCGCCTGTCCCGAGTACTGCTCAGCTACCGCACGAGACCCCACTCGCTCATAGGGGTGCCCCCGGCTGAGCTACTCATGAACTCTCGCTGGTTCACCTCAACCTGCATGATCAGGTAGAGAGCAGGCAGCAGCAACAAAATGTAAACGATGGTCGTGCCACTGTGTCATGGGAAATTGATCTGAATGACCTGTGTATGTGGTAAACTATGGACATGGTCCCAAGTGGATCGCGGGCATGATGTTAGCTAAAGAAGGGAGTAGGGTGTTTGTAGTCAAAATAGACAATGGACAAATTTGCAGAAAGCACCTGGACCAAACGAGGCTGCGGTTCACAGACTGCCCTGAACAACCCACAGCAGACGCCACCTTTTTCAAGCCCACAACACACACCCAAAGAATCAACGACACCACGCCGGACCAGGAAATCGAAACCATCATACCCAACAGCCCAGCAAGGCCAGGCTCACCAAGCAGCGCTGAAGGCCAACAACACGCCAGCCCAGCGACGGCACAGCCAACACACCAGAACAGACATTTGTACCGAGGCGGTCCACCAGGGAAAGAAAGGCTCCCGACCGCCTCACCTTGTAAATAGTTTTCACTTTGTCTTTGGTGGGGAGTGATGTTGTGTATCTGTAAAGCATGCACTCCCATGTTCCGCCACCAGGGAGCTTCATCCCCTGAAATCCCAAGGGATCCCAGCGTCCCTTGTGAGCACTGTATATAAGCCGGCCCCTAAGGTGTGTTCCTCACTCTGGGGTGTCTTTTTAAAGACTGAGGTCACTGTTACTTTAACCTCCCTGTGTGCAGCCTCATCTGTGTTAGGAATACAATAGTTCCCTTACTTTATCTTGGATTAGTACTTCCTCATTGTTTAAGAATTTTAATACTTACTTCCCCTTGTGAGTCCCTTCAGCTGTTTTTTTTAGGATTCTTGATCGATTTCAATAAGGTTATATCACTTCTTTACTGTGAACGTTGTCCCTTCTCCTCTGGTCGAGTTCACTTCAGCCTTTTAAAGGTCATCTGACAAAAGGTCATCGAGCTGAAACTATTAACCCTGTTTCTCTCTCCACAGATGCTGCCTGACCTGCATTTCCTGTTTCTGTTTCACTTCGGCCTTATTTACCCAAGTGCAGGTCTTCATCATCATCATCGGTAGTCCCTCGGAATCGAGGAAGACTTGCTTCCACTCTTAAAATGAGTCCTTAGGTGGTTGAACAGTCCAATATGAGTGCCACAGTCTCTGTCACAGGTGGGACTGATAATCGTTGAGGTAAGGGTGGGTGGGACTGGTTTGCCGCACGCTCCTTCCGCTGCCTGCGCTTGATTTCTGCATGCTCTCGGCGATGAGAATCGAGGTGCTCAGCGTCCTCCCGGATGCTCTTTGTCCAGGGACTCCCCGGTGTCAGTGGGGATGTTGCATTTTATCAGGAAGGCTTTGAGGGTGTCCTTGTAACGTTTCCTTTGCCCACCTTTGGCTCGTTTGCCGCAAAAGAATTCCGAGTAGAGCGCTTGCTTTGGGAGTCTAGTGTCTGGCATGCAGACAATGTGGCCTGCCGAGCGGAGCTGAGCAAGTGTGGTCAGTGCTTCAATGCTGGGGATGTTGGTCTTATGATACATCTGTAAGACAGGGCAAAGCATTAAGGCCTAGTGTAGAGACACAGTAAGGATTGGTGTCTGAGCTGGGTTACCAGGAGGACTGAGGGTGTACAGTCGCAATGGCGCTATTCATTGAGGTAAATTTGTCGCTCCGTCCAATAGAGCACCAGCCTTGCTGTACAAACGATATTGCCCAGGGGAAAGGCCCACGTTACACTGAGGAGCAAAGGGCAAGAGTTGCTGCCATTTTGAACTCAATGCTGTCAATGATTGCATTGTAATATCCTCCCTCTCCTCCCTCTCTGCCTATCTCTTCTTGTCCACACAATCCGTCCCAGTTCCTCCAGGGATGATAGAAATATGACACGCAAAAGCAAAATAACCATTTTTTTGTGCTCAGCATTTTGTGACTTGATAAAGTTGAGACCAGAAAGTGAGGAAGAGAATTTCCACTCCTTCTATTGGACACCCTCGAATGTATGTCATGTGTTATATTTAATATATTTTCGAATTATCGTGAAAGAGAATGAGATGATGTCGATGGAAAGTTCCTCTCATGCACTGGGTGCAAGGACTATTTGCCTGGAGGGAGCAGGATGCTAATTAGCGAGGCTGGGATCCAGTCAGATCACCCAGACCATTTATCAATATCTTATACCAAGCAACCTATAAAGGCATGACAACATAAATCACCAGAAAGTATAATAAGATATCAGTTATATATTCACGCACATCCTTAAATAAAGCGGCACTGTTACTAATGCAACCTTGGAATCGTTTAGAAACTGCAAACCCAGAAACAGGCCGCTCAGCCTGACTAGTCCCATGCTAGCAGTTGTCCTAATCCCATGTACCTGTTGTGTTATATCCTTATGACATCACTAACAAACACTAACAAGATGGCTCCAATACAGAAACCCTGTGATCATGTGACTTGGCCACATGACCTTTTTATTATTCACATCAGTAGTTGTAGTACATCAGTAGTCCACTAGGTGGAGCAGTTGTCCACTAGGGGGGAGCTCTATTACACCTGTCCTGTTCCCATATCCCTTTATTTCCCTTTCCTTCAACCATCTATCCAACCTGTGGAGTATTAACATGGGGCAGGAATTTCCTTGGAGCTATTCCTGCTACTCTGGTGTAACATGGCCGGATGTACGACTGAAGCCCTCTTTCTATGTGCACACAACGTTTCTGCTCTTAACCTACATTTCTCAAAACTCCAGATTGCTGTGGATAGAAGGGTTCCAGCGCTTCAATTCATTACTTTAAAGACTGCCAGTTGGCTTGGCCCCACCATTGGCGGCTGTGCCTTCAGCTGCAAAGGCCCTAAACCTCTCCGCCTCTCTACCTCTCTATCCCCCTTTAAGACGCTGCTTAAAACCTACCTCTGTGACCAAGCTGTGATTATCTGTCCTAATGTCTCCTGCTTTGGCTCGGTGTCACACCCCAGTGAAGCGTCTTGGGACGTTTTACAACACTAAAGGCGCTATATTAATGCAAGTTGTTGTTGAATGGATTCGGACCGGATCGCAGATAAGTACGGATTAAGAGAGACCGAGGCAGACTCCAATTTCTCTGAAACACACAGATTAGTACAAGCAGGTTGAGAATTCCAATTAATAATTCCATCAGGTTGATGGGCAGCTTTAGGCTTTATCTGTCATTTACCAGGATCCAATCTGGCCCAACTCAGGTTTCAAATAACTTTGCAACCCAACCATATTACAAGTCTGTTGGATCATTTCAGGCTATTTTCATTTGCTTTTTTATACTTTTATTTAACTGTAACTTTTCCCACAACTTTTTAGAAACAGAAAATCGGGCTGGATTTGCGGCTTGTTGCTGCCTCTGTTTTTGCCCCGGAGGGGCGGCAAAGCCGGCGGTGAGCTCTTCTGGGCGTGCGTCCAGCTTCCAGCGTCCCGCCGAGGTTTTCGGGGCCGGTTTCGGTGGGGCGCGGAGCATTATCGCCCGGAAGTGCAACGCCTCTGGTTGCGACACCGGCTCGATTTCTGCCTCCCGCTCGACGCGTAGCGCTGCGTAGAGTGCAGTGCTGAGACCGCTGGTGAAAGCAGGCAGCCCCACCTACACCGGCTGCAATGATGTAAGTGTGATTGATTTTTATTTTATTTTTTTGCGATTTATGTAGTGTGATTTATTGGGAATGTTTTTGCGTTTTTCTTCAGGTTTTTTTTTCTCCCCAGGCCTTTCAGAGCACTCCCGGGCCGGCTGTTTAACTCAGGATTTTCCCATGCTCAGCCGGCCTAGCGCCCTGAGAGAGCTGTGTAACGCCTCCCTTAGCGCTCCGCCCCACACCCAAGGCCCAGCTGCCCAATTTTGCCGACTGAGGCGCAAACTGTTCCCAGGCGCAAACTTTACCACCTCACCACCATTACCGCCCCGAAATCAGTAAAGCCGAAAATCTAGCCCTATGATCCCTTCCTACTAGCCTGCTCACTATATTGCTCTATCCTTTCCCCTGAAATAGATCTATTTGCCCCTTAGGCCCATTTACACCAACCACTTAGAGTCATAGAATAATAATCATCATCATCATCATAGGCAGTCCCTCGGAATCGAGGAAGACTTGTTTCCACTCTAAAACTGAGTCCTTAGGTGGCTGAACAGTCCAATATGAGAGCCACAGTCCCTGTTACAGGTGGGACAGACGGTCGTTGAGGGAAGGGGTGGGTGGGGAGCCTGGTTTGCCGCACGCTCCTTCCGCTGCCTGCGCTTGATTTCTGCATGCTCTCGGCGATGATAGAATAATGCAGCACAGCAGGAGCCCATTCAGCTCATCGATGAAGCTCTCGCCGGTCTTTGAGCAGAAGCTTTAGCCGTCCCCTTCAGGCCTGAGCAGGACACAGCTTGAATCTGACAACAGCGGAACTGATTCCTGCTGATAGGGTGGTAGGTACAGGGTCAACAGTGGCCTTCCAAAGGAAAATGGATAAATACTTGAAAGAGAAAAAAAATTGCAGGGATATGGGGAAGGAACGGGGGAGTGGGACTAACTGCATTGCTAAAGGACCTTCTCTTGTCATTTATTCTGTAACTCAATTACCCTTTCGGTGAAAAGATTTTAGTTGATCTCTTAATTTTTCTATTGTGCTCTTTAGCATTTTGGCTCCCTGGGTTATTGGCGTCAGCTAAATACATTGGAACAGAATTGGGCCATTTGGCCCTCGAGCCTGTACCGCCAGTCAATTAGATCCTGGCTGATCTGCCCCTCTTTGGCTGATTGGCCGCTGGGCCAGTGTTCCCATCCAGTCTACTAATGAGGGTGACTTTACGCTCATTAAATACAAACATACGAAAATAAAGGACAGGAAAATGCCAGCGGGTTCATTGAACTGGTCCTTGTTATTGCAGCGTAGAGGCCCCGACCTGAGGGAGAACACCAGCAGCAGGTTGGGGCCATAAAAGGAGCGGAGGTGCGGCAGCCCTTGAGCAACGTGGAGGCATACTATTTCAGGGAACAGCACGAGCTGCGATGGCGTGAAGAGTGACGTCATCAGGTCCAGGTCGGTGATTGGAGCGTGGGCAGATACAGCAGGAGCGGCGAGAGACTGTGGAGGGATGTGATCGGGGCCCAGGAGAGGCGTGAGTTCGGGGCCAGGAGCAGCACGGGCCAGCCCACACTGCGATATGTGTGCGCACTAGGTCCGTGCAGCAGAGCAAGCCTCCAGTCGTCTTGGATAGCCCTTGCCGCTGGACCAAGTTAGCTCTGTTAAGCTCGTGTGGTGGCTGATGTGCAATAGTCACCACACGTTAAAAGAATCCACACACAGGCATCTTCCACCCTTCAACATGTAGTGTGGGACCTGGAATATTAGGTCCTTCATTGAAACACCTGTGAACTCATCGTTTTTTGGCATGGAAGCAAGTCATCCTCGATACGAGGGACCGCTTATGATGATGATGTTATTGTGATGTAACTTTTGCACACCATCTACGCTGCAACCACCCAATCTCCTGGGAGAGGCAATAAAACAGAGATAAAACCTTAGGCCAATATAACAACAACAATTTGTATTTATATAGCGCCTTTAATGTTGTGAAACGTCCCAAGGCGCTTCACTGGAGTATTATGAGACAAAATATTTGACACCGAGCCGCATAAGTAGAAATCAGCGCAGATGACCAAACGCTTGGTCAAAGAGCTAGATTTTAAGGAGCATCTTGAAGGAGGAAAGCGAGGTAGGGAGGTGAAGAGGTTTAGGGAGGGAGTTCCTGAGCTTGGGGCCCAGGCAACAGAAGGCACGGCCACCGATGGTTGAGCAATTACAATCAGGGATGCTCAAGAGGGCAGAATTAATGGAGCGCAGATATCTCAGGGGGGATGTGGGGCTGGAGGAGATTACAGAGATAGGGAGGGGCGAGGCCATGGAGGGATTTGAAAATAAGGATGTGAATTTTGAAGTCGAGGCATTGCATTATATAGGAAAAAGAATTCAGAGAAATGCCTCTCCGACCCCAAAAGGCGATCAGACAAGTTGCAGGAGACTGGGAGAGCTCCCAACTCCCCCCCAACCCCCCTCTCCCTGACTCTCCTCAGCACCCACCTCAATCTTACACGTACCTATATCGGCCACAGTCAAAAAGTTGTCCCCATCCCTTTCCAATGCTTGGAAATGTTTGGGCAGCTGGCAGTGAAATTCCGTCACGTGCCCCGGGAGACGAGACTCCCTATTGACAGCAGGATCTGTAATATTACACCGGTGGTGTTCCTTAGTGCTGCTTGTGAGGTACTGAACCCTAAATACTCTGCAAACTTGTCCAAGCAGACCCTTCGTCTGGGTACGGTGATGAAGGCACTACTTTGGCCAGGTTACTTCCTGTTTGGACACAGTAATGCAGTGACACACCTGGACTGTTAGTTAGCCATGTGTCTGATACATAGCAGCATATGCTTGCTTGTGGGATACATGTGATTGCACTCGTAACTAAATATTAGAGGCTCACTTCCTCGGACCATTAAATCCCTGGTCCATTCAGCTCAAAACTGATTCTTTGTCACAAGCATTTTACAATAAAATAACTTTTCTTTAAAGTTCTACAATGGACAGTTAGAGGCAGATTTTCAACTTTCTCCAGTATAAATCAGTAACGTGGATCGGCCTCCTGTCATAGAAACCGCCCAATGTTCATCTCTATTGAAGTCTACATTGTCCCAAAGTAGAAAGCCCTAGCTCGCTCTCTAAACCTGTGCAGATAGCTAGGTATCAGCCTAGTGGCCCTCCTCTGAATCACTTCCAAGTCTTCAATATTCCCCAGCATGTGAGGGAACCTAAACTCGACAAAGTATTCTAGATGTTGGCGTCACCATGACACAAGGGAAACAAACGGACGGAGACATTGCAGAGAGAGAAGCCACAAAGCTAATGGCCTGAGTTACAAGGGAAGGCTACACAAACTGAGGCACTTTAGCCTTGACGGAAGTGTCTGAGAGAGGACTTTATAGAAATATACAAGATAATGGGCTCAAATTTCCCCAGGAGTTGCCCCGCTTTTTTTGGAGTAAGTAGCTTTTTTTTGGAGTAACTTAAAAATCGCAAATTTCCCCATTTAACTTGCTCCAGTATAAATCAGTTAGTTAGGTTTTTTTTAGGTTAGTTTTTTTTTCTCCAAAAGTGGGCGTGACCAGCCATTTGCACCTGTGTTGGCCATAGAATCAAATTTGGCCAGCTAAAAGTTACTCCAAACTAACTTAGGCCAGTGTATGTGGCCACTTTTGTAGGCACAGAAAAACCTTACCTACATTTAAGAAATCAGCGTAGGTAGCGGGGGGGGGATGACGAGGGGGAGGGGGAAGGTGAGCTAGAGGATTCTAAAGCACTAAACACCTTCACAGCATCAGCACAACATCAAAACAACTTCAGCACAACATCTTCACGACATCATCAAAAATAAATGAAAGATAAATCAGCAACTGCAAATAGAGCAGTCCTGCCTTGCCGACTGCAGAATGCACCGGCTAGCCCTCTCGCCAGGGCTAGGGACGGCAGGTACGCATGACTGTAGGGGTGTGGGATGTTTTTTTTTACACAGTTGTTCCTAAATGTTGTGTGGTGATAATGGAATATGATTCAGTTTTAATGCAAAAAATCTTTTATTGGAAAGTTTACAATGCACTTCTACAACAACAACAGCAAAGAAAGGCTGCACCCATCTCTCACCCACATATTGGGGAATGTGCACTTCCTCATAGGGGCGGTGATGGTGGTTGTGGGTGGCGGGGGGGGTGCTGGGGGCCCGGCTTGGGTCTCATCAGATGCTGGTGTGGGGATTGCAGTGGGATTGGCATTTGATTGTCAGGCCTGTGTGCCCTTATTGCAGCAGCTAGCTCCCTCATGGCCTCTGCTATCATTTGCACTCCCTCTGACATGCCCGCCCTCAGTTCCCGTCTCAGTGCTGATACTTCTCCCGGCAACCTCATCACGCATCTCATTGATGGCGGCCATGAGTGATCAGGTAAGGGCATTGGTCTCCTCACCCAATGACATACCCTGATGTTCCTAATGAAGGCTGCATCTCAGGAGAGACTGGTCGGCTTCTCCTACCCCTCGCTGTAGGTCTGCATAGCGGCACCCTGCTAGTGCGAGGTGCAGGCTGGGACGTTGGGGCCCTGGGTGTTCCAACATGCATTTCACCACCGTCACTGGGACCCGCAACCTCGGAAGGTGTGAAACCAAGGAATGTCGCCGCAGAGCTCATGGAGGAGTCTGGCAAAGTGATGCCCTGTACTATGGACTGATTCATATCACGATCAGCATTCTCCCGTGAACACAGATCCATGGACCCCTCCTCCCCCCACCCGCCTTGGTCTGGAGCGGACGCATCTGGATCTTCTTGTTGATCTTCAGAATGTTCAGGATTATCTTCATGTTCTGCAAAATATAACAGATCAGTCAAATGGTTAGCAGGAAAGGAGGGGGCAGGATGGGTGGAATGAGTAGTTTCACGCATAGCAGGCCAATCAACAGTTGATTTGAAGGTTGACGATGCATTTTCATGATTGACCCTCATCCTCGCGTGTGGGCCCAGCTTGTGCAGAGCTGATTCTTTTTCTGCCGGTGTGACTCAGCAAGGCAGCGACCCTCTGTTCCAGGGGTGAGATTTGGTGCAGATTTGGTAGCCCTCCTCCTGTTCTAGTTCTCTCCCTTTTGTTGTGGGCCAATTTCTTCTGCAAAGATGAAAATATAATTTTTGCCACGGTGAGCTTCTGATGGATGGGACATATACAGATGATCACAGTAACAATCGCATTGCCATTTAAAACTCAAGATAATACTTACACTCACTACTTGACCAACGTCTCACTATTTCTTTTTACAATGACTTCCACTTCTTGTGGTCTTCATCCCTGCGGAAAATTCTTCTGCAGTTAGGTTCCAGCGTCTCCTCATTTCTTTGGGTGGAACTTGTGTGGGACCACTCTTGCTGATATCCAGCTCCTGCCATCTGTCCTCAATGACAGTGACTAGTATTGTGTTCCTAATACGGAAGAGGCTGCACACAGGGAGGTTAAAGTAACAGTGGCCTCAGTCTTTAATAAGACACTCCAGAGTGAGGAACATGCCTTAGGGGCCGGCTTATATACAGGATGCTGGGATCCTTGGGACTTCAGGGCATGAGCTCCCTGGTGGCGGAACATGGGAGTGCATGCTTTACAGATACACAACATCACTCCTCCCGCGAAGTCAAAGTGAAAACTATTTACAAGGTGAGGCGGTCGGGAGCATTTCTTTCCCTGGTGGACCGCCTCGGTACAAATGTCTGTCCTGGTGTGTTGGTTGTGCCCTCGCTGGGCTGGCGTGTTGTTGGCCCTGCAGGGCTGCTAGGTGAGCCTGGCCTTGCTGGGCTGTTGGGCGTGATGGGTTCAAGTTCCTGGTCCGGCGTGGTGTCATTGATCCCTTGGGTGTGTGTGTGTTGTGGGCTCGAGAAAGGTGGTGTCTGCTGTGGGTTGTTCAGGGCAGTCTGTGAACCACAGCATCGTTTGGTCCAGGTGTTTTCTGCAAATTTGTCCATTGTCTAGTTTGACTACAAACACCCTATTCCCTTCTTTAGCTACCACTGTGCCCGCGATCCACTTGAGACCATGACCATAGTTTAGCACATACACAGGGTCATTCAGATCAATTTCCCGTGACACAGTTGCGTGACCATCGTTTACATTTTGTTGCTGCCGCCTGCTCTCTAACTGATCATGCAGGTTGGGGTGAACCAGCGAGAGTCTGGTTTTAAGTGTCCTTTTCATGAGTAGTTCAGCCGGCGGCACCCCTGTGAGTGAGTGGGGTCTCGTGCGGTAGCTGAGCAGTACTCGGGACAGGCGGGTTTGGAGTGAGCCTTCTGTGATTCGTTTAAGGCTCTGTTTGATGGTTTGTACTGCCCGCTCTGCCTGCCCATTGGAGGCTGGTTTAAACGGTGCCGAGGTGACATGTTTGATCCCATTGCGGGTCATGAATTCTTTAAATTCGGCACTGGTGAAACATGGCCCGTTGTCACTGACCAGTATGTCAGGCAGGCCGTGGCTGGCAAGCATGGCCCTCAGGGTTTCAATGGTGGCGGTGGCGGTGCTTCCCGACATTATTTCACATTCAATCAATTTTGAAAAAGCATCCAACACCACCAGGAACATTTTACCGAGAAATGGACCCGCATAGTCGACATGGATCCTCGACCATGGTCTGGAGGGCCAGGACCACAAACTTAGTGGTGCCTCTCTGGGCGCGTTGCTCAACTGAGCACACACATGGCATTGCCGTACACAGGATTCTAAGTCAGAGTCGATACCGGGCCACGACACGTGGGATCTGGCTATCGCTTTCATCATTACTATACCTGGGTGTGTGCTGTGGAGATCCGAGATGAATGTCTCGCTGCCCTTTTTGGGTAGCGCTCGCAGTTACCCCACAACAGGCAGTTTGCCTCAATGGGCAGCTCATCCTTTCGCCGCTGGAACGGCTTGATTGGCTCTTGCATTTCAACGGGGATGCTGGCCCAGCTCCCATGAACTTTTTTACTAGGGATAGCAGAGGATCTTGGCTTCCAAGTCCTAATCTGGCGGGCCGTGACAGGTGATTTATCATTTTCAAATGCTTCCATGACCATCAACAAGTCTGCGGGCTGCGCCACCATCAACACGTTTGCAGGCTGCGCCATTTCCACCCCCGTGGTGGGCAATGGTAGCCGACTAAGAGCATCTGCACAGTTCTCGGTGCCTGGCCTGTGGCGGATGGTATAGTTATACGGTGATAGCGCAAGTGCCCACCTTTGTATGCGGGCCGGGGCCTTTAATATTTATTCCCTTGTTTTCAGCGAACAGGGATGTGAGGGGCTTGTGATTGGTTTCCAGCTCAAATTTGAGGCCAAACAGGTACTGATGCATTTTCTTTACCCCGAACACACACGCTAATGCCTCTTTCTCAATCATGCTGTCGGCCCTCTCGGCCTTAGACAAGCTCCTGGAAGCATAGTCGACAGATTGCAACTTCCCGCAATGTTAGCTTGTTGTAATACACACCCGACTCCGTACGACGACACGTCACATGCTAGCACAAGTCTTTTACACGGGTTATACAATACAAGCAGCTTGTTGGAGCATAAAATGTTTCTGGCTGTCTCAAAAGCAATCAATTGGTTTTTTCCCCATACCCAGTTCTCACCTTTACGCAATAACACATGTAGGGGCTCTAAAAGGGTGCTTAACCCCGGTAGGAAGTTAGCAAAATAGTTGAGGAGTCCCAGGAACGACCGCAGCTCTGTGACATTCTGTGGTCTGGGCGCGTTCCTGATAGCCTCTGTCTTGGCGTCTGTGGGCCGAATGCCATCCGCCGCGATCTTTCTCCCCAAAAACTCCACTTCTGTTGCCATGAAGATGCATTTCGACCTTTTCAGCCACAGCCCTACACGATCCAGTCGCTGGAGGACCTCCTCCAGGTTTTGTAGGTGCCCGACGGTGTCCCGACCCGTGACCAATATGTCGTCCTGAAAGACCACCATGTGTGGTACCGACTTGAGTAGGCTCTCCATGTTTCTCTGGAAGATCGCTGCAGCTGACCGAATTCCAAATGGGCATCTGTTGTAGATGAACAGTCCGTTGTGTGTGTTGATGCAGGTGAGGACCCTTGGAGACTCCTCCAGCTCCTGCATCATGTAGGCCAAAGTCAAGTTGAGCTTGGTGAATGTCTTGCCTCCTGCCAGTGTCGCAAATAGATCGTATGCCTTAGGTAGCGGGTATTGGTTCTGTAGCGAGAAACGATTAATAGTTACTTTATAATCGCCGCAAATCCTGACCGTGCCATCACTTTTGAGTACTGGAACAATCGGGCTGGCCCACTCGCTGAATTCCACTGGGGAGATGATGCCCTCGCATTGCAGCCTGTCCAGCTCGATTTCCACTCTCTCCTTCATCATGTGAGGTACCGCTCGCGCCTTGTGGTGAATGGGTCGTGCCTCTGGGACCAAGTGGATCCGCACCTTCGCCCCGGAAAAGTTTCCAATACCTGGCTCAAAAAGGGAATGAAATTTGTTAAGAACCTTGGTACATGAGACCTCATCGACATGTGATAGCGCTCGGATGTCATCCCAGTTCCAGCGGATTTTGCCCAGCCAGCTCCTTCCAAGCAGTGTGGTGCCATCGCCTGCGACAATCCAGAGTAGCAGTTCATGCAATGTGCCCTCGTGGGTGACCTTGACCATGGCGCTGCCCAGGACAGTGATGAGCTCTTTGGTGTACGTTCTCAGTTTCGTGTGGATGGGGCTCAGGGCTAGTCTGAGTGCCTTGTTGCACCACAGTCTCTCAAACATCTTTTTACTCATGGTGGATTGGCTAGCGCCAGTGCCCAGTTCCATGGCTACGTGTAAGCCATTCAATTTTACATTTAGCATTATAGGTGGACATTGTGCCGAAAATGTGTGCATCCCATGTACTTCAGCATCTGCCTCCTCTCTTTGAGGCTCGAAATTGCTTTGATCCACCATGGACCGATCTTCCTCTGCCACGTGGTGGTTAGCAGGTTTTGCAGAGCTTGCAGCTCGTTTTCAAGCTCATTGGAGGTGCCCCATTGTTCCACAGCTCTTGCAAACATTCCCAATGAAGCAGCTTGAATAGGCTGAATGGAAGCCTCCACAACGCCAACAAGGTGTGAATTGCCTTGCATTCATCCTTTGTTGGGGACTCTGAGTCATCTGGGTCACCTGAGGCCTGCTGGCAGTTGCAGACTCATGGGTTCTGCCCTGTACATTTCTGCTTGCAAACACAGTTGCAGTTAATTTAAGAGCATTACTGGCAGTTGTGTGCTGAGAGATTTGTTTGATGTTATCACTGGTGGATATAAACGCCTGTGCTATCGCAATGGCCTTACTGAGGGTCGGTGTCTCTACAGTCAAAAGATTTAATTGGATGGTCTCGTGGCCAATGCCCAGTACAAAGAAATCTCTGAGCATTTGCTCCAGGTAGCCATCGAACTCACATTGTCCTGCAAGTTGCCTTAGCTCGGCGACGTAGCTCGCCACTTCCTGACCTTCAGATCGCTGGCACGTGTAGAACTGATACTTCGCCATCAGCATGCTCTCCCTCGGGTTAAGATGCTCCTGAACCAGTGTACACAGCTCCTCATACGACTTATCTGTGGGTTTCACCGGAGCCAGAAGATTCTTCATGAGGCTGTAGGTCGGTGCCCCGCAGACCATGAGGAGGGCCGCTCTCCTTTTTGCAGCGCTTCCTTCTCCGTCCAGCTCATTGGCTACAAAGTACTGGTCTAGCCGTTCGACATAGGCTTCCCAGTCCTAACCCTCCGAGAACTTCTCCAGGATGCCCACAGTTTGCTGCATCTTTGCATTGGATTCATATTCTCGTCGCCAGTTATTGTGTTCCTAACACAGATGAGACTGCACACAGGGAGGTTAAAGTAACAGTGACCTCAGTCTTTGATAAGCCACTCCAGAGTAAGGAACATGCCTTCGGGGCTGGCTTATATACAGTGCTCCCAATGGATGCTGGGATCCCTTGGGACTTCAGGGGATGAGCTCCCTGGTGACGGCACATGGGAGCGCATCCTTTACAGATATACAACAACTAGTTTCTCCACCTCCTCATGCATGAAGTTCTTCGCCCTTGTTCCACGCTCTTGCATCATTGGTGTATTGGATTTATACTCAGGTCATCTTGAAAACACACAGTTCTCACCTTTCATGCATTTATGCAGCACTCCTTTTCACTCCCTCAGGCACCCAACAATCACAATTCACACCTTACGTTCTAACATGGCCCACTGCCAATGCTGCTGAGGCACTTAGGACGCTCTCCCTTTAAATGGCCGATTGCCAAGGTTGCTGCCCCATTGCGCATACGCGCACGCACAAACAGTCATGCATCCACCTGCCGGCACTCGAGGACACGCTGGGCCCAAGCTCCGCCTCCCTGCCAGCTGCGCTGAACAAGCGCGGCCCAAACTTCGCCCCTCGCAGGTTTCTCCGCGCCACGCCACGGGCCCACAGTGATCCAGGAACGGCCAAATTATCCCGGTAAGTTTTCAGCGCATTTTTTTCCCCACACGAAGTCGGCGCACCACATCTAACTACGCCGCTCTAAGTGGCTGCGGAAATTTGGGGCCAGTAAGTGGAATCACTAAGTTTATTGTAGAGCACTACGTCAGGGTATGTTGGAATATGAGAACAAGGGACGTGGGTTAAAGCGGATGAAAGGACAATTTAGAACAGATATTAAGGACTTCTTCTTGCAAACATGGCCAGGATTTGGAATGGTAACTGGGTAGGGCAGTGAGGGCTAAAACCTTTGATTTACACATGAGATAGTTAAACAATGTTATGGAAAGAAATATATGTTTTTTTATTCTGGATAATGAGATGGACTGAATCACCTTCCCATCTGCATCCATCTTGTGATATCCTACAAAGGGTCTGAATTGAGGTCATTATCAATAAATATGCCATCTTCCATCACAGGCTTTCAACCTGAACAAACTTCCAGCTCGGAATCACAGAATCATAGAGATTTACAGCACCAGGTCCGCGCCGGTCAACCAAGAGCTATCCAGCCTAATCCCACTTTCCAGCTCTAGGTCCGTAACCCTGCAGGTTACAGCACTTCAAGCGTTAATCCAATTATTTTTTAATGTGGTGAGGATTTCAGGCAGTGAGTTCCAGACTGTAGGCAAGCCAGACATCTTCATATCTCTCTCCCCACAGGGGCCTAACCAGAGGGGAGGGAGAGATTGCTGCTGTGTGCTATTTGTAACAAACCCATAAACCTGTTTATGAAGGCTGAGGTTGTGATTTTTATATGTCATTTTCAGTTAATTTGACTTTAACCTGAACAGCACAAAACAAATGCAGTAGGTTTAACTTCAGATAAATGTTGATCCTCCAGATAAATAAATGTCCAGGGACAGCAGTAAGATCCTCTGATATATAAATGTCAGGTATGTAGCAGCTAGCCACTGTCCCCGAAGCCCAGTGCTGTTTAGCAGAGATGTAAAGATTGCAGCATTGAGGAATTGGCCAATTAATATCACTGCTGTCGGCTGGCAAATCAGAGCAGCATTTTGCCAACAGCTACGTGACTTGACTCCATAATTTCTCTATTAACATGTTGCAAGTTCCAACAGTGACACAGCTGTGCTAGCAGTACATTCAAGGTAATTCTACAACAAATCAGTCTAAACTGCTCCACGGCCAACAGCCAGACGAATCGTTTAACACTCTGGTGAAGTTTCCTTCTTTCTGTATACTGACCATCGTTCTACTACTACACGTAAGCCTTAACCCCGTGATGAACCCGGTTCGACATAAAAACCTAAGAAATAGGAGCATAACTGAGATGAAGAGAAACTTCTTCTCTCAGAGGGTTGTAAATCTATGGAATTTTCTGCCCCAGAGAGCTGGTGGAGGCTGGGCCATTGAATATATTTCAGGCGGAGCTAGACAGATCTTTGAGCGATAAGGGAGTAAAGGGTTATGGGGAGCGGGCAGGGAAGTGGAACTGAGTCCATGATTGGATCAGCCATGATCTTATTGAATGGCGGAGCAGGCTCAAGGGGCCAAATGGCCTACTCCTGCTCCAATTTCTTATGTTCTTATGAGTAGGCCAAATAGCTTCGCCATTTAATATGATCATGGCTGATCCGATCATGGACTCAGGTCCACTTCCCTGCCAGCTCCCCATAACCCCTTATTCCCTTATCGGTTAAGAAACTGTCTATGTCTGTCTTAAATTTAGTCACTGACCCAGCTTCCACAGCTCTCTGAGGCAGCAAATTCCACAGAGAAAAAATTCCTCCTCATCTCAGTTTTAAATGGGCGACCCCTTATCCTAAGATTATGCCTCCTAGTTCTAGTCTCTCCTATCAGTGGAAACATCCTCCCTACATCCACCTTGTCAAGCCCCCTCATAATCTTGTACATTTCGATAAGATCACCTGAATTTCAATGAGTAGAAGCCCAACCTACTCAACCTTTCCTTATAAGTCAACTGCCTCATCTCCGGAATCAACCTAGTGAACGTTCTCTGAACTGCCTCCAAAGCAAGTATATCCTTTCGTAAATATAGAAACCAAAACTGCACGTAGTATTCCAGGTATGGCCTCACCAATACCTTATATAGCTGTAGCAAAGCTTCCCTGCTGTTGTACTCCATCCCTTTTGCAATAATGGCCAAGATTCCATTGGCCTTCCTAATCATTTGCTGTACCTGCATACTAACCTTTTGTGTTTCATGCACCAGAACCTCCAGGTCCCGCTGTACTGCAGCATTTTGCAATTTTTCTCTATTTAAATAATAACTTGCTCTTTGATTATTTTCTGCCAAAGTGCATTATCTTACACTTTCCAACGTTATACTCACTTAACCTGTTTATATCCTTTTGCAGGTTTTTTCTGTCCTCCTCACACATTGCTTTTCTTCCCATCTTTGTATTGTTAGCAAATTTGGCTACATTACACTCAGTCCCTTCATCCAAGTCATTAATATAGATTGTAAATAGTTGGGGTCCCAGCACTGATCCCTGCGGCACCCCACTAGTTACCAACCCGAGAATGAACCATTTATCCTGACTCTCTGTTTTCTATTAGTTAGCCAATCCTCTATCCATGTTAATATATTACCCCCAACCCTGTGAACTTTTATATTGTGCAGTAACCTTTTATGTGGCACCTTGTCAAATAGCTTCTGGAAGTCCAAATACACCACATACACTGGTTCCCCTTTATCCACCCTGCGGCCGACATTTTGCGGGTGAAATTGGTTTTCGGCAGTACTGCAAAACGGGCAATAGTGAACCAGCGGGCCATTTTACACCCTGCCCAAGTATCTTTTCCATTGGGGTAAGTGGAAACTCTCACTACCACGGAAGACCAACTTACCCCCATTTAATCTTAAAGAAAGTACCTAGGTAATTATGCAGATGATCCTCCTCCCTGTGTTTCTCATTCAGGGGCAGATCTGCCAGCCATCTTGTGGTGCAGGCTCAAAGGGCCGAATGGCCTACTCCAGCCATCTTGTTTTCCCCTCCACACCTCCCCAACCCCCGCCCCCCCTGCAAACCTTTCTGCCTTAGTGCTTCTCTGCCCACCTTTCAAAATCCCCTCACAGAATATCCCTTCGACTATGCCATTAACCAATACTCCTAAATCTACCACTTGGTCGATAGTCTGTGGAAGACAATGGGTCGTTTGACTACATTAAATACGCTAAACAAAATTGTTCATAGAATCAGTGAATCATACCGCACAGAAGGAAGTAATTCGGTCCATCGTTCCTGTGCCGGTACTTTGAAAGAGATATCCTGAAAGTCCCACTCTTCCTGCTCTTTCTCCGTAGCCCTGGTACCTGGTGTTAGCTCTCGGGGAACTCGCCGAGTATTTCTGCATCACAATCAAAACCAGAATGAGAAAGGTGATTTTTTTGGTTTACTTTTTGTTCAGTGATTTTATATATTTCTGCAAGAAAGAAAGAACGTACATTTATATAGCGCCTCTCATGACTTAAGGAGGTCCCAAAGCAACCCGCAGCCAATTAACTACTTTTTGTAGTCACTGTTATAATATAGAGAGTTACAGCATCAATTTGTGAATAGACAGCAATGAGATACAGGAGCACATTGTGTGCTATAGTGATGTTGGTTGCAGGATAAACATTGGCCAGGACACTGGAAGAACTCTCCTGCTCTTCTTCGAATAGAAACATAGAAATGTAGAAATCTACAGCACAGAAGGAGGCAATTTCGGCCCATTCTACACTCCACCCCAACCAGAGCCATGTGATCTCCTGGAAGAGGCAACAACCAGATAAAAATCCAGGCCAATTGAGGGAGAAAAAATCTGGGAAAATTCCTCTACGACCCATCCAGGCGATCGAAACTAGTCCCCGAGATCACCCTGGCCATATTCGATTCTCTGCAGTACTTACCATCATCATCATCATAGGCAGTCCCTCAGAATCGAGGAAGACTTGCTTCCATTCCTAAAGTGAGTCCTTTGGCGGCTGAACAGTCCAATGCGAGAGCCACAGACCCGGTCACAAGTGGAACAGACATTTGTTGGGGGAAGGGGGGGTGGGTGGGACTGATTTGCCACACGCTCCTTCTGCTGCCTGCGCTAGACCTCTTCACACTCGCGGCGTTGAAATTCGAAGTGCTCAATGCCCTCCCGGATGCACTTTCTCCACCTAGGGCGGTCTTCGGCCAGGGACTCCCAGATGTCAGTGGTGATGTCACACTTTATCAGGGAGGCTTTGAGGGTGTCCTTGTAACGTTTCCACTGCCCACCTTAGGCTCGTTTGCTGTGAAGGAACTCCGTATAGAGCAATTGCTTAGGGAACCCCGTGTCTGGCATACGAATTATGTGGCCTACCCAGCGAAGCTGATCGAATGTGATCAGTGCTTCAATGCTGGGGATGTTAGCCCCCCCTGGGCGAGGACATTGATGTTGGTGCGCCTGTCCTCCCAGGGGATTTGTAGGATCTTGCAGCGACATCGTTGGTGATATTTCTCCAGCGACTTGAGGTGTCTTCTATACATTGTCCATGCATCTGATCCATACAGGAGGGCGGGTATTACTACAGCCCTGTAGACCATGAGCTTGGTGGTAGATTTGAGGACCTGGTCTTCGAGCACCCTTAATACCATTGTATCTGCGACTGCCAACAAGAGGTTAATCCCACTTATCAGCTCCAAGTCCATAACCCTGCAGATTACGACACTACAAGTGCCCATCCAAGCACATTTTAAATGTGGTGAGCGTTTCTGAATCCACCACATTTGCAGACAGTAAGTTCCACACCCCCACAACCCTCTGCGTGTAGAAGCTGCCCCTCTAATCCCCTATGAACCTTCCACCAACCATCTTAAAACTATGCCGTCTCATAATTGACCCCTTCACCAAGGGAAATAGGCCCTTGCTATCCACTATATCCAGGCCCCTCAAA
This sequence comes from Pristiophorus japonicus, assembly GCF_044704955.1. Lineage (NCBI taxonomy): Eukaryota > Metazoa > Chordata > Chondrichthyes > Pristiophoridae > Pristiophorus > Pristiophorus japonicus. The sequence goes on from NC_091997.1 coordinate 46,700,090, forward strand.
ATTTTATACACCTCAGTGAGGTCTCCTCTCAGCCTCCTCTGTTCCAATGAGAACAAAGGCAACCTATCCAATATGTCCTTATAGCTAAAATTCTACATTCCGGGTCGCATCCTCATAAATCTCCTCTGCACCCTGTCTAGTGCAATCACGTCCTTCCTATAATACACTGATGCGGAGATTCAACACCGCCTCTAGTGCGCCAGTGCAGCCTTCGGCCGCCTCAGGGTAAGAGTGTTCGAAGATCAGGCCGTCAAATCTACCACCAAGCTCATGGCCTACAGGGCTGTAGTAATACCCTCCTGTATGGCTCAGAGGCATGGACTATGTTTAGAAGATACCTCAAGTCGTTGGAGATATATCACCAATGATGTCTCCGCAAGCTCCTGCAAATCTCCTAGGAGGACAGGCGCACCAATATCAGTGTCCTCATCCAGGCTAACATCCCAGCATTGAAGCACTGACCACACTCGATCATCTTCGCTGGGCAGGCCACATAATTCGCATGCCAGACACGACACTCCCAAAGCAAGTGCTCTATGCAGGACTCCTTCACAGCAAATGAGCCAAAGGTGGGCAGCGGAAACGTTACAAGGACACCCTCAAAGCCTCCTGGATAAAGTGCGACATCACCACTGACACCTGGGAGTCCCTGGCCAAAGACCGCCCTAAGTGGTGAAAGTGCATCCGGGAGGGTGTTGAGCACTTCGAGTTTCAATGCCGAGAGCATGCAGAGGTCAAGCGCAGGCAGCGGAAGGAGCATGCGATAAATCAGTCCCACCCACCCTTTCCCTCAACGACTGTCTGTCCCACCTGTGACAGAGTCTGTGGCTCTCGTATTGGACTGTTCAGCCACCGAAGAACTCACTTCAGGAGTGGAAGCAAGTCTTCCTCGATTCCAAGGGACTGCCTATGATGATGATAATATGGTGACTAGAACTGCATGCAGTACTCCAGCTGTGGCCTAACCAGAGTATTATACAATTTAAGCATAATCTCCTTGCTCTTGTATTCTATGCCTCAGCCAATAAAGATAGGCATTTGGTATGCCTTTTTAACCACCTTATCCACCTGGCCTGCTACTTTCAGGGATCTGTGGACGAGTACTCCAAGGTCCCTTTGTTAATCTACACTTCTAAGTGGCCTACCACTTAATGTGTATACCCTTTCCTTATTAGTCCTCCCCAAATGCATCACCTCACACTTCTCTGAATTCAATTCCATTTGCCACTGTTCTGCCCACCTGACCAGTAGATTGATATCCTCCTGCAGCCCATGACGTTCCTCTTCATTATAAACCATACAGCCAATTTTAGTGTCATCTGCAAACTTCTTAATCATACCCCCTATATTCAAGTCTAGATCATTGATGTATACCGCAAAAAGCAAGGGACCTAGTACTGAGCCCTGCAGAACCCCACTGGAAACATCCTTCCAGTCACAAAAACATTCATCAGCCTTTGCTTCCTGCCTCTGAGCCAATTTTGGATCCAACTTGCCACTTTGCCCTGGATCCCATGGGCTTTAATCTTCGTGACCAGTCTGCCATGTGGAACCTTAACAAAAGCTTTGCTAAAGTCCATATACACTACATCGTACGCACTACATAGTGCCATGAGATCTTTTACATCCTCCAGAGAGAGCAGACAGAACCTCAGTTTAACATCTCATCCTAAAGACCAACAGTGCAGCACTGCCTCAGTACTGCACTGGAGTGTCAGCCGAGATTACATGGTCAAATCTCTGGAGTGGGGCTTGAACCCACAACCTTTTTGACTCGGAGACGACTGTGCTACGGCAGAGTCAAGCCCAGCAGCTCATCATGGCCTAACAATCGGACCATGCAGCTCCTGATTTCAGCCTCCCAAGCCTCCACTATGGTTGGCAAGCAGTGCACGCTCATTACAAGCTGAAGTGCGCTGCTGGTCATAGGCAAAGAAATAGATGTCCAGGACCCATGGCTAACACAGGCATTAGACTATTTACATATGTAAATAAGGGGCCTAGCAGCTGCTTTAGTTCCTGTGTGCAAGATTGGGTTACCTTAAACACAACCACATTGGAGTTACTTTCATGTTGCACTGACACGGACGAACTGGTATCAATTCAATATTTTTTGTAGTCATGGAGGGACGAGTTAGAGAAGGTGATTATGCTCCAACTCCTTAAGAATTCAGAGCAACACATTGCTATTAAGAACTAGTTGGTTTATTAGCAATAGGTTTAACAATCACACTACACATTACCAGTTCACTCACAACCACCTGCCTCATCGTGGAACCCCTGAACCCAACTGGCTGGGGTTTTATTGAGTCTTGTGAACATCACGTGACTGGCTAAGCCACTCCCAACTCAACAGCTCCACATGTGACCAAACAAGCAGCTTTTAATGGGACCGCTGCAGATCACCACCAAAAATGTACGTTTCAAAATACACTTACCTGCTCCTTCTGGCTCCACATTCAAGCCATTGCTGTGGGCCACCGCTCCCCCACTGATGCTGCACCCACCTCCCCGATCGCTGCTTCCACCTCCCCAATCACTGTGTCCATCTCCCCGATCGCTGTGTCCACCTCCCCGATCACTGTGTCCACCTCCCCGATCGCTATGTCCATCTCCCCGATCGCTGTGTCCACCTCCCCGATCGCTATGTCCATCTCCCCGATCACTGTGTCCACCTCCCCGATCTCTGTGTCCACCTCCCCGATCGCTGTGTCCACCTCCCCGATCGCTATGTCCATCTCCCCGATCGCTGTGTCCACCTCCCCGATCGCTATGTCCATCTCCCCGATCGCTGTGTCCACCTCCCCGATCTCTGTGTCCATCTCCCCGATCGCTGTGTCCACCTCCCCGATCGCTATGTCCATCTCCCCGATCACTGTGTCCACCTCCCCGATCACTGTGTCCACCTCCCCGATCTCTGTGTCCACCTCCCCGATCGCTGTGTCCACCTCCCCGATCGCTGTGTCCACCTCCCCGATCTCTGTGTCCATCTCCCCGATCACTGTGTCCACCTCCCCGATCTCTGTGTCCACCTCCCCGATCACTGTGTCCACCTCCCCGATCGCTATGTCCATCTCCCCGATCGCTGTGTCCACCTCCCCGATCTCTGTGTCCATCTCCCCGATCACTGTGTCCACCTCCCCGATCTCTGTGTCCATCTCCCCGATCACTGTGTCCACCTCCCCGATCTCTGTGTCCACCTCCCCGATCACTGTGTCCACCTCCCCGATCGCTATGTCCATCTCCCCGATCGCTGTGTCCACCTCCCCGATCACTGTGTCCACCTCCCCGATCACTGTGTCCATCTCCCCGATCACTGTGTCCACCTCCCCGATCGCTATGTCCATCTCCCCGATCGCTGTGTCCACCTCCCCGATCACTGTGTCCACCTCCCCGATCTCTGTGTCCATCTCCCCGATCACTGTGTCCACCTCCCCGATCGCTATGTCCACCTCCCCGATCGCTGCTTCCACCTCCCCGATCACTGTGTCCATCTCCCCGATCGCTGTGTCCACCTCCCCGATCACTGTGTCCATCTCCCCGATCACTGTGTCCATCTCCCCGATCACTGTGTCCATCTCCCCGATCACTGTGTCCACCTCCCCGATCGCTGTGTCCATCTCCCCGATCACTGTGTCCACCTCCCCGATCACTGTGCCACCTCCCCGATCACTGTGTCCATCTCCCCGATCACTGTGTCCATCTCCCCGATCACTGTGTCCACCTCCCCGATCACTGTGTCCATCTCCCCGATCACTGTGTCCATCTCCCCGATCACTGTGTCCACCTCCCCGATCACTGTGTCCACCTCCCCGATCACTGTGTCCACCTCCCCGATCGCTATGTCCATCTCCCCGATCGCTGTGTCCACCTCCCCGATCGCTATGTCCATCTCCCCGATCACTGTGTCCATCTCCCCGATCACTGTGTCCATCTCCCCGATCACTGTGTCCACCTCCCCGATCACTGTGTCCACCTCCCCCGATCACTGTGTCCACCTCCTCGATCATTGTGTCCACCTCCTCGATCGCTGTGTCCATCTCCCCGATCACTGTGTCCATCTCCCCGATCGCTATGTCCATCTCCCCGATCGCTGTGTCCACCTCCCCGATCGCTGTGTCCACCTCCCCGATCGCTGTGTCCATCTCCCCGATCACTGTGTCCATCTCCCCGATCGTTGTGTCCACCTCCCCGATCACTGTGTCCATCTCCCCGATCACTGTGTCCACCTCCCCGATCACTGTGTCCATCTCCCCGATCACTGTGTCCATCTCCCCGATCACTGTGTCCACCTCCCCGATCACTGTGTCCATCTCCCCGATCACTGTGTCCACCTCCCCGATCACTGTGTCCACCTCCCCGATCGCTGTGTCCATCTCCCCGATCACTGTGTCCATCTCCCCGATCGCTGCTTCCACCTCCCCGATCGCTGTGTCCACCTCCCCGATCTCTGTGTCCATCTCCCCGATCACTGTGTCCACCTCCCCGATCGCTATGTCCATCTCCCCGATCGCTGTGTCCACCTCCCCGATCTCTGTGTCCATCTCCCCGATCACTGTGTCCACCTCCCCGATCGCTGTGTCCACCTCCCCGATCACTGTGTCCACCTCCCCGATCGCTGTGTCCACCTCCCCGATCACTGTGTCCACCTCCCCGATCACTGTGTCCACCTCCCCGATCACTGTGTCCATCTCCCCGATCGCTGTGTCCATCTCCCCGATCGCTGTGTCCACCTCCCCGATCACTGTGTCCACCTCCCCGATCACTGTGTCCACCTCCCCGATCACTGTGTCCACTTCCCCGATCACTGTGTCCACCTCCCCGATCGCTGTGTCCACTTCCCCGATCGCTGTGTCCACTTCCCCGATCGCTATGTCCATCTCCCCGATCGCTATGTCCATCTCCCCGATCGCTGTGTCCACCTCCCCGATCGCTGTGTCCACCTCCCCGATCGCTGTGTCCACCTCCCCGATCACTGTGTCCACCTCCCCGATCACTGTGTCCACCTCCCCGATCGCTGTGTCCACCTCCCCGATCGCTGTGTCCACCTCCCCGATCACTGTGTCCACCTCCCCGATCGCTGTGTCCACCTCCCCGATCGCTGTGTCCACCTCCCCGATCGCTGTGTCCACCTCCCCGATCGCTGTGTCCACCTCCCCGATCACTGTGTCCACCTCCCCGATCGCTGTGTCCACCTCCCCGATCGCTGTGTCCATCTCCCCGATCACTGTGTCCACCTCCTCGATCACTGTGTCCACCTCCCCGATCACTGTGTCCACCTCCCCGATCACTGTGTCCATCCCCTCGATCGCAGCACCCACCTCCCCGATCGCTGTGTCCATCTCCCCGATCACTGTGTCCACCTCCCCGATCACTGTGTCCACCTCCCCGATCACTGTGTCCATCCCCTCGATCGCAGCACCCACCTCCCCGATCGCTGTGTCCATCTCCCCGATCACTGTGTCCACCTCCTCGATCACTGCGTCCATCTCCTCGATCACTGTGTCCACCTCCCCGATCACTGTGTCCATCCCCTCGATCGCAGCACCCACCTTCCCGATCGCTGTGTCCATCTCCCCGATCACTGTGTCCACCTCCTCGATTACTGTGTCCATCTCCTCGATCACTGTGTCCATCCCCTCGATCGCAGCACCCACCTTCCCGATCGCTGTGTGCGTTGTGTTCCGAACACAGATGAGAGTGCACACAGGGAGATTAAAGTAACAGTGACCTCAGTCTTTAATAAGACACTGCTGGGATCCCTTGGGACTTCAGGGGATGCGCTCCCTGGGGCGGAACATGGGAGTGTATGCTTTACAGATACACAACATCACTCCTCCCGCGAAGTCAAAGTGAAAACTATTTACAAGGTGAGGCGGTCGGGAGCCTTTCTTTCCCTGGTGGACCGCCTCGGTACAAATGTCTGCCCTGGTGTGTTGGCTGTGCCCTCACTGGGCTGGCGTGTTGTTGGCCCTGCAGAGCTGCTAGGTGAGCCTGGCCTTGCTGGGCTGTTGGGAGTGATGGGTTCAATTTCCTGGTCCGGGGTGGTGTCGTTGATTCTTTGGGTGTGTGTTGTGGGCTCGAAAAAGGTGGTGTCTGCTGTGGATTGTTCAGGGCAGTCTGTGAACTGCAGCCTCGTTTGGTTTCTGCAAATTTGTCCATTGTCTAGTTTGACTGCAAACACCCTACTCCCTTCTTTAGCTATCACCGTGCCCACGATTCACTTGGGACCATGTCCATAGTTTAGCACATACACAGGGTCATTCAGATCAATTTCCTGTGACACAGTGGCGCGACCATCGTTTACATTTTGTTGCTACCGCCTGTTCTCTGCCTGATCAGGCAGGTTGGGGTGAACCAGTGAGAGTCTAGTTTTAAGTGTCCTTTTCATGAATAGCTCAGCCGGGACACCGCTGTGAGCGAGTGGGGTCTCGTGCGGTAGCTGAGCAGTACTCGGGACAGGCGGGTTTGGAGTGAGCTTTCTGTGACTCGTTTAAGGCTCTGTTTGATTGTTTATACTGCCCGCTCTGCCTGCCCATTGGAGGCTGGTTTAAACGGGGCCAAGGAGTCATGTTTGATCCCATTGCGGGTCATGAATTCTTTAAATTCGGCTGTGGTGAAACATGGCCCGTTGTCACTGACCAGTATGTCAGGCAGGCTGTGGGTGGCAAACATGGCCCTCAGGCTTTCAATGGTGGCGGTGCTTCCCGACATTATTTCGCATTCAATCCATTTTGAAAAAGCATCCACCACCACCAGGAACATTTTACCGAGAAACGGGCCCGCATAGTCGACATGGATCCTCGACCATGGTCTGGAGGGCCAGGACCACAAACTTAGTGGTGCCTCTCTGGGCACATTGCTCAACTGAGCACAGACACTGCATTGCTGTACACAGGACTCTAAGTCAGAGTCGATACCGGGCCATGACACGTGGGATCTGGCTATCGCTTTCATTATTACTATACTTGCGTGTGTGCTGTGGAGATCCGAGATGAACGTCTCCCTGCCCTTTTTGGGTAGCACTACGCGGTTACCTCACAACAGGCAGTCTGCCTGAATGGACAGCTCGTCCTTTCGCTGCTGGAATGGCTTGATTAGCTCTTGTATTTCAACGGGGTTGCTGGCCAAGCTCCCATGCAGTACACAGTTTTTTTACTAGGGACAGCAGAGGATCTTAGTTCGTCCAAATCCTAATCTGGCGGGCCATGACAGGTGATTTATCATTTTCAAACGCTTCGACGACCATCAACAAGTCTGCGGGCTGCGCCACCATCAACAAGTTTGCAGGCTGCGCCATTTCCACCCCCGTGGTGGACAATGGTAGCCGACTGAGAGCATCCGCACAGTTCTCGGTGCCTGGCCTGTGGCGGATGGTATAGTTATTCGCTGATAGCACGAGTGCCCACCTTTGTATGCGGGCTGAGGCATTAGTATTTATCCCCTTGTTTTCAGCGAACAGGGATGTGAGGGGCTCGTGATTGGTTTCCAGCTCAAATTTGAGGCCAAACAGGTACTGATGCATTTTCTTTACCCCGAACACACACACGAGTGCCTCTTTCTCAATCATGCTGTAGGGCCTCTTGGCCTTAGACAAGCTCCTGGAGGCATAGGCGACAGGTTGCAACTTCCCCTCAATGTTAGCTTGTTGTAATACACACCCAACTCCATATGACGACACATCACATGCTAGAACCAGTCTTTTACACGGGTTATACAATACAAGCAGCTTGTTGGAGCATAAAATGTTTCTGGCTTTCTCAAAAGCAATTACTTGGTTCTTTCCGCATACCCAGTTCTCACCTTTACACAATAATACATGTAGGGGCTTAAGAGGGTGCTTAACCCCGATAGGAAGTTACCAAAATAGTTGAGGAGTTCCAGGAATGACCGCAGCTCCGTGACGTTTTGTGGCCTGGGCGTGTTCCTGATAGCCTCAGTCTTGGCGTCTGTGGGCCGAAAGCCGTCCGCCGCGATCTTTCTCCCCAAAAACTCTTCTGTTACCATGAGGACACATTTCGACCTCTTCAGTCACAGCTCTACGTGATCCAGTCGCTGGAGGACCTCGTCCAGGTTTTGTAGGTGCTCGACAGTGTCCCGACCCATGACCAATATGTCGTCCTGAAAAACCACTGTGCGTGATACCAACTTGAGTAGGTATGTTTCTCTGGAAGATTGCTGCAACCGACCGAATTCCAAACGGGCATCTGTTGTAGATGAACAGTCCCTTGTGCGTGTTGATGCAGGTGAGGCTCTCTGAAGACTCCTCCAACTCCTGCGTCACGTAGGCCGAAGTCAGGTCGAGCTTGGTGAATGTCTTGCCTCCTGCCAGCGTTGCAAATAGGTCATCTGCCTTAGGTAGCGGGTATTGGTCCTGTAGCAAGAAACGATTAATAGTTACTTTATAATCGCCGCAAATCCTGACCGTGCCATCACTTTTAAGTACTGGAACAATCGGGCTGGCCCACTCGCTGAATTCCACTGGGGAGATGATGCCCACACATTGCAGCCTGTCCAGCTCGATTTCCACTCCCTCCCTCATCATGTGAGGTACCGCTCGCGCCTTGCTGTGAATGGGTCATGCCTCTGGGACCAAATGGATGCGCACCTTAGCCCGGAAAAATTTCCAATGCCTGGCTCAAAAAGGGAAGGGAATTTGTTAAGAACCTGGGTACATGAGGCCTCATCGACATGTGATAGCGCTCGGATGTCATCCCAGTTCCAGCGGATTTTGCCCAGCCAGCTCCTTCTAAGCAGTGTGGGGCCATCGCCCGGGACAATCCAGAGTGGCAGTTCATGCACTGTGCCCTTGTAGGTGACCTTGACCATGGCGCTGCCCAGGACAGTGATGAGCTCTTTGGTGTACGTTCTCAGTTTCGTGTGGATGGGGCTCAGGGCTGGTCTGAGTGCCTTGTTGCACCACAGTCTCTCAAACATCTTTTTACTCATGATGGATTGGCTCGCGCCAGTGTCCAGTTCCATGGCAACGGGTAAGCCATTCAATTTTACATTTAGCATTATAGGTGGACATTTCGTCGAACATGTGTGCACCCCGTGTACTTCAGCATCTGCCTCCTTTCTCTGAGGTTCGAAATTGCTTTGATCCACCATGGACCGATCTTAATCTGCCACGTGGTGGTTAGCAGGTGGAGGTGTACCATTGTTCCACAATTCTTGCAAACATACCCTTTGAAGCGGCATGAATAGGCTGAATGGAAGTCTCCACAAAGCCAACAAGATGTGAATTGCCTTGCATTCATCCTTTGTTGCGGACTCTAAGTCATCTGGGTCACCTGAGGCCTGCTGGCAGTTGCAGACTCGTGGTTTCTGCCCTGTACATTTCTGCTCGCAAACACAGTTCCAGTTAATTTATGAACATTGCTAGCACTTGTGTGCTAAGAGATTTGTTTGGTGTTATCACTGGTGGACATAAACACCTGTGCTATCGCAATGGCCTTACTGAGGGTCGGTGTCTCTACAGTCAAGAGTTTTCATAGAATGGTCTCATGGCCAATGCCCAGTACAAAAAAGTCTGTGATATTTGCTCCAGGTAGCCATCAAACTCACATTGTCCTGCAAGTCGCCTTAGCTCGTGACATAGCTCGTCACTTCCTGACCTTCAGATCGCTGGCACGTGTCGAACCGATACCTCGCCATCAGCACGCTCTCCCTCGGGTTAAGATGCTCCCGAGCCAGTGTACACAGCTCCTCATACAACTTATCTGTGTGTTTCACTGGAGCCAGAAGATTCTTCATGAGGCTGTAGGTCGGTGCCCCGCAGATCGTGAGGAGGACTACTCTCCTTTTTGCAGCACCTCCTTCTCTGTCCAGCTCATTGGCTACAAAGTACTGGTCTAGCCATTCAACATAGGCTTCCCAGTCCTCACCCTCCGAGAACTTCTCCAGGATGCCCACAGTTTGCTGCATCTTCGCGTTGGATTCGTATACTCGTCGCCAGTTGTTGTGTTCCTAACACAGATGAGGCTGCACACAGGGAGGTTAAAGTAACAGTGACCTCAGTCTTTATTAAGACCCTCCAGAGTGAGGAACAGGCCTTAGGGGCCGGCTTATATACAATGCTCGCAAAGAATGCTGGGATAGCTTGGGACTTCAGGGGATGCACTCCCTGGTGGCGGAACATGGGAGTGCATGCTTTACAGATACACAACAGTGTCCACCTCCCCTATCGCTGCGTCCATCATCCCGATCACTGTGTCCACCTCCCCGATCACTGTGTCCATCTCCCCGATCGCTGTGTCCACCTCCCCGATCGCTGTGCCCATCTTCCCGATCGCTGTGTCCATCTCCCCGATCGCTGTGTCCATCTCCCCGATCGCTGTGTCCATCTCCCCGATCGCTGTGTCCACCTCCCCGATCACTGTGTCCATCTCCCCGATCACTGTGTCCATCTCCCCGATCACTGTGTCCATCTCCCCGATCGCTGTGTCCATCTCCCCGATCGCTGTGTCCACTTCCCCGATCGCTGTGTCCATCTCCCCGATCGCTGTGTCCACTTCCCCGATCGCTGTGTCCATCTCCCCGATCGCTGTGTCCACTTCCCCGATCGCTGTGTCCACCTCCCCGATCACTGTGTCCATCTCCCCGATCGCTGTGTCCACCTCCCCGATCACTGTGTCCACTTCCCCGATCGCTGTGTCCATCTCCCCGATCACTGTGTCCACTTCCCCGATCGCTGTGTCCATCTCCCCGATCGCTGTGTCCACCTCCCCGATCGCTGTGCCCATCTCCCCGATCTCTGCGTCCACCTCACCGATCGCTGCGTCCAACTCCCCGATCACTGTGTCCACCTCCCCGATCACTGTGTCCACCTCCCCGATCGCTGTGTCCATCTCCCCGATCGTTGTGTCCACCTCCCCGATCACTGTGTCCATCTCCCCGATCACTGTGTCCACCTCCCCGATCACTGTGTCCACCTCCCCGATCGCTGTGTCCATCTCCCCGATCGTTGTGTCCACCTCCCCGATCACTGTGTCCACCTCCCCGATCACTGTGTCCACCTCCCCGATCACTGTGTCCACCTCCCCGATCACTGTGTCCACCTCCCCGATCGCTGTGTCCATCTCCCCAATCGCTGTGTCCATCTCCCCGATCACTGTGTCCATCTCCCCGATCGCTGTGTCCATCTCCCCAATCACTGTGTCCATCTCCCCGATCACTGTGTCCACCTCCCCGATCACTGTGTCCATCTCCCCGATCACTGTGTCCATCTCCCCGATCACTGTGTCCATCTCCCCGATCGTTGTGTCCACTTCCCCGATCACTGTGTCCACTTCCCCGATCACTGTGTCCATCTCCCCGATCACTGTGTCCATCTCCCCGATCGTTGTGTCCACTTCCCCGATCACTGTGTCCACTTCCCCGATCACTGTGTCCATCTCCCCGATCACTGTGTCCATCTCCCCGATCGTTGTGTCCACTTCCCCGATCACTGTGTCCACTTCCCCGATCACTGTGTCCATCTCCTCCATCACTGTGTCCACCTCCCCGATCACTGTGTCCACCTCCCCGATCGCTGTGTCCACTTCCCCGATCGCTGTGTCCATCTCCCCGATCGCTGTGTTCATCTCCCCGATCGTTGTGTCCACCTCCCCGATCGCTGTGTCCACCTCCCCGATCACTGTGTCCACCTCCCCGATCGCTGTGTCCACCTCCCCGATCACTGTGTCCATCTCCCCGATCACTATGTCCACCTCCCCGATCGCTGTGTCCACCTCCCCGATCGCTGTGTCCACCTCCCCGATCACTGTGTCCATCTCCCCGATCACTGTGTCCATCTCCCCGATCACTATGTCCACCTCCCCGATCACTGCGACCATCTCCCCGATTGCTGTGTCCATCTCCCCGATCACTGCGTCCACCTCCCCGGTCCTGGTCCCTCTCCCCACACACACCCTTCCCCCCAGCCCCTCCCCCACAACCCCCACACACACACCCCATCCCTCCTCCATGCAGCCCCCTTCCCCCCCACACTCCAGTCCCCCCACCCCCACGCCCCATGCACACACACAAACATGCTCACCCCAGCCTCTCCCCCACATCTGCCAGCCCAGTCCAATGAACTGATACAACTACTGAACTCCACTTCCCCATCCTCTACTAGCTATGTACTCGACCAGAATGGCATGCGAGAGGCTAAAGTGCAGAACACATTAAGGGTCCGTTTCAACACTTACGTCCACAAAATAGGAAATGAGGGCCAAGTCCACATTCAACTTTTGCATTGAGGATGAAGGCCAACCTTCTGTCAGTGGGGGTCTGCCCATTACTCAGCAGAGAGCACACAATGGATTGTAGCATGACTCAGGAATAGCTATTCAGGATCAACCAGGATTTAATTGAATGATGCAGCAGGCTCGAGGGGCTCAATGGCCTGTTCATGTTCCTATCTTCTGAGTAACATATCCATTTAGGACTGGGCTATTGCAGAAAGGACACATGATGCACATGGCCTACTCCAGATCGTGTCGATAGGGGGAACATCAGCAAGCTGATGGAATTTATACATTACATTCTTGTTTATTGCAAGAAATAAATTTATCCAGGAGCAAAAGAGACTGGCAGACACAATGCAAGGCATCTGTAGCAGAACAATAGAGTCCCAAAGCCCGAGCAATTCTTTGCAGCAACTTCTGTAGATGATAGAAAGCTTTAGGTGAGAAATGGCTATTCGTGGTGCTCCTATCAGCTCCGAGCAGCAAGGCAAAATAGAAGCCTGAAAAACCTGGGTCTTAACTCTGACGTCAGGAGCAAGCCTTTGACAGCATTCCCACCTCTGAGTCTGAAGAAGTAGGATTTGAATCCCGCTCCCGACATTCCCGGCTAGTTTGCTGTCTGTGGAACCTTGGTGTATGCAAATTGGCTGCCCTGCTTGCTTGCAAAAATAACAGTGTCTATACTTCAAATGTAATTAATTGGCTGTGAAGCATTTTGAGACATCCTGAGAATATGAAAGCTCTTTCGTTATAGCTGCACTTTGTTCTCCCCACTGTCTCGGTCTAATTAAAAATTCATATGACAAGGTAAAATGCAGCAACATTTTATGGGGTATGATGCAGTGGGAGCTTCGTCATGCCACAATGGGTACAATCGAATCAAATGGCCGCAAGATGGATCCCACCTCATTTGTCCCAACTGGCTGCATTGGCCTTAGAGTCAAGAACCAAAGGTTCAAGGGTCAATCTTGCTCACTCACCCCCTCACTTTAACTTTCCGCTCCTTCCCCTCGGACCCGATCCACTGACTGGGTTGTGGGGGGTGATCTTGAGGTGGAGCGTGCATCGAGCGGACAAGGAGTGGAGTGGTCACCATGCCTGCCCGATAGAGCTAACCATTTTGACGGGCAGGTCTCAGTGCTGAGGAGGTGCAATTAAGCTGAACCAGCTATTCTAATCCCCTCAACACACATCGCTCTCAGTTGAGTTCCTTCCAACGATGCCTTTAATGAAGGTAGATTGTGGTCGCGTTCCGTTCAGAGGAGGGGGTGGGTCCAGCTCAGTGTGGGCGAAAATGGCGTTGCAGACTTAACCACGCACTAGGACCCAAGTTGCATTGCCTCGTGAGCCTCCTGCCTGTTGTCATGTATCGGAACGTAGGAAGGAACATAGGAACAGGAGGAGGCCATTCAGCTCCTCGAGCCTGATCCACCATTGTATTAGATCATGGCTGATCTGTATCTTAACTCTATCTACCCGCCTTGTTTCTGTAACCCTTAATGCCCCTTACCTAACAAAAATCTACCAATCTCAGTTTTGACATTTTTTTTTGTCCCCCAGCCTCAACAGCTTTTTGGGGGACAGAGTTCCAGATTTTCATTAAACTTTGCGTGAAGAAATGCTCCCTGACATCACTCTTGAACAGCCTAACTTTAATTTTAATGTTATGGCCCTTGTTCTGGACTCTCCTACCAGAAAGAAAGACTTGGATTTATAGAGTGCCTTTCATGACTACCGGACGCTTCAAAGTGCTTTACAGCCAATGAAGTACTTTTGGAGTGTAGTCACTGTTGTAATATGGGAAACGTGGCAGCAAATTTGCTCACAAGCAAGTTCCCACAAACAGCAATGTGATAATGACCAGATAATCTGTTTTTTTTTGTTATGTTGAATGAGGGATAAATATTGGCCGGGACACCGGGGATAACTCCCCTGCTCTTCTTCACAATAGTGCCATGGGATCATTTATGTCCACTTGAGAGAACTGACAGGGCCTCGGTTTAACGTCTCATCTGAAAGACAGCATCTCTGACAGTGCAGCACTCCCTCAGCACTGCACTGGAGTGTCAATTTAGATTTTTTTTGTACTCAAGTCCCTGGTGTGGGCCTTGAACCCACAACCTTCTGAATCAGAGGCGAGTGTGCTACCTGTTGTGTTCATAATCTGTTTATTTGTTGCACAAACTCTCATAGGATGGGCATTAGGATCCTGCGAGAGCTATTCACAGTTGCTGTATTCATTCCGGAGAGCATGCAGAAATCAAGCGCAGGCAGCGGAAAGAGCGTGTGGCAAACCAGTCCCACCCACCCCTTCCCTCAACGACTGTCTGTCCCACCTGTGACAGGGTCTGTGGCTCTAGTATCGGACTGTTCAGCCACCAAAGAACTCACTTCAGGAGTGGAAGCAAGTCTCCCTCGATTCCAAGGGACAGCCTATGACGATGATGATTCACTCCGGTTCATGCCGGTTTGAGACACCATTTTGGGTTGTATAAAAGCACAGTTAAGTTAAGTTACATTTCTCCTGGCTCAGTTTGTCAGTTATTTACGCGTACACAACACTACCCACTGAGCCATGGCCGACACACCAGAGGAAATAGATTCTCTCTATCTACCCTATCAAATCCTTTAATCATCTTAAACACCTCAATTAGTTCAACCCTTAATCTTCTGTACTCGAGGGAATATAAGCCGAGTCTCAGCAACCTGTTCTTATAATTTAACTCTTTTGGTCCAAATAAAGGCAGGAGTTGGGCAGTATCTTTCTGTTTGATTTTAATGTTGTTACTGATCTGTTCCCACTGAAAAATGGGGCAGTGGAGAGACCACAATCTCCCCACTCCTTTTTAGGCCTTGGCCCAGTCTGAGGTCTCTCGATTTATTGATGATGCGTAGATCAAGGTGACTGGTGAATGCGCTACATTCCATTTCAAATACCCAGAGGTGAATTTTAACCCCCCCATTCCATCTCGCCCTGGCCTGTCGGGGGTGGGGTGGGGGCGGGAGGAGTGTGGGGGAGAGGCGTTTATAATAGAGTGGAGGAACTTACCCACTTCATTCCTGCTCCGATCTGACCAAGTACAATTTTAAATTGTAGGCAGTAAGGACGCCCATCCCAAGGTGGTGGGGTCCTCTTTATATATGAAAATCAGGCTCTAATGATGTTATCGGGGACTGATCTGCTATTTTAACCTGAGGCCTGTGAGCAGCGATGGTTTCCCCACCAATCCAGACCTGCCAAGAACAGGATTCAAGGCCTGAAGAAAAAGAGTAAAAGAAAGAAAGACTTGCATTTATATAGCACCTTTCACAACCACTGGACACCGCAAAGAGCTTTACCGTTTACAGCCAAAGAAGTAATATTTGGAATGTAGTTGCTGTTGTAATGTGGGAAACGCAGCAGCCAACTTGTGCACAGCAAGCTCCCACAAACAGAAATGTGATTATAACCAGATAATCTGTTTTTTTGATGAGGGATAAATATTGGCCAGAACACTGGGGATAACTCCCCTGCTCTTCTTTGAAACAGTGCCATGGGCTCATTAACGTCCACCTGAGAGAGCAGACGGGGCCTCGGTTTAATGTCTCATCTGAAAGATGGCGCCTCTGAGGGTGTAGCACTCCCTCAGCACTGCACTGGGAGTGTCAGTCTAGATTTATGTGCTCAAGTTCCCGGACTGGGTCTCCAACCCACAACCTTCTGACTCCGGTGAGTGTGCTGCCCACTGGGCCACAGCTGACACTGGGATGCGTAGATTTCTCATAGGCCAGGAGGAGCAGGAGTGTGCCTCTGGGGATCACAATGTAACCTTTGGCTTTCCACACGCTGGGCTTCCACCTCTTCCCCCAACAGTGTGTCCCTTCCGCAGCACTTGGCTTGTGCCGGGGACCGTTCCTGAAGGAGTCCAACGGGGGCAGCCCGAATGGTCGGGATATCAACATGTGAGTGAGGCCCAGCCTTTGAAACCGGCCAATGGTCCCTGTTATATATGTAAACCTGTACATACCTTGTTTATCCACCAGAGGTCTCATCCCCTGGAGTCCCAAGGGATCCCACAATCTCTTGGGAGCAACTGTACTTAAGGAGGCCTCACAGGCTGGAGAGGCACTCTGGAGAACTGCAATAAAAGACTAAGGTCACACTTTACTTTGAGCTTACAGTATCTGGTCAGACTCTTTATTCCTATACTCCAGTCCCCATTACCACTTCCGCACCGGCTGGCCAATCATTAGGCTGCGCACCCCCTTGGGAGATAAAAATGCCCCATCCTTTCCCCCACCTCGCCCTAGTGTCCACATCAAGCGGTCACAGCTCTACGAATGACATGGTTAGATGCAACGTAAAGAGCCCTGCACTCTGATCTAGCAAAATGCCTCAGGCCCAACCTCAGGAGTGCTTTATTTTCCCTGTGGCCTGAAAGTGTGATTGACAATTTATTGCCAATTCATGTCACGGTATCACTGTCAGTCTGGCTCACTTGTAGCACACTTGCCTCTCAGCCAAGATGGCTGTCAGTTCAAGCCCCACTCCAGAACTTGAGCACATCATCTAGGGCAGATTAATGCAGTACTGAGGTAGTGCTGCATGGTCAGAGGTGCTGTTTTTGGACCAGATGCTTAAGTTACATAAGAAACATAAGAAGAAACATAACAAATAGGAGCAGGAGTAGGCTATTTGGCCCCACAAGCCTGCTCCGCCATTCAATAAGTCCATGGCTGATCTGATCATGGACTCAGCTCTGCTGGTCTGCCCGCTCCCCATAACCCTTTATTCCCTTATTGCTCAAAAATCTGTCTAACTCAGCCTTAAATATATTCAATGACCCAGCCTCCACAGCTCTCTGGGGCAGAGAATTGCACAGATTTACAACCCTCTGAGAGAATAAATTTTGCCTCATGTCAGTTTTAAATGGGCAGCCCTTTATTCTGAGACTATGTCCCCTAGTTTTAGTTCCCCCTATGAGTGGAAATATCCTTTCTGCATCCACCTTGTCGAGTCCCCTCATTATCTTATAGGTTTCAATAGATCACATCTGATTCTTCTGAACTCCAATGAGTATAGGCCCAACCTACTCAACCTATCCTGTTACGTCAACCCCCTCATCTCCGGAATCAACCTAGTGTACCTTCTCTGAACAGCTTACAATGCAAGTATATCCTTCCTTAAATACGGAGACCAAAACTACGCAGTACTCCAGGTGTGGCCTCACCAATACCCTGTACAGTTGTAGCAGGACTTTTCTGCTTTTATTCTCTATCCAACATTCCATTTGCCTTCCTGATTACTTGCTGTACCTGCATACTCACTTTTTGTGTTTCATGCACAAGGACCCCCAGGTCTCTTTGTACTATAGCACTTTGCAATTTTTCTCCATTTAAATTAGAATTTGCTTTTGTATTATTTCTGCAAAAATGCCATGGCCTCACACTTTCCAACATTATACTCCATCTGCCAAATTTTTGCCCACTCATTTAGCCTGTTGTTGGGCGCCGTCTGCCAATTCAGGCAGAAGAATGAGAGGTGATCTTATCGAAACATATAAGATTAAGAGGGGGCTTGATAGGGTAGTTGCAGAGAGGATGTTTCCTCTGATAGGGGAGATTAGAACTAGGGCGCATAATCTTAGAATAAAGGGCCGCCCATTTAAAACTGAGATGAGGAGGAATTTCTTCTCCCTGAGGGTTGTAAATCTGTGGAATTCGCTGCCTCGGAGAACTGTGGAAGCTGGATTATTGAATAAATTTAAGACAGAGATAAACAGTTTCTTAAATGATAAAGGGATAAGGGGTTATGGGGAGCGGGCGGGAAAATGGACCTGAGTCCATGATCAGATCAGCCTTGATCTTATTAAATGGTGGAGCAGGCTCGAGGGGCCGTATGGCCTACTCCTGCTCCTATTTCTTATGTTCTTTTGTGAAAACAGATTAAAAAAGAAAGAACTCTTAGTTATAAAACATTCTGAAAATCCTCATTATGTTTCAAAGTGCTTCACAGTTGATGAATTACAATGATTATCTGGTCATTCACCCCATTCCTGTTTGTGGCACCCTGCTGTGTACAAAATTGCCTGCCACATTTGCCTACAGAACAACAGTGACAACACTTCAAAAGTAATTCATTGGGTGCGGAGCGCTTTGGGGCATCTTGAGATTGTAAAAATTGTGATCTGAATGTAAGTTGGTTGTGTCTCTCTGAGGATGTGTTGTTGTGTCTTCAGGATGAGATTTTGAACCAATAACAATTACAGCGCATTTACATAGCGCCTTTCATGAAGCATAACATCTCACCGCACTTCACAGGAGCGTTTTCAGATGAAATTTGACATCGAGCCGCATAAGGAGATATTAGGATAGGTGACTAAACGTTTGGTCAAAGAGGCAGAGTTCCGACACGGCCTCAGACACTGGAGTAAAGGAATTCAGGGATGTGTAAGAGCCCCGAATTGGATGAGCGCAGAGATCATGGAGCGTTGTAGGACCGAAGGAGGCTTTGACTACGTGCCCCAGGACCTCAAGTGCATGCTAAAAATCCCATGGCACGACCTGAAGCAGAGCAGGGGGTTTCTCATTGTGTCCTGGCCAACATTCGCCCTCAACCAACACCACGAAAGAAAACCCCGGATAAATAAATACCACCTCACTGCTATCTGGGGGACATTACTGTGCAAGTTGCTGCAGTGCTTGACGACTTCAGCTTGCACGGCCCGATTCCCTTCGCCGCACCGGTTATTGTCGTACCATCAGCTGTTTAGGCCCTAAGATCTGGAATTCCTTCCTGAAACCTTTGAGCACCTTCACCTCTTTTTCCTCCTTTAAGATGCTCCTTAAAACCTACCACTGTGACCAAGCCCTGTCCCAATATCCCCGTATGTGGCTCGGTGCCAGGTTTTGTCTGATTACGCTCTTGTGAAGCGCCGAGATCTTTTACTACGCTAAAGGCGCTATATAAATGCAAGTTATTGTTGTTAATAAACATGGAACCATAAAAGTTTACACACAGCCGGAGATTGATTGCATCGCTTCACAGCAATCGTTGCCTGGGATGTGTTTATAGGGTGGGATAAAATGCGCAATAAATGTCAGTTCCGTCTTGCTTATTCGACATGGCTTTATGCTGTGGGTTATGAGGCGCTGCCCAAATGAAATGCATGTTGATCGTTTACAGAGAACAAGAGACTTCCCCTCCATTTGAAACTTGCTGGTTCAATCCATCGGAGCATGGGAATTGCTGGACAATAAAAGACCGAGCTCCATCAATTCGCCTTCTACCATACTGAGAGTTGCACGACACAACGATAATGGCGTTGTATCCAGACAATGTACAGACGTCTTGTCGGGAACTGCCTCCCCCACCCTCGAGTGAGTATGTTACGCTGCCAGTGACATGATGAATATAGAGCATGCCCATTCCAATCACCCGAGGCGGAAGAAGAACACACAGAGAAATCAGTCACTGACTGGAGTCGACAGTAGCCAAGTACAAAGCTGTCTACAGTTATTAGGCACAGTTGTACAGCGATCAAATTAGAAGGGACATTAATTCCTAAGTTGAATGAGGTGAATGATCACATTTTAATAAATCAAAATTGCCTGCAGTTCGCAGATTACATAAGCATCACTGGAGATGATTGGCTCCAGCTCTGATGTGCGGTGACGTCAAGACCGAATCCAGGGCGGTCTGCCTAGTCGGGCGTTCCTGCAAACTCATTCAAACACATTCACACTGAAGATTTTTACAGGTCTGCAGTAAAGATCGCTCAAATTCTGGGGTTTGGGAGCAGGTGTACGATTGGCACAGGTGGGTCATAGATAGATTTGGGAGAGCACGCTCCATGCCTATTGCCTACTGAACTACAACTCAATGCACTTCTGAGTTTAGTGAGCTGAAGTGCTTATGCCCGCTTTGGGCCTCAGCTGTATTAAGGCTCTGGATTGGATACAAAAATATTCAAATGAATATGTGGCATAATTCTACACCTCTGTGCATTAGTCAGCAAGGCCTGCACTTCCATCTCCTTTCCCATTGGATCTCACAACATGGCCACCCACTGTCAATACATTGGTGCATTTCCCAAAGTATGGGGGGGTGGGGGCGCTCACGGATGGCTGCCAGGTTTAAGGGACCATCTTATCCATTGCTCTCCATCATCTTCGTATGCTTGTATGGTTATATAATTATAGTTGCATTGAACAACATGTTGGTCCACTGGACTAGGGGCTACCAAACTTTTGTCTTCATGGGGCTGCACAGGTGCACACCCAGAGTCACATGTGAAGCTTGAAACCACGTTCCCATTAATTTGTATAAATCTCGTCACTGATACTAACACATAGGCCGCAAATTTTTCACATTTATATAGCAACTTTCATGACCTCTGGACGGTTCTACAAGCAGAAATGAGATAAATGACCAGATAATCTGCTTTCAGTGATATTGGTGGATGGATAAATAGTAGCCAGAATACTGGGGAAAACTCACCTGCCCGTTGTCCATTACAACAGTGACTACATCTCAAAAGTACTTCATTGGCTGTAAAGCGTTTTGGGGCATCCTGAGGTTGTGAAAGGCGCTATATAAATGCAAGTCTCTATTTTTTTTTTGTTGCCGTAGGATCTTTAACATCCACCTGAGAGGGAAGATGGGGCCTTGGTTTAAGCTCTCGTCCAGAAGACAGCACCTCTGGAAGTGTAGCACTCCCGTAGTACTGCACTAGTTTCAAGCTTCATATGTGGCCCCAGGCTATGCACCTGTGCTGGCCCTGAAGACTAAAGCTTGGAAACCCAATGCCTAGTGGTCCATTGCAGTGCTAAACTATATAACCATACAAACATGGTGGACAGCAATAGATAAGATGATCCCTCAAGCCCGGCCCGTACAGAAGGTAAGAGATTAATTGGTGCTCGGTGCTGATCTCATCAAGGGCAGCAGTTGAAGAGCTATCATTTGACATAGGCAGTCCCTCGGAGTTGAGGATGACTTGCTTCCACATTAAAAATGAGTTCTCAGATGACTGTTAAGTCCAATGCGGGAGCTACAATCTCTGTCGCAGGTTGGACAGATGGTGGTTGAAAGTACGTTGGTTGAAGTGCCGGTTTGTTGAAGTGCTTGGGCTGTCGTGCGCTCCTTCCACCGAAAGCGCTTGGTCTCAACTTGTTCCGGCAAAGAGACTCGAAGTGTTCGACGCCCTCACGGATTATTCTCTTCCATTTTGGGCGATCTTGCACCAGTGATTCCCAGGTGTCGGTGACTCCAAACCATCATCAACGCTGTTCAACGTAGCGCACGAGAGCATGGGTGTTATACTAAGCATCCGTAAAACAAAGGTGCTCTATCAACCTGCCTCCATCACACTGCATTACTCATAGCTCCTGGGCTAATGACCGGGGGTGGGGGGAGGTAGCTCGGTGTCCTGTCCTAGATCACGATCCAGTGATCTCCTGCTGTGCACGTGACTGTACACCGCCACGTTGCCCATGGCCGCTGCTCCCTGTTCCTTTTCTGGTCCGACCTGCTGCTCGCTGGTCTCTCGCAGGTCGGGGCGTACCACGGCAAGGTACAGCGCGAGCTGCTGCAGGAGGGCGACGGCAGCGAAGAGGGACATCATCAAGGTCCACGTCGGTGATTGGAGCGTGGGCAGGTACAGCAGGAGCAGCGAGGTCGGGGCGAAGGAGCGATGAAAGATTGTAGAGGGACGTGATCAGGGCCCAGGAGAGGCATGAGTTCGGGGCCAGAAGAGGTGTGGGCCCAGGGAAAGCACGGGCCAGCCCACACTGTGATATGTGTGCGCACTGGGTCCGTGCAGCAGAGCTGGTCTCCAGTCCACTGGACCAAGACCGAGCTCTGTCAAGCCCGTGTGGTGGCTGGTGTGCAATGGCCACCACACATTAAAAAAAATCCACGCACAGGCATCTTCCACCCTTGTAGAAGGATGTAGTTCAGGATCTGGAATATTAGGTCCTTCATTGAAACACCTGTGAACTCATCCTTTTTTGGCATGGAAGCAGGTCATCCTCGCTTCGCGGGATCGTCTATGATGATGATGATGACATGAATGTGCAGCAAGAATGGAATCAGCCTCATCTCTCCACAGTCACATAGTCTGACCACATGCCGGTTGGGATAGGCCGCTGCGGAAAAACGTGGGCTGGTGCGTGCGGAATTTCCCGACGTGCTCCCAGTGTGTGCCGGGCCAGCAGGGTGTGTGAGGGAGGGGGCGCAGGGCGGGGGAGCTGAAGCGGACAATCCCGGCCTTAATGTCCAGGCACCCACAGGAGAAATGGAAACTTGAGCAAGACACCAGAGCGCTGTCAGCGAGATTCAGTGTCCGGGGAGATGGAAACAGCCACTTACATTTAAAAATAGGCCACTTTGTAAATTCTAGCACACTGTGGGCATCCAGCATCCTTTGAATGTCACGGGTAAATAGACACATTGATCTGTGTGGTGTTAGTAATGAACATTTAGATGATGTTCCACCTCCGCTGTTTAACAATACAACTTTCCTCATTTATTTCATTAAACAAAGTGACAGCCTCGTAGCAAAGGGAGACAAACTCAAATCGAACACATCTGCCACAAAGTGTTGGCGATAAAGCTTCACGCAGTTTGAGATGAGTCATCTAATTTTTTTAAATCTTTATACTTCAAAACATCAACACTTATTATATTATAAGGAGCAAATAAACTGAAACGTATGAGTGGGAAGCAACCTTCACAGGCTAACTAGTCAGCAAGCTCGAAGCTATTAGTGTTTGTCACTTCGAGAGATTGTATTGAATTGTAGGAGGAACATGCTGTTTAACTCTGTGATGTGAAATGCATCACCGCCAAACCGAACTAGAAATAGAACCTCAACAACAAATTAATAATGAATTCTAAAACAGTCCACTTATCTAAATTGTGTATCCTCAGGAAGCCAGCTTCAGGCGAAAATGGAATTTGGTTTTCTGGTCCATTATAAAGAATGCCTTGGAAGGCATGAATGGGAAAAGACCATTCAGCCCATCCGGGTTATCCCACTGAATACTTCCACCTCTCTAATATCGCCCGTCTCTTCCCGTGCCACAGCACATCTCCTGCTGAAACCCTCATCCGTGCTTTTGTTATCTCCACACAGCCGAGGGGTGGTGTTGTCTAAAACCACAGGTCCCCTCTTCTGTGTAATTTCCTACATCCCTCACACCTTCCATTGTTACCTATAGATTTTACTATTCCAGTGCTCTCCTGGCAGGCCTCCCATCTTCCATCCTCCGTAAACTTGAGCTCATGCAAAACTCTTGCCTGTATCCTAACTAAGTCCCATTCACCCATCACCGCTTGTGCTTGCTGACCCCCATTTGCTCCTGGTCCTTGTGTTCAAATTCCTTCATGGCCTCACATCTCCCTATCTCTGTAACATCCTCCAGCCCTACAACCCTCCGAGATCTCTACACTCCTCCAATTCTGGCCTCTGGTGCAGCCTAGATTTCCTTCGCCCACCATCGGTGGCCGTGCCTTCAGCTGCCTGGTCCCTAAGCTCTGCGATTCCCTCCCTAAACCTCTCCGCCTCTCTACCTCTCTTTCCTCCTTTACGACGGTCCTTAAAACCTACCTCTTTGACCAAGCTTTTGGACACCAGTTCTACTGTCTCCTTATCTATTTGTAGGGAATTGGTGAAGGATTCTGGGGCATTGGTGAAAGATTCTGGGGGATTGGTGAAGGATTCTGGGTGATTGCTGGAAAAAAAAGAGGGGATATATTAAATAAACAAATTAATCTCAAAGAGGATAAAACCCTTGGTCCGGATGGATTGCATCCACGCATTTTAAAATAATCTAGGGAAGAGATAGCATTGGCCTTACTACACACATTTAATAGTTTGTTAGAACAAGGTGTAGTGCCAGAGGACTCGGGATAGTTAATGTAATACCTATATTTAAGAAGTGGGCTAGAACATGTCCAGGGAATTATAGACCAGTCAGCTTAACATCGGTGGTAGGAAAAATAATGGAATCCCTACTAAAGAAGAAAATAGAAGAACATTTAGAAACCAAAAATATAATTGTGAATAATCAGCATGGATTTCAAAAGGGAAAGTCTTGCTTGACCAACCTCATAGAATTTTTTGACGGTAACAGAGAGAGTAGACAAGGGTAATGCAGTAGATGTAATGTATCTAGATTTTCAATGGCCTTCGTTATGATACCCTGTAATAGACTGATGAATAAGGTCAGAGAATGTGGAGTCAGGGATTGAGTCAGGGAAGAAGTCACAGAATGGATAGCTAGCTGCCTTCAAGACAGAAAGCAGAGGGTGGGGGTAAAAGGTCACGGGTCGGTAAGGACTCGTTGCTTGGTCGGCACGCAGAGGCTGACATTGTTCCCAGCGGAGAACATCTCCGCTTTGCCGCCCCTCTGGCCTCTTGCCGGCCGGCGTGACACCCTTCCCACCCCACGTGGGAAACTGCCTCATGTGCTCGGTGTCCCCGACAGTTTTCCCCGGCAGGAAGCTTCTTGTGGCTGGGCACACTGCCGCGGCCGCCATTTTATTTTAATTGTCGGCCAACTGCTGGGTCGGCCCGACAATGGTGGCCACGGGTTCGGCTGGGCCGCCAACAGGCAGCCTGGCATCCCCTCTTGGGAACCGGGCCGCTGGCCTGGCCAAAACCCTCTCTGGTGGCACAGTGTTTGCCACTAAATTATCTGCAGAGTTCGCAGCGGCCTTCCCCTTTAACTGAAGGGGAAGAACGTTGTGATGCGTCAGCGCGGCGCCGTTCAGACCCGCCCACACTTCCGCCCTGCTGATGACACTACTTCCCTCCCGCTCCCAAAAAAATCCCAAAGACCTGAATTTCTCCAGCTTATACATTGGGGCGGGCGGACCCTTTAACAATCAGTAGGTGCACCCTGTTTCGTGCGGAGGGCAATTTTGGTGCAATATTAATGATTTAGACTTTGGAATCTAAAACACAATTTCTAAATTTGCAGATGACACCAAATAATGAGCGATAGTCAATACTGAGGAGGACTGCAACAAATTAGAGGAGGACATTAATAAACTTGCAGATGAGCATATAATCGGCAAATGAAGTTCAACACAGATAAATGTGAGGTATTATATTTTGGTAGGAAGAATAGGGAGGTCACTTATTACTGGGAGGGTGTGAGTCTGGGTGGGGTAGAGGAACAAAGGAATCTCAGAGTACAGAGACACAAATCATTAAAAGTTGCGCCCCAGATTAGCAAGGCCATAAAAAAGCAAACCATGCACTAGGGTTTATTTCTAGAGGGATAGAATTGAAAAGTAGGGAAGTTATGCTAAACCTGTATCAAACCTTGGTTAGACCACACTTGGAGTACTGCGTACAGTTCTGGTCGCCATATTATAAAAAGGATATAGAGGCAGTGGAGAGGGTGCAGAGAAGATTTACAAGGACGATACCAGAAATGTGAGGGTATATATATCAGGAAAGGATGAACAGGCTGGGTCTTTTTTCTCTTGAAAAAAGAAGGCTGATGGGTGATCTAATAGAGGTCTTTAAAATTATGAAAGGGTTTTGATAGAGTGGATACAGAGAGAGGCCATCAATATAAGATAGTCACCAAGAAATCCAATAGAGAATTCAGAAGAAAATTATTGTCCCAAAAAGTGGTGAGAACGTGGAACTCGCTACCACAGGGAGTGGTTGAAGCGAATAGTATCGATGCATTTAAGGGGAGGCTAGACAAGCTTATGAGGGAGGAGGGAATAGAGGGTTATGCTGAGATGGGATAGATAGGAGGAGGCTCGAGTGGAGCATAAACACCAGCATGGACTGGTTGGGCCGAATGGCCTGTTTCTGTGCTGTATTTCCTATGTAATCCTGTGATTCTGGGGCATTTGTGAATTAATCTGGGGGATTGGTGATGAATTGTAGGAGATTGGTGAAACATTCTGGGAGATTGGTGGGAGTTTGCAGAAGGCTGAGTGAAAACAACTTAACGGGAACCAAACAAACATAACTCAAGCATGAAGGGGCCGAAATTGGTGAAGGCCAAGGGCCGTCCAAAGGACCGCCGATGGCCGGCGAGATACCTGACGGGACTTTGGGCGGGAGTTTCGGCAAAAAGTCCTTTGAAAGGGCAAAAGAGGGACTTACGCCGTCAATCTGGACGACAGCAGGCGGGAGCTCTCAATCTCGGCAGCAAAGGTGCTTGCCGCCCAAGTGCTGTCGAGGATGGAGTCGGGCCCAGGGGGGGGTTGAACAGCTGGAAATAAAAACCATTAAAAAAAACATCCGAATACCTTCAGGGGACCCCATCCAGGTAAGTCGCTGTAAAGAAAAAATGTAAAAAATAATTACTAACCTTTTCTTGCAGGTTTTCATAGTCACCATCGGGGACAGACCAGCATCCTCGCAGTGGTCCTTCCCCGTCCTGGCGCTGACTCCCACTCTGGCATCTCGGCGGGCGGGAGGTCACTTGCGCCACTCGGCCGTCCGCTGAGTCAGCGGGGGCGGTTCCCAGCGGCTGTCCCCTCCCGCCCACTCCAGCCCAAACGCAAACTGGCGCAGGGCGGAACCCGAGGAGGAATGTGGGCGGTAAGGCCATCAATTTTGGCCCCAAAGTATTTTACAGAGTTAAACTCACTGTGATTCTTCCTGTATATTTCAGCATTCACTGCAACATACAAGCATCCCCCAATCTTGGCACACAGCCATTGTCGAAAAACAAAGAGTGGACAGGAAGTGCCACTTAAAAGATGGTAGGAAGTCAATCAAACCCATGTAATCACTGACCTGTAGTTTCAAATTCGCTGCATAAATCTCGCTCCAGATTTCAATGATTTAACGCATTTCATATTCCGTAAAGAAAGAAAGAACTTGCATTTATATAGCGCCTTTCACGGCCTCAGGCATCCCAAAACACTTTACAACCAGTGAAGTACTTTTGGAGTGCAGTCACTGTTATAATGTAGGAAACGTGGCAGCCAATTTGTGCACAGCAAGGTCCCACAAACAGCAATGTGGTAATGACCCGTTAATCTGTATTTAGTGATGTTGGATGAGACCAGGATACTGGGGAGAATGCTCCTTCTCTTCTTCAAATAGTGCCGTGGGATCTTTAACATCCACCTGAGCGAGCAGATAGGGCCTCGGTTTAACGTCTCATCAGAAAGACGGATACAGTTTACAGTGTTCAAGCTAGTTGTATTGAATAAATATTGGAATGACATCGATACCAATAGTGAACAGTGACACTATCCCTAAAAATGGGGACAGTATAATGAGCACTTTTTATAGATTAATATGAATACAGTCTCATTATCTGGCCCTAGAACCAGCCAGGAACACAAGCCTCCGGTAATATATGGAGATGCGTGATGCCGGTGCCCTGGTATGAGAAGTTCTGGTTCTCCTTTCACTATCTGGGTGTATGGTCCTTCCACTCCAGGTGATGTTGTCCTATCATAAAGCATGGTCCTCCTATCCCATAGTGGCAATATTCTGCAAGCACCAGCCTGAGGAGTGTTCTGCTATATCGACCAGTTCGGGTCCCCCAAGTGAACAAACCATGGCCAGCTGCACGAGACAGTGAGTCAGTATGACACAGGAGAGGACATGCCTTCTCTTCATTACCACATCCACCTCCTGCATGGACAGTCTTGTCTATATCCCGTAGAGACATCATCGACAAACAGTTCTACTCACACATCTCCCATTCATGCCTCTTCGTCAAAGCCACTTCCAAACCTTGCCAAAACCAATCTCTGCATGCAAATCACTTTTGTGTAACAGTAATTTTACAAAAAAAAGCAATAACTTGCATTTGTATAGCGCCTTTAACATAGCAAAACATGCCAAGGTGCTTCACAGGAAGGTTATCAGACAAATTTGGACACTGAGCCACACAAGGAGATATTAGGACAGGTGATCAAAAATGTAGTCAAAGTAGTAAGTCTTAAGGAGCGTCTTAAAGGAGGAAAGAGAGGTAGAGAGACGGAGAGGTTTAGGGAGGGAGTTCCAGAGGTTAGGGCCCAGGCAGCTGAAGGCATGGCCAGCAATGCTGGGCGAAAAAATCTGATATGCATAAGAGGTCAGAATTGGAGGAACACAGAGATCTCGGCGTGTTGTAGGACTAAAGAAGATTATAGAGTTCGGGAGGGGCAAGGCCATGGAGGGATAAACATTTTAAAATTGAGGCATTGCCAGACTGAGAACCAATGTAGATCAGCGAGCACAGGGGTGATGGGTGAACGGGACTTGGAGCAAGTTAGAATATAGAAACATAGAAACATAGAAAATAGGTGCAGGAGTAGACCATTCGGCCCTTCGAGTCTGCACCACAGTCAATATGATCATGGCTGATCATTCCATCAGTACCCCTTTCCTGCTTTCTCTCCATACTCCTTGATCCCCTTAGCCGTGAGGGCCATATCTAACTCCCTCTTGAATATATCCAATGAACTGGCATCAACAGCTCTCTGCGGCAGGGAATTCCACAGGTTAACAACTCTCTGAGTGAAGAAGTTTCTCCTCATCTCAGTCCTAAATGACCTACTCCTTATCCTAAGACTGTGTCCCCTGGTTCTGGACCTCCCCAACATTGGGAACATTCTACCCGAATCTAACCTGTCCCGTCCCGTCAGAATCTTATATGTTTCGATGAGATCCCCTCTCATCCTTCTAAACTCCAATGTATAAAGGCCCAGTTGATCCAGTCTCTCCTCATACGCCTGTCCAGCCATCCCGGGACTCAGTCTGGTGAACCTTCGCTGCACTCCCTCAATAGCAAGAACGTCCTTCCTCAGATTAGGAGACCAAAACTGAACACAATATTCCTCACCAAGGCCCTGAACAACTGCAGTAAGACCTCCCTGCTGTACCTGTATGCCAAATTTCAATGACTGATGAACCATGACACCCAGGTCTCGTTGCACCTCCTCTTTTCCTAACCTGCCGCCCTTCAGATAATATTCTGTCTTCGCGTTTTTGCCCCCAAAGTGGATAACCTCACATTTATTCACATTATACTGCAACTGCCATACATTTGCCCACTCATCTAACCTGTCCAAGTCACCCTGCAGCCTCTTAGCGTCCCCCTCACAGCTCACACCGCCACCCAGTTTAGTGTCATCTGCAAACTTGGAGATATTACACTCAATTCCTTCATCTAAATCATTGATGTACATTGTAAAGAGCTGGGGTCCCAGCACTGAGCCCTGCAGCACTCCACTAGTCACTGCCTGCCATTCTGAAAAGGACCCGTTTATCCCGACTCTCTGCTTTCTGTCTGCCAACAAGTTCTCTATCCACGTCAGTATATTACCGCCAATACCATGTGCTTTGATTTTGCACATCAATCTCTTGTGTGGGACCTTGTCAAAAGCCTTTTGAAAGTCCAAATACACCACATCCACTGGTTCTCCCTTGTCCACTCTGCTAGTTACATCTTCAAAAAATTCCAGAAGATTTGTCAAGCATGATTTCCCCTTCATAAATCCATGCAGACTTGGACCGATCCTGTTCTACTGCTTTCCAAATGCACTGCTATTTCATCCTTAATAATTGATTCCAACATTTTCCCCACTACTGATGTCAGGCTAGCTGGTCTATAATTATCCGCTTTCTCTCTCCCTCCCTTTTTAAAAAGTAGTGTTCGATTAGTTACCTTCCAGTCCATAGGAACTGATCCAGAGTCGATAGACTGTTAGAAAATGATCACCAATGCATCCACTATTTCTAGGGCCACTTCCTTAAGTACTCTGGGATGCAGACTATCAGGCCCTGGGGATT
The DNA here is from genome assembly GCF_044704955.1 of Pristiophorus japonicus. Classification (NCBI taxonomy): domain Eukaryota; kingdom Metazoa; phylum Chordata; class Chondrichthyes; family Pristiophoridae; genus Pristiophorus; species Pristiophorus japonicus. The sequence continues at coordinate 46,730,076 of NC_091997.1, forward strand.
TATCGGCCTTCAATCCCATCAATTTCCCTAACACAATTTCCCGTCTAATAAGAATAACCTTCAGTTCCTCCTTCTCACTAGACCCTCGGTCCCCTAGTACATCGGGAAGGTTATTTGTATCTTCCTTTGTGAAGACAGAACAAAAGTATTTGTTCAAATGGTCTGCCATCTCTTTGTTCCCCATTATAAATTCACCTGAATCCGACTGCAAGGGACCTACATTTGTCTTCACTAATCTTTTTCTCTTCACATATCTATAGAAGCTTTTGCAGTCAGTTTTTATGTTCCCAGCAAGCTTCGTCTCGTACTCTATTTTCTCCCTCTTAATTAAACCCTTTGTCCTCCTCTGCTGAATTATAAATTTCTCCCAGTCCTCAGGTTTGCTGCTTTTTCTGGCCAATTTATATGCCTTTTCCTTGGATTTAATTTCCCTTGTTAGCCACGGTTGAGCCACCTTCCCCGTTTTATTTTTATCAATGTGATCTTTAAATGTTTGCCATTGCCTATCCACTGTTAACACTTTAAGTATCAGTTGCCAGTCTCTTCTAGCCAATTCATGCCTCAAACCATCGAAGTTACCTTTCCTTAAGTTCAGGACCCTAGTTTCTGAATTAACTGTGTCACTCTTCATCTTAATAAAGAATTCTACCATATTATGGTCAATCTTCCCCAAGGGGCCTTGCACAACAAGATTGCTAATTAGTCCTTTCTCATTACACAACACCCAGTCTAGGATGGCCAGCTCTCTAGTTGGTTCCTCGACATATTGGTCTAGAAAATCATCCCTAATACACTCCAGGAAATCCTCCTCCACCGCATTGCTACCAGTTTGGTTAGCCCAATCAATATGTAGATTAAAGTCACCAATGATAACTGCTATACCTTTATTGCATGCATCCCTAATTTCTTGTTTGATGCTGTCCCCAAACTCACTACTACTGTTTGGTGGTCTGTACACAACTCCCATTCGCGTTTTCTGCCCTTTGGCATTCCGTAGCTCCACCCATATCGATTCCACATCATCCAAGCTAATGTCCTTCCTTACTATTGCATTAATTTCCTCTTTAACCAACAATGCCACCCCGCCTTCTTTTCCTTTCTGTCTATCCTTCCTAAATGTTGAATACCCCTGGATGTTGAGTTCCCAGCCTTGGTCACCCTGGAGCCATGTCATATGGGCAGAAGAGTTCTGGATGAGCTCAGGTTTATGGAGGATGGACAATGGGAATCTGGCCAGATGAACATTGGAATAGTTTAATCTGGAGGTATATATATATATATATATGTGTGTGTGTGTTTGTTTGTGTATATATATGTGTATATGTAGGTGCATATATGTGTGTGTCAGCTGTGGCTCAGTGGGTAGTGAGTCAGAAGGTTGTGGGTTCTTGTTTCATTTCCAGGGACTTGAGCACAAAAATCCAGTCTGATACTCCAGTGCAGTGCTGAGGGAGTGCTGCAATGTTGGAGGTGATGTTTTTCAGATGAGACATTAAACCGAGGTCCTGTCTGCTCTCTAAGGTTGATATAAAAAATTCCATAGCACTATTTCGAAGAAGAGCAGGGGAGTGATCCTTGATGTTGTGGCGAATATTTAGCAATCATCAACACAAAAAAAAATGATTATCTGGTAATTATCACATTGCTGTTTGTGGGAGCTTGCTGTGAACAAATTGACTTCCGCATTTCCTACATTACAACAGTGACTACAGTTCAAAAGTACTTCATTGGCTGTAAAGTGCTTTGGGACATCCTGAGGTCTTGAAAGGTGCTATATAAATGCAAGTCTTTCTTTGTATATCTGTGTGTGCTTCCCTGGTGTTTCCTTTCACCACAATTCCCTTGCTTTGAGTGTGTGTTGTGTAATGTCTTTGGCCTAACCTGGTGCTCCTCCTGTTGTTATCTGTTGGGAGTGTCTGACAAAGCTGGCTCCTGGTCATGGTCATTAAACCTTTCCTGGCACTGAGTGGGGTGGTGGAGGTGATATTGACCACCCTTGCCATCTCTTGAAAGCCTTCTCCGTGCACTCCCAAATCTTACTGTATTTGGACCAGGAGCACTTGTACTGCAGCCTCTGAGCACCTGGGGGCGCTGTGCCCAGAAGCAGACCATGTCGACATTGTGCAAAGACTCTGCTTTCAAAGGATGAGTTCAGTGACGATGCCTGTCCCTTTAAGCAGCTGCAGGCATTAAAAGGCTTCGATGACATGATGGTCCCCCACCAATCAGGCACCAACAGCCCTGAATATGCAAATTAGTCTGACCCTGGAAGATGCGGAGGAGAGGTGGGGGTGCAGCATTGGGTTAGTCAGACGGCTGGAAGTCCCTCCCTGTTACACTTCTAGTGGCAATTGCATCAAGGAGGAAAATCCAGGTACTATCACCCTTCATACCAACAACTGAGACCTCACCAGGCAGTTCTGCGTAGTGCTTGGCAAAAAATGAAAGACTTGCATTTATATAGCGCCTTTCACAACGTCCCAAAGTGCTTTACATTGAATGAAGTACTTTCGAAGTGTAGTCACTGTTGTAATGTTTGAAACCCAGCAGCCAATTCTGCGCACAGAAAGCTCCCACAAACAGCATTTAAATAAATGATCTGATCATTTTTTTAGTGATGTTGATTGAGGGATAAATATTAACCAGGACACTGGGGAGAACTCCCCTGCTCTACTTTGAAGTAATGGCCATGGGATCATTTACATCCACCTGAGAGAGCAGAGGGGGCCTCGGTTTAACATCTCATCTAAAAGACGGCACCTCCGACAGTGCAGTAGTCCCTCGGTGTGTGCCTGCCTTTAAAATTGAGCATCTAATCCTTTTAAAATGCTGTACCAGAACCAGCCCTTTTCCCTTTGTCTCTCAGGCACGGGCAGTCGTGCTGCGTATTTCTAGAGTGTTCCGGTTTTATTTCAGGTCGTCTGTGCGCAGAAATCTTTTTGAGTCGTGCACTTCCAAGATGGGGCCTGGAATAGACTGAGCAGGCGAGCGAGGAGTGCAGACCTTGCCATCGATGACACATGAATAACAGAATCGAGACATTATTCCTGGGCAAAGTTCTGAGTCAAACACTTCCAGTGCCCAGACCTGACATCCTAATGAACACAAAAATAATGAGATCTTAAAATTTCGCAAAATATAGCTTCAGAGCCAATCTTTCCTTTGTGTGAATTGATAATGTGGAAGGATTGCTCAGTGAAGTGTCCTGTTCGAGTCCTGAGCCCTGATTGTACTTGGCTGATACACACATTCATTCCAGCGCTGTCAACAGCAAGCTTGCAATTTACTGTGACTGAAGGCCTCATCACCAAGAAAACTCATCGGGCTGTAACAATTATATTTTGAACTTGAGCCGTTTAAAATGGCACAAAATCACTAAGGGATTTCTGCAGGCACTAACTAGAGAGGGTATTGATTTTATAGAATGATTAATATAAAGGCGAATCTGTCACAACAGCGGCGAGGCTGAGTGATGGAAAGTGGTTTTCACTTGTACCGAGAGTAAACGCAAGCAGTAAGAGGGACCGGCATATCTCCAGCCACAGCAAGGCAGGCGACACTGGATGAATAGGTTTGTGAGTTAAATATAAAGGTGCAGAAACTGCACCCTATCCAATTAGCCCCATTCCCCCTGCTCGTTCCCCACAATCCTGCAAAATGTTCCTTTTCAAATATTTATCCGATTCCCTTTTGAAAGTTACGATTGAATCTGCTTCCACCGCCCTTTCAGCCAGCGCATTCCAGATCACAGCAACTTGTTGGGTAAAAACATTCTCCTCATCTCCCTTCTGGTTCTTTAGCCAATTACCTTAAATCAGTTTTTTGGTTACTGACTCCCCTGCCAGTAGAAACAGATTCTCCCCATGCACTCTGTCTGTAGTGTCCTTACACACAACTATAAATTCACATGAGGCACATTCTGCAGACAAGGTCACTCTGCGACCCGAACCTTTATTCACAGGACCAAGAAGTGCTGACCCTGCGTGGGACCTCCCTTTGTATACCTGGATGACCAGATGAGGAGTGTCTCCCACAAGTTCACCCCCTGTGGTCAAGGTGTGCATTTCCTAGGTGTATACAGTATGCAGTGTTATTACACGAAGGTTACAGTTACATGAAGGTTACATACATGACACTGTCAAAACCCCTCAACCCTCTCTTCTAAAGAGAACAATCCCAGCTTCTCTAATTTGTCCACTCAGTCCTGGTCTCTCACTCATCTCATCTCATAGGCAGTCCCTCGGAATCGAGGACTTGCTTCCACTCTAAAAGTGAGTCCTTAGGTGGCTGAACAGTCCAATAGGAGAACCATAGTCCCTGTCACAGGTGGGACAAATAGTCGTTGAGGGAAAGGGTGGGTGGGACTGGTTTACCACATGCTCTTTCCGTTGCCTGTGCTTGATTTCTGCATGCTCTTGGCGACGAGACTTGAGGTGCTCAGCGCCCTCCCGGATGCAATTCCTCCACTTAGGGCGGTCTTGGGCCAGGGACTTCCAGGTGTCAGTGGGGATGTTGCACTTTATCAGGGAGGCTTCGAGGGTGTCCTTGTAATGTTTCCACTGCCCACCTTTGGCTCATTGCCAATGCCCTGGTACCATTCTAGTAAATCTCCTCTGCACCCTCTCCAAGGCCTTGACATCCTTCTTAAAGTGTGGCACCCAGAATTGGACACAATACTCCAGCTGGGGCCTAACCAGTGATTTATAAAGGTTCAGCGTAACTTCCTTGCTCTTGCACTCTAGGCCTCAGTTAATAAAGCTCAGGGTCCCGTGTGCCTTCTCAACTTGCCCTGCCACCTTCCAAGATTTGTGTACGTACACCCGCAGGTCTCTACGTTCTGCAGCCCCTTCCACATTGTAGCATTTAGTTTATACTGCCTCTCCTCATTCTTCCTACCAAAATGTATCACTTCCCTCTTCTCTGCATTAAATTTCAGCTGCCATGTGCCTGCCCATTTCACCAGTCTGCCTGTCCTCCTGAGGTCTGTTACTATTCTCATCACTATTTACTAGATTTCCGAGTTTCGTGTCATCTATAAATTTTGAAATTGTGCCATGTATACCCAAGTCCAGGTCTTTAATATATATTAAAAAGAGCATTGGTCCCAATACCGACCCCTGTGGAACATCACTGTATAACTCCTAATGATAGTTGGTCAGTATCCCACCATTCACACCCCATCTTGACTAATTATCATTTGAATTTGGGCCATCATCCCTTTTGTCTCTCAAATCTCTCCTGTCTTCCACCCTATCACAGACCTTCCCTTTTGTTCTTCCCCTCCCCCTTTCAGTGCTTGTTAAGAATGTGATCTTTTCGAACACTCTCCAGTTCTGATGAAGGGTCATCGACCCGAAACGTTAACTCTGCTCTCCCGCCACAGATGCTGCCTAACCTGCTGAGATTTCCAGCATTTTTTGTTTTTATTCCAGAAATAGCATCTGCAGTATTTTGCTTTTGTGCTGTACACCTCCCTCCAGTCTGGTAAATAACTGTTCACCACTACTCTCTGCTCTCTGTCCCTTAGCCAATATCATATCCACACTGCCATTGTCCCTTGTAGTCCCATGGGCTTTAATTTTGCTTAACAATTCCATTATGTGGCACTTTACTAAATGCCTTTTGAAGAACTATTTACTTAGTTATAAATTCGAATGGGATTTTGAGTATAATTTCAAGAAACTGAGGCTTAATGGATGTGTATGGAATCCCTTCCTTCCACTATTTTAAGGAAAGTTCTAACTTAGTTATTTTAATCCTGTCCTCACCTGACATCCACACATATATACCTTGCAGCAGGGGTCGTCAGCAGGAGTGAAAACCCTGCAGGATTTCCCTTGTCCCATCAGAAGCGCCCCGGCTGAGCTAGATAACTGAGCTGTGAGGCACCAAGGTCTATTAATCCATACACTCAGCCTTGTCTCAGTGGCCGCACTGTCCCCTCTCAGTCAGAAAGCATGAGTGAACCCCTATTCTAGAGATTCAAGCATTAATTTTGGCTGATGCTTCAGTGCAGTACTGAGGGAATGCAGCACTTGCAGAGGTGCCATCTTTCAGATGAAATGTTAGTCTGAGGCCCAGTCTGCCCTTTCAGGGGAACATAAAGGGGTTGAAATTCGGTACCGCTGTTTTGGAGGCGGTAATCACCACCTGAAAAGTGATTTTACCGCCAGGCGGTAATCACCGCCTCAAACTGCCAAATTCAGTTTTGTTGCCCAAAGATGAGAAAGCAGTGCTAACGGTGGCGTTGCTCACTCACCCTCGGGCGCTAACAGAGCGGGAGCTCAGGAGGCCGACCGAATTTCCCCACGGTCGGCTCCCGGCATACGAGTTGAAAGAACTGAAAAAAAAAGTTTACGAAAATTTCTCCGGCCTGCACCCACACTTCCCCACTGGTGCCATCAATACAGAAATGCTGAAAAAAATTAAAATTAACCACTTACGTTGATCTCTGGGCGATACCGCCCCGGGATCCCTGATGTGCCGACAGCTTTACCAGGCTGTACAAATGCTGACCGAACCGACCTAATTTGGCACGCTCGATGATGTCACCACGAGAAACTCCATTTCTCGTGAGCTGACGAACCCGCTCCCTGCTGAGAGTAAGGCTCTAGTCGACCGTTCGCTGCCCCTCTCCGGCGCTGACAGTGGTGCTTCAAACGGAATTTATCCCATGGCTCTATTGAATGGGTAGCAAGTTCTCCTGGTGCTCTGGCCAATATTTATCCCTCAACCGGCAGTAAAACAGGTTGGCCCCGAAATTCAGCTGGTGCTCCCTCCACCTTTTTGTGGCTATTAGCGTCAAAATTGTTTCGTGGCTGGGCCACCCCATATTCAGCTCCAAAAGTGAACAAATTGGTTCCAGCGCAAACAAACCTTTCCAAAGTGGATTTTTCAGCGGTGGGGCTGTCTTAATTTGAGCGTTATCACCACTGAGAAATTCAGCATGCAGGTAAGGGTTTCAAATGAACCAGCTGCTCGCCAGGGTTTGCAGCAAGGCCCTGAGGGGGAGGAGTTTGGAAGGATGGATAGTGTATGAGGTGCAAGGAGAGCCAACAGGTTCACTAATATGGAGCTGGAGACACTGATGGACGGTGTGGAGGACAGAAGAAGAATACCGTTTCCTGAGGACTGCCAGTACATAATGCATGGAGAGAGATTGCAGGGGGGCTGCCAGGTACCTCCATATATGTGAGGACGCACCCTCCCAGGAGAGTGCTGGCCAGTCTGCACCCGGCCCTTCCAGGCCAGGTTTCGTGGGCATCCTAGCAGGACAGCTGTAGGTCCCAGACAACAACCTCAGCAGCCTACCTGGACCCACAGGGATGACAGTTAGGCGTGGTATTAGGATATTCACACATAACAGGCGTTATAGTGAGATGCACAGGGGGTGAAAAATGATAACAGTGTTATATTGTTCTTCATGGTCTATTTTTGTAGTGATTTGGAAAATTGGAGGAACCTTTATTTTTGGCACATATATCTGGCCAGGTTTTCACCTGGGAGTGGGCAATTCTGCTTTGAGGCTCTCATTGGGGTGGCCATTGAAAGTGGGAGCTGAAGGGTCATGTGTGGATGGGATTATCTGAAGCGAGCAGCTATGAGACGCAGCTGCATCTCCCTTCCAGGGTGGCGATGGGACGATGGCTCCTAGCTCTGGGGCGACGGGGATTCTCCTCCCCCTCCTCCTGCATCTCCTCCTCCTCCTCCTCTGCCTCCTACGCCTCCTTCTCCTCATCCTCTGCCTCCTGCGCCTCCTTCTCCTCAGGTGGTACTGCCGGCTCGACCTCCAGCGGCTGTCCCCGCATGATGGCCAGGTTGTGCAGCATGCAGCAGACCACGACGATGATGGAGACCCGTTGAGGAGAGTACGGCAAGGTGCCACCAGAGCGGTCCAGGCACCGGAACCTCTGCTTAAGGATGCCTACGCACTGCTCAATGATGCATCTGGTGGCACAACGAGCATCATTGTATGCATGCTCTGGCACTGTCCTGGGGTTTCACAGTGGAGTGAGCAGCCAAGTGCCCAGGGGATATCCTTTGTCCCCAAGCAGCCAACTGCAATCCTGATTCGGGCCAGTGAAGACAGCGGACACACTGGCCTGGCACAGAATGAACGAATCATGGCTGCTGCCTGGGTGCCTTGCATCAACTGTCAGGATCCGACGCTGGTGGTCACTCACGAGTTGGATGTTCAGAGAGTGGAAGCCTTTGCGATTGACAAAGATCTCGGGGGGATGATGTGGAGCCCTCAGCCCAATGTATGTGCAGTCAATGGCACCCTGCACCCTCGGGAAGCCTGCCATTCTGGCAAATCCGGCCTGCCGCTCCACCTGTTTGTCCCTTGTCATCGGGAAGGAGGTGCACTGGACCCTTCTCCTCTACAGTGCATCTGTGATCTGCCAGATGCACCAATGTGCGGAGAATTGAGAGACGTTGCCAATGTCTGCAGTGGTTGGCTGGAAAGACCCTGTTGCGTAAAAATTCAAGGCGATGATGACCTTGGTCTCCATGGTGAGGGCGGTCCTGAGTCATGTCCGAGGCTGCAGATCTTCTCGCAGGACAGTGCAGAGTTCCCTCAATACTTCCATCCAAAATCGTAGCCTTTGCAAGCATTGCTCATCACTGAGCTGGAGGAAGGAGAACTGAGGTCTGTAGACCCTTTGAGGGTATGGCCTCCTTCTCCCACGTCTGTGTTGGCCACCTTCCCTGGCAGCTGGCCATCTCCCTGGTCCTGGAACTCGCTGCCTGGAAGAATAGTGGATGCAGAAACCCTCACCATTTTTAAGAGATGGTTGGATGGGCACTTAAAGTGCAGTAACCTGCAGAGTTACGGACCTAGGGCTGGTAATTGGGATTAGACTGGATGACCTTTCGTTGGACGGAACAGGTATAATGGTAAGTGCTGCAGAGAATAGAATACGGCCAGGGTGATCTCCTGACTAGTTTCGATCGCCTGGATGGGTCGGAGAGGAATTTTCCCAGATTTTTTCTCCCTAAATTGGCCTGGGTTTTTATCTGGTTTTTGCCTCTCCCAGGAGATCACATGGCTCCAGTTGGGGTGGAGTGTAGAACGTTTCAGTATAAGGAGTGTTGCAGTTGTGTGAGGTGGACTGGTTTGGGCTGGGTGCTTTTTGCCCTACCATCATTGTCCATAGGTTTATATGTAACCTTTAGGGCTGCTGACCAAGGGCCGTGCGGCTCTTTGTCGGCCGACGCAGACACGATGGGCTGAAATGGCCTCCTTCTGCGCTGTAAGTTTCTAGGGGCTAGACTTTCCACCACATCGCCCATATCGCGGCCATATATCACCCAAAATGGCCTTTCATTGGCCATTTTGACAAAAAAGTGGAAATTCAGGCTGGATAATTGCCGAAAAATTATCCCACGACTTTTGGCTCACATCGCCGAGCTGATCGGCGAGGTGATTGCCCGCACATCGCCGAACCCAACTTTCGGCACATCGACAGGATGATCGCTCGCCGAGAACATCGCTGGACAATAGTTGCTTTTGCCTGGCCTTCCTCACTGAACTCCCCACTATGGACGCCATTTTGAACATTGGAGGAAGGGAGAAGGCTGCCAAAAACAAGGGGCTTTTAACATCCTTTTACTCATAGATCCACTCACATTTATACTTATATTTATATTTAAATCTACAACAGTTGCACTAATGTTTTAATTTAACTTTACTTACGTTATTAAAAGTTAATGCACAACAATTGTAAGATTCAACAACATTTTATTATTAACAATTTCAATTTTAAACACCCCCCCACCCATCCACCCCTCCCCCCCATACCCACCCACCCCGCGCCCCCCCCCACCCATCCACCCCTCCCCCCCATACCCACCCACCCCGCGCCCCCCCCACCCATCCACCCCTCCCCCACTGCACCCACCCAGCCCCCCTACCCCCGCAACAGCAACAGTAACAAGAAGAACAACAAGGAAATCATGAACAATAACACCCCCTCTCCCTTCCTGCAGCCACGTTACCCTCCAGATCCTGGACCCCACAGACCCCTGTGACCTAGCCCCACCTGCCCGTTTTGGTCCCGCCGGCGTGCAGCGGGCAATGGCAAGACTTCCTACCATGGTGGGGGTGATAGTGGCACGATCGGCTGTTGGGGAAGATGAAGCACGGGTATGGGCATCGTCTTCCAAGTCAGAAGGAAGTGCTTCCTCCTGACTCGCTTGTGTGCTGGGGGTTGTGCTTCGATCGATCACGGCACCTTGGGGTGCAGCACCGAGCTCAGCCAGCAACACGTACCGCAATGCATTGGTGCCGGCGGTCTGCGCACGCATCTCCTCCAGCGTCAGCTGCATTGCCTCCGCTTGGGCAGCAGACACCCGGGAAAATTCCCGCGCAAACTGCTGGAGATGCTCGCGATTTATCGCGACCGTCTCCTCGCACAGGGAGATCAAGCCCTCTATCCGATCGACCATTGCAGGCGAGTGCTGAGCTCGCTGACCCGACCTCCCTGGGGTCGGCGCACGCACTATAACGCGCCTTGGCGATGCCGCTCGGCGCCTGGTCCCGGTGCCTCTTCAGTCGCAATAGCAACTTCCACGGTGGCCGCAGGTTCATCCCCCTCTGTGGCTTCCTCCATTTCTTCCTCCTCCTCCTCCTCTGGCTCGGTTGTATCCCCCTCCTCCTCCTGTGCGGCCTCCACTTGTGCCTCTGGTTGACCTTCAAAGCACAATTGAGCCTACTGAACTTATTAGAACAGAAGGGTACACATTACCGACAAGACTTTACATATTAATGTATCATGTGGATTTAACTGCCCCAGAAAACCTGTCACAGCTGCATCAGCCGCAGATGGACACAGGGGTTTATGGGGACAGTTGGCCAGATGACCTTCCCCTGTTTTTATTGCTTATGTTCTTATGTTGTCAACCTGAGAGTAGCACAAAGGCTGCATTCATGACATGACATGACATGACATCATCCATGCATTGCATTTTAATTAAATTATGTTACATTACTTTAAAACTGTTTCACACATTACTCACGCGACGCATGGGAGGGTCCTGCAACACCACGGGTGGTAGCCGAGCGGCTGGTGGTCCCCACCAGTGCTGTCGCCCGTTCCTCCAGCTCACTTAAAGCCTACATGTAAGGAGGACCCCCACCGGTGCACCTCCGCTGCGCCCTGTTGTTAGATATCTTCTTCTGCAAATATGAAAAGAGCATGGCATAAGCTAATTGACTAGGTAGTTTCATGGAAAGACAACAGCTTCAAATGTTACATGCAAATGAGATCCACAATTGATGCATGGTTATAACAAAGATCAGCGTGTTTTGAATCTACATATGTAAATATGCGTATGTATGTATGTATGTAAGAATTTACAAAATGTAATTCAATCTAGGAGATTTACTATTACAGTTTTAATTACAATCTTCATCAATACAATATAAAATATGTAATTACTCTAGCAGACGCTACAAGGCTGTTCCAGCGCTTCCGGCACTGGTTGGGCCCCCTCGCCTCCTGGGACACCGAGGAGACGACGTCCGCAATCTCGGACCACAGCTTCCTGTACGCCCAGGGTGGCGGTTTGCCCTTAGCATCCTGGGTAAGTTCTGCCCACCTGGAGTGGACCTCCTCGACGAGCGCCTCGTTGGTCTCATCCAAATACGGCTTTGTCCTTTTCCGACCCTTGGACGATGATGGTGATGACATCTCTACAATTTATCCAAATCTCCAACTCTCCAAAGGCAAAAAACACTTTATCCAAATCTCCAATGGCAAAAGACACTTCATCCAAATCTCCAATGGCAAAAAACACTTTATCCAAATCTCCAATGGCAAAAAACACTTTATCCAAATCTCCAATGGCAAAAAACACTTTATCCAAATCTCCAATGGCAAAAAGCACTTTATCCAAATCTCCAACGGCATAAAACACTTTATCGAACTCGACAATGGCATAAAATACTTTATCCAAATCTACAATGGCAAAAAACTCAACAAAACTCCACAAATCTCCTCCCTCCAATTCCAACAACTCTCTCCTTTATCTCTCCTCTCTCTCTCCCCAACAACCTTCTGCACATGTGTGGTTGACCCCTGACCTCCCGAAATGCACAAAATGCTGTCAACTGGAAAAAAATTGTAAAAAGCGCATGCGTAGAAGGCCGCTGCTAGGGAAGATTTTGCGTTCCACATTGCTGGTCATTCGTTGGGCAAGCGTCACATCACTGACCTTTTTGCATCGCCCATTTGACATTGCTGGCCTATCATCGAGTGGAAAATCGCCATCCAAAAAATGGGCGATGAGCCAGCGATCAGCAAGGCTGGGACATTGAACATCGCTGGAACATCGCCCATTTTTTGGGTGATAGACAGCAAAGTGGAAGGTCTAGAGCTATGTTTCTATGTTTCTATGATTTCTCATTCTCGGGCTCCTGTGGAAAGGCTCCTCTTCCAGTATTTGGAGGGGGGGTGCGGAGGCAGCATCCCTCACCCTCCTCCAGATGCTATCTCCCTCCTGACCACCCTCTCTAGCTGCAGGTCAGCGCACGTCTGCATGCCCTTCTCTCTGTTGTGCAGGAGGATGCTGCCTCCCTTGCCCGCTGCCTCTCTGCACAGTGCTGATGGCGACGCCTTCTCCTATGCCACCCTGCTTCTCACCAGGTATACGAGGTGTCACCCTCCCAACACTGACCCATCCTCAGGGTGAACCCTAACAAGCAGGTCTCTGCTGCACACAATGAGGCCTACAGGCCTCCACTAAATAGTCAGCAGGTTTAATGGTATTAGTGAAGCCAAACCTGGAATACTGCGTGCAGTTTTGGTTTCCATATTTACGAAAGGATATACTTGCTTTGGAGGCAGTTCAGAGCAGGTTCACTAGGTTGATTCTGGAGATGAGGGGGTTGACTTATGAGGAAAGGTTGAGTAGGTTGGGACTCTGCTCATTGGAATTCAGAAGAATGAGAGATGATCTTATCGAAACGTATAAGATTATGAGGGGGCTTGACAAGGTGGATGCAGAGAGGATGTTTCCACTGATGGGGGAGACTAGAACTAGAGGGCATGATCTTAGAATAAGAGATGAGGAGAAATTTCTTCTCTCAGAGGGTTGTAAATCTGTGGAATTCGCTGCCTCAGAGAGGTGTGGACGCTGGGATATTGAATAAATTTAAGACAGAAATAGACAGTTTCTTAAACGATAAGGGAATAAGGAGTTATGGGGAGCGGGCAGGGAAGTGGACCTGAGTTCATGATCAGATCAGCCATGATCATATTAAATGGCGGAGCAGGCTCGAGGGGCCATATGGCCTACTCCTGCTCCTTTTTCTTATGTTCTTATGAAGCAACAACAATCACTACAACGTATTACACTTTAAATTCAATTTAAAACTTAATTCAACTATTTTCCTGCCAAAGGGCCCCGATCCCAGCAACACTCCAGCTCCAGCAGTGTTGCGTTCGAGCACCAACTCGAAAACCTGGCGGGGACACTGCCTGAAGAACTCCTACCTTTTTATAGCCGAAAATCCAGGTGGTGTCCGTTTTCCAGCGGCCCGGCTGCTGCTTCCCTCACCGCACAAAACTTCTCCTTCACTCCGGCTTCACCCCTTCCATTTCCGGCGGAAGTGCACACCGCTCAAAGCCCCCCCCCCGAGCTGAATATGGCTCGGGGATGGTGAATTACGGCCCCATTATCTGGTGATTTATGTGGGAGCTTGCTGTGCGCAACTTGGCTGCCATGTTTCCTACATTACAACAGTAACTACACTTCAAAAGTACTTCATCGACTGTGAAGCATTTTGGATGCCCTTAGGTCATGTAAGGCATTGTATAAATGCAATTATTTCTTTCTATGTGACATACCATGCTGGAGAATGCATTTACTAACTGAGCCATTGAAAAGAAAAAGCAAAGAAAGACGAAGGGTCATTGACCCGAAACATTAACTCTGCTTTCTCTCCACGGATGCTGCCAGACCTACCGAGATTTCCAGCATGTTCTGTTTTTTATTCCAGATTCCAGCATCCGCAGTATTTTGCTTTTGTATTTATATAGCGCCTTTCACAGCCACGGGACATCCCAAAGTGCTTTACAGCCAATGAAGTACCTTTTGAAGTGAAGCCACTATTGTATTGTAGGAAATGCGGCAGCCAATTTGTGCACAACAAGCTCAGTGTGATAATGGCCAGCTCATCTGTTTTTTAGTGATGTTGATTGAGGGATAAATATTGGCCAGAGTACCAGGGTATAACTAGCCAGCTCTTTTTTGAAATGTGCCTATTGCAATAGGAGACAGGGCCTCGGTTTAACGTCTCATCCAAAAGACAGCACCTCCAACAGTGCAGCACTCCCTCTGCACTGCACTGGAGCATCAGCCTAGATTTTTATGCTTAAGTTGCTGGAGTGGGACTTGAGCCCACAATCTTTTGACTTCATAATGCAAGGGAGCTACCCACTGAGCCACAGCTGACACACCTATGAGACTATTGAATCACAGCAGCTCATAAGAGTATTTTTAGCCTCAACTTTCTTTGCAGTTGGAAAATTCATGTGGGCATTAACTGCTGCAAATTGGGTGTTTTATATTGAACTCTTCAAGCATAAAACTTTTTGACAGTCCAGTCTCAGATGTATTGTACTAGAGAATTCTGGAGGAATTATCCAAATAACACATTGATTTTCTGAAAGGCTTTACAAGAACCCGAATCTATTGCAGCACGCCTAGTGTAGATCAGCAAAGAAATGAAAAAGTGACGTTAATGTGAAGTTAAGGCAGATATTCACTGAAGGAAAATAACTTTCACTCTGAGCAATTATTCTGTGTGGCACAGGGAAAGGAACAGCGAGGCAGTCTAAATTGCAGAGAAAATAACTTGGGGATAGATGTCAGGAGTTCTACATTGATGGAGGGCCTCACAAGGGGGCTCTGGAACAGAAATAACCTTATTGTAAACTACTGCTTTCTGGGCAGCCACCCAGGTAAAAAGTAAAGCACTATTTTTAAAAAGGAGTTTCATTTTTGCAGGGAAAGTATGCTTTGCCAACTTCCTTTTGAAGAACTATTTACAGTTATAACTTCTAAATGGTTGATATTTTGTGTATAAACTCGAGATACAGAGGCTCAATGGATGTGCATGGAATTCCTTCTTTCCACAATTTTAAGGAAGGTCAGGTAACATTTCCATTTTCCATCCCAGCCATCCTTGTGCCATCTCTGAATGAGGCTACCAATGCTTGGCTCAGTTGGCACCACTCTTGTTTCTGAATCAAAACGTGACTCCAGGAGGCGAGCACGTAATTCAGACTGACATGTCAGTGCAACACTGAGCGAGCCGTCAAATGCTTCCAAATTGTCATAAAAATGTAACTGGCTCACGAATGTCCTTCAGGGAGGGGAACCTCCCATCCCTACTAGTCTGGCTTGCATGTGACTCCAGTCCCACACTACTCTTAATGCTCCTTAAAGTTGCCTAGCAGGACTCCTAGTTGTAAACAATTGCTGTAAAGATATAGGCATTGGCCCAGAAATCCCAGCCTCCCCGGGTCCATAGTGAGTGCAAACGGAGTGCGTACGGAGTGTGTACTGAGTGTGTACTGAGTGTGTACGGAGTGTGTACTGAGTGCATACGGAGTGCGTATGGAGTGCGTACTGAGTGCGTACGGAGTGTGTAAGGAGTGTGTACTGAGTGTGTACGGAGTATGCACTGAGTGTGTACGGAGTGTGTACTGAGTGTGTACGGACCCGGGAAGGCATCGCAAAAGCCGATTTTCAGCGCACAGTGCACAATGCGCTGAAAACCGGCTTTTCTGATCTGTCAAGCTCCAGCTGATAGAGACATAGAAACATAGAAAATAGATGCAGGAGCAGGCCATTCGGCCCTTCGAGCCTGCACCACCATTCAATATGATCATGGCTGATCATGCAACTTCAGTACCCCATCTCTGCCTTCTCTCCATACCCCTTGATCCCTTTAGCCGTCAAGGCCACATCTAACTCCCTCTTGAATATGTCCAACGAACTGGACTCAACAACTTTCTGTGGCAGAGAATTCCACAGGTTCACAACTCTCTGGGTGAAAATGTTTCTCCTCATCTCAGTCCTATATGGCTTACCCCTTATTTTTGACTGTGACCCCTGGTTCTGGACTTCCCCAACATTGGGAACATTCTTCCTGCATCTAACCTGTCCAATCCCGTCAGAATTTTATATGTTTCTATGAGATCCCCTCTCATTCTTCTAAATTCCAGTGAATATAAGCCTAGCCGATCCTGTTGTAAGGGGTGGTGTGTGGGGTCAGTTTGCCTTCCTGACCAGAGCGGTTGCGAGGCGCTCCCACTCCCTGGTTCTCGAGTCTGGATTTATTAATCAGGGTGTGATAAAGTACAGCAGACAACTGTTTTGTACAAAGAAGGTATGGGTTTTATTCAAGAAAGCAATTAACACAAATACACTCCAGTAAAACTGTAAAATCTTACAAAAAGGTTCTAAACAATGGGGGATACTTTATTACAGGTAATAAACACAACAGAAATACCTCCCACCTCCCACTTACTCTCTAACTAGGTCAAAATCTAGGGCTTCAGGGATTCATGCTCACCAGATCCTTTCCTTTGACAGCTAGGGCTGTTTCGCGGTTTCGGGGTTCTTTGGTTATAGCCGGTTTGCCTTGCCGAACCCCGGACGTGGTAGAAGATCTCTGCTGCGTATTGAAGCCAGTTGAGGCGAGTTCTTTTCTCTGATGTCGCGAAATTTCTTCCTGCGTTTTCTCACCGTGTGCGCTCCATCTTGTTGTTCCGAAGTGAAGGTCAGAATAGTTTCTTCCCCTCTGTCATCCTGGTACGATAGGCCCTCAGTTTATACTCTGAGAGGCTGCTTAATCTTTGCGCCAAATCTAATTTTTCTTGTGTTTAAGTCTTGCTGCGAAGCCAGCTGAAACTTGATTAAGAATGTGTCAATTGTTGGAATTATCTTTTGGTTTCGAGTCGCAATTGTTAAAGTTAGTTTCTGGTGTCGAGTTGTCTGCCTGGGTCCGAGCTTCCTATGCAGGCCGGAAAGGTGATTAGCATTGGATGGGTTCTGTGCTTGGACTGAAACTGTACTTCCTCGGATCGATTGTTGAAATGTAAATATCTTCTAGGGGGCAAGTTTGAGGGTAAACAGTTCCCCAGGCAATTTGATTAGCTCCAATATCCCCACACAGCTTGATTAGCTCCAATATCCAAATTGGCTTTTCAGAGGTAGAACCCACCCCTGGCCTTGCAGCCCTTTTCTCACAGACCCAACATGCACCTTTTTAAAATCCCAAACTTAAAACTCATAGATTTCTTCATTGGGCATTTTAGGATCCCAAACTTTCTGCTTAATAGTCCCAAATCGAAATTCCTTTTCAGTGAGTCCAAACACTGGGGGTTTTCCACGAATTTTGGAATCTTACACCGTCTTTCCTCATATGTCTGTCCTGCCATCCCTGGAATTAGTCTGGTGAACCTTCGCTGCACTTCCTCAATAGCAAGAATGTCCTTCCTCAGATTAGGAGACCAAAACTGAACACAATACTCAAGGTGTGGCCTCACCAAGGCCCTGTACAACTGCAGTAAGACCTCCCTGCTCCAATACTCAAATCCCCTCGCTATGAAGGCCAGCATGCCATTTGCTTTCTTTACTGCCTGCTGTATCTGCATGCCAACCTCCAATGACTGATGTACCATGACACCCAGGTCTTGTTGCACCTCCCCTTTTACTAATCTGTCACCATTCAGATAATAATCTGCCTTCCTGTTTTTGCCATCAAAGTGGATAACCTCATATTTATCCACATTATACTGCATCTGCCATGCATTTTCCCATTCACCGAACTGTCCAAGTCCCCCTGCAGCCTCTTAGCATCCTCCTCGCAGCTCGCACTGCCACCCAGCTTAGTGTCATCTGCAAACTTGGAGATATTACATTCAATTCCTTTGTGTAAATCATTCATGTATGTTGTAAACAAGTCCCAGCACTGAACCCTGTGGTACCCCACTAGTCACTGTCTGCCATTCTGAAAAGGACCTGTTTATTCCCACTCTTTGCTTCCTGTCTGCCAACCAGTTCTCTATTCACGTCAATACATTACCCCCAATACCATGTGCTTTAATTTTGCACACTAATCTCTTGTGTGGGATCTTGTCAAAAGCCTTTTGAAAGTCCAAATACACCACATCCACTGGTTCTCCCTTATCTACTCTACTAGTTGCATCTTCAAAAAACTCTAGAAGATTTGTCAAGCATGCTTTCCCTTTCATAAATCCATGCTGACTTGGACCGATCCTGTCACTGCTTTCCAGATGCGCTGCTATTGCATCTTTAATAATTGATTCCAGCATTTTCCCCGCCACTGATGTCAGGCTAACCGATCTATAATTCCCTGTTTTCACTCTCCCTCCTTTTTTAAAAAGTGGGGTTACATTAGCTACCCTCCAATCCATAGGAACAGAACCAGAGTCCATGGAATGTTGGAAAATGACCATCTACTATTTCTAGGGCCACTTCCTTAAATACTCTGGGATACAGGCTATCAGGCCCTGGGGATTTATCGGCCTTCAGTCCCTTCAATTTCTCTAACACCCTTTCCTGATTAATAAGGATTTCCCTCAGTTCCCCTTTCTTGCTAGACCCTCGGTCCCCTATTATTTTTGGGAGGTTATTTGTGTCTTCCTTAGTGAAGACAGAACCAAAGTATTTGTTCAATTGGTCTGCCATTTCCTTGTTCCCCATTATGAATGCACCTGATTCTGACTGCAAGGGCCCTCCATTAGTCTTCACTAATCTTTTTCTCTTCACATATCTATAGAAGCTTTTGCAGTCAGTTTTTATGTTTCCTGCAAGCTTACTCTCATACTCTATTTTCCCCCTCCTAATTAAACCCTTAGTCCTCCTCTGCTGAATTCTAAATTTCTCCCAGTCCTCAGGTTTGCTGCTTTTTCTGGCCAATTTATATGCTTCTTCCTTGGAATTTAACACTTTCGCTAATTTCCCTTGTTAGCCACGGTTGAGCCACCTTCCCTTTTTTATTGTTATGCCACACAGGGATGTACAATTGTTGTAGTTCATCCATGTGATATTTAAATGTCTGCCATTGACTATCCACTGTCAACCCTTTAAGTATCATTCGCCTGTCTATCCTAGCCAATTCACGTCTCATACTGTCGAAGTTTCCTTTCTTTAAGTTCAGGACCCTAGTCTCTGAATTAACTGTGTCACTCTCCATCTTAATGAAGAATTCTACCATCTTATGGTCACTCTTCCCCCAAGGGGCCCCGCACGACCAGTTTGCTAATTAATCCTCTCTCATTACACAAGACCCCGTCTAGGATGGCCTGCTCGCTAGTTGGTTCCTCGACATATTGGTCTAGAAACCCATCCCTTACACACTTAAGGAAATCCTCCTCCACCGTATTTCTACCAGTTTGGTTAGCCCAATCAATATGTAAATTAAAGTCACCCATGATAATCGCTGTACCCTTATTGCATGCGTCCCTAATTTCCTGTTTGATGCCATTCCCGACCTCCCTACTACTGTTTGGTGGTCTGTACACAACTCCCACTAACGTTTTCTGCCCTTTGGTGTTTCGCAGCTCTACCCATATAGATTCCACATCATCCACGCTAATGTCCTTCCTGCATTAATTGCCTCTTTAACCAGTAATGCTACCCCACCTCCTTTTCCTTCCTGTCTGTCCTTCCTGAATATTGAATACCCCTGGATGTTGAGTTCCCAGCCTTGGTTACCATGGAGCCATGTCTCCGTAATCCCAATTACGTCATATCCATTAATAGCTATCTGAGCAGTCAATTCATCCACCTTATTACGAATGCTCCTCGCATTGAGACTCCGAGCCTTCAGGCTTGTTTTTTTAACAGTCTTTGTCCTTTTAGAATTATTTTGTAATCTGGCCCCTTTTGATTTTTGCTCTTGATTTCTCTGCCCTCCACACTTGCTTTTCTCCTTCCTTTCTTTTGTTTCTACCCCCATTTTACTTCGTTCTGCCTCCCTGCATAGGTTCCCATCCCCCTGCCATTTTAGTTTAAACCCTCCCCAACAGCACTAGCAAACACTCCACCTAGGACATTGGTTCCGGTCTTGCCCAGGTGCAGAACTAGTTCCAATGCCCCAGGAACTTGAATCCCTCCCTCTTGCACCATCGATGGAGGGGGTGCAGCGCATATTCATCAGAATGATACCAGGAATAAAAGATAGAAATGATGAGGTCATATTACACAGACTAGGCTTGTATTCCCTCGTGTATAGAGCATCGAGGGGCAATATAATTGAGATGTTTAAGATGATTAAAGGAGTTAATAGGGTATCATAGAATCACAGAAACTTACATCATCGGAGGAGGCCATTTGGCCCATCATGCCTGTGCTGGCTCTGTGAAAAAACAGTCATGCTGAGTAGACAGAGAGAAACGATTTTCTCTGTTGAGAGAGTCCAGAACAAGGGGTCATAACCTTAAAATTAGAGCTCGGCCGTTCAGAAGTGATGTCAGGAAGCACTTCTTCACACAAAAGGTTGTGGAAATTTGGAACTCTCTTCCCCAATAAGCTCTTGAGGCTAGGTCATTGAAAATTTCAAATCTGTGATTGATAGATTTTTGTTAGATTAGGGTGTTAATGTTTATGGAACCAAGGTGGGTAAACGGTGTAAAATGGTCGCCGCGTTGCAGCCCGATGGCCGCCCCGACCCAAATTCAGGTTGGGGATTTTTCGGCCCGTCCCCACTTATGCGCTGCACTGCCGCACTCCCTCACCTGCAGAATACTCTGACCCATATTTAGGGAAAACAATACTTGCCCCACCGCACAGTGCCCCCGACAACTTTCTCTGTCAGTGCACCTTCTCCTCACTGTGTGCGGCCGGCAGCAAGGCGGCCCGTCACTGCCGCGGCCGCCATGTTGTTATTTTTGGCGGTTGACTTCCCGATCAGCCGGCAAAATATTCTCCCCGGGTTTGGCAGGGCCACCAATGGGCAGCCTGTGCCCCCTCTTTTGGGTACCAGGCCGCTAGCCCAGCCAAAATCCTCCCTTGTGGCCCATTGCCCGAAGAAATAATTGCCACATTCTCTCCAATTCTGCAGCGGGAGCAGGACTTCCACGCTGGGGGCTAAAATTCCCTGCCCCAGAAGGTTACCGCCCCCAAGATGGGAGCCTGTGCGGGAAGGCAGAGGGAAGATGAGGGGAGATGGGGGAAGGGGGTGGAGGGGAGAATGGTGGAGGTGGGGGCTGGAGAAACCCAGGGCGGGGGACAGGAGGGGCCACATTGCAGCGAAGGTCTGGGGAGGGCGAAGTGTGTTGGAGGGGCGGGCCTGGGGGCTCTGTGCCTCGGTGCGGGGAATGTTCGGAGTGGGGTGGACGGGTTGACTGCGCAGATGGCGGTTGGTGGATGTGGTGTGGTTGGCGTCGCGGGGGCGTGGCTCCGGGGTGGTCGGGGCTGGGGGCTCGACATCCGGGGGTGTTCGGCATTTGGGAAGGATTCTGACAGGACGGGGCGGGTTGGGTGCAGGGGGAATGTTCCCGGTGTTGGGTGGGTCCGGAGCCGGGGGGGTGGCACGCTCTTGGGATGGGGGTTGGGCTGTTTGGGGCTGGGATTGGGAGAGACTTCATCACTCGGGGAGTTGTTGGCCTGTGGGGTTCCTTGCCGCGGAGAGTTGTTGATGCCAATTCATTGGATGTGTTCGGGAGGGAGTTGGATGTGGTCCTTGTGGCTGGGGGGGTCGGGGGGTGTGGAGGGGGCGTGGGAGGGGAGGTGCTGGGGTGGGTGATCAGCCATGATCTTGTTGAATGGCGGTGCAGGCTCGAAGGGCTGAATGGCCTACTCCTGCACCTATTTTCTATGTTTCTATGTTTCTATGACACACACGCGCTGTAACGTCACCACTGCTCTGCCGCTGGGTGGTTTTATGAAAGGGAAATCATGTTTGCCAAATTTGCTGGAGTTCTTTGATGATGTAACGAACAGGGTGGATAAGGGAAAACCAGTGAATGCGGTGTATTTGGATTTCCAGAAGGCATTCGATAAGGTGCCGCATAAAAGGTTACTGCACAAAATAAAAGCTCATGGGGTTGGGGGCAATATATCAGCATGGATATAGGATTGGTTAGCTCACAGAAAACAGAGAGTCGGGATAAATGGGTAATTTTCCGGTTGGCAAACATTGCCTAGTAGGGTCGGCAGGGATCAGTGCTGGGGCCTCAACTATTTACAATCTATATTAATGACTTGGATGAAGGGACCGAGTGTAATGTAGCCAAGTTTGCTGATGATACAAAGATGGGTGGGAAAGCAAATTGCGAAGAAGACACAAAAAATCTGCAAAGGGATATAGATAGGCTAACTGAGTGGGCAAATATTTGGCAGATGGAGTATAATGTGGGAAAATGTGAGGTTATCCACTTTGACAGAAATAATAGAAAAGCAAATTATAATTTAAATGGAGAAAAATTGCAAAGTGTTGCAGTACAGAGGGATCTGGGGGTACTTGTGCATGAAACACCAAAACGTTAGTATGCAGGTACAGCAAGTAATCAGGAAGGCAAATGGAATGTTGGCCTTTATTGCAAGGGCAATAGAGTATAAAAGCAGAGAAGTCCTGCTACAACTGTACAGGGTATTGGTGAGGACACACCTGGAGTATTGCTTACAGTTTTGGTCTCCATATTTAAGGAAGGATATACTTGCTTTGGAGGCTGTTCAGAGAAGGTTCACCAGGTTGATTCCGGAGATGAGGGGGTTGAGTTATGAGGATAGGTTGAGTTGTTTGGGCCTATACTCATTGGAGTTCAGAAGAATGAGAGGTGATCTTATTGAAACATATAAGATAATGAGGGGGCTCGACAAGGTAGATGCAGAGAGGATATTTCCACTCATAGGGGAAACTAAAACTAGGGGACATAGTCTTAGAATAAGGGGCCGCCCATTTAAAACTGAGCTGAGGAGAAATTTCTTCTCTCAGAGGATTGTAAATCTATGGAATTCTCTGCCCCAGAGAACTGTGGAGGCTAGGTCATTGAATATATTTAAGGTGGAGATAGACAGATTTTTGAGCGATAAGGGAATAAAGGGTTATGGGGAGCGGGCAGGGAAGTGGAGCTGAGTCCATGATCAGATCAGCCATGATCTAACTGAATGGTGGAGCAGGCTCGAGGGGCCACATGCCTACTCCTGCTTCTATTTCTTATGTTCTTATGTTAAAGCATGCTTCAATCGACAAATCTTCCAATCATTGCACTTCATGTCTATCTCAGCATTGATTGCTGCTGCAACCACAGGCGTGGACTTTTGAAGGTAAAAGTCCAATTGTCAGACTTCCTGTTCAGACACTGGCCTAGCTCGTACTATGTATGAGCTATTTTACACAAGTTTCATCCCAAAAGCGACCCCTCCCTAAACCACACCACCTTGCTAACTCTCTCTCCTCCTGTAAGATGCACCTTAAAACCTACCTCCATGACCAAGCTTTCAGTCATCTGTAATTTCTCCCTATGTGACTCGGTGTCAAATTTGGTTTTATAATACTCCGATGAACTACCTTTGAACGAATTACTACGTTAAAAGCGCGATATAAATGCAAGTTGTTGTTTCATTTTTCCATCGATATATGGAACCAATATGACCGTTCTCAATTCTGGAATCATTGCAAGGCCTTGACCAGCCACTCACTGTGTGAATACACTCCTGTACCTCACCCAGTACTGCCTGTGTGAATACTCTCCTGCACCTGACCCAGTCACTGTGTGTGTGAATACACTCCTGTACCTGACCCAGTCACTGTCTGTGTGAATACACTCCTGTTCCTGACCCAGTCACTGTCTGTGTGAATACACTCCTGTACCTGACCGAGTACTGTCTGTGTGAATACTCTCCTGTACCTGACCTAGTACTGTCTGTGTGAATACTCTCCTGTACCTGACCCAGTACTGTCTGTGTGAATACACTCCGGTACCTGACCCAGTACTGTCTGTGTGAATAAACTCCTGCACCTGACCCAGTATTGTCTGTGTGAATACTCTCCTGTACCTGACCTAGTACTGTCTGTGTGAATACTCTCCTGTACCTGACCCAGTATGTCTGTGTGAATATTCTCCTGTACCTGACCCAGTACTGTCTGTGTGAATACACTCCTGTATCTGACCCAGTACTGTCTGTGTGAATACACTCCTGTACCTGACCCAGTAATGTCTGTGTGAATACTCTCCTGTACCTGACCTAGTACTGTCTGTGTGAATACTCTCCTGTACCTTCCCAGTATGTCTGTGTGAATACACTCCTGTACCTGACCCAGTACTGTCTGTGTGAATACTCTCCTGTACCTGAACCAGTCACTGTCTGTGTGAATACTCGCCTGTACCTGACCCAATACTGTCTGTGTGAATACACTCCTGTACCTGACCCAGTCACTGTCTGTGTGAATACACTCCTGTACCTGACCCAGTACTGTCTGTGTGAATACACTCCTGTACCTGACCCAGTCACTGTCTGTGTGAATACACTCCTGTACCTGACCCAGTCACTGTCTGTGTGAATACACTCCTGTACCTGACCCAGTAACTGTCTGTGTGAATATTTTCCGATACCTGACTCAGTCACTGTCTGTGTGAATACTCTCCTGTACCTGAACCAGTCACTGTGTGTGTGAATACTCTCCTGTACCTGACACAGTCACTGTCTGTGTAAATACTCTCCTGTACCTGACCCAATACTGTCTGTGTGAATAAACTCCTGTACCTGACCCAGTCACTGTCTGTGTAAATATTCTCCTGTACCAGACCCAGTACTGTCTGTGTGAATACACTCCTGTGCCTGACCCAGTACTGTCTGTGTGAATACTCTCCTGTACCTGACCCAGTATGTCTGTGTGAATACACTCCTGTACCTGACCCAGTACTGTCTTTGTGAATACTCTCCTGTACCTGACCCAGTCACTGTCTGTGTGAATACTCTCCTGTATCTGACCCAATACTGTCTGTGTGGATACACTCCTGTACCTGACACGGTCACTGTCTGTGTGAATACTTTCCTGTACCTGACCCAGTCACTGTCTGCGTGAATACACTCCTGCACCTGAACCAATACTGTCTGTGTGAATGCACTCCTGTACCTGACCTAGTACTGTCTGTGTGAATACTCTCCTGTACCTGACCCAGTCACTGTCTGTGTGAATACACTCCTGTACCTGATCCAATACTGTCTGTGTGAATGCACTCCTGTACCTGACCCAATATTGTCTGTGTGGATACACTCCTGTACCTGACCCAGTCACTGTATGTGTGAATACACTCCTGTACCTGACCCAATACTGTCTGTGTGAATGCACTCCTGTACCTGACCCAGTCACTGTCTGTGTGAATACTCTCCTGTACCTGACCCAGTCACTGTCTGTGTGAATACTCTCCTGTACCTGACCCAGTACTGTCTGAGTGAATACTCTCCTGTACCTGACCCAGTCACTGTCTGTGTAAATACTCTCCTGTACCTGACCCAGTACTGTCTGTGTGAATACACTCCTGTACCTGACCCAGTACTGTCTGTGTGAATACTCTCCTGTACCTGATCTCGTATTGTCTGTGTGAATACTCACTTGCACCTGACCGAGTACTGTCTGTGTGAATACTCTCCTGTACCTGACCCAGTCACTGTCTGTGTGAATACACTCCTGTACCTGACCCAGCACTGTCTGTGTGAATACACTCCTGTACCTGACCCAGTCACTGTCTGTGTGAATACTCTCCTGTACCTGACCTAGTACTGTCTGTGTGAATACACTACTGTACCTGACACATTCACTGTCTGTGTGAATACTCTCCTGCACCTGACCCAGTCACTGTCTGTGTAAATACTCTCCTGTACCTGACCCAGTACTGTCTGTGTGAATACTCTCCTGTGCCTGACCTAGGACTGTCTGTGTGAATACTCTCCTGTCCCTGACCCAGTCACTGTCTGTGTGAATACACTCCTGTACCTGACCCAATCACTGTCTGTGTGAATACACTCTTGTACCTGACCCAGTACTGTCTGTGTGAATCCACTCCTGTACCTGACCTAGTCACTGTCTGTGTGAATACTCTCCTGCACCTGACCCACTCACTGTGTGAATACTCTCCTGTACCTGACCCAGTATGTCTGTGTGAATACATTCCTGTACCTGACCCAGTCACTGTCTGTGTGAATACTCTCCTGTACCTGACCTAGTACTGTCTGTGTGAATACAGTCCTGTACCTGACCCAGTCACTGTCTGTGTGAATACTCTCCAGTACCTGACCCAATACTGTCTGTGTGAATACACTCCTGTACCTTACCCAGCCACGGTCTGTGTGAATACTCTCCTGTACCTGATCTAGTACTGTCTGTGTGAATACACTCCTGTAACTGACCCAGTCACTGTCTGTGTGAATACTCTCCTGCACCTGACCCAGTACTGTCTGTGTGAATACACTCCTGCACCTGACCCAGTACTGTCTGTGTGAATACACTCCTGTACCTGACCCAGTACTGTCTGTGTGAATACTCTCCTGTACCTGACCCAGTACTGTCTGAGTGAATACTCTCCTGTACCTGACCCAGTCACTGTCTGTGTGATTACTCTTGTGTACCTGATCCAGACACTGTCTGTGTGAATACTCTCCTGCACCTGACACAGTCACTGTATGAATAGTCTCCTGTACCTGACCCAGTCACTGTGTGAATACACTCCTGTACCTGACCCAGTACTGTCTGTGTGAATATTCTCCTGTACCTGACCTAGTACTGTCTGTGTGAATACTCTCCTGTACCTGACCCAGTATGTCTGTGTGAATACATTCCTGTACCTGACCCAGTCACTGTCTGTGTGAATACTCTCCTGTACCTGACCTAGTACTGTCTGTGTGAATACACTCCTGTACCTGACCCAGTCACTGTCTGTGTGAATACTCTCCTGTACCTGACCTTGTACTGTCTGTGTGAATACATTCCTGTACCTGACCCAGTACTGTCTGTGTGAATACACTCCTGTACCTGACCCAGTACTGTCTGTGTGAATCCACTCCTGTACCTGACCTAGTCACTGTCTGTGTGAATACTCTCCTGCACCTGACCCACTCACTGTGTGAATACTCTCCTGTACCTGACCCAGTATGTCTGTGTGAATACATTCCTGTACCTGACCCAGTCACTGTCTGTGTGAATACTCTCCTGTACCTGACCTAGTACTGTCTGTGTGAATACAGTCCTGTACCTGACCCAGTCACTGCCTGTGTGAATACTCTCCAGTACCTGACCCAATACTGTCTGTGTGAATACACTCCTGTACCTTACCCAGCCACGGTCTGTGTGAATACTCTCCTGTACCTGATCTAGTACTGTCTGTGTGAATACACTCCTGTAACTGACCCAGTCACTGTCTGTGTGAATACTCTCCTGCACCTGACCCAGTACTGTCTGTGTGAATACACTCCTGCACCTGACCCAGTACTGTCTGTGTGAATACACTCCTGTACCTGACCCAGTACTGTCTGTGTGAATACTCTCCTGTACCTGACCCAGTACTGTCTGTGTGAATACACTCCTGTACCTGACCAGTCACTGTCTGTGTGAATACTCTCCTGTACCTGACCCAGTACTGTCTGAGTGAATACTCTCCTGTACCTGACCCAGTCACTGTCTGTGTGATTACTCTTGTGTACCTGATCCAGACACTGTCTGTGTGAATACTCTCCTGCACCTGACACAGTCACTGTATGAATAGTCTCCTGTACCTGACCCAGTCACTGTGTGAATACACTCCTGTACCTGACCCAGTACTGTCTGTGTGAATATTCTCCTGTACCTGACCTAGTACTGTCTGTGTGAATACTCTCCTGTACCTGACCCAGTATGTCTGTGTGAATACATTCCTGTACCTGACACAGTCACTGTCTGTGTGAATACTCTCCTGTACCTGACCTAGTACTGTCTGTGTGAATACACTCCTGTACCTGACCCAGTCACTGTCTGTGTGAATACTCTCCTGTACCTGACCTTGTACTGTCTGTGTGAATACATTCCTGTACCTGACCCAGTACTGTCTGTGTGAATACACTCCTGTACCTGACCCAGTACTGTCTGTGTGAATACACTCCTGTACCTGACCCAGTCATTGTCTGTGTGAATACTCTCCTGTACCTGACCCAGTACTGTCTGTGTGAATACACTCCTGTACCTGACCCAGTACTGTCTGTGTGAATATTCTCCTGTACCTGACCCAGTACTGTCTGAGTGAATACTCTCCTGTACCTGACACAGTCACTGTCTGTGTGATTACTCTTGTGTACCTGATCCAGACACTGTCTGTGTGAATACCCTCCTGCACCTGACCCAGTCACTGTATGAATAGTCTCCTGTACCTGACCCAGTCACTGTGTGAATACACTCCTGTACCTGACCCAGTACTGTCTGTGTGAATATTCTCCTGTACCTGACCTAGTACTGTCTGTGTGAATACTCTCCTGTACCTGACCCAGTATGTCTGTGTGAATACATTCCTGTACCTGACCCAGTCACTGTCTGTGTGAATACTCTCCTGTACCTGACCTAGTACTGTCTGTGTGAATACACTCCTGTACCTGACCCAGTCACTGTCTGTGTGAATACTCTCCTGTACCTGACCTTGTACTGTCTGTGTGAATACATTCCTGTACCTGACCCAGTACTGTCTGTGTGAATACACTCCTGTACCTGACCCAGTACTGTCTGTGTGAATATTCTCCTGTACCTGACCCAGTACTGTCTGAGTGAATACTCTCCTGTACCTGACCCAGTCACTGTCTGTGTGATTACTCTTGTGTACCTGATCCAGACACTGTCTGTGTGAATACTCTCCTGCACCTGACCCAGTCACTGTATGAATAGTCTCCTGTACCTGACCCAGTCACTGTGTGAATACACTCCTGTACCTGACCCAGTACTGTCTGTGTGAATATTCTCCTGTACCTGACCCAGTACTGTCTGTGTGAATACTCTCCTGTACCTGACCCAGTACTGTCTTTGTGAATACACTCCTGTACCTGACCCAGTACTGTCTGTGTGAATATTCTCCTGTACCTGACCCAGTACTGTCTGTGTGAATACACTCCTGTACCTGACCCAGTCACTGTCTGTGTGAATACACTCCTGTACCTGACCCAGTATGTCTGTGTGAATATTCTCCTGTACCTGACCCAGTACTGTCTGTGTGAATACACTCCTGTATCTGACCCAGTATTGTCTGTGTGAATACACTCCTGTACCTGACCCAGTAATGTCTGTGTGAATACTCTCCTGTACCTGACCTAGTACTGTCTGTGTGAATACTCTCCTGTACCTTCCCAGTCTGTCTGTGTGAATACACTCCTGTACCTGACCCAGTACTGTCTGTGTGAATACACTCCTGTACCTGACCCAGTCACTGTCTGTGTGAATACACTCCTGTACCTGACCCAGTCACTGTCTGTGTGAATACACTCCTGTACCTGACCCAGTAACTGTCTGTGTGAATATTTTCCGATACCTGACTCAGTCACTGTCTGTGTGAATACTCTCCTGTACCTGACCCAGTCACTGTCTGTGTGAATACTCTCCTGTACCTGACCCAGTCACTGTCTGTGTAAATACTCTCCTGTACCTGACCCAATACCGTCTGTGTGAATAAACTCCTGTACCTGACCCAGTCACTGTCTGTGTAAATATTCTCCTGTACCAGACCCAATACTGTCTGTGTGAATACACTCCTGTACCTGACCCAGTACTGTCTGTGTGAATACTCTCCTGTACATGACCCAGTATGTCTGTGTGAATACACTCCTGTACCTGACCCAGTACTGTCTGTGTGAATACTCTCCTGTACCTGACCCAGTCACTGTCTGTGTGAATACTCTCCTGTATCTGACCCAATACTGTCTGTGTGGATACACTCCTGTACCTGACACAGTCACTGTCTGTGTGAATACTCTCCTGCACCTGACCCAGTCACTGTATGAATAGTCTCCTGTACCTGACCCAGTCACTGTGTGAATACACTCCTGTACCTGACCCAGTACTGTCTGTGTGAATATTCTCCTGTACCTGACCTAGTACTGTCTGTGTGAATACTCTCCTGTACCTGACCCAGTATGTCTGTGTGAATACATTCCTGTACCTGACCCAGTCACTGTCTGTGTGAATACTCTCCTGTACCTGACCTAGTACTGTCTGTGTGAATACACTCCTGTACCTGACCCAGTCACTGTCTGTGTGAATACTCTCCTGTACCTGACCTTGTACTGTCTGTGTGAATACATTCCTGTACCTGACCCAGTACTGTCTGTGTGAATACACTCCTGTAGCTGACCCAGTCATTGTCTGTGTGAATACTCTCCTGTACCTGACCCAGTACTGTCTGTGTGAATACACTCCTGTACCTGACCCAGTACTGTCTGTGTGAATATTCTCCTGTACCTGACCCAGTACTGTCTGTGTGAATACACTCCTGTACCTGACCCAGTCACTGTCTGTGTGAATACACTCCTGTACCTGACCCAGTATGTCTGTGTGAATATTCTCCTGTACCTGACCCAGTACTGTCTGTGTGAATACACTCCTGTATCTGACCCAGTACTGTCTGTGTGAATACACTCCTGTACCTGACCCAGTAATGTCTGTGTGAATACTCTCCTGTACCTGACCTAGTACTGTCTGTGTGAATACTCTCCTGTACCTTCCCAGTATGTCTGTGTGAATACACTCCTGTACCTGACCCAGTACTGTCTGTGTGAATACACTCCTGTACCTGACCCAGTCACTGTCTGTGTGAATACACTCCTGTACCTGACCCAGTATGTCTGTGTGAATATTCTCCTGTACCTGACCCAGTACTGTCTGTGTGAATACACTCCTGTATCTGACCCAGTATTGTCTGTGTGAATACACTCCTGTACCTGACCCAGTAATGTCTGTGTGAATACTCTCCTGTACCTGACCTAGTACTGTCTGTGTGAATACTCTCCTGTACCTTCCCAGTATGTCTGTGTGAATACACTCCTGTACCTGACCCAGTACTGTCTGTGTGAATACTCTCCTGTACCTGAACCAGTCACTGTCTGTGTGAATACTCGCCTGTACCTGACCCAATACTGTCTGTGTGAATACACTCCTGTACCTGACCCAGTACTGTCTGTGTGAATACACTCCTGTACCTGACCCAGTCACTGTCTGTGTGAATACACTCCTGTACCTGACCCAGTCACTGTCTGTGTGAATACACTCCTGTACCTGACCCAGTAACTGTCTGTGTGAATATTTTCCGATACCTGACTCAGTCACTGTCTGTGTGAATACTCTCCTGTACCTGACCCAGTCACTGTCTGTGTGAATACTCTCCTGTACCTGACCCAGTCACTGTCTGTGTAAATACTCTCCTGTACCTGACCCAATACTGTCTGTGTGAATAAACTCCTGTACCTGACCCAGTCACTGTCTGTGTAAATATTCTCCTGTACCAGACCCAATACTGTCTGTGTGAATACACTCCTGTACCTGACCCAGTACTGTCTGTGTGAATACTCTCCTGTACCTGACCCAGTCACTGTCTGTGTGAATACTCTCCTGTATCTCACCCAATACTGTCTGTGTGGATACACTCCTGTACCTGACACAGTCACTGTCTGTGTGAATACTCTCCTGCACCTGACCCAGTCACTGTATGAATAGTCTCCTGTACCTGACCCAGTCACTGTGTGAATACACTCCTGTACCTGACCCAGTACTGTCTGTGTGAATATTCTCCTGTACCTGACCTAGTACTGTCTGTGTGAATACTCTCCTGTACCTGACCCAGTCACTGTCTGTGTGAATACTCTCCTGTAACTGACCTTGTACTGTCTGTGTGAATACATTCCTGTACCTGACCCAGTACTGTCTGTGTGAATACACTCCTGTAGCTGACCCAGTCATTGTCTGTGTGAATACTCTCCTGTACCTGACCCAGTACTGTCTGTGTGAATACACTCCTGTACCTGACCCAGTACTGTCTGTGTGAATATTCTCGTGTACCTGACCCAGTACTGTCTGTGTGAATACACTCCTGTACCTGACCCAGTACTGTCTGTGTGAATACACTCCTGTATCTGACCCAGTACTGTCTGTGTGAATACACTCCTGTACCTGACCCAGTAATGTCTGTGTGAATACTCTCCTGTACCTGACCTAGTACTGTCTGTGTGAATACTCTCCTGTACCTTCCCAGTATGTCTGTGTGAATACACTCCTGTACCTGACCCAGTACTGTCTGTGTGAATACTCTCCTGTACCTGAACCAGTCACTGTCTGTGTGAATACTCGCCTGTACCTGACCCAATACTGTCTGTGTGAATACACTCCTGTACCTGACCCAGTAATGTCTGTGTGAATACACTCCTGTACCTGACCCAGTCACTGTCTGTGTGAATACACTCCTGTACCTGACCCAGTCACTGTCTGTGTGAATACACTCCTGTACCTGACCCAGTAACTGTCTGTGTGAATATTTTCCGATACCTGACTCAGTCACTGTCTGTGTGAATACTCTCCTGTACCTGACCCAGTCACTGTCTGTGTGAATACTCTCCTGTACCTGACCCAGTCACTGTCTGTGTAAATACTCTCCTGTACCTGACCCAATACTGTCTGTGTGAATAAACTCCTGTACCTGACCCAGTCACTGTCTGTGTAAATATTCTCCTGTACCAGACCCAGTACTGTCTGTGTGAATACACTCCTGTACCTGACACAGTCACTGTCTGTGTGAATATTCTCCTGCACCTGACCCAGTCTCCGTCTGTGTAAATACTCTCCTGTACCTGACCCAGTACTGTCTGTGTGAATACTCTCCTGTACCTGATCCAGTCACTGTCTGTGTGAATACACTCCTGTACCTGACCCAGTACTGTCTGTGTGAATACACTCCTGTACCTGACCTAGTCACTGTCTGTGTGAATACTATCCTGCACCTGACCCACTCACTGTGTGAATACTCTCCTGTACCTGACCCAGTCACTGGATGAATACACTCCTGTACCTGACCCAGTACTGTCTGTGTGAATATTCTCCTGTACCTGACCTAGTACTGTCTGTGTGAATACTCTCCTGTACCTGACCCAGTATGTCTGTGTGAATACACTCCTGTACCTGACCCAATACTCTCTGTGTGAATACATTCCTGTACCTGACCCAGTCACTGTCTGTGTGAATACTCTCCAGTACCTGACCCAATACTGTCTGTGTGAATACACTCCTGTACCTGACCCAGTCACTGTCTGTGTGAATACTCTCCTGCACCTGACCCAGTACTGTCTGTGTGAATACACTCTGTACCTGACCTCGTCACTGTCTGTGTAAATATTCTCCTGTACCTGACCCAGTCATTGTCTGTGTGAATATACTCCTGCACCTGACCCAGTCACTGTCTGTGTGAATACTCTCCTGTACCTGACCCAGTACTGTCTGTGTGAATACTCTCCTGTACCTGACCCAGTCACTGTCTGTGTGAATACTCTCCTGTACCTGACCCAGTACTGTCTGTGTGAATACTCTCCTGTCCCTGACCCAGTCACTGTCTGTGTGAATAGTCTCCTGTACCTGACCCAGTACTGTCTGTGTGAATACACTCCTGCACCTGACCCAGTCACTGTCTGTGTGAATACACTCCTGTACCTGACCCAGTACTGTCTGTGTGAATACACTCCTGTACCAGACCCAGTACTGTCTGTGTGAATACTCTCCTGAACCTGACCTAGCACTGTCTGTGTGAATACTCTCCTGTACCTGACCGAGTCACTGTCTTTGTGAATGCACTCCTGTACCTGACCCAGTCACTGTCTGTGTAAATACTCTCCTGTACCTGACCCAGTACTGTCTGTGTGAATACTCTCCTGTACCTGACCCATTACTGTCTGTGTGAATACACTCCTGTACCTGACCTAGTCACTGTCTGTGTGAATGCACTCCTGTACCAGACCCAGTCACTGTCTGAGTGAATACTCTTCTGTACCTGACACAGTCACTCTCTGTGTGAATACTCTCCTGTCCCTGACCCAGTCACTGTCTGTGTACATACTCTCCTGTCCCTGACCCAGTACTGTCTGTGAGAATACTCTCCTGTACCTGACCCAGACACTGTCTGTGTAAATACTCTCCTGTACCTGACCCAGTACTGTCTGTGTGAACACACACCTGTACCTGACCCAGTCACTGTCTGTGTAAATACTCTCCTGTACCTGACCCAGTACTGTCTGTGTGAATACACTCCTGTACCTGACCCAGTACTGTCTGTGTGAATACTCTTCTGTACCTGACCTAGCACTGTCTGTGTGAATACACTCCTGTACCTGACCTTGTACTGTCTGTGTGAATACTCTCCTGTACCTGACCCAGTCACTGTCTGTGTGAATACACTCCTGTACCTGGCCCAGTCACTGTCTGTGTGAATACTCTCCTGTACCTGACCCAGTCACTGTCTGTGTAAATACTCTCCTGTACCTGACCCAGTACTGTCTGTGTGAATACTCTCCTGTACCTGACCTAGTCACTGTCTGTGTGAATACTCTCCTGTACCTGACCCAGTACTGTCTGTGTGAATACACTCCTATACCTGATCCAGTCACTGTCAGTGTGAATACTCTCCTGCACCTGACCCAGTCACTGTCTGTGTAAATACTCTCCTGTACCTGACCCAGTACTGTCTGTGTGAATACTCTCCTGTACCTGACCCATTACTGTCTGTGTGAATACACTCCTGTACCTGACCTAGTCACTGTCTGTGTGAATGCACTCCTGTACCTGACCCAGTCACTGTCTGTGTGAATACTCTCTTGTACCTGACCCAGTCACTGTCTGTGTGAATACTCTCCTGTACCTGACCCAGTCACTGTCTGTGTGAAAACACTCCTGTACCTGACCCAGTCACTGTCTGTGTGAATACTCTCCTGTACCTGACCCAGTCACTGTCTGTGTGAATACTCTCCTGCACCTGACCCACTCACTGTGTGAATACTCTCCTGTACCTGACCCAGTCACTGTGTGAATACACTCCTGTACCTGACCCAGTACTGTCTGTGTGAATATTCTCCTGTACCTGACTTAGTACTGTCTGTGTGAATACTCTCCTGTACCTGACCCAGTATGTCTGTGTGAATACATTCCTGTACCTGACCCAGTCACTGTCTGTGTGAATACTCTCCTGTACCTGACCGAGTACTGTCTGTGTGAATACACTCCTGTACCTGACCCAGTCACTGTCTGTGTGAATACTCTCCTGTACCTGACCTTGTACTGTCTGTGTGAATACACTCCTGTACCTGACACAGTCACTGTCTGTGTGAATATTCTCCTGCACCTGACCCAGTCTCCGTCTGTGTAAATACTCTCCTGTACCTGACCCAGTACTGTCTGTGTGAATACTCTCCTGTACCTGATCCAGTCACTGTCTGTGTGAATACACTCCTGTACCTGACCCAGTACTGTCTGTGTGAATACACTCCTGTACCTGACCTAATCACTGTCTGTGTAAATACTCTCCTGTACCTGACCCAATACTCTCTGTGTGAATACATTCCTGTACCTGACCCAGTCACTGTCTGTGTGAATACTCTCCAGTACCTGACCCAATACTGTCTGTGTGAAAACACTCCTGTACCTGACCCAGTCACTGTCTGTGTGAATACTCTCCTGCACCTGACCCAGTACTGTCTGTGTGAATACACTCTGTACCTGACCTAGTCACTGTCTGTGTGAATACTCTCCTGTACCTGACCCACTCACTGTGTGAATACTCTCCTGTACCTGACCCAGTCACTGCCTGTGTGAATAATCTCCTGTACCTGACCCAGTCACTATCTGTGTGAATACTCTCCTGTACCTGACCCTATCACTGTCTGTGTAAATACTCTCCTGCACCTGACCCATTACTGTCTGTGTGAATACTCTCCTGTACCTGACGCAGTCACTGTCTGTGTAAATACTCTCCTGCACCTGACCCAGTACTGTCTGTGTGAATACACTCCTGTACCTGACCCAGTCACTGTCTGTGTAAATACTCTCCTGCACCTGACCCAGTACTGTCTGTGTGAATACACTCCTGTACCTGACCCAGTACTGTCTGTGTGAATACTCTCCTGAACCTGACCTAGCACTGTCTGTGTGAATACTCTCCTGTACCTGACCTCGTACTGTCTGTGTGAATACTCTCCTGTACCTGACCCAGTCACTGTCTGTGTGAATACACTCCTGTACCTAACCCAGTACTGTCTGTGTGAATACTCTCCTGTACCTGACCCAGTACTGTCTGTGTGAATACACTCCTGTACCTGACCCAGTCACTTTCTGTGTGAATACTCTCCTGTACCTGACCCAGTCACTGTCTGTGAAAATACTCTCCTGTACCTGACCCAGTACTGCCTGTGTGAATACTCTCCTGTACCTGACCCACGACTGTCTGTGTGAATACTCTCCTGTCCCTGACCCAGTCACTGTCTGTGTGAATACTCTCCTGTCCCTGACCCAGTACTGTCTGTGTGAATACTCTCCTGTACCTGACCCAGACACTGTCTGTGTAAATACTCTCCTGTACCTGACCCAGTACTGTCTGTGTGAATACACTCCTGTACCTGACCCAGTCACTGTCTGTGTAAATACTCTCCTGTACCTGACCCAGTACTGTCTGTGTGAATACACTCCTGTACCTGACCCAGTACTGTCTGTGTGAATACTCTTCTGTACCAGACCTAGTACTCTCTGTGTGAATACTCTCCTGTACCTGACCCAGTTACTGTCTGTGTGAATACTCTCCTGTACCTGACCCAGTACTGTCTGTGTAAATACTCTCCTGTACCTGACCCAGTACTGTCTGTGTGAATACTCTCCTGCACCTGACCCAGTCACTGTGTGTGTGAAAACACTCCTGTACCTGACCCAGTACTGTCTGTGTGAATAAACTCCTGTACCTGACCCAGTATGTCTGTGTGAATACTCTCCTGTACCTGACCCAGTACTGTCTGTGTGAATACACTCCTGTACCTGACCCAGTACTGTCTGTGTGAATACACTCCTGTACCTGACCCAGTAATGTCTGTGTGACTACTCTCCTGTACCTGACCTAGTACTGTCTGTGTGAATACTCTCCTGTACCTGACCCAGTATGTCTGTGTGAATACACTCCTGTACCTGGCCCAGTAATGTCTGTGTGAATACTGTCCTGCACCTGACCCAGTCACTGTCTGTGTGAATACTCTCCTGTACCTGACCCAGTACTGTCTGTGTGAATACTCTCCTGTCCCTGACCCAGTCACTGTCTGTGTGAATACTCTCCTGTACCTGACCCAGACACTGTCTGTGTAAATACTCTCCTGTACCTGACCCAGTACTGTCTGTGTGAATACACTCCTGTACCTGACCGAGTCACTGTGTGTGTAAATACTCTCCTGCACCTGACCCAGTACTGTCTGTGTGAATACACTCCTGTACCTGACCCAGTATTGTCTGTGTGAATACTCTACTGTACCTGACCTAGCACTGTCTGTGTGAATACTCTCCTGTACCTGACCCAGTCACTGTCTGTGTGAATACACTCCTGTACCTGACCCAGTACTGTCTGTGTGAATACTCTCCTGTACCTGACCCAGTCTCTGTCTGTGTAAATACTCTCCTGTACCTGACCCAGTACTGTCTGTGTGAATACTCTCCTGCACCTGACCCAGTCACTGTCTGTGTGAATACACTCCTGTACCTGACCTAGTACTGTCTGTGTGAATACTCTCCTGTACCTGACCCAGTCTCTGTCTGTGTAAATACTCTCCTGTACCTGACCCAGTACTGTCTGTGTGAATACTCTCCTGTAACTGACCCAGTACTGTCTGTGTGAATACTCTCCTGCACCTGCCCCAGTCACTGTCTTTGTGAATACACTCCTGTACCTGACCCAGTCACTGTCTGTGTGAATACACTCC
This sequence comes from Pristiophorus japonicus, assembly GCF_044704955.1. Lineage (NCBI taxonomy): Eukaryota > Metazoa > Chordata > Chondrichthyes > Pristiophoridae > Pristiophorus > Pristiophorus japonicus. The sequence goes on from NC_091997.1 coordinate 46,768,050, forward strand.
TGTTCCTGACCCAGTCACTGTCTGTATGAATACACTCCTGTACCTGACCCAGTAATGTCTGTGTGAATACACTCCTGCACCTGACCCAGTACTGTCTGTGTGAATAAACTCCTGTACCTGACCCAGTATGTCTGTGTGAATACTCTCCTGTACCTGACCCAGTACTGTCTGTGTGAATACACTCCTGTACCTGACCCAGTACTGTCTGTGTGAATACACTCCTGTACCTGACCCAGTATTGTCTGTGTGACTACTCTCCTGTACCTGACCTAGTACTGTCTGTGTGAATACTCTCCTGTACCTGACCCAGTATGTCTGTGTGAATACACTCCTGTACCTGGCCCAGTAATGTCTGTGTGAATACTGTCCTGTACCTGACCCAGTCACTGTCTGTGTGAATACTCTCCTCTACCTGACCCAGTACTGTCTGTGTGAATACTCTCCTGTCCCTGACCCAGTCACTGTCTGTGTGAATACTCTCCTGTACCTGACCCAGTCACTGTCTGTGTAAATACTCTCCTGTACCTGACACAGTACTATCTGTGTAAATACACTCCTGTACCTGACCCAGTCATTGTCTGTGTGAATATACTCCTGTACCCGACCCAGTCACTGTCTGTGTGAATACTCTCCTCTACCTGACCCAGTACTGTCTGTGTGAATACTCTCCTGTACCTGACCCAGTCACTGTCTGTGTGATTACTCTCCTGTACCTGACCTAGTCACTGTCTGTGTGAATACTCTCCTGTACCTGACCCAGTACTTTCTGTGTGAATACTCTCCTGTACCTGATCCAGTCACTGTCTGTGTGAATACTCTCCTGTACCTGACCCAGTATTGTCTGTGTGAATACTCTCCTGTACCTGACCCAGTCACTGTCTGTGTGAATACTCTCCTGTACCTGACCCAGTACTGTCTGTGTGAATACACTCCTGTACCTGACCCAGTACTGTCTGTGTGAATATTCTCCTGTACCTGACCCAGTACTGTCTGTTTGAATACACTCCTGTACCTGACCTAGTCACTGTCTGTGTGATTACTCTCCTGTACCTGACCCACTCACTGTGTGAATACTCTCCTGTACCTGACCCAGTCACTGTCTGTGTGAATACTCTTCTGTACCTGACCCAGTCACAGTCTGTGTGAATACTCTCCTGTACCTGACCCAGTCACTGTCTGTGTAAATACTCTCCTGTACCTGACCCAGTACTGTTTGTGTGAATACTCTCCTGTACCTGACCCAGACACTGTCTGTGTAAATACTCTCCTGTACCTGACCCAGTACTGTCTGTGTGAATACACTCCTGTACCTGACCGAGTCACTGTGTGTGTAAATACTCTCCTGTACCTGACCCAGTACTGTCTTTGTGAATACACTCCTGTACCTGACCCAGTACTGTCTGTGTGAATACTCTCCTGTACCTGACCTCGCACTGTCTGTGTGAATACTCTCCTGTACCTGACCCAGTCACTGTCTGTGTGAATACACTCCTGTACCTGACCCAGTACTGTCTGTGTGAATACTCTCCTGTACCTGACCCAGTCTCTGTCTGTGTAAATACTCTCCTGTACCTGACCCAGTACTGTCTGTGTGAATACTCTCCTGCACCTGACCCAGTCACTGTCTGTGTGAATACACTCCTGTACCTGACCCAGTACTGTCTGTGTGAATACTCTCCTGTACCTGACCCAGTCTCTGTCTGTGTAAATACTCTCCTGTACCTGACCCAGTACTGTCTGTGTGAATACTCTCCTGCACCTGACCCAGTCACTGTCTGTGTGAATACTCTCCTGTAACTGACCCAGTACTGTCTGTGTGAATACTCTCCTGCACCTGCCCCAGTCACTGTCTTTGTGAATACACTCCTGTACCTGACCCAGTCACTGTCTGTGTGAATACACTCCTGTTCCTGACCCAGTCACTGTCTGTGTGAATACACTCCTGTACCTGACCCAGTAATGTCTGTGTGAATACACTCCTGCACCTGACCCAGTACTGTCTGTGTGAATAAACTCCTGTACCTGACCCAGTATGTCTGTGTGAATACTCTCCTGTACCTGACCCAGTACTGTCTGTGTGAATACACTCCTGTACCTGACCCAGTACTGTCTGTGTGAATACACTCCTGTACCTGACCCAGTAATGTCTGTGTGACTACTCTCCTGTACCTGACCTAGTACTGTCTGTGTGAATACTCTCCTGTACCTGACCCAGTATGTCTGTGTGAATACACTCCTGTACCTGGCCCAGTAATGTCTGTGTGAATACTGTCCTGCACCTGACCCAGTCACTGTCTGTGTGAATACTCTCCTGTACCTGACCCAGTACTGTCTGTGTGAATACTCTCCTGTCCCTGACCCAGTCACTGTCTGTGTGAATACTCTCCTGTACCTGACCCAGACACTGTCTGTGTAAATACTCTCCTGTACCTGACCCAGTACTGTCTGTGTGAATACACTCCTGTACCTGACCGAGTCACTGTGTGTGTAAATACTCTCCTGCACCTGACCCAGTACTGTCTGTGTGAATACACTCCTGTACCTGACCCAGTATTGTCTGTGTGAATACTCTACTGTACCTGACCTAGCACTGTCTGTGTGAATACTCTCCTGTACCTGACCCAGTCACTGTCTGTGTGAATACACTCCTGTACCTGACCCAGTACTGTCTGTGTGAATACTCTCCTGTACCTGACCCAGTAATGTCTGTGTGAATACACTCCTGCACCTGACCCAGTACTGTCTGTGTGAATAAATGCCTGTACCTGACCCAGTATGTCTGTGTGAATACTCTCCTGTACCTGACCCAGTACTGTCTGTGTGAATACACTCCTGTACCTGACCCAGTACTGTCTGTGTGAATACACTCCTGTACCTGACCCAGTAATGTCTGTGTGACTACTCTCCTGTACCTGACCTAGTACTGTCTGTGTGAATACTCTCCTGTACCTGACCCAGTATGTCTGTGTGAATACACTCCTGTACCTGGCCCAGTAATGTCTGTGTGAATACTGTCCTGCACCTGACCCAGTCACTGTCTGTGTGAATACTCTCCTGTACCTGACCCAGTACTGTCTGTGTGAATACTCTCCTGTCCCTGACCCAGTCACTGTCTGTGTGAATACTCTCCTGTACCTGACCCAGTACTGTCTGTGTGAATACACTCCTGTACCTGACCGAGTCACTGTGTGTGTAAATACTCTCCTGCACCTGACCCAGTACTGTCTGTGTGAATACACTCCTGTACCTGACCCAGTATTGTCTGTGTGAATACTCTACTGTACCTGACCTAGCACTGTCTGTGTGAATACTCTCCTGTACCTGACCCAGTCACTGTCTGTGTGAATACACTCCTGTACCTGACCCAGTACTGTCTGTGTGAATACTCTCCTGTACCTGACCCAGTCTCTGTCTGTGTAAATACTCTCCTGTACCTGACCCAGTACTGTCTGTGTGAATACTCTCCTGCACCTGACCCAGTCACTGTCTGTGTGAATACACTCCTGTACCTGACCCAGTACTGTCTGTGTGAATACTCTCCTGTACCTGACCCAGTCTCTGTCTGTGTAAATACTCTCCTGTACCTGACCCAGTACTGTCTGTGTGAATACTCTCCTGTAACTGACCCAGTACTGTCTGTGTGAATACTCTCCTGCACCTGCCCCAGTCACTGTCTTTGTGAATACACTCCTGTACCTGACCCAGTCACTGTCTGTGTGAATACACTCCTGTTCCTGACCCAGTCACTGTCTGTGTGAATACACTCCTGTACCTGACCCAGTAATGTCTGTGTGAATACACTCCTGCACCTGACCCAGTACTGTCTGTGTGAATAAACTCCTGTACCTGACCCAGTATGTCTGTGTGAATACTCTCCTGTACCTGACCCAGTACTGTCTGTGTGAATACACTCCTGTACCTGACCCAGTACTGTCTGTGTGAATACACTCCTGTACCTGACCCAGTAATGTCTGTGTGACTACTCTCCTGTACCTGACCTAGTACTGTCTGTGTGAATACTCTCCTGTACCTGACCCAGTATGTCTGTGTGAATACACTCCTGTACCTGGCCCAGTAATGTCTGTGTGAATACTGTCCTGTACCTGACCCAGTCACTGTCTGTGTGAATACTCTCCTGTACCTGACCCAGTACTGTCTGTGTGAATACTCTCCTGTCCCTGACCCAGTCACTGTCTGTGTAAATACTCTCCTGTACCTGACACAGTACTATCTGTGTAAATACACTCCTGTACCTGACCCAGTCATTGTCTGTGTGAATATACTCCTGTACCTGACCCAGTCACTGTCTGTGTGAATACTCTCCTCTACCTGACCCAGTACTGTCTGTGTGAATACTCTCCTGTACCTGACCCAGTCACTGTCTGTGTGATTACTCTCCTGTACCTGACCTAGTCACTGTCTGTGTGAATACTCTCCTGTACCTGACCCAGTACTTTCTGTGTGAATACTCTCCTGTACCTGACCCAGTCACTGTCTGTGTGAATACTCTCCTGTACCTGACCCAGTATTGTCTGTGTGAATACTCTCCTGTACCTGACCCAGTCACTGTCTGTGTGAATACTCTCCTGTACCTGACCCAGTACTGTCTGTGTGAATACACTCCTGTACCTGACCCAGTACTGTCTGTGTGAATATTCTCCTGTACCTGACCCAGTACTGTCTGTTTGAATACACTCCTGTACCTGACCTAGTCACTGTCTGTGTGATTACTCTCCTGTACCTGACCCACTCACTGTGTGAATACTCTCCTGTACCTGACCCAGTCACTGTCTGTGTGAATACTCTTCTGTACCTGACCCAGTCACAGTCTGTGTGAATACTCTCCTGTACCTGACCCAGTCACTGTCTGTGTAAATACTCTCCTGTACCTGACCCAGTACTGTTTGTGTGAATACTCTCCTGTACCTGACCCAGACACTGTCTGTGTAAATACTCTCCTGTACCTGACCCAGTACTGTCTGTGTGAATACACTCCTGTACCTGACCGAGTCACTGTGTGTGTAAATACTCTCCTGTACCTGACCCAGTACTGTCTGTGTGAATACACTCCTGTACCTGACCCAGTACTGTCTGTGTGAATACTCTCCTGTACCTGACCTAGCACTGTCTGTGTGAATACTCTCCTGTACCTGACCTAGTACTGTCTGTGTGAATACTCTCCTGCACCTGACCCAGTCACTGTCTGTGTGAATACACTCCTGTACCTGACCCAGTACTGTCTGTGTGAATACTCTCCTGTACCTGACCCAGTCACTGTCTGTGTGATTACTCTCCTGTACCTGACCTTGTCACTGTCTGTGTGAATACTCTCCTGTACCTGACCCAGTACTTTCTGTTTGAATACACTCCTGTACCTGACCTAGTCACTGTCTGTGTGATTACTCTCCTGTACCTGACCCACTCACTGTGTGAATACTCTCCTGTACCTGACCCAGTCACTGTCTGTGTGAATACTCTTCTGTACCTGACCCAGTCACTGTCTGTGTGAATACTCTCCTGTACCTGACCCAGTCACTGTCTGTGTAAATACTCTCCTGTACCTGACCCAGTACTGTTTGTGTGAATACTCTCCTGTACCTGACCCAGACACTGTCTGTGTAAATACTCTCCTGTACCTGACCCAGTACGGTCTGTGTGAATACACTCCTGTACCTGACCGAGTCACTGTGTGTGTAAATACTCTCCTGTACCTGACCCAGTACTGTCTGTGTGAATACACTCCTGTACCTGACCCAGTACTGTCTGTGTGAATACTCTCCTGTACCTGACCTAGCACTGTCTGTGTGAATACTCTCCTGTACCTGACCCAGTCACTGTCTGTGTGAATACACTCCTGTACCTGACCCAGTACTGTCTGTGTGAATACTCTCCTGTACCTGACCCAGTCTCTGTCTGTGTAAATACTCTCCTGTACCTGACCCAGTACTGTCTGTGTGAATACTCTCCTGCACCTGACCCAGTCACTGTCTGTGTGAATACACTCCTGTACCTGACCCAGTACTGTCTGTGTGAATACTCTCCTGTACCTGACCCAGTCTCTGTCTGTGTAAATACTCTCCTGTACCTGACCCAGTACTGTCTGTGTGAATACTCTCCTGTAACTGACCCAGTACTGTCTGTGTGAATACTCTCCTGCACCTGCCCCAGTCACTGTCTTTGTGAATACACTCCTGTACCTGACCCAGTCACTGTCTGTGTGAATACACTCCTGTTCCTGACCCAGTCACTGTCTGTGTGAATACACTCCTGTACCTGACCCAGTAATGTCTGTGTGAATACACTCCTGCACCTGACCCAGTACTGTCTGTGTGAATAAACTCCTGTACCTGACCCAGTATGTCTGTGTGAATACACTCCTGTACCTGGCCCAGTAATGTCTGTGTGAATACTGTCCTGTACCTGACCCAGTCACTGTCTGTGTGAATACTCTCCTGTACCTGACCCAGTACTGTCTGTGTGAATACTCTCCTGTCCCTGACCCAGTCACTGTCTGTGTGAATACTCTCCTGTACCTGACCCAGACACTGTCTGTGTAAATACTCTCCTGTACCTGACCCAGTACTGTCTGTGTGAATACACTCCTGTACCTGACCGAGTCACTGTGTGTGTAAATACTCTCCTGTACCTGACCCAGTACTGTCTGTGTGAATACACTCCTGTACCTGACCCAGTATTGTCTGTGTGAATACTCTACTGTACCTGACCTAGCACTGTCTGTGTGAATACTCTCCTGTACCTGACCCAGTCACTGTCTGTGTGAATACACTCCTGTACCTGACCCAGTACTGTCTGTGTGAATACTCTCCTGTACCTGACCCAGTCTCTGTCTGTGTAAATACTCTCCTGTACCTGACCCAGTACTGTCTGTGTGAATACTCTCCTGCACCTGACCCAGTCACTGTCTGTGTGAATACACTCCTGTACCTGACCTAGTACTGTCTGTGTGAATACTCTCCTGTACCTGACCCAGTCTCTGTCTGTGTAAATACTCTCCTGTACCTGACCCAGTACTGTCTGTGTGAATACTCTCCTGTAACTGACCCAGTACTGTCTGTGTGAATACTCTCCTGCACCTGCCCCAGTCACTGTCTTTGTGAATACACTCCTGTACCTGACCCAGTCACTGTCTGTGTGAATACACTCCTGTTCCTGACCCAGTCACTGTCTGTGTGAATACACTCCTGTACCTGACCCAGTAATGTCTGTGTGAATACACTCCTGCACCTGACCCAGTACTGTCTGTGTGAATAAACTCCTGTACCTGACCCAGTATGTCTGTGTGAATACTCTCCTGTACCTGACCCAGTACTGTCTGTGTGAATACACTCCTGTACCTGACCCAGTACTGTCTGTGTGAATACACTCCTGTACCTGACCCAGTAATGTCTGTGTGACTACTCTCCTGTACCTGACCTAGTACTGTCTGTGTGAATACTCTCCTGTACCTGACCCAGTATGTCTGTGTGAATACACTCCTGTACCTGGCCCAGTAATGTCTGTGTGAATACTGTCCTGTACCTGACCCAGTCACTGTCTGTGTGAATACTCTCCTCTACCTGACCCAGTACTGTCTGTGTGAATACTCTCCTGTCCCTGACCCAGTCACTGTCTGTGTGAATACTCTCCTGTACCTGACCCAGTCACTGTCTGTGTAAATACTCTCCTGTACCTGACACAGTAGTATCTGTGTAAATACACTCCTGTACCTGACCCAGTCATTGTCTGTGTGAATATACTCCTGTACCTGACCCAGTCACTGTCTGTGTGAATACTCTCCTCTACCTGACCCAGTACTGTCTGTGTGAATACTCTCCTGTACCTGACCCAGTCACTGTCTGTGTGATTACTCTCCTGTACCTGACCTAGTCACTGTCTGTGTGAATACTCTCCTGTACCTGACCCAGTACTTTCTGTGTGAATACTCTCCTGTACCTGACCCAGTCACTGTCTGTGTGAATACTCTCCTGTACCTGACCCAGTATTGTCTGTGTGAATACTCTCCTGTACCTGACCCAGTCACTGTCTGTGTGAATACTCTCCTGTACCTGACCCAGTACTGTCTGTGTGAATACACTCCTGTACCTGACCCAGTACTGTCTGTGTGAATATTCTCCTGTACCTGACCCAGTACTGTCTGTTTGAATACACTCCTGTACCTGACCTAGTCACTGTCTGTGTGATTACTCTCCTGTACCTGACCCACTCACTGTGTGAATACTCTCCTGTACCTGACCCAGTCACTGTCTGTGTGAATACTCTTCTGTACCTGACCCAGTCACAGTCTGTGTGAATACTCTCCTGTACCTGACCCAGTCACTGTCTGTGTAAATACTCTCCTGTACCTGACCCAGTACTGTTTGTGTGAATACTCTCCTGTACCTGACCCAGACACTGTCTGTGTAAATACTCTCCTGTACCTGACCCAGTACTGTCTGTGTGAATACACTCCTGTACCTGACCGAGTCACTGTGTGTGTAAATACTCTCCTGTACCTGACCCAGTACTGTCTGTGTGAATACACTCCTGTACCTGACCCAGTACTGTCTGTGTGAATACTCTCCTGTACCTGACCCAGTCACTGTCTATGTAAATACTCTCCTGTACCTGACCCAGTACTGTTTGTGTGAATACTCTCCTGTACCTGACCCAGACACTGTCTGTGTAAATACTCTCCTGTACCTGACCCAGTACGGTCTGTGTGAATACACTCCTGTACCTGACCGAGTCACTGTGTGTGTAAATACTCTCCTGTACCTGACCCAGTACTGTCTGTGTGAATACACTCCTGTCCCTGACCCAGTACTGTCTGTGTGAATACTCTCCTGTACCTGACCTAGCACTGTCTGTGTGAATACTCTCCTGTACCTGACCCAGTCACTGTCTGTGTGAATACACTCCTGTACCTGACCCAGTACTGTCTGTGTGAATACTCTCCTGTACCTGACCCAGTCTCTGTCTGTGTAAATACTCTCCTGTACCTGACCCAGTACTGTCTGTGTGAATACTCTCCTGCACCTGACCCAGTCACTGTCTGTGTGAATACACTCCTGTACCTGACCCAGTACTGTCTGTGTGAATACTCTCCTGTACCTGACCCAGTCTCTGTCTGTGTAAATACTCTCCTGTACCTGACCCAGTACTGTCTGTGTGAATACTCTCCTGTAACTGACCCAGTACTGTCTGTGTGAATACTCTCCTGCACCTGCCCCAGTCACTGTCTTTGTGAATACACTCCTGTACCTGACCCAGTCACTGTCTGTGTGAATACACTCCTGTTCCTGACCCAGTCACTGTCTGTGTGAATACACTCCTGTACCTGACCCAGTAATGTCTGTGTGAATACACTCCTGCACCTGACCCAGTACTGTCTGTGTGAATAAACTCCTGTACCTGACCCAGTATGTCTGTGTGAATACTCTCCTGTACCTGACCCAGTACTGTCTGTGTGAATACACTCCTGTACCTGACCCAGTACTGTCTGTGTGAATACACTCCTGTACCTGACCCAGTAATGTCTGTGTGACTACTCTCCTGTACCTGACCTCGTACTGTCTGTGTGAATACTCTCCTGTACCTGACCCAGTATGTCTGTGTGAATACACTCCTGTACCTGGCCCAGTAATGTCTGTGTGAATACTGTCCTGTACCTGACCCAGTCACTGTCTGTGTGAATACTCTCCTGTACCTGACCCAGTACTGTCTGTGTGAATACTCTCCTGTCCCTGACCCAGTCACTGTCTGTGTGAATACTCTCCTGTACCTGACCCAGACACTGTCTGTGTAAATACTCTCCTGTACCTGACCCAGTACTGTCTGTGTGAATACACTCCTGTACCTGACCGAGTCACTGTGTGTGTAAATACTCTCCTGTACCTGACCCAGTACTGTCTGTGTGAATACACTCCTGTACCTGACCCAGTACTGTCTGTGTGAATACTCTACTGTACCTGACCTAGCACTGTCTGTGTGAATACTCTCCTGTACCTGACCCAGTCACTGTCTGTGTGAATACACTCCTGTACCTGACCCAGTACTGTCTGTGTGAATACTCTCCTGTACCTGACCCAGTCTCTGTCTGTGTAAATACTCTCCTGTACCTGACCCAGTACTGTCTGTGTGAATACTCTCCTGCACCTGACCCAGTCACTGTCTGTGTGAATACACTCCTGTACCTGACCCAGTACTGTCTGTGTGAATACTCTCCTGTACCTGACCCAGTCTCTGTCTGTGTAAATACTCTCCTGTACCTGACCCAGTACTGTCTGTGTGAATACTCTCCTGTAACTGACCCAGTACTGTCTGTGTGAATACTCTCCTGCACCTGCCCCAGTCACTGTCTTTGTGAATACACTCCTGTACCTGACCCAGTCACTGTCTGTGTGAATACACTCCTGTTCCTGACCCAGTCACTGTCTGTGTGAATACACTCCTGTACCTGACCCAGTAATGTCTGTGTGAATACACTCCTGCACCTGACCCAGTACTGTCTGTGTGAATAAACTCCTGTACCTGAACCAGTATGTCTGTGTGAATACTCTCCTGTACCTGACCCAGACACTGTCTGTGTAAATACTCTCCTGTACCTGACCCAGTACTGTCTGTGTGAATACACTCCTGTACCTGACCGAGTCACTGTGTGTGTAAATACTCTCCTGTACCTGACCCAGTACTGTCTGTGTGAATACTCTCCTGTACCTGACCCAGTCTCTGTCTGTGTAAATACTCTCCTGTACCTGACCCAGTACTGTCTGTGTGAATACTCTCCTGTAACTGACCCAGTACTGTCTGTGTGAATACTCTCCTGCACCTGCCCCAGTCACTGTCTTTGTGAATACACTCCTGTACCTGACCCAGTCACTGTCTGTGTGAATACACTCCTGTTCCTGACCCAGTCACTGTCTGTGTGAATACACTCCTGTACCTGACCCAGTAATGTCTGTGTGAATACACTCCTGCACCTGACCAAGTACTGTCTGTGTGAATAAACTCCTGTACCTGACCCAGTATGTCTGTGTGAATACTCTCCTGTACCTGACCCAGTACTGTCTGTGTGAATACACTCCTGTACCTGACCCAGTACTGTCTGTGTGAATACACTCCTGTACCTGACCCAGTACTGTCTGTGTGAATACACTCCTGTACCTGAACCAGTACTGTCTGTGTGAATACACTCCTGTACCTGACCCAGTAATGTCTGTGTGACTACTCTCCTGTACCTGACCTAGTACTGTCTGTGTGAATACTCTCCTGTACCTGACCCAGTATGTCTGTGTGAATACTCTCCTGTACCTGACCCAGTACTGTCTGTGTGAATACACTCCTGTACCTGACCCAGTACTGTCTGTGTGAATACTCTACTGTACCTGACCTAGCACTGTCTGTGTGAATACTCTCCTGTACCTGACCCAGTCACTGTCTGTGTGAATACACTCCTGTACCTGACCCAGTACTGTCTGTGTGAATACTCTCCTGTACCTGACCCAGTCTCTGTCTGTGTAAATACTCTCCTGTACCTGACCCAGTACTGTCTGTGTGAATACTCTCCTGCACCTGACCCAGTCACTGTCTGTGTGAATACACTCCTGTACCTGACCCAGTACTGTCTGTGTGAATACTCTCCTGTACCTGACCCAGTCTCTGTCTGTGTAAATACTCTCCTGTACCTGACCCAGTACTGTCTGTGTGAATACTCTCCTGTAACTGACCCAGTACTGTCTGTGTGAATACTCTCCTGCACCTGCCCCAGTCACTGTCTTTGTGAATACACTCCTGTACCTGACCCAGTCACTGTCTGTGTGAATACACTCCTGTTCCTGACCCAGTCACTGTCTGTGTGAATACACTCCTGTACCTGACCCAGTAATGTCTGTGTGAATACACTCCTGCACCTGACCCAGTACTGTCTGTGTGAATAAACTCCTGTACCTGACCCAGTATGTCTGTGTGAATACTCTCCTGTACCTGACCCAGTACTGTCTGTGTGAATACACTCCTGTACCTGACCCAGTACTGTCTGTGTGAATACACTCCTGTACCTGACCCAGTAATGTCTGTGTGACTACTCTCCTGTACCTGACCTAGTACTGTCTGTGTGAATACTCTCCTGTACCTGACCCAGTATGTCTGTGTGAATACACTCCTGTACCTGGCCCAGTAATGTCTGTGTGAATACTGTCCTGTACCTGACCCAGTCACTGTCTGTGTGAATACTCTCCTCTACCTGACCCAGTACTGTCTGTGTGAATACTCTCCTGTCCCTGACCCAGTCACTGTCTGTGTGAATACTCTCCTGTACCTGACCCAGTCACTGTCTGTGTAAATACTCTCCTGTACCTGACACAGTACTATCTGTGTAAATACACTCCTGTACCTGACCCAGTCATTGTCTGTGTGAATATACTCCTGTACCTGACCCAGTCACTGTCTGTGTGAATACCCTCCTCTACCTGACCCAGTACTGTCTGTGTGAATACTCTCCTGTACCTGACCCAGTCACTGTCTGTGTGATTACTCTCCTGTACCTGACCTAGTCACTGTCTGTGTGAATACTCTCCTGTACCTGACCCAGTACTTTCTGTGTGAATACTCTCCTGTACCTGACCCAGTCACTGTCTGTGTGAATACTCTCCTGTACCTGACCCAGTATTGTCTGTGTGAATACTCTCCTGTACCTGACCCAGTCACTGTCTGTGTGAATACTCTCCTGTACCTGACCCAGTACTGTCTGTGTGAATACACTCCTGTACCTGACCCAGTCACTGTATGAATACTCTCCTGTACCTGACCCAGTCACTGTCTGTGTGAATACTCTCCTGTACCTGACCCAGTACTGTCTGTGTGAATACTCTCCTGTCCCTGACCCAGTCACTGTCTGTGTGAATACTCTCCTGTACCTGACCCAGACACTGTCTGTGTAAATACTCTCCTGTACCTGACCCAGTACTGTCTGTGTGAATACACTCCTGTACCTGACCGAGTCACTGTGTGTGTAAATACTCTCCTGTACCTGACCCAGTACTGTCTGTGTGAATACACTCCTGTACCTGACCCAGTACTGTCTGTGTGAATACTCTACTGTACCTGACCTAGCACTGTCTGTGTGAATACTCTCCTGTACCTGACCCAGTCACTGTCTGTGTGAATACACTCCTGTACCTGACCCAGTACTGTCTGTGTGAATACTCTCCTGTACCTGACCCAGTCTCTGTCTGTGTAAATACTCTCCTGTACCTGACCCAGTACTGTCTGTGTGAATACTCTCCTGCACCTGACCCAGTCACTGTCTGTGTGAATACACTCCTGTACCTGACCCAGTACTGTCTGTGTGAATACTCTCCTGTACCTGACCCAGTCTCTGTCTGTGTAAATACTCTCCTGTACCTGACCCAGTACTGTCTGTGTGAATACTCTCCTGTAACTGACCCAGTACTGTCTGTGTGAATACTCTCCTGCACCTGCCCCAGTCACTGTCTTTGTGAATACACTCCTGTACCTGACCCAGTCACTGTCTGTGTGAATACACTCCTGTTCCTGACCCAGTCACTGTCTGTGTGAATACACTCCTGTACCTGACCCAGTAATGTCTGTGTGAATACACTCCTGCACCTGACCCAGTACTGTCTGTGTGAATAAACTCCTGTACCTGACCCAGTATGTCTGTGTGAATACTCTCCTGTACCTGACCCAGACACTGTCTGTGTAAATACTCTCCTGTACCTGACCCAGTACTGTCTGTGTGAATACACTCCTGTACCTGACCGAGTCACTGTGTGTGTAAATACTCTCCTGTACCTGACCCAGTACTGTCTGTGTGAATACTCTCCTGTACCTGACCCAGTCTCTGTCTGTGTAAATACTCTCCTGTACCTGACCCAGTACTGTCTGTGTGAATACTCTCCTGTAACTGACCCAGTACTGTCTGTGTGAATACTCTCCTGCACCTGCCCCAGTCACTGTCTTTGTGAATACACTCCTGTACCTGACCCAGTCACTGTCTGTGTGAATACACTCCTGTTCCTGACCCAGTCACTGTCTGTGTGAATACACTCCTGTACCTGACCCAGTAATGTCTGTGTGAATACACTCCTGCACCTGACCCAGTACTGTCTGTGTGAATAAACTCCTGTACCTGACCCAGTACTGTCTGTGTGAATACTCTCCTGCACCTGACCCAGTCACTGTCTGTGTGAATACACTCCTGTACCTGACCCAGTACTGTCTGTGTGAATACTCTCCTGTACCTGACCCAGTCTCTGTCTGTGTAAATACTCTCCTGTACCTGACACAGTACTATCTGTGTGAATACTCTCCTGTAACTGACCCAGTACTGTCTGTGTGAATACTCTCCTGCACCTGCCCCAGTCACTGTCTTTGTGAATACACTCCTGTACCTGACCCAGTCACTGTCTGTGTGAATACACTCCTGTTCCTGACCCAGTCACTGTCTGTGTGAATACACTCCTGTACCTGACCCAGTAATGTCTGTGTGAATACACTCCTGCACCTGACCCAGTACTGTCTGTGTGAATAAACTCCTGTACCTGACCCAGTATGTCTGTGTGAATACTCTCCTGTACCTGACCCAGTACTGTCTGTGTGAATACACTCCTGTACCTGACCCAGTACTGTCTGTGTGAATACACTCCTGTACCTGACCCAGTAATGTCTGTGTGACTACTCTCCTGTACCTGACCTAGTACTGTCTGTGTGAATACTCTCCTGTACCTGACCCAGTATGTCTGTGTGAATACACTCCTGTACCTGGCCCAGTAATGTCTGTGTGAATACTGTCCTGTACCTGACCCAGTCACTGTCTGTGTGAATACTCTCCTCTACCTGACCCAGTACTGTCTGTGTGAATACTCTCCTGTCCCTGACCCAGTCACTGTCTGTGTGAATACTCTCCTGTACCTGACCCAGTCACTGTCTGTGTAAATACTCTCCTGTACCTGACACAGTACTATCTGTGTAAATACACTCCTGTACCTGACCCAGTCATTGTCTGTGTGAATATACTCCTGTATCTGACCCAGTCACTGTCTGTGTGAATACCCTCCTCTACCTGACCCAGTACTGTCTGTGTGAATACTCTCCTGTACCTGACCCAGTCACTGTCTGTGTGATTACTCTCCTGTACCTGACCTAGTCACTGTCTGTGTGAATACTCTCCTGTACCTGACCCAGTACTTTCTGTGTGAATACTCTCCTGTACCTGACCCAGTCACTGTCTGTGTGAATACTCTCCTGTACCTGACCCAGTATTGTCTGTGTGAATACTCTCCTGTACCTGACCCAGTCACTGTCTGTGTGAATACTCTCCTGTACCTGACCCAGTACTGTCTGTGTGAATACACTCCTGTACCTGACCCAGTACTGTCTGTGTGAATATTCTCCTGTACCTGACCCAGTACTGTCTGTTTGAATACACTCCTGTACCTGACCTAGTCACTGTCTGTGTGATTACTCTCCTGTACCTGACCCACTCACTGTGTGAATACTCTCCTGTACCTGACCCAGTCACTGTCTGTGTGAATACTCTTCTGTACCTGACCCAGTCACAGTCTGTGTGAATACTCTCCTGTACCTGACCCAGTCACTGTCTGTGTAAATACTCTCCTGTACCTGACCCAGTACTGTTTGTGTGAATACTCTCCTGTACCTGACCCAGACACTGTCTGTGTAACTACTCTCCTGTACCTGACCCAGTACTGTCTGTGTGAATACACTCCTGTACCTGACCGAGTCACTGTGTGTGTAAATACTCTCCTGTACCTGACCCAGTACTGTCTGTGTGAATACTCTCCTGTACCTGACCCAGTCTCTGTCTGTGTAAATACTCTCCTGTACCTGACCCAGTACTGTCTGTGTGAATACTCTCCTGTAACTGACCCAGTACTGTCTGTGTGAATACTCTCCTGCACCTGCCCCAGTCACTGTCTTTGTGAATACACTCCTGTACCTGACCCAGTCACTGTCTGTGTGAATACACTCCTGTTCCTGACCCAGTCACTGTCTGTGTGAATACACTCCTGTACCTGACCCAGTAATGTCTGTGTGAATACACTCCTGCACCTGACCCAGTACTGTCTGTGTGAATAAACTCCTGTACCTGACCCAGTATGTCTGTGTGAATACTCTCCTGTACCTGACCCAGTACTGTCTGTGTGAATACACTCCTGTACCTGACCCAGTACTGTCTGTGTGAATACACTCCTGTACCTGACCCAGTAATGTCTGTGTGACTACTCTCCTGTACCTGACCTAGTACTGTCTGTGTGAATACTCTCCTGTACCTGACCCAGTATGTCTGTGTGAATACACTCCTGTACCTGGCCCAGTAATGTCTGTGTGAATACTGTCCTGTACCTGACCCAGTCACTGTCTGTGTGAATACTCTCCTGTACCTGACCCAATACTGTCTGTGTGAATACTCTCCTGTACCTGACCCAGTACTGTCTGTGTGAATACACTCCTGTACCTGACCGAGTACTGTCTGTGTGAATACTCTCCTGTACCTGACCCAGTCTCTGTCTGTGTAAATACTCTCCTGTACCTGACCCAGTACTGTCTGTGTGAATACTCTCCTGTACCTGACCCAGTACTGTCTGTGTGAATACTCCCCTGCACCTGACCCAGTCACTGTGTGTGTGAATACACTCCTGTACCTGACCCAGTCACTGTCTGTGTGAATACTCTCCTGTACCTGACCCAGTCACTGTCTGTGTAAATACTCTCCTGTACCTGACCCAGTACTGTCTGTGTGAATACTCTCCTGTACCTGACCTCGCACTGTCTGTGTGAATACTCTCCTGTACCAGACCTAGTACTGTCTGTGTGAATACTCTCCTGTACCTGACCCAGTTACCGTCTGTGTGAATACGCTCCTGTACATGACCCAGTACTGTCTGTGTGAATACTCTCCTGTACCTGACCCAGTCACTGTCTGTGTAAATACTCTCCTGTACCTGACCCAGTTCTGTCTGTGTGAATACTCTCCTGTACCTGACCCAGTACTGTCTGTGTGAATACTCTCCTGCACCTGACCCAGTCACTGTGTGTGTGAAAACACTCCTGCACCTGACCCAGTCACTGTGTGTGTGAATACACTCCTGTACCTGACCCAGTCACTGTCTGTGTGAATACACTCCTGTTCCTGACCCAGTCACTGTCTGTGTGAATACACTCCTGTACCTGACCCAGTACTGTCTGTGTGAATACTCTCCTGTACCTGACCCAGTACTGTCTGTGTGAATACACTCCTGTACCTGATCCAGTCACTGTCTGTGTAAATACTCTCCTGTACCTGACCCAGTCACTGTCTGTGTAAATACTCTCGTGTACGTGACCCAGTACTGTCTGTGTGAATACTCTCCTGTACCTGACCCAGTACTGTCTGTGTGAATACACTCCTGTACCTGACCTAGTCACTGTCTGTGTGAACGCACTCCTGTACCTGACCAAGTCACTGTCTGTGTGAATGCTCTCCTGTATCTGACCCAGTCACTGTCTGTGTGAATGCACTCCTGTACCTGACCCAGGCACTGTCTGTGTGAATACACTCCTGTAACTGACCCAGTCACTGTCTGTGTAAATACTCTCCTGTTCCTGAGCTAGTACTGTCTGTGTGAATACACTCCTGTCCCTGACCCAGTCACTGTCTGTGTTAATACTCTCCTGTACCTGACCTTGTCCTGTCTGTGTGAATACACCACTGTACCTGACACAGTCACTGTCTGTGTGAATACTCTCCTGCACCTGACCCAGTCACCGTCTGTGTAAATACTCTCCTGTACGTGTCCCAGTACTGTCTGTGTGAATACACTCCTGCACCTGACCCAGTACTGTCTGTGTGAATACTATCCTGCACCTGACCCACTCACTGTGTGAATACTCTTCTGTACCTGACCCAGTCACTGGGTGAATACACTCCCGTACCTGACCCAGTACTGTCTGTGTGAATATTCTCCTGTACCTGACCTAGTACTGTCTGTGTGAATACTCTCCTGTACCTGACCCAGTATGTCTGTGTGAATACACTCCTGTACCTGACCCAATACTGTCTGTGTGAATACATTCCTGTACCTGACCCAGTCACTGTCTATGTGAATACTCTCCTGTACCTGACCCAGTCACTGTCTGTGTGAATACTCTCCAGTACTTGACCCAATACTGTCTGTGTGAATACACTCCTGTACGTGACCCAGTCACTGTCTGTCTGAATACTCTCCTGCACCTGACCCAGTACTGTCTGTGTGAATACACTCCTGTACCTGACCTAGTCACTGTCTGTGTGAATACTCTCCTGTACCTGACCCACTCACTGTGTGAATAATCTCCTGTACCTGACCCAGTCACTGTCTGTATGAATACTCTCCTGTACCTGACCCAGTACTGTCTGTGTGAATACACTCCTGCACCTGACCCAGTACTGTCTGTGTGAATACACTCCTGTACCTGACCCAGTACTGTCTGTGTGAATACTCTCCTGTACCTGACCTAGCACTGTCTGTGTGAATACTCTCCTGTACCTGACCTAGTACTGTCTGTGTGAATACTCTCCTGTACCTGACCCAGTCACTGTCTGTGTGAATACACTCCTGTACCTGACCCAGTACTGTCTGTGTGAATACTCTCCTGTACCTGACCCAGTACTGTCTGTGTGAATACACTCCTGTACCTGACCCAGTCACATGCTGTATGAATACTCTCCTGTACCTGACCCAGTCACTGTCTGTGTAAATACTCTCCTGTACCTGACCCAGTACTGTCTGTGTGAATACTCTCCTGTACCTGACCCACTACTGTCTGTGTGAATACACTCCTGTACCTGACCCAGTCACTGTCTTTGTGAATGCACTCCTGTACCTGACCCAGTCACTGTCTGTGTGAATACTCTCCTGTACCTGACCCAGTCACTGTCTGTGTGAATACTCTCCTGTACCTGATCAAGTCACTGTCTGTGTAAATACTCCCCTGTACCTGACCCAGTACTATTGTGTGAATACTCTTCTGTACCTGACCCAGTCACTGTCTGTGTAAATACTCTCCTGTACCTGACCCAGTCACTGTCTGTGTAAATACTCTCCTGTACCTGACACAGTACTATCTGTGTGAATACACACCTGTACCTGACCCAGTCACTGTCTGCGTGAATACTCTCCTGTACCTGACCCAGTCACTGTCTGTGTAAATACTCTCCTGTACCTGACCCATTACTGTCTGTGTGAATACTCTCCTGTACCTGACCCAGTCACTGTCTGTGTAAATACTCTCCTGTACCTGACCCAGTACTGTCTGTGTGAATACACTCCTGCACCTGACCCAGTCACTGTCTGTGTAAATACTCTCCTGTACCTGACCCAGTACTGTCTGTGTGAATACACTCCTGTACCTGACCCAGTATTGTCTGTGTGAATACTCTCCTGTACCTGACCTAGCACTGTCTGTGTGAATACTCTCCTGTACCTGACCAAGTACTGTCTGTGTGAATACTCTCCTGTACCTGACCCAGTCACTGTCTGTGTGAATACACTCCTGTACCTGACCCAGTACTGTCTGTGTGAATACTCTCCTGTACCTGACCCAGCACTGTCTGTGTGAATACACTCCTGTACCTGACCCAGTCACATGCTGTGTGAATACTCTCCTGTACCTGACCCAGTCACTGTCTGTGTAAATACTCTCCTGTACCTGACCCAGTACTGTCTGTGTGAATACTGTCCTGTACCTGACCCACTACTGTCTGTGTGAATACACTCCTGTACCTGACCGAGTCACTGTCTTTGTGAATGCACTCCTGTACCTGACCCAGTCACTGTCTGTGTGAATACTCTCCTGTACCTGACCCAGTCACTGTCTGTGTGAATACTCTCCTGTACCTGATCCAGTCACTGTCTGTGTAAATACTCCGCTGTACCTGACCCAGTACTATTGTGTGAATACTCTTCTGTACCTGACCCAGTCACTGTCTGTGTAAATACTCTCCTGTACCTGACCCAGTCACTGTCTGTGTAAATACTCTCCTGTACCTGACACAGTACTATCTGTGTGAATACACACCTGTACCTGACCCAGTCACTGTCTGTGTGAATACTCTTCTGTACCTGACCCAGTCACTGTCTGTGTAAATACTCTCCTGTACCTGACCCAGTCACTGTCTGTGTAAATACACTCCTGTACCTGACCCAGTCATTATCTGTGTGAATATACTCCTGTACCTGACCCAGTCACTGTCTGTGTGAATACTCTCCTGTACCTGACCCAGTACTGTCTGTGTGAATACTCTCCTGTACCTGACCCAGTCTCTGTCTGTGTGATTACTCTCCTGTACCTGACCTAGACACTGTCTGTGTGAATACTCTCCTGTACCTGACCCAGTACTGTCTGTGTGAATACTCTCCTGTACCTGACCCAGTAATGTCTGTGTGACTACTCTCCTGTACCTGACCTAGTACTGTCTGTGTGAATACTCTCCTGTACCTGACCCAGTATATCTGTGTGAATACACTCCTGTACCTGGCCCAGTACTGTCTGTGTGAATACTGTCCTGTACCTGACCCAGTCACTGTCTGTGTGAATACTCTCCTCTACCTGACCCAATACTGTCTGTGTGAATACTCTCCTGTACCTGACCCAGTACTGTCTGTGTGAATACACTCCTGTAACTGACCCAGTACTGTCTGTGTGAATACACTCCTGTACCTGACCCAGTCACTGTCTGTGTGAATACACTCCTGTACCTGACCCAGTAACTGTCTATGTGAATACTTTCCTGCACCTGACCCAGTAATGTCTGCGTGAATACTCTCCTGTACCTGACCCAGTACTGTCTGTGTGAATACACTCCTGTACCTGACCTAGTACTGTCTGTGTGAATACTCTCCTGTACCTGACCCAGTACTGTCTGTGTGAATACTCTCCTGGACCTGACCTAGTACTGTCTGTGTGAATACTCTCCTGTACCTGACCCAGTATGTCTGTGTGAATACTCTCCTGTACCTGACCCAGTACTGTCTGTGTGAATACTCTCCTGTCCCTGACCCAGTCACTGTCTGTGTGAATACTCTCCTGTACCTGACCCAGTCACTGTCTGTGTAAATACTCTCCTGTATCTGACACAGTACTATCTGTGTAAATACACTCCTGTACCTGACCCAGTCATTGTCTGTGTGAATATACTCCTGTACCTGACCCAGTCACTGTCTGTGTGAATACTCTCCTCTACCTGACCCAGTACTGTCTGTGTGAATACTCTCCTGTACCTGACCCAGTCACTGTCTGTGTGATTACTCTCCTGTACCTGACCTAGTCACTGTCTGTGTGAATACTCTCCTGTACCTGACCCAGTACTTTCTGTGTGAATACTCTGCTGTACCTGACCCAGTACTGTATGTGTGAATATTCTCCTGTACCTGACCCAGTACTGTCTGTGTGAATACACTCCTGTACCTGACCCAGTACTGTCTGTGTGAATATTCTCCTGTACCTGACCCAGTACTGTCTGTTTGAATACACTCCTGTACCTGACCTAGTCACTGTCTGTGTGATTACTCTCCTGTACCTGACCCACTCACTGTGTGAATACTCTCCTGTACCTGACCCAGTCACTGTCTGTGTGAATACTCTTCTGTACCTGACCCAGTCACTGTCTGTGTGAATACTCTCCTGTACCTGACCCAGTCACTGTCTGTGTAAATACTCTCCTGTACCTGACCCAGTACTGTCTGTGTGAATACACTCCTGTACCTGACCCAGTACTGTCTGTGTGAATACTCTCCTGTACCTGACCTAGCACTGTCTGTGTGAATACTCTCCTGTACCTGACCCAGTCTCTGTCTGTGTGATTACTCTCCTGTACCTGACCTAGACACTGTCTGTGTGAATACTCTCCTGTACCTGACCCAGTACTGTCTGTGTGAATACTCTCCTGTACCTGACCCAGTAATGTCTGTGTGACTACTCTCCTGTACCTGACCTAGTACTGTCTGTGTGAATACTCTCCTGTACCTGACCCAGTATATCTGTGTGAATACACTCCTGTACCTGGCCCAGTACTGTCTGTGTGAATACTGTCCTGTACCTGACCCAGTCACTGTCTGTGTGAATACTCTCCTGTACCTGACCCAATACTGTCTGTGTGAATACTCTCCTGTACCTGACCCAGTACTGTCTGTGTGAATACACTCCTGTAACTGACCCAGTACTGTCTGTGTGAATACACTCCTGTACCTGACCCAGTCACTGTCTGTGTGAATACACTCCTGTACCTGACCCAGTAACTGTCTATGTGAATACTTTCCTGCACCTGACCCAGTAATGTCTGCGTGAATACTCTCCTGTACCTGACCCAGTACTGTCTGTGTGAATACACTCCTGTACCTGACCTAGTACTGTCTGTGTGAATACTCTCCTGTACCTGACCCAGTACTGTCTGTGTGAATACTCTCCTGGACCTGACCTAGTACTGTCTGTGTGAATACTCTCCTGTACCTGACCCAGTATGTCTGTGTGAATACTCTCCTGTACCTGACCCAGTACTGTCTGTGTGAATACACTCCTGTACCTGACCTAGTACTGTCTGTGTGAATACACTCCTGTACCTGACCCAGTCACTGTCTGTGTGAATACTCTCCTCTACCTGACCCAGTACTGTCTGTGTGAATACTCTCCTGTCCCTGACCCAGTCACTGTCTGTGTGAATACTCTCCTGTACCTGACCCAGTCACTGTCTGTGTAAATACTCTCCTGTATCTGACACAGTACTATCTGTGTAAATACACTCCTGTACCTGACCCAGTCATTGTCTGTGTGAATATACTCCTGTACCTGACCCAGTCACTGTCTGTGTGAATACTCTCCTCTACCTGACCCAGTACTGTCTGTGTGAATACTCTCCTGTACCTGACCCAGTCACTGTCTGTGTGATTACTCTCCTGTACCTGACCTAGTCACTGTCTGTGTGAATACTCTCCTGTACCTGACCCAGTACTTTCTGTGTGAATACTCTGCTGTACCTGACCCAGTACTGTATGTGTGAATATTCTCCTGTACCTGACCCAGTACTGTCTGTGTGAATACACTCCTGTACCTGACCCAGTACTGTCTGTGTGAATATTCTCCTGTACCTGACCCAGTACTGTCTGTTTGAATACACTCCTGTACCTGACCTAGTCACTGTCTGTGTGATTACTCTCCTGTACCTGACCCACTCACTGTGTGAATACTCTCCTGTACCTGACCCAGTCACTGTCTGTGTGAATACTCTTCTGTACCTGACCCAGTCACTGTCTGTGTGAATACTCTCCTGTACCTGACCCAGTCACTGTCTGTGTAAATACTCTCCTGTACCTGACCCAGTACTGTCTGTGTGAATACACTCCTGTACCTGACCCAGTACTGTCTGTGTGAATACTCTCCTGTACCTGACCTAGCACTGTCTGTGTGAATACTCTCCTGTACCTGACCTAGTACTGTCTGTGTGAATACTCTCCTGCACCTGACCCAGTCTCTGTCTGTGTAAATACTCTCCTGTACCTGACCCAGTACTGTCTGTGTGAATACTCTCCTGTAACTGACCCAGTACTGTCTGTGTGAATACTCTCCTGCACCTGCCCCAGTCACTGTCTTTGTGAATACACTCCTGTACCTGACCCAGTCACTGTCTGTGTGAATACACTCCTGTTCCTGACCCAGTCACTGTCTGTGTGAATACACTCCTGTACCTGACCCAGTAATGTCTGTGTGAATACACTCCTGCACCTGACCCAGTACTGTCTGTGTGAATAAACTCCTGTACCTGACCCAGTATGTCTGTGTGAATACTCTCCTGTACCTGACCCAGTACTGTCTGTGTGAATACACTCCTGTACCTGACCCAGTACTGTCTGTGTGAATACACTCCTGTACCTGACCCAGTAATGTCTGTGTGACTACTCTCCTGTACCTGAGCTAGTACTGTCTGTGTGAATACTCTCCTGTACCTGACCCAGTATGTCTGTGTGAATACACTCCTGTACCTGGCCCAGTAATGTCTGTGTGAATACTGTCCTGTACCTGACCCAGTCACTGTCTGTGTGAATACTCTCCTGTACCTGACCCAGTACTGTCTGTGTGAATACTCTCCTGTCCCTGACCCAGTCACTGTCTGTGTGAATACTCTCCTGTACCTGACCCAGTCACTGTCTGTGTAAATAATCTCCTGTACCTGACACAGTACTATCTGTGTAAATACACTCCTGTACCTGACCCAGTCATTGTCTGTGTGAATATACTCCTGTACCTGACCCAGTCACTGTCTGTGTGAATACTCTCCTCTACCTGACCCAGTACTGTCTGTGTGAATACTCTCTTGTACCTGACCCAGTCACTGTCTGTGTGATTACTCTCCTGTACCTGACCTAGTCACTGTCTGTGTGAATACTCTCCTGTACCTGACCCAGTACTTTCTGTGTGAATACTCTCCTGTACCTGACCCAGTCACTGTCTGTGTGAATACTCTCCTGTACCTGACCCAGTACTATCTGTTAAATACACTCCTGTACCTGACCCAGTCATTGTCTGTGTGAATACACTCCTGTACCTGACCCAGTAATGTCTGTGTGACTACTCTCCTGTACCTGACCTAGTACTGTCTGTGTGAATACTCTCCTGTACCTGACCCAGTATGTCTGTGTGAATACACTCCTGTACCTGGCCCAGTAATGTCTGTGTGAATACTGTCCTGTACCTGACCCAGTCACTGTCTGTGTGAATACTCTCCTGTACCTGACCCAGTATGTCTGTGTGAATACACTCCTGTACCTGGCCCAGTACTGTCTGTGTGAATACTGTCCTGTACCTGACCCAGTCACTGTCTGTGTGAATACTCTCCTGTACCTGACCCAATACTGTCTGTGTGAATACTCTCCTGTACCTGACCCAGTATTGTCTGTGTGAATACACTCCTGTAACTGACCCAGTACTGTCTGTGTGAATACTCTCCTGTACCTGACCCAGTACTGTCTGTGTGAATACTCTCCTGCACCTGCCCCAGTACTGTCTGTGTGAATACACTCCTGTACCTGACCCAGTACTGTCTGTGTGAATACACTCCGGTACCTGACCCAGTACTGTCTGTGTGAATAAACTCCTGTACCTGACCCAGTATGTCTGTGTGAATACTCTCCTGTACCTGACCCAGTACTGTCTGTGTGAATACACTCCTGTACCTGACCCAGTACTGTCTGTGTGAATACACTCCTGTATCTGACCCAGTAATGTCTGTGTGACTACTCTCCTGTACCTGACCTAGTACTGTCTGTGTGAATACTCTCCTGTACCTGACCCAGTATGTCTGTGTGAATACACTCCTGTACCTGGCCCAGTACTGTCTGTGTGAATACTGTCCTGTACCTGACCCAGTACTGTCTGTGTGAATAAACTCCTGTACCTGACCCAGTATGTCTGTGTGAATACTCTCCTGTACCTGACCCAGTACTGTCTGTGTGAATACACTCCTGTACCTGACCCAGTACTGTCTGTGTGAATACACTCCTGTATCTGACCCAGTAATGTCTGTGTGACTACTCTCCTGTACCTGACCTAGTACTGTCTGTGTGAATACTCTCCTGTACCTGACCCAGTACTGTCTGTGTGAATACACTCCTGTAACTGACCCAGTACTGTCTGTGTGAATACACTCCTGTACCTGACCCAGTCACTGTCTGTGTAAATACTCTCCTGTACCTGACACAGTACTATCTGTGTGAATACACACCTGTACCTGACCCAGTCACTGTCTGTGTGAATATACTCCTGTACCTGACCCAGTCACTGTCTGTGTGAATACTCTTCTGCTCCTGACCCAGTACTGTCTGTGTGAATACTCTCCTGTACGTGACCCAGTCACTGTCTGTGTGATTACTCTCCTGTACCTGACTCAGTCACTGCCTGTGTGAATACTCTCCTGTACCTGACCCAGTACTGTCTGTGTGAATACTCTCCTGTACCTGACCCAGTCACTGTCTGTGTGAATACTCTCCTGTACCTGACCCAGTACTGTCTGTGTGAATACTCTCCTGCACCTGCCCCAGTCACTGTGTGTGTGAATACACTCCTGTACCTGACCCAGTCACTGTCTGTGTGAATACTCTCCTGTACCTGACCTAGTACTGTCTGTGTGAATACTCTCCTGTACCTGACCTAGTACTGTCTGTGTGAATACTCTCCTGTACCTGACCCAGTATATCTGTGTGAATACACTCCTGTACCTGGCCCAGTACTGTCTGTGTGAATACTGTCCTGTACCTGACCCAGTCACTGTCTGTGTGAATACTCTCCTGTACCTGACCCAATACTGTGTGTGTGAATACTCTCCTGTACCTGACCCAGTACTGTCTGTGTGAATACACTCCTGTAACTGACCCAGTACTGTCTGTGTGAATACACTCCTGTACCTGACCCAGTCACTGTCTGTGTGAATACACTCCTGTACCTGACCCAGTAACTGTCTATGTGAATACTTTCCTGCACCTGACCCAGTAATGTCTGCGTGAATACTCTCCTGTACCTGACCCAGTACTGTCTGTGTGAATACACTCCTGTACCTGATCTAGTACTGTCTGTGTGAATACTCTCCTGTACCTGACCCAGTACTGTCTGTGTGAATACTCTCCTGGACCTGACCTAGTACTGTCTGTGTGAATACTCTCCTGTACCTGACCCAGTATGTCTGTGTGAATACTCTCCTGTACCTGACCCAGTACTGTCTGTGTGAATACACTCCTGTACCTGACCTAGTACTGTCTGTGTGAATACACTCCTGTACCTGACCCAGTCACTGTGTGTGTGAATACACTCCTGTACCTGACCCAGTCACTGTCTGTGTGAATACTCTCCTGTACCTGACCTAGTACTGTCTGTGTGAATACTCTCCTGTACCTGACCTAGTACTGTCTGTGTGAATACTCTCCTGTACCTGACCCAGTATATCTGTGTGAATACACTCCTGTACCTGGCCCAGTACTGTCTGTGTGAATACTGTCCTGCACCTGACCCAGTCACTGTCTGTGTGAATACTCTCCTGTACCTGACCCAATACTGTCTGTGTGAATACTCTCCTGTACCTGACCCAGTACTGTCTGTGTGAATACACTCCTGTAACTGACCCAGTACTGTCTGTGTGAATACACTCCTGTCCTGACCCAGTCACTGTCTGTGTGAATACACTCCTGTACCTGACCCAGTAACTGTCTATGTGAATACTTTCCTGCACCTGACCCAGTAATGTCTGCGTGAATACTCTCCTGTACCTGACCCAGTACTGTCTGTGTGAATACACTCCTGTACCTGACCTAGTACTGTCTGTGTGAATACTCTCCTGTACCTGACCCAGTACTGTCTGTGTGAATACTCTCCTGGACCTGACCTAGTACTGTCTGTGTGAATACTCTCCTGTACCTGACCCAGTATGTCTGTGTGAATACTCTCCTGTACCTGACCCAGTACTGTCTGTGTGAATACACTCCTGTACCTGACCTAGTACTGTCTGTGTGAATACACTCCTGTACCTGACCCAGTCACTGTCTGTGTGAATACTCTCCTGTACCTGACCCAGTACTGTCTGTGTGAATACTCTCCTGTCCCTGACCCAGTCACTGTCTGTGTGAATACTCTCCTGTACCTGACCCAGTCACTGTCTGTGTAAATACTCTCCTGTATCTGACACAGTACTATCTGTGTAAATACACTCCTGTACCTGACCCAGTCATTGTCTGTGTGAATATACTCCTGTACCTGACCCAGTCACTGTCTGTGTGAATACTCTCCTGTACCTGACCCAGTACTGTCTGTGTGAATACTCTCCTGTACCTGACCCAGTCACTGTCTGTGTGATTACTCTCCTGTACCTGACCTAGTCACTGTCTGTGTGAATACTCTCCTGTACCTGACCCAGTACTTTCTGTGTGAATACTCTGCTGTACCTGACCCAGTACTGTCTGTGTGAATATTCTCCTGTACCTGACCCAGTACTGTCTGTGTGAATACACTCCTGTACCTGACCCAGTACTGTCTGTGTGAATATTCTCCTGTACCTGACCCAGTACTGTCTGTTTGAATACACTCCTGTACCTGACCTAGTCACTGTCTGTGTGATTACTCTCCTGTACCTGACCCACTCACTGTGTGAATACTCTCCTGTACCTGACCCAGTCACTGTCTGTGTGAATACTCTTCTGTACCTGACCCAGTCACTGTCTGTGTGAATATTCTCCTGTACCTCACCCAGTCACTGTCTGTGTAAATACTCTCCTGTACCTGACCCAGTACTGTCTGTGTGAATACACTCCTGTACCTGACCCAGTACTGTCTGTGTCAATACTCTCCTGTACCTGACCTAGCACTGTCTGTGTGAATACTCTCCTGTACCTGACCTAGTACTGTCTGTGTGAATACTCTCCTGCACCTGACCCAGTCACTGTCTGTGTGAATACACTCCTGTACCTGACCCAGTACTGTCTGTGTGAATACTCTCCTGTACCTGACCCAGTCCCTGTCTGTGTAAATACTCTCCTGTACCTGACCCAGTACTGTCTGTGTGAATACTCTCCTGTAACTGACCCAGTACTGTCTGTGTGAATACTCTCCTGCACCTGCCCCAGTCACTGTCTTTGTGAATACACTCCTGTACCTGACCCAGTCACTGTCTGTGTGAATACACTCCTGTTCCTGACCCAGTCACTGTCTGTGTGAATACACTCCTGTACCTGACCCAGTAATGTCTGTGTGAATACACTCCTGCACCTGACCCAGTACTGTCTGTGTGAATAAACTCCTGTACCTGACCCAGTATGTCTGTGTGAATACTCTCCTGTACCTGACCCAGTACTGTCTGTGTGAATACACTCCTGTACCTGACCCAGTACTGTCTGTGTGAATACACTCCTGTACCTGACCCAGTAATGTCTGTGTGACTACTCTCCTGTACCTGAGCTAGTACTGTCTGTGTGAATACTCTCCTGTACCTGACCCAGTATGTCTGTGTGAATACACTCCTGTACCTGGCCCAGTAATGTCTGTGTGAATACTGTCCTGTACCTGACCCAGTCACTGTCTGTGTGAATACTCTCCTGTACCTGACCCAGTACTGTCTGTGTGAATACTCTCCTGTCCCTGACCCAGTCACTGTCTGTGTGAATACTCTCCTGTACCTCACCCAGTCACTGTCTGTGTAAATACTCTCCTGTACCTGACCCAGTACTGTCTGTGTGAATACACTCCTGTACCTGACCCAGTACTGTCTGTGTCAATACTCTCCTGTACCTGACCTAGCACTGTCTGTGTGAATACTCTCCTGTACCTGACCTAGTACTGTCTGTGTGAATACTCTCCTGCACCTGACCCAGTCACTGTCTGTGTGAATACACTCCTGTACCTGACCCAGTACTGTCTGTGTGAATACTCTCCTGTACCTGACCCAGTCTCTGTCTGTGTAAATACTCTCCTGTACCTGACCCAGTACTGTCTGTGTGAATACTCTCCTGTAACTGACCCAGTACTGTCTGTGTGAATACTCTCCTGCACCTGCCCCAGTCACTGTCTTTGTGAATACACTCCTGTACCTGACCCAGTCACTGTCTGTGTGAATACACTCCTGTTCCTGACCCAGTCACTGTCTGTGTGAATACACTCCTGTACCTGACCCAGTAATGTCTGTGTGAATACACTCCTGCACCTGACCCAGTACTGTCTGTGTGAATAAACTCCTGTACCTGACCCAGTATGTCTGTGTGAATACTCTCCTGTACCTGACCCAGTACTGTCTGTGTGAATACACTCCTGTACCTGACCCAGTACTGTCTGTGTGAATACACTCCTGTACCTGACCCAGTAATGTCTGTGTGACTACTCTCCTGTACCTGAGCTAGTACTGTCTGTGTGAATACTCTCCTGTACCTGACCCAGTATGTCTGTGTGAATACACTCCTGTACCTGGCCCAGTAATGTCTGTGTGAATACTGTCCTGTACCTGACCCAGTCACTGTCTGTGTGAATACTCTCCTGTACCTGACCCAGTACTGTCTGTGTGAATACTCTCCTGTCCCTGACCCAGTCACTGTCTGTGTGAATACTCTCCTGTACCTGACCCAGTCACTGTCTGTGTAAATACTCTCCTGTACCTGACACAGTACTATATGTGTAAATACACTCCTGTACCTGACCCAGTCATTGTCTGTGTGAATATACTCCTGTACCTGACCCAGTCACTGTCTGTGTGAATACTCTCCTCTACCTGACCCAGTACTGTCTGTGTGAATACTCTCTTGTACCTGACCCAGTCACTGTCTGTGTGATTACTCTCCTGTACCTGACCTAGTCACTGTCTGTGTGAATACTCTCCTGTACCTGACCCAGTACTGTCTGTGTGAATACTCTCCTGTCCCTGACCCAGTCACTGTCTGTGTGAATACTCTCCTGTACCTGACCCAGTCACTGTCTGTGTAAATACTCTCCTGTATCTGACACAGTACTATCTGTGTAAATACACTCCTGTACCTGACCCAGTCATTGTCTGTGTGAATATACTCCTGTACCTGACCCAGTCACTGTCTGTGTGAATACTCTCCTGTACCTGACCCAGTCACTGTCTGTGTGATTACTCTCCTGTACCTGACCCAGTAATGTCTGTGTGACTACTCTCCTGTACCTGAGCTAGTACTGTCTGTGTGAATACTCTCCTGTACCTGACCCAGTACTGTCTGTGTGAATACTCTCCTGTACCTGACCCAGTAATGTCTGTGTGAATACTCTCCTGTACCTGACCTAGTCACTGTCTGTGTGAATACTCTCCTGTACCTGACCCAGTACTTTCTGTGTGAATACTCTGCTGTACCTGACCCAGTACTGTCTGTGTGAATATTCTCCTGTACCTGACCCAGTACTGTCTGTGTGAATACACTCCTGTACCTGACCCAGTACTGTCTGTGTGAATATTCTCCTGTACCTGACCCAGTACTGTCTGTTTGAATACACTCCTGTACCTGACCTAGTCACTGTCTGTGTGATTACTCTCCTGTACCTGACCCACTCACTGTGTGAATACTCTCCTGTACCTGACCCAGTCACTGTCTGTGTGAATACTCTTCTGTACCTGACCCAGTCACTGTCTGTGTGAATACACTCCTGTACCTGACCCAGTACTGTCTGTGTGAATACTCTCCTGTACCTGACCTAGCACTGTCTGTGTGAATACTCTCCTGTACCTGACCTAGTACTGTCTGTGTGAATACTCTCCTGCACCTGACCCAGTCACTGTCTGTGTGAATACACTCCTGTAACTGACCCAGTACTGTCTGTGTGAATACTCTCCTGTACCTGACCCAGTCTCTGTCTGTGTAAATACTCTCCTGTACCTGACCCAGTACTGTCTGTGTGAATACTCTCCTGTAACTGACCCAGTACTGTCTGTGTGAATACTCTCCTGCACCTGCCCCAGTCACTGTCTTTGTGAATACACTCCTGTACCTGACCCAGTCACTGTCTGTGTGAATACACTCCTGTTCCTGACCCAGTCACTGTCTGTGTGAATACACTCCTGTACCTGACCCAGTAATGTCTGTGTGAATACACTCCTGCACCTGACCCAGTACTGTCTGTGTGAATAAACTCCTGTACCTGACCCAGTATGTCTGTGTGAATACTCTCCTGTACCTGACCCAGTACTGTCTGTGTGAATACACTCCTGTACCTGACCCAGTACTGTCTGTGTGAATACACTCCTGTACCTGACCCAGTAATGTCTGTGTGACTACTCTCCTGTACCTGAGCTAGTACTGTCTGTGTGAATACTCTCCTGTACCTGACCCAGTATGTCTGTGTGAATACACTCCTGTACCTGGCCCAGTAATGTCTGTGTGAATACTGTCCTGTACCTGACCCAGTCACTGTCTGTGTGAATACTCTCCTGTACCTGACCCAGTATTGTCTGTGTGAATACTCTCCTGTCCCTGACCCAGTCACTGTCTGTGTGAATACTCTCCTGTACCTGACCCAGTCACTGTCTGTGTAAATACTCTCCTGTACCTGACACAGTACTATATGTGTAAATACACTCCTGTACCTGACCCAGTCATTGTCTGTGTGAATATACTCCTGTACCTGACCCAGTCACTGTCTGTGTGAATACTCTCCTCTACCTGACCCAGTACTGTCTGTGTGAATACTCTCTTGTACCTGACCCAGTCACTGTCTGTGTGATTACTCTCCTGTACCTGACCTAGTCACTGTCTGTGTGAATACTCTCCTGTACCTGACCCAGTACTTTCTGTGTGAATACTCTCCTGTACCTGACCCAGTCACTGTCTGTGTGAATACTCTCCTGTACCTGACCCAGTACTATCTGTTAAATACACTCCTGTACCTGACCCAGTCATTGTCTGTGTGAATACACTCCTGTACCTGACCCAGTAATGTCTGTGTGACTACTCTCCTGTACCTGACCTAGTACTGTCTGTGTGAATACTCTCCTGTACCTGACCCAGTATGTCTGTGTGAATACACTACTGTACCTGGCCCAGTAATGTCTGTTAGAATACTGTCCTGTACCTGACCCAGTCACTGTCTGTGTGAATACTCTCCTGTACCTGACCCAGTATGTCTGTGTGAATACACTCCTGTACCTGGCCCAGTACTGTCTGTGTGAATACTGTCCTGTACCTGACCCAGTCACTGTCTGTGTGAATACTCTCCTGTACCTGACCCAATACTGTCTGTGTGAATACTCTCCTGTACCTGACCCAGTACTGTCTGTGTGAATACACTCCTGTAAGTGACCCAGTACTGTCTGTGTGAATACTCTCCTGTACCTGACCCAGTACTGTCTGTGTGAATACTCTCCTGCACCTGCCCCAGTCACTGTGTGTGTGAATACACTCCTGTACCTGACCCAGTCACTGTCTGTGTGAATACTCTCCTGTACCTGACCTAGTACTGTCTGTGTGAATACTCTCCTGTACCTGACCCAGTACTGTCTGTGTGAATACACTCCGGTACCTGACCCAGTACTGTCTGTGTGAATAAACTCCTGTACCTGACCCAGTATGTCTGTGTGAATACTCTCCTGTACCTGACCCAGTACTGTCTGTGTGAATACACTCCTGTACCTGACCCAGTACTGTCTGTGTGAATACACTCCTGTACCTGACCCAGTAATGTCTGTGTGACTACTCTCCTGTACCTGACCTAGTACTGTCTGTGTGAATACTCTCCTGTACCTGACCCAGTATGTCTGTGTGAATACACTCCTGTACCTGGCCCAGTACTGTCTGTGTGAATACTGTCCTGTACCTGACCCAGTCACTGTCTGTGTGAATACTCTCCTGTACCTGACCCAATACTGTCTGTTTGAATACTCTCCTGTACCTGACCCAGTACTGTCTGTGTGAATACACTCCTGTAACTGACCCAGTACTGTCTGTGTGAATACACTCCTGTACCTGACCCAGTCACTGTCTGTGTAAATACTCTCCTGTACCTGACACAGTACTATCTGTGTGAATACACACCTGTACCTGACCCAGTCACTGTCTGTGTGAATATACTCCTGTACCTGACCCAGTCACTGTCTGTGTGAATACTCTTCTGCACCTGACCCAGTACTGTCTGTGTGAATACTCTCCTGTCCCTGACACAGTCACTGTCTGTGTGAATACTCTCCTGTACCTTACCCAGTACTGTCTGTGTGAATACTCTCCTGTCCCTGACCCAGTCACTGTCTGTGTGAATACTCTCCTGTACCTGACCCAGTCACTGTCTGTGTAAATACTCTCCTATACCTGACACAGTCATTATCTGTGTGAATATACTCCTGTACCTGACCCAGTCACTGTCTGTGTGAATACTCTCCTGTACCTGACCCAGTACTGTCTGTGTGAATACTCTCCTGTACCTGACCCAGTCACTGTCTGTGTGATTACTCTCCTGTACCTGACCTAGACACTGTCTGTGTGAATACTCTCCTGTACCTGACCCAGTACTGTCTGTGTGAATACTCTCCTGTACCTGACCCAGTCACTGTCTGTGTGAATACTCTCCTGTACCTGACCCAGTACTGTCTGGGTGAATACACTCCTGTACCTGACCCAGTACTGTCTGTGTGAATATTCTCCTGTACCTGACCCAGTACTGTCTGTTTGAATACACTCCTGTACCTGACCTAGTCACTGTCTGTGTGATTACTCTCCTGTACCTTACCCACTCACTGTGTGAATACTCTCCTGTACCTGACCCAGTCACTGTCTGTGTGAATACTCTCCTGTACCTGACCCAGTACTGTCTGTTTGAATACTCTCCTGTCCCTGACCCAGTCACTGTCTGTGTGAATACTCTCCTGTACCTGACCCAGTACTGTCTGTTTGAATACTCTCCTGTCCCTGACTCAGTCACTGTCTGTGTGAATACTCTCCTGTACCTGACCCAGTCACTGTCCGTGTAAATACTCTCCTGTACCTGACACAGTACTATCTGTGTAAATACACTCCTGTACCTGACCCAGTCATTATCTGTGTGACTATACTCCTGTACCTGACCCAGTACTGTCTGTGTGAATACTCTCCTGTACCTGACCTAGCACTGTCTGTGTGAATACTCTCCTGTACCTGACCTCGTACTGTCTGTGTGAATACTCTCCTGCACCTGACCCAGTCACTGTCTGTGTGAATACACTCCTGTACCTGACCCAGTACTGTCTGTGTGAATACTCTCCTGTACCTGACCCAGTCTCTGTCTGTGTAAATACTCTCCTGTACCTGACCCAGTACTGTCTGTGTGAATGCTCTCCTGTACCTGACCCAGTACTGTCTGTGTGAATACTCTCCTGCACCTGCCCCAGTCACTGTGTGTGTGAATACACTCCTGTACCTGACCCAGTCACTGTCTGTGTGAATACTCTCCTGTACCTGACCTAGTACTGTCTGTGTGAATACTCTCCTGTACCTGACCCAGTACTGTCTGTGTGAATACACTCCGGTACCTGGCCCAGTACTGTCTGTGTGAATAAACTCCTGTACCTGACCCAGTATGTCTGTGTGAATACTCTCCTGTACCTGACCCAGTACTGTCTGTGTGAATGCACTCCTGTACCTGACCCAGTACTGTCTGTGTGAATACACTCCTGTACCTGACCCAGTAATGTCTGTGTGACTACTCTCCTGTACCTGACCTAGTACTGTCTGTGTGAATACTCTCCTGTACCTGACCCAGTATGTCTGTGTGAATACACTCCTGTACCTGGCCCAGTACTGTCTGTGTGAATACTGTCCTGTACCTGACCCAGTCACTGTCTGTGTGAATACTCTCCTGTACCTGACCCAATACTGTCTGTGTGAATACTCTCCTGTACCTGACACAGTACTGTCTGTGTGAATACACTCCTGTAACTGACCCAGTACTGTCTGTGTGAATACACTCCTGTACCTGACCCAGTCACTGTCTGTGTGAATACACTCCTGTACCTGACCCAGTAACTGTCTATGTGAATACTTTCCTGCACCTGACCCAGTAATGTCTGCGTGAATACTCTCCTGTACCTGACCCAGTACTGTCTGTGTGAATACACTCCTGTACCTGACGCAGTACTGTCTGTGTGAATACTCTCCTGTACCTGACCCAGTACTGTCTGTGTGAATACTCTCCTGGACCTGACCTAGTACTGTCTGTGTGAATACTCTCCTGTACCTGACCCAGTATGTCTGTGTGAATACTCTCCTGTACCTGACCCAGTACTGTCTGTGTGAATACACTCCTGTACCTGACCCAGTACTGTCTGTGTGAATACACTCCTGTATCTGACCCAGTAATGTCTGTGTGACTACTCTCCTGTACCTGACCTAGTACTGTCTGTGTGAATACTCTCCTGTACCTGACCCAGTACTGTCTGTGTGAATACACTCCTGTAACTGACCCAGTACTGTCTGTGTGAATACACTCCTGTACCTGACCCAGTCACTGTCTGTGTAAATACTCTCCTGTACCTGACACAGTACTATCTGTGTGAATACACACCTGTACCTGACCCAGTCACTGTCTGTGTGAATATACTCCTGTACCTGACCCAGTCACTGTCTGTGTGAATACTCTTCTGCTCCTGACCCAGTACTGTCTGTGTGAATACTCTCCTGTACGTGACCCAGTCACTGTCTGTGTGATTACTCTCCTGTACCTGACTCAGTCACTGCCTGTGTGAATACTCTCCTGTACCTGACCCAGTACTGTCTGTGTGAATACTCTCCTGTACCTGACCCAGTCACTGTCTGTGTGAATACTCTCCTGTACCTGACCCAGTACTGTCTGTGTGAATACTCTCCTGCACCTGCCCCAGTCACTGTGTGTGTGAATACACTCCTGTACCTGACCCAGTCACTGTCTGTGTGAATACTCTCCTGTACCTGACCTAGTACTGTCTGTGTGAATACTCTCCTGTACCTGACCTAGTACTGTCTGTGTGAATACTCTCCTGTACCTGACCCAGTATATCTGTGTGAATACACTCCTGTACCTGGCCCAGTACTGTCTGTGTGAATACTGTCCTGTACCTGACCCAGTCACTGTCTGTGTGAATACTCTCCTGTACCTGACCCAATACTGTGTGTGTGAATACTCTCCTGTACCTGACCCAGTACTGTCTGTGTGAATACACTCCTGTAACTGACCCAGTACTGTCTGTGTGAATACACTCCTGTACCTGACCCAGTCACTGTCTGTGTGAATACACTCCTGTACCTGACCCAGTAACTGTCTATGTGAATACTTTCCTGCACCTGACCCAGTAATGTCTGCGTGAATACTCTCCTGTACCTGACCCAGTACTGTCTGTGTGAATACACTCCTGTACCTGATCTAGTACTGTCTGTGTGAATACTCTCCTGTACCTGACCCAGTACTGTCTGTGTGAATACTCTCCTGGACCTGACCTAGTACTGTCTGTGTGAATACTCTCCTGTACCTGACCCAGTATGTCTGTGTGAATACTCTCCTGTACCTGACCCAGTACTGTCTGTGTGAATACACTCCTGTACCTGACCTAGTACTGTCTGTGTGAATACACTCCTGTACCTGACCCAGTCACTGTGTGTGTGAATACACTCCTGTACCTGACCCAGTCACTGTCTGTGTGAATACTCTCCTGTACCTGACCTAGTACTGTCTGTGTGAATACTCTCCTGTACCTGACCCAGTACTGTCTGTGTGAATACACTCCTGTACCTGACCCAGTACTGTCTGTGTGAATACACTCCTGTACCTGACCCAGTAATGTCTGTGTGACTACTCTCCTGTACCTGACCTAGTACTGTCTGTGTGAATACTCTCCTGTACCTGACCCAGTATATCTGTGTGAATACACTCCTGTACCTGGCCCAGTACTGTCTGTGTGAATACTGTCCTGCACCTGACCCAGTCACTGTCTGTGTGAATACTCTCCTGTACCTGACCCAATACTGTCTGTGTGAATACTCTCCTGTACCTGACCCAGTACTGTCTGTGTGAATACACTCCTGTAACTGACCCAGTACTGTCTGTGTGAATACACTCCTGTCCTGACCCAGTCACTGTCTGTGTGAATACACTCCTGTACCTGACCCAGTAACTGTCTATGTGAATACTTTCCTGCACCTGACCCAGTAATGTCTGCGTGAATACTCTCCTGTACCTGACCCAGTACTGTCTGTGTGAATACACTCCTGTACCTGACCTAGTACTGTCTGTGTGAATACTCTCCTGTACCTGACCCAGTACTGTCTGTGTGAATACTCTCCTGGACCTGACCTAGTACTGTCTGTGTGAATACTCTCCTGTACCTGACCCAGTATGTCTGTGTGAATACTCTCCTGTACCTGACCCAGTACTGTCTGTGTGAATACACTCCTGTACCTGACCTTGTACTGTCTGTGTGAATACACTCCTGTACCTGACCCAGTCACTGTCTGTGTGAATACTCTCCTGTACCTGACCCAGTACTGTCTGTGTGAATACTCTCCTGTCCCTGACCCAGTCACTGTCTGTGTGAATACTCTCCTGTACCTGACCCAGTCACTGTCTGTGTAAATACTCTCCTGTATCTGACACAGTACTATCTGTGTAAATACACTCCTGTACCTGACCCAGTCATTGTCTGTGTGAATATACTCCTGTACCTGACCCAGTCACTGTCTGTGTGAATACTCTCCTCTACCTGACCCAGTACTGTCTGTGTGAATACTCTCCTGTACCTGACCCAGTCACTGTCTGTGTGATTACTCTCCTGTACCTGACCTAGTCACTGTCTGTGTGAATACTCTCCTGTACCTGACCCAGTACTTTCTGTGTGAATACTCTGCTGTACCTGACCCAGTACTGTCTGTGTGAATATTCTCCTGTACCTGACCCAGTACTGTCTGTGTGAATACACTCCTGTACCTGACCCAGTACTGTCTGTGTGAATATTCTCCTGTACCTGACCCAGTACTGTCTGTTTGAATACACTCCTGTACCTGACCTAGTCACTGTCTGTGTGATTACTCTCCTGTACCTGACCCACTCACTGTGTGAATACTCTCCTGTACCTGACCCAGTCACTGACTGTGTGAATACTCTTCTGTACCTGACCCAGTCACTGTCTGTGTGAATATTCTCCTGTACCTCACCCAGTCACTGTCTGTGTAAATACTCTCCTGTACCTGACCCAGTACTGTCTGTGTGAATACACTCCTGTACCTGACCCAGTACTGTCTGTGTCAATACTCTCCTGTACCTGACCTAGCACTGTCTGTGTGAATACTCTCCTGTACCTGACCTAGTACTGTCTGTGTGAATACTCTCCTGCACCTGACCCAGTCACTGTCTGTGTGAATACACTCCTGTACCTGACCCAGTACTGTCTGTGTGAATACTCTCCTGTACCTGACCCAGTCCCTGTCTGTGTAAATACTCTCCTGTACCTGACCCAGTACTGTCTGTGTGAATACTCTCCTGTAACTGACCCAGTACTGTCTGTGTGAATACTCTCCTGCACCTGCCCCAGTCACTGTCTTTGTGAATACACTCCTGTACCTGACCCAGTCACTGTCTGTGTGAATACACTCCTGTTCCTGACCCAGTCACTGTCTGTGTGAATACACTCCTGTACCTGACCCAGTAATGTCTGTGTGAATACACTCCTGCACCTGACCCAGTACTGTCTGTGTGAATAAACTCCTGTACCTGACCCAGTATGTCTGTGTGAATACTCTCCTGTACCTGACCCAGTACTGTCTGTGTGAATACACTCCTGTACCTGACCCAGTACTGTCTGTGTGAATACACTCCTGTACCTGACCCAGTAATGTCTGTGTGACTACTCTCCTGTACCTGAGCTAGTACTGTCTGTGTGAATACTCTCCTGTACCTGACCCAGTATGTCTGTGTGAATACACTCCTGTACCTGGCCCAGTAATGTCTGTGTGAATACTGTCCTGTACCTGACCCAGTCACTGTCTGTGTGAATACTCTCCTGTACCTGACCCAGTACTGTCTGTGTGAATACTCTCCTGTCCCTGACCCAGTCACTGTCTGTGTGAATACTCTCCTGTACCTCACCCAGTCACTGTCTGTGTAAATACTCTCCTGTACCTGACCCAGTACTGTCTGTGTGAATACACTCCTGTACCTGACCCAGTACTGTCTGTGTCAATACTCTCCTGTACCTGACCTAGCACTGTCTGTGTGAATACTCTCCTGTACCTGACCTAGTACTGTCTGTGTGAATACTCTCCTGCACCTGACCCAGTCACTGTCTGTGTGAATACACTCCTGTACCTGACCCAGTACTGTCTGTGTGAATACTCTCCTGTACCTGACCCAGTCTCTGTCTGTGTAAATACTCTCCTGTACCTGACCCAGTACTGTCTGTGTGAATACTCTCCTGTAACTGACCCAGTACTGTCTGTGTGAATACTCTCCTGCACCTGCCCCAGTCACTGTCTTTGTGAATACACTCCTGTACCTGACCCAGTCACTGTCTGTGTGAATACACTCCTGTTCCTGACCCAGTCACTGTCTGTGTGAATACACTCCTGTACCTGACCCAGTAATGTCTGTGTGAATACACTCCTGCACCTGACCCAGTACTGTCTGTGTGAATAAACTCCTGTACCTGACCCAGTATGTCTGTGTGAATACTCTCCTGTACCTGACCCAGTACTGTCTGTGTGAATACACTCCTGTACCTGACCCAGTACTGTCTGTGTGAATACACTCCTGTACCTGACCCAGTAATGTCTGTGTGACTACTCTCCTGTACCTGAGCTAGTACTGTCTGTGTGAATACTCTCCTGTACCTGACCCAGTATGTCTGTGTGAATACACTCCTGTACCTGGCCCAGTAATGTCTGTGTGAATACTGTCCTGTACCTGACCCAGTCACTGTCTGTGTGAATACTCTCCTGTACCTGACCCAGTACTGTCTGTGTGAATACTCTCCTGTCCCTGACCCAGTCACTGTCTGTGTGAATACTCTCCTGTACCTGACCCAGTCACTGTCTGTGTAAATACTCTCCTGTACCTGACACAGTACTATATGTGTAAATACACTCCTGTACCTGACCCAGTCATTGTCTGTGTGAATATACTCCTGTACCTGACCCAGTCACTGTCTGTGTGAATACTCTCCTCTACCTGACCCAGTACTGTCTGTGTGAATACTCTCTTGTACCTGACCCAGTCACTGTCTGTGTGATTACTCTCCTGTACCTGACCTAGTCACTGTCTGTGTGAATACTCTCCTGTACCTGACCCAGTACTGTCTGTGTGAATACTCTCCTGTCCCTGACCCAGTCACTGTCTGTGTGAATACTCTCCTGTACCTGACCCAGTCACTGTCTGTGTAAATACTCTCCTGTATCTGACACAGTACTATCTGTGTAAATACACTCCTGTACCTGACCCAGTCATTGTCTGTGTGAATATACTCCTGTACCTGACCCAGTCACTGTCTGTGTGAATACTCTCCTGTACCTGACCCAGTCACTGTCTGTGTGATTACTCTCCTGTACCTGACCCAGTAATGTCTGTGTGACTACTCTCCTGTACCTGAGCTAGTACTGTCTGTGTGAATACTCTCCTGTACCTGACCCAGTACTGTCTGTGTGAATACTCTCCTGTACCTGACCCAGTAATGTCTGTGTGAATACTCTCCTGTACCTGACCTAGTCACTGTCTGTGTGAATACTCTCCTGTACCTGACCCAGTACTTTCTGTGTGAATACTCTGCTGTACCTGACCCAGTACTGTCTGTGTGAATATTCTCCTGTACCTGACCCAGTACTGTCTGTGTGAATACACTCCTGTACCTGACCCAGTACTGTCTGTGTGAATATTCTCCTGTACCTGACCCAGTACTGTCTGTTTGAATACACTCCTGTACCTGACCTAGTCACTGTCTGTGTGATTACTCTCCTGTACCTGACCCACTCACTGTGTGAATACTCTCCTGTACCTGACCCAGTCACTGTCTGTGTGAATACTCTTCTGTACCTGACCCAGTCACTGTCTGTGTGAATACACTCCTGTACCTGACCCAGTACTGTCTGTGTGAATACTCTCCTGTACCTGACCTAGCACTGTCTGTGTGAATACTCTCCTGTACCTGACCTAGTACTGTCTGTGTGAATACTCTCCTGCACCTGACCCAGTCACTGTCTGTGTGAATACACTCCTGTAACTGACCCAGTACTGTCTGTGTGAATACTCTCCTGTACCTGACCCAGTCTCTGTCTGTGTAAATACTCTCCTGTACCTGACCCAGTACTGTCTGTGTGAATACTCTCCTGTAACTGACCCAGTACTGTCTGTGTGAATACTCTCCTGCACCTGCCCCAGTCACTGTCTTTGTGAATACACTCCTGTACCTGACCCAGTCACTGTCTGTGTGAATACACTCCTGTTCCTGACCCAGTCACTGTCTGTGTGAATACACTCCTGTACCTGACCCAGTAATGTCTGTGTGAATACACTCCTGCACCTGACCCAGTACTGTCTGTGTGAATAAACTCCTGTACCTGACCCAGTATGTCTGTGTGAATACTCTCCTGTACCTGACCCAGTACTGTCTGTGTGAATACACTCCTGTACCTGACCCAGTACTGTCTGTGTGAATACACTCCTGTACCTGACCCAGTAATGTCTGTGTGACTACTCTCCTGTACCTGAGCTAGTACTGTCTGTGTGAATACTCTCCTGTACCTGACCCAGTATGTCTGTGTGAATACACTCCTGTACCTGGCCCAGTAATGTCTGTGTGAATACTGTCCTGTACCTGACCCAGTCACTGTCTGTGTGAATACTCTCCTGTACCTGACCCAGTATTGTCTGTGTGAATACTCTCCTGTCCCTGACCCAGTCACTGTCTGTGTGAATACTCTCCTGTACCTGACCCAGTCACTGTCTGTGTAAATACTCTC
The DNA here is from genome assembly GCF_044704955.1 of Pristiophorus japonicus. NCBI lineage: Eukaryota > Metazoa > Chordata > Chondrichthyes > Pristiophoridae > Pristiophorus > Pristiophorus japonicus. The sequence goes on from NC_091997.1 coordinate 46,810,517, forward strand.
CTGTACCTGACACAGTACTATATGTGTAAATACACTCCTGTACCTGACCCAGTCATTGTCTGTGTGAATATACTCCTGTACCTGACCCAGTCACTGTCTGTGTGAATACTCTCCTCTACCTGACCCAGTACTGTCTGTGTGAATACTCTCTTGTACCTGACCCAGTCACTGTCTGTGTGATTACTCTCCTGTACCTGACCTAGTCACTGTCTGTGTGAATACTCTCCTGTACCTGACCCAGTACTTTCTGTGTGAATACTCTCCTGTACCTGACCCAGTCACTGTCTGTGTGAATACTCTCCTGTACCTGACCCAGTACTATCTGTTAAATACACTCCTGTACCTGACCCAGTCATTGTCTGTGTGAATACACTCCTGTACCTGACCCAGTAATGTCTGTGTGACTACTCTCCTGTACCTGACCTAGTACTGTCTGTGTGAATACTCTCCTGTACCTGACCCAGTATGTCTGTGTGAATACACTACTGTACCTGGCCCAGTAATGTCTGTTAGAATACTGTCCTGTACCTGACCCAGTCACTGTCTGTGTGAATACTCTCCTGTACCTGACCCAGTATGTCTGTGTGAATACACTCCTGTACCTGGCCCAGTACTGTCTGTGTGAATACTGTCCTGTACCTGACCCAGTCACTGTCTGTGTGAATACTCTCCTGTACCTGACCCAATACTGTCTGTGTGAATACTCTCCTGTACCTGACCCAGTACTGTCTGTGTGAATACACTCCTGTAACTGACCCAGTACTGTCTGTGTGAATACTCTCCTGTACCTGACCCAGTACTGTCTGTGTGAATACTCTCCTGCACCTGCCCCAGTCACTGTGTGTGTGAATACACTCCTGTACCTGACCCAGTCACTGTCTGTGTGAATACTCTCCTGTACCTGACCTAGTACTGTCTGTGTGAATACTCTCCTGTACCTGACCCAGTACTGTCTGTGTGAATACACTCCGGTACCTGACCCAGTACTGTCTGTGTGAATAAACTCCTGTACCTGACCCAGTATGTCTGTGTGAATACTCTCCTGTACCTGACCCAGTACTGTCTGTGTGAATACACTCCTGTACCTGACCCAGTACTGTCTGTGTGAATACACTCCTGTACCTGACCCAGTAATGTCTGTGTGACTACTCTCCTGTACCTGACCTAGTACTGTCTGTGTGAATACTCTCCTGTACCTGACCCAGTATGTCTGTGTGAATACACTCCTGTACCTGGCCCAGTACTGTCTGTGTGAATACTGTCCTGTACCTGACCCAGTCACTGTCTGTGTGAATACTCTCCTGTACCTGACCCAATACTGTCTGTTTGAATACTCTCCTGTACCTGACCCAGTACTGTCTGTGTGAATACACTCCTGTAACTGACCCAGTACTGTCTGTGTGAATACACTCCTGTACCTGACCCAGTCACTGTCTGTGTAAATACTCTCCTGTACCTGACACAGTACTATCTGTGTGAATACACACCTGTACCTGACCCAGTCACTGTCTGTGTGAATATACTCCTGTACCTGACCCAGTCACTGTCTGTGTGAATACTCTTCTGCACCTGACCCAGTACTGTCTGTGTGAATACTCTCCTGTCCCTGACACAGTCACTGTCTGTGTGAATACTCTCCTGTACCTTACCCAGTACTGTCTGTGTGAATACTCTCCTGTCCCTGACCCAGTCACTGTCTGTGTGAATACTCTCCTGTACCTGACCCAGTCACTGTCTGTGTAAATACTCTCCTATACCTGACACAGTCATTATCTGTGTGAATATACTCCTGTACCTGACCCAGTCACTGTCTGTGTGAATACTCTCCTGTACCTGACCCAGTACTGTCTGTGTGAATACTTTCCTGTACCTGACCCAGTCACTGTCTGTGTGATTACTCTCCTGTACCTGACCTAGACACTGTCTGTGTGAATACTCTCCTGTACCTGACCCAGTACTGTCTGTGTGAATACTCTCCTGTACCTGACCCAGTCACTGTCTGTGTGAATACTCTCCTGTACCTGACCCAGTACTGTCTGGGTGAATACACTCCTGTACCTGACCCAGTACTGTCTGTGTGAATATTCTCCTGTACCTGACCCAGTACTGTCTGTTTGAATACACTCCTGTACCTGACCTAGTCACTGTCTGTGTGATTACTCTCCTGTACCTTACCCACTCACTGTGTGAATACTCTCCTGTACCTGACCCAGTCACTGTCTGTGTGAATACTCTCCTGTACCTGACCCAGTACTGTCTGTTTGAATACTCTCCTGTCCCTGACCCAGTCACTGTCTGTGTGAATACTCTCCTGTACCTGACCCAGTACTGTCTGTTTGAATACTCTCCTGTCCCTGACTCAGTCACTGTCTGTGTGAATACTCTCCTGTACCTGACCCAGTCACTGTCCGTGTAAATACTCTCCTGTACCTGACACAGTACTATCTGTGTAAATACACTCCTGTACCAGACCCAGTCATTATCTGTGTGACTATACTCCTGTACCTGACCCAGTACTGTCTGTGTGAATACTCTCCTGTACCTGACCTAGCACTGTCTGTGTGAATACTCTCCTGTACCTGACCTCGTACTGTCTGTGTGAATACTCTCCTGCACCTGACCCAGTCACTGTCTGTGTGAATACACTCCTGTACCTGACCCAGTACTGTCTGTGTGAATACTCTCCTGTACCTGACCCAGTCTCTGTCTGTGTAAATACTCTCCTGTACCTGACCCAGTACTGTCTGTGTGAATGCTCTCCTGTACCTGACCCAGTACTGTCTGTGTGAATACTCTCCTGCACCTGCCCCAGTCACTGTGTGTGTGAATACACTCCTGTACCTGACCCAGTCACTGTCTGTGTGAATACTCTCCTGTACCTGACCTAGTACTGTCTGTGTGAATACTCTCCTGTACCTGACCCAGTACTGTCTGTGTGAATACACTCCGGTACCTGGCCCAGTACTGTCTGTGTGAATAAACTCCTGTACCTGACCCAGTATGTCTGTGTGAATACTCTCCTGTACCTGACCCAGTACTGTCTGTGTGAATGCACTCCTGTACCTGACCCAGTACTGTCTGTGTGAATACACTCCTGTACCTGACCCAGTAATGTCTGTGTGACTACTCTCCTGTACCTGACCTAGTACTGTCTGTGTGAATACTCTCCTGTACCTGACCCAGTATGTCTGTGTGAATACACTCCTGTACCTGGCCCAGTACTGTCTGTGTGAATACTGTCCTGTACCTGACCCAGTCACTGTCTGTGTGAATACTCTCCTGTACCTGACCCAATACTGTCTGTGTGAATACTCTCCTGTACCTGACACAGTACTGTCTGTGTGAATACACTCCTGTAACTGACCCAGTACTGTCTGTGTGAATACACTCCTGTACCTGACCCAGTCACTGTCTGTGTGAATACACTCCTGTACCTGACCCAGTAACTGTCTATGTGAATACTTTCCTGCACCTGACCCAGTAATGTCTGCGTGAATACTCTCCTGTACCTGACCCAGTACTGTCTGTGTGAATACACTCCTGTACCTGACGTAGTACTGTCTGTGTGAATACTCTCCTGTACCTGACCCAGTACTGTCTGTGTGAATACTCTCCTGGACCTGACCTAGTACTGTCTGTGTGAATACTCTCCTGTACCTGACCCAGTATGTCTGTGTGAATACTCTCCTGTACCTGACCCAGTACTGTCTGTGTGAATACACTCCAGTACCTAACCTAGTACTGTCTGTGTGAATACACTCCTGTACCTGACCCAGTCACTGTCTCTGTGAATACACTCCTGTACCTGACCTAGTACTGTCTGTGTGAATACACTCCTGTACCTGACCCAGTCACTGTCTGTGTGAATACTCTCCTGTACCTGACACAGTACTATATGTGTAAATACACTCCTGTACCTGACCCAGTCATTGTCTGTGTGAATATACTCCTGTACCTGAGCCAGTCACTGTCTGTGTGAATACTCTCCTCTACCTGACCCAGTACTGTCTGTGTGAATACTCTCTTGTACCTGACCCAGTCACTGTCTGTGTGATTACTCTCCTGTACCTGACCTAGTCACTGTCTGTGTGAATACTCTCCTGTACCTGACCCAGTACTGTCTGTGTGAATACTCTCCTGTCCCTGACCCAGTCACTGTCTGTGTGAATACTCTCCTGTACCTGACCCAGTCACTGTCTGTGTAAATACTCTCCTGTATCTGACACAGTACTATCTGTGTAAATACACTCCTGTACCTGACCCAGTCATTGTCTGTGTGAATATACTCCTGTACCTGACCCAGTCACTGTCTGTGTGAATACTCTCCTCTACCTGACCCAGTACTGTCTGTGTGAATACTCTCCTGTACCTGACCCAGTCACTGTCTGTGTGATTACTCTCCTGTACCTGACCTAGTCACTGTCTGTGTGAATACTCTCCTGTACCTGACCCAGTACTTTCTGTGTGAATACTCTGCTGTACCTGACCCAGTACTGTCTGTGTGAATATTCTCCTGTACCTGACCCAGTACTGTCTGTGTGAATACACTCCTGTACCTGACCCAGTACTGTCTGTGTGAATATTCTCCTGTACCTGACCCAGTACTGTCTGTTTGAATACACTCCTGTACCTGACCTAGTCACTGTCTGTGTGATTACTCTCCTGTACCTGACCCACTCACTGTGTGAATACTCTCCTGTACCTGACCCAGTCACTGTCTGTGTGAATACTCTTCTGTACCTGACCCAGTCACTGTCTGTGTGAATACTCTCCTGTACCTCACCCAGTCACTGTCTGTGTAAATACTCTCCTGTACCTGACCCAGTACTGTCTGTGTGAATACACTCCTGTACCTGACCCAGTACTGTCTGTGTGAATACTCTCCTGTACCTGACCTAGCACTGTCTGTGTGAATACTCTCCTGTACCTGACCTAGTACTGTCTGTGTGAATACTCTCCTGCACCTGACCCAGTCACTGTCTGTGTGAATACACTCCTGTACCTGACCCAGTACTGTCTGTGTGAATACTCTCCTGTACCTGACCCAGTCTCTGTCTGTGTAAATACTCTCCTGTACCTGACCCAGTACTGTCTGTGTGAATACTCTCCTGTAACTGACCCAGTACTGTCTGTGTGAATACTCTCCTGCACCTGCCCCAGTCACTGTCTTTGTGAATACACTCCTGTACCTGACCCAGTCACTGTCTGTGTGAATACACTCCTGTTCCTGACCCAGTCACTGTCTGTGTGAATACACTCCTGTACCTGACCCAGTAATGTCTGTGTGAATACACTCCTGCACCTGACCCAGTACTGTCTGTGTGAATAAACTCCTGTACCTGACCCAGTATGTCTGTGTGAATACTCTCCTGTACCTGACCCAGTACTGTCTGTGTGAATACACCCCTGTACCTGACCCAGTACTGTCTGTGTGAATACACTCCTGTACCTGACCCAGTAATGTCTGTGTGACTACTCTCCTGTACCTGAGCTAGTACTGTCTGTGTGAATACTCTCCTGTACCTGACCCAGTATGTCTGTGTGAATACACTCCTGTACCTGGCCCAGTAATGTCTGTGTGAATACTGTCCTGTACCTGACCCAGTCACTGTCTGTGTGAATACTCTCCTGTACCTGACCCAGTACTGTCTGTGTGAATACTCTCCTGTCCCTGACCCAGTCACTGTCTGTGTGAATACTCTCCTGTACCTGACCCAGTCACTGTCTGTGTAAATACTCTCCTGTACCTGACACAGTACTTTTTGTGTAAATACACTCCTGTACCTGACCCAGTCATTGTCTGTGTGAATATACTCCTGTACCTGACCCAGTCACTGTCTGTGTGAATACTCTCCTCTACCTGACCCAGTACTGTCTGTGTGAATACTCTCTTGTACCTGACCCAGTCACTGTCTGTGTGATTACTCTCCTGTACCTGACCTAGTCACTGTCTGTGTGAATACTCTCCTGTACCTGACCCAGTACTTTCTGTGTGAATACTCTCCTGTACCTGACCCAGTCACTGTCTGTGTGAATACTCTCCTGTACCTGACCCAGTACTATCTGTTAAATACACTCCTGTACCTGACCCAGTCATTGTCTGTGTGAATACACTCCTGTACCTGACCCAGTAATGTCTGTGTGACTACTCTCCTGTACCTGACCTAGTACTGTCTGTGTGAATACTCTCCTGTACCTGACCCAGTATGTCTGTGTGAATACACTACTGTACCTGGCCCAGTAATGTCTGTGTGAATACTGTCCTGTACCTGACCCAGTCACTGTCTGTGTGAATACTCTCCTGTACCTGACCCAGTATGTCTGTGTGAATACACTCCTGTACCTGGCCCAGTACTGTCTGTGTGAATACTGTCCTGTACCTGACCCAGTCACTGTCTGTGTGAATACTCTCCTGTACCTGACCCAATACTGTCTGTGTGAATACTCTCCTGTACCTGACCCAGTACTGTCTGTGTGAATACACTCCTGTAACTGACCCAGTACTGTCTGTGTGAATACTCTCCTGTACCTGACCCAGTACTGTCTGTGTGAATACTCTCCAGCACCTGCCCCAGTCACTGTGTGTGTGAATACACTCCTGTACCTGACCCAGTCACTGTCTGTGTGAATACTCTCCTGTACCTGACCTAGTACTGTCTGTGTGAATACTCTCCTGTACCTGACCCAGTACTGTCTGTGTGAATACACTCCGGTACCTGACCCAGTACTGTCTGTGTGAATAAACTCCTGTACCTGACCCAGTATGTCTGTGTGAATACTCTCCTGTACCTGACCCAGTACTGTCTGTGTGAATACACTCCTGTACCTGACCCAGTACTGTCTGTGTGAATACACTCCTGTACCTGACCCAGTAATGTCTGTGTGACTACTCTCCTGTACCTGACCTAGTACTGTCTGTGTGAATACTCTCCTGTACCTGACCCAGTATGTCTGTGTGAATACACTCCTGTACCTGGCCCAGTACTGTCTGTGTGAATACTGTCCTGTACCTGACCCAGTCACTGTCTGTGTGAATACTCTCCTGTACCTGACCCAATACTGTCTGTTTGAATACTCTCCTGTACCTGACCCAGTACTGTCTGTGTGAATACACTCCTGTAACTGACCCAGTACTGTCTGTGTGAATACACTCCTGTACCTGACCCAGTCACTGTCTGTGTAAATACTCTCCTGTACCTGACACAGTACTATCTGTGTGAATACACACCTGTACCTGACCCAGTCACTGTCTGTGTGAATATACTCCTGTACCTGACCCAGTCACTGTCTGTGTGAATACTCTTCTGCACCTGACCCAGTACTGTCTGTGTGAATACTCTCCTGTCCCTGACCCAGTCACTGTCTGTGTGAATACTCTCCTGTACCTTACCCAGTACTGTCTGTGTGAATACTCTCCTGTCCCTGAGCCAGTCACTGTCTGTGTGAATACTCTCCTGTACCTGACCCAGTCACTGTCTGTGTAAATACTCTCCTGTACCTGACACAGTCATTATCTGTGTGAATATACTCCTGTACCTGACCCAGTCACTGTCTGTGTGAATACTCTCCTGTACCTGACCCAGTACTGTCTGTGTGAATACTCTCCTGTACCTGACCCAGTCACTGTCTGTGTGATTACTCTCCTGTACCTGACCTAGACACTGTCTGTGTGAATACTCTCCTGTACCTGACCCAGTACTGTCTGTGTGAATACTCTCCTGTACCTGACCCAGTCACGGTCTGTGTGAATACTCTCCTGTACCTGACCCAGTACTGTCTGGGTGAATACACTCCTGTACCTGACCCAGTACTGTCTGTGTGAATATTCTCCTGTACCTGACCCAGTACTGTCTGTTTGAATACACTCCTGTACCTGACCTAGTCACTGTCTGTGTGATTACTCTCCTGTACCTGACCCACTCACTGTGTGAATACTCTCCTGTACCTGACCCAGTCACTGTCTGTGTGAATACTCTCCTGTACCTGACCCAGTACTGTCTGTTTGAATACTCTCCTGTCCCTGACCCAGTCACTGTCTGTGTGAATACTCTCCTGTACCTGACCCAGTACTGTCTGTTTGAATACTCTCCTGTCCCTGACTCAGTCACTGTCTGTGTGAATACTCTCCTGTACCTGACCCAGTCACTGTCCGTGTAAATACTCTCCTGTACCTGACACAGTACTATCTGTGTAAATACACTCCTGTACCTGACCCAGTCATTATCTGTGTGACTATACTCCTGTACCTGACCCAGTACTGTCTGTGTGAATACTCTCCTGTACCTGACCTAGCACTGTCTGTGTGAATACTCTCCTGTACCTGACCTCGTACTGTCTGTGTGAATACTCTCCTGCACCTGACCCAGTCACTGTCTGTGTGAATACACTCCTGTACCTGACCCAGTACTGTCTGTGTGAATACTCTCCTGTACCTGACCCAGTACTGTCTGTGTGAATACTCTCCTGCACCTGCCCCAGTCACTGTGTGTGTGAATACACTCCTGTACCTGACCCAGTCACTGTCTGTGTGAATACTCTCCTGTACCTGACCTAGTACTGTCTGTGTGAATACTCTCCTGTACCTGACCCAGTACTGTCTGTGTGAATACACTCCGGTACCTGGCCCAGTACTGTCTGTGTGAATAAACTCCTGTACCTGACCCAGTATGTCTGTGTGAATACTCTCCTGTACCTGACCCAGTACTGTCTGTGTGAATGCACTCCTGTACCTGACCCAGTACTGTCTGTGTGAATACACTCCTGTACCTGACCCAGTAATGTCTGTGTGACTACTCTCCTGTACCTGACCTAGTACTGTCTGTGTGAATACTCTCCTGTACCTGACCCAGTATGTCTGTGTGAATACACTCCTGTACCTGGCCCAGTCATTGTCTGTGTGAATATACTCCTGTACCTGACCCAGTCACTGTCTGTGTGAATACTCTCCTCTACCTGACCCAGTATTGTCTGTGTGAATACTCTCCTGTACCTGACCCAGTCACTGTCTGTGTGATGACTCTCCTGTACCTGACCTAGTCACTGTCTGTGTGAATACTCTCCTGTACCTGACCCAGTACTTTCTGTTTGAATACACTCCTGTACCTGACCTAGTCACTGTCTGTGTGATTACTCTCCTGTACCTGACCCACTCACTGTGTGAATACTCTCCTGTACCTGACCCAGTCACTGTCTGTGTGAATACTCTTCTGTACCTGACCCAGTCACTGTCTGTGTGAATACTCTCCTGTACCTGACCCAGTCACTGTCTGTGTAAATATTCTCCTGTACCTGACCCAGTACTGTTTGTGTGAATACTCTCCTGTACCTGACCCAGACACTGTCTGTGTAAATACTCTCCTGTACCTGACCCAGTACTGTCTGTGTGAATGCACTCCTGTACCTGACCCAGTACTGTCTGTGTGAATACACTCCTGTACCTGACCCAGTAATGTCTGTGTGACTACTCTCCTGTACCTGACCTAGCACTGTCTGTGTGAATACTCTCCTGTACCTGACCCAGTATGTCTGTGTAAATACACTCCTGTACCTGACCCAGTCATTGTCTGTGTGAATATACTCCTGTACCTGACCCAGTCACTGTCTGTGTGAATACTCTCCTCTACCTGACCCAGTATTGTCTGTGTGAATACTCTCCTGTACCTGACCCAGTCACTGTCTGTGTGATGACTCTCCTGTACCTGACCTAGTCACTGTCTGTGTGAATACTCTCCTGTACCTGACCCAGTACTTTCTGTTTGAATACACTCCTGTACCTGACCTAGTCACTGTCTGTGTGATTACTCTCCTGTACCTGACCCACTCACTGTGTGAATACTCTCCTGTACCTGACCCAGTCACTGTCTGTGTGAATACTCTTCTGTACCTGACCCAGTCACTGTCTGTGTGAATACTCTCCTGTACCTGACCCAGTCACTGTCTGTGTAAATATTCTCCTGTACCTGACCCAGTACTGTTTGTGTGAATACTCTCCTGTACCTGACCCAGACACTGTCTGTGTAAATACTCTCCTGTACCTGACCCAGTACTGTCTGTGTGAATACACTCCTGTACCTGACCCAGTACTGTCTGTGTGAATACTCTCCTGTACCTGACCTAGCACTGTCTGTGTGAATACTCTCCTGTACCTGACCCAGTCACTGTCTGTGTGAATACACTCCTGTACCTGACCCAGTACTGTCTGTGTGAATACTCTCCTGTACCTGACCCAGTCTCTGTCTGTGTAAATACTCTCCTGTACCTGACCCAGTACTGTCTGTGTGAATACTCTCCTGCACCTGACCCAGTCACTGTCTGTGTGAATACACTCCTGTACCTGACCCAGTACTGTCTGTGTGAATACTCTCCTGTCCCTGACCCAGTCTCTGTCTGTGTCAATACTCTCCTGTACCTGACCCAGTACTGTCTGTGTGAATACTCTCCTGTAACTGACCCAGTACTGTCTGTGTGAATACTCTCTTGTACCTGACCCAGTCACTGTCTGTGTGATTACTCTCCTGTACCTGACCTAGTCACTGTCTGTGTGAATACTCTCCTGTACCTGACCCAGTACTTTCTGTGTGAATACTCTCCTGTACCTGACCCAGTCACTGTCTGTGTGAATACTCTCCTGTACCTGACCCAGTACTATCTGTTAAATACACTCCTGTACCTGACCCAGTAATGTCTGTGTGACCACTCTCCTGTACCTGACCTAGTACTGTCTGTGTGAATACTCTCCTGTACCTGACCTAGCACTGTCTGTGTGAATACTCTCCTGTACCTGACCTCGTACTGTCTGTGTGAATACTCTCCTGCACCTGACCCAGTCACTGTCTGTGTGAATACACTCCTGTACCTGACCCAGTACTGTCTGTGTGAATACTCTCCTGTACCTGACCCAGTCTCTGTCTGTGTAAATACTCTCCTGTACCTGACCCAGTACTGTCTGTGTGAATGCTCTCCTGTACCTGACCCAGTACTGTCTGTGTGAATACTCTCCTGCACCTGCCCCAGTCACTGTGTGTGTGAATACACTCCTGTACCTGACCCAGTCACTGTCTGTGTGAATACTCTCCTGTACCTGACCTAGTACTGTCTGTGTGAATACTCTCCTGTACCTGACCCAGTACTGTCTGTGTGAATACACTCCGGTACCTGGCCCAGTACTGTCTGTGTGAATAAACTCCTGTACCTGACCCAGTATGTCTGTGTGAATACTCTCCTGTACCTGACCCAGTACTGTCTGTGTGAATGCACTCCTGTACCTGACCCAGTACTGTCTGTGTGAATACACTCCTGTACCTGACCCAGTAATGTCTGTGTGACTACTCTCCTGTACCTGACCTAGTGCTGTCTGTGTGAATACTCTCCTGTACCTGACCCAGTATGTCTGTGTGAATACACTCCTGTACCTGGCCCAGTACTGTCTGTGTGAATACTGTCCTGTACCTGACCCAGTCACTGTCTGTGTGAATACTCTCCTGTACCTGACCCAATACTGTCTGTGTGAATACTCTCCTGTACCTGACCCAGTACTGTCTGTGTGAATACACTCCTGTAACTGACCCAGTACTGTCTGTGTGAATACACTCCTGTACCTGACCCAGTCACTGTCTGTGTGAATACACTCCTGTACCTGACCCAGTAACTGTCTATGTGAATACTTTCCTGCACCTGACCCAGTAATGTCTGCGTGAATACTCTCCTGTACCTGACCCAGTACTGTCTGTGTGAATACACTCCTGTACCTGACGTAGTACTGTCTGTGTGAATACTCTCCTGTACCTGACCCAGTACTGTCTGTGTGAATACTCTCCTGGACCTGACCTAGTACTGTCTGTGTGAATACTCTCCTGTACCTGACCCAGTATGTCTGTGTGAATACTCTCCTGTACCTGACCCAGTACTGTCTGTGTGAATACACTCCTGTACCTGACCTAGTACTGTCTGTGTGAATACACTCCTGTACCTGACCCAGTCACTGTCTGTGTGATTACTCTCCTGTACCTGACCTAGACACTGTCTGTGTGAATACTCTCCTGTACCTGACCCAGTACTGTCTGTGTGAATACTCTCCTGTACCTGACCCAGTCACGGTCTGTGTGAATACTCTCCTGTACCTGACCCAGTACTGTCTGGGTGAATACACTCCTGTACCTGACCCAGTACTGTCTGTGTGAATATTCTCCTGTACCTGACCCAGTACTGTCTGTTTGAATACACTCCTGTACCTGACCTAGTCACTGTCTGTGTGATTACTCTCCTGTACCTGACCCACTCACTGTGTGAATACTCTCCTGTACCTGACCCAGTCACTGTCTGTGTGAATACTCTCCTGTACCTGACCCAGTACTGTCTGTTTGAATACTCTCCTGTCCCTGACCCAGTCACTGTCTGTGTGAATACTCTCCTGTACCTGACCCAGTACTGTCTGTTTGAATACTCTCCTGTCCCTGACTCAGTCACTGTCTGTGTGAATACTCTCCTGTACCTGACCCAGTCACTGTCCGTGTAAATACTCTCCTGTACCTGACACAGTACTATCTGTGTAAATACACTCCTGTACCTGACCCAGTCATTATCTGTGTGACTATACTCCTGTACCTGACCCAGTACTGTCTGTGTGAATACTCTCCTGTACCTGACCTAGCACTGTCTGTGTGAATACTCTCCTGTACCTGACCTCGTACTGTCTGTGTGAATACTCTCCTGCACCTGACCCAGTCACTGTCTGTGTGAATACACTCCTGTACCTGACCCAGTACTGTCTGTGTGAATACTCTCCTGTACCTGACCCAGTACTGTCTGTGTGAATACTCTCCTGCACCTGCCCCAGTCACTGTGTGTGTGAATACACTCCTGTACCTGACCCAGTCACTGTCTGTGTGAATACTCTCCTGTACCTGACCTAGTACTGTCTGTGTGAATACTCTCCTGTACCTGACCCAGTACTGTCTGTGTGAATACACTCCGGTACCTGGCCCAGTACTGTCTGTGTGAATAAACTCCTGTACCTGACCCAGTATGTCTGTGTGAATACTCTCCTGTACCTGACCCAGTACTGTCTGTGTGAATGCACTCCTGTACCTGACCCAGTACTGTCTGTGTGAATACACTCCTGTACCTGACCCAGTAATGTCTGTGTGACTACTCTCCTGTACCTGACCTAGTACTGTCTGTGTGAATACTCTCCTGTACCTGACCCAGTATGTCTGTGTGAATACACTCCTGTACCTGGCCCAGTCATTGTCTGTGTGAATATACTCCTGTACCTGACCCAGTCACTGTCTGTGTGAATACTCTCCTCTACCTGACCCAGTATTGTCTGTGTGAATACTCTCCTGTACCTGACCCAGTCACTGTCTGTGTGATGACTCTCCTGTACCTGACCTAGTCACTGTCTGTGTGAATACTCTCCTGTACCTGACCCAGTACTTTCTGTTTGAATACACTCCTGTACCTGACCTAGTCACTGTCTGTGTGATTACTCTCCTGTACCTGACCCACTCACTGTGTGAATACTCTCCTGTACCTGACCCAGTCACTGTCTGTGTGAATACTCTTCTGTACCTGACCCAGTCACTGTCTGTGTGAATACTCTCCTGTACCTGACCCAGTCACTGTCTGTGTAAATATTCTCCTGTACCTGACCCAGTACTGTTTGTGTGAATACTCTCCTGTACCTGACCCAGACACTGTCTGTGTAAATACTCTCCTGTACCTGACCCAGTACTGTCTGTGTGAATGCACTCCTGTACCTGACCCAGTACTGTCTGTGTGAATACACTCCTGTACCTGACCCAGTAATGTCTGTGTGACTACTCTCCTGTACCTGACCTAGCACTGTCTGTGTGAATACTCTCCTGTACCTGACCCAGTATGTCTGTGTAAATACACTCCTGTACCTGACCCAGTCATTGTCTGTGTGAATATACTCCTGTACCTGACCCAGTCACTGTCTGTGTGAATACTCTCCTCTACCTGACCCAGTATTGTCTGTGTGAATACTCTCCTGTACCTGACCCAGTCACTGTCTGTGTGATGACTCTCCTGTACCTGACCTAGTCACTGTCTGTGTGAATACTCTCCTGTACCTGACCCAGTACTTTCTGTTTGAATACACTCCTGTACCTGACCTAGTCACTGTCTGTGTGATTACTCTCCTGTACCTGACCCACTCACTGTGTGAATACTCTCCTGTACCTGACCCAGTCACTGTCTGTGTGAATACTCTTCTGTACCTGACCCAGTCACTGTCTGTGTGAATACTCTCCTGTACCTGACCCAGTCACTGTCTGTGTAAATATTCTCCTGTACCTGACCCAGTACTGTTTGTGTGAATACTCTCCTGTACCTGACCCAGACACTGTCTGTGTAAATACTCTCCTGTACCTGACCCAGTACTGTCTGTGTGAATACACTCCTGTACCTGACCCAGTACTGTCTGTGTGAATACTCTCCTGTACCTGACCTAGCACTGTCTGTGTGAATACTCTCCTGTACCTGACCCAGTCACTGTCTGTGTGAATACACTCCTGTACCTGACCCAGTACTGTCTGTGTGAATACTCTCCTGTACCTGACCCAGTCTCTGTCTGTGTAAATACTCTCCTGTACCTGACCCAGTACTGTCTGTGTGAATACTCTCCTGCACCTGACCCAGTCACTGTCTGTGTGAATACACTCCTGTACCTGACCCAGTACTGTCTGTGTGAATACTCTCCTGTCCCTGACCCAGTCTCTGTCTGTGTCAATACTCTCCTGTACCTGACCCAGTACTGTCTGTGTGAATACTCTCCTGTAACTGACCCAGTACTGTCTGTGTGAATACTCTCTTGTACCTGACCCAGTCACTGTCTGTGTGATTACTCTCCTGTACCTGACCTAGTCACTGTCTGTGTGAATACTCTCCTGTACCTGACCCAGTACTTTCTGTGTGAATACTCTCCTGTACCTGACCCAGTCACTGTCTGTGTGAATACTCTCCTGTACCTGACCCAGTACTATCTGTTAAATACACTCCTGTACCTGACCCAGTAATGTCTGTGTGACCACTCTCCTGTACCTGACCTAGTACTGTCTGTGTGAATACTCTCCTGTACCTGACCTAGCACTGTCTGTGTGAATACTCTCCTGTACCTGACCTCGTACTGTCTGTGTGAATACTCTCCTGCACCTGACCCAGTCACTGTCTGTGTGAATACACTCCTGTACCTGACCCAGTACTGTCTGTGTGAATACTCTCCTGTACCTGACCCAGTCTCTGTCTGTGTAAATACTCTCCTGTACCTGACCCAGTACTGTCTGTGTGAATGCTCTCCTGTACCTGACCCAGTACTGTCTGTGTGAATACTCTCCTGCACCTGCCCCAGTCACTGTGTGTGTGAATACACTCCTGTACCTGACCCAGTCACTGTCTGTGTGAATACTCTCCTGTACCTGACCTAGTACTGTCTGTGTGAATACTCTCCTGTACCTGACCCAGTACTGTCTGTGTGAATACACTCCGGTACCTGGCCCAGTACTGTCTGTGTGAATAAACTCCTGTACCTGACCCAGTATGTCTGTGTGAATACTCTCCTGTACCTGACCCAGTACTGTCTGTGTGAATGCACTCCTGTACCTGACCCAGTACTGTCTGTGTGAATACACTCCTGTACCTGACCCAGTAATGTCTGTGTGACTACTCTCCTGTACCTGACCTAGTGCTGTCTGTGTGAATACTCTCCTGTACCTGACCCAGTATGTCTGTGTGAATACACTCCTGTACCTGGCCCAGTACTGTCTGTGTGAATACTGTCCTGTACCTGACCCAGTCACTGTCTGTGTGAATACTCTCCTGTACCTGACCCAATACTGTCTGTGTGAATACTCTCCTGTACCTGACCCAGTACTGTCTGTGTGAATACACTCCTGTAACTGACCCAGTACTGTCTGTGTGAATACACTCCTGTACCTGACCCAGTCACTGTCTGTGTGAATACACTCCTGTACCTGACCCAGTAACTGTCTATGTGAATACTTTCCTGCACCTGACCCAGTAATGTCTGCGTGAATACTCTCCTGTACCTGACCCAGTACTGTCTGTGTGAATACACTCCTGTACCTGACGTAGTACTGTCTGTGTGAATACTCTCCTGTACCTGACCCAGTACTGTCTGTGTGAATACTCTCCTGGACCTGACCTAGTACTGTCTGTGTGAATACTCTCCTGTACCTGACCCAGTATGTCTGTGTGAATACTCTCCTGTACCTGACCCAGTACTGTCTGTGTGAATACACTCCTGTACCTGACCTAGTACTGTCTGTGTGAATACACTCCTGTACCTGACCCAGTCACTGTCTGTGTGATTACTCTCCTGTACCTGACCTAGACACTGTCTGTGTGAATACTCTCCTGTACCTGACCCAGTACTGTCTGTGTGAATACTCTCCTGTACCTGACCCAGTCACGGTCTGTGTGAATACTCTCCTGTACCTGACCCAGTACTGTCTGGGTGAATACACTCCTGTACCTGACCCAGTACTGTCTGTGTGAATATTCTCCTGTACCTGACCCAGTACTGTCTGTTTGAATACACTCCTGTACCTGACCTAGTCACTGTCTGTGTGATTACTCTCCTGTACCTGACCCACTCACTGTGTGAATACTCTCCTGTACCTGACCCAGTCACTGTCTGTGTGAATACTCTCCTGTACCTGACCCAGTACTGTCTGTTTGAATACTCTCCTGTCCCTGACCCAGTCACTGTCTGTGTGAATACTCTCCTGTACCTGACCCAGTACTGTCTGTTTGAATACTCTCCTGTCCCTGACTCAGTCACTGTCTGTGTGAATACTCTCCTGTACCTGACCCAGTCACTGTCCGTGTAAATACTCTCCTGTACCTGACACAGTACTATCTGTGTAAATACACTCCTGTACCTGACCCAGTCATTATCTGTGTGACTATACTCCTGTACCTGACCCAGTACTGTCTGTGTGAATACTCTCCTGTACCTGACCTAGCACTGTCTGTGTGAATACTCTCCTGTACCTGACCTCGTACTGTCTGTGTGAATACTCTCCTGCACCTGACCCAGTCACTGTCTGTGTGAATACACTCCTGTACCTGACCCAGTACTGTCTGTGTGAATACTCTCCTGTACCTGACCCAGTACTGTCTGTGTGAATACTCTCCTGCACCTGCCCCAGTCACTGTGTGTGTGAATACACTCCTGTACCTGACCCAGTCACTGTCTGTGTGAATACTCTCCTGTACCTGACCTAGTACTGTCTGTGTGAATACTCTCCTGTACCTGACCCAGTACTGTCTGTGTGAATACACTCCGGTACCTGGCCCAGTACTGTCTGTGTGAATAAACTCCTGTACCTGACCCAGTATGTCTGTGTGAATACTCTCCTGTACCTGACCCAGTACTGTCTGTGTGAATGCACTCCTGTACCTGACCCAGTACTGTCTGTGTGAATACACTCCTGTACCTGACCCAGTAATGTCTGTGTGACTACTCTCCTGTACCTGACCTAGTACTGTCTGTGTGAATACTCTCCTGTACCTGACCCAGTATGTCTGTGTGAATACACTCCTGTACCTGGCCCAGTCATTGTCTGTGTGAATATACTCCTGTACCTGACCCAGTCACTGTCTGTGTGAATACTCTCCTCTACCTGACCCAGTATTGTCTGTGTGAATACTCTCCTGTACCTGACCCAGTCACTGTCTGTGTGATGACTCTCCTGTACCTGACCTAGTCACTGTCTGTGTGAATACTCTCCTGTACCTGACCCAGTACTTTCTGTTTGAATACACTCCTGTACCTGACCTAGTCACTGTCTGTGTGATTACTCTCCTGTACCTGACCCACTCACTGTGTGAATACTCTCCTGTACCTGACCCAGTCACTGTCTGTGTGAATACTCTTCTGTACCTGACCCAGTCACTGTCTGTGTGAATACTCTCCTGTACCTGACCCAGTCACTGTCTGTGTAAATATTCTCCTGTACCTGACCCAGTACTGTTTGTGTGAATACTCTCCTGTACCTGACCCAGACACTGTCTGTGTAAATACTCTCCTGTACCTGACCCAGTACTGTCTGTGTGAATGCACTCCTGTACCTGACCCAGTACTGTCTGTGTGAATACACTCCTGTACCTGACCCAGTAATGTCTGTGTGACTACTCTCCTGTACCTGACCTAGCACTGTCTGTGTGAATACTCTCCTGTACCTGACCCAGTATGTCTGTGTAAATACACTCCTGTACCTGACCCAGTCATTGTCTGTGTGAATATACTCCTGTACCTGACCCAGTCACTGTCTGTGTGAATACTCTCCTCTACCTGACCCAGTATTGTCTGTGTGAATACTCTCCTGTACCTGACCCAGTCACTGTCTGTGTGATGACTCTCCTGTACCTGACCTAGTCACTGTCTGTGTGAATACTCTCCTGTACCTGACCCAGTACTTTCTGTTTGAATACACTCCTGTACCTGACCTAGTCACTGTCTGTGTGATTACTCTCCTGTACCTGACCCACTCACTGTGTGAATACTCTCCTGTACCTGACCCAGTCACTGTCTGTGTGAATACTCTTCTGTACCTGACCCAGTCACTGTCTGTGTGAATACTCTCCTGTACCTGACCCAGTCACTGTCTGTGTAAATATTCTCCTGTACCTGACCCAGTACTGTTTGTGTGAATACTCTCCTGTACCTGACCCAGACACTGTCTGTGTAAATACTCTCCTGTACCTGACCCAGTACTGTCTGTGTGAATACACTCCTGTACCTGACCCAGTACTGTCTGTGTGAATACTCTCCTGTACCTGACCTAGCACTGTCTGTGTGAATACTCTCCTGTACCTGACCCAGTCACTGTCTGTGTGAATACACTCCTGTACCTGACCCAGTACTGTCTGTGTGAATACTCTCCTGTACCTGACCCAGTCTCTGTCTGTGTAAATACTCTCCTGTACCTGACCCAGTACTGTCTGTGTGAATACTCTCCTGCACCTGACCCAGTCACTGTCTGTGTGAATACACTCCTGTACCTGACCCAGTACTGTCTGTGTGAATACTCTCCTGTCCCTGACCCAGTCTCTGTCTGTGTCAATACTCTCCTGTACCTGACCCAGTACTGTCTGTGTGAATACTCTCCTGTAACTGACCCAGTACTGTCTGTGTGAATACTCTCTTGTACCTGACCCAGTCACTGTCTGTGTGATTACTCTCCTGTACCTGACCTAGTCACTGTCTGTGTGAATACTCTCCTGTACCTGACCCAGTACTTTCTGTGTGAATACTCTCCTGTACCTGACCCAGTCACTGTCTGTGTGAATACTCTCCTGTACCTGACCCAGTACTATCTGTTAAATACACTCCTGTACCTGACCCAGTAATGTCTGTGTGACCACTCTCCTGTACCTGACCTAGTACTGTCTGTGTGAATACTCTCCTGTACCTGACCTAGCACTGTCTGTGTGAATACTCTCCTGTACCTGACCTCGTACTGTCTGTGTGAATACTCTCCTGCACCTGACCCAGTCACTGTCTGTGTGAATACACTCCTGTACCTGACCCAGTACTGTCTGTGTGAATACTCTCCTGTACCTGACCCAGTCTCTGTCTGTGTAAATACTCTCCTGTACCTGACCCAGTACTGTCTGTGTGAATGCTCTCCTGTACCTGACCCAGTACTGTCTGTGTGAATACTCTCCTGCACCTGCCCCAGTCACTGTGTGTGTGAATACACTCCTGTACCTGACCCAGTCACTGTCTGTGTGAATACTCTCCTGTACCTGACCTAGTACTGTCTGTGTGAATACTCTCCTGTACCTGACCCAGTACTGTCTGTGTGAATACACTCCGGTACCTGGCCCAGTACTGTCTGTGTGAATAAACTCCTGTACCTGACCCAGTATGTCTGTGTGAATACTCTCCTGTACCTGACCCAGTACTGTCTGTGTGAATGCACTCCTGTACCTGACCCAGTACTGTCTGTGTGAATACACTCCTGTACCTGACCCAGTAATGTCTGTGTGACTACTCTCCTGTACCTGACCTAGTGCTGTCTGTGTGAATACTCTCCTGTACCTGACCCAGTATGTCTGTGTGAATACACTCCTGTACCTGGCCCAGTACTGTCTGTGTGAATACTGTCCTGTACCTGACCCAGTCACTGTCTGTGTGAATACTCTCCTGTACCTGACCCAATACTGTCTGTGTGAATACTCTCCTGTACCTGACCCAGTACTGTCTGTGTGAATACACTCCTGTAACTGACCCAGTACTGTCTGTGTGAATACACTCCTGTACCTGACCCAGTCACTGTCTGTGTGAATACACTCCTGTACCTGACCCAGTAACTGTCTATGTGAATACTTTCCTGCACCTGACCCAGTAATGTCTGCGTGAATACTCTCCTGTACCTGACCCAGTACTGTCTGTGTGAATACACTCCTGTACCTGACGTAGTACTGTCTGTGTGAATACTCTCCTGTACCTGACCCAGTACTGTCTGTGTGAATACTCTCCTGGACCTGACCTAGTACTGTCTGTGTGAATACTCTCCTGTACCTGACCCAGTATGTCTGTGTGAATACTCTCCTGTACCTGACCCAGTACTGTCTGTGTGAATACACTCCTGTACCTGACCTAGTACTGTCTGTGTGAATACACTCCTGTACCTGACCCAGTCACTGTCTGTGTGAATACTCTCCTGTACCTGACCCAGTACTGTCTGTGTGAATACTCTCCTGTCCCTGACCCAGTCACTGTCTGTGTGAATACTCTCCTGTACCTGACCCAGTCACTGTCTGTGTAAATACTCTCCTGTACCTGACACAGTACTATCTGTGTAAATACACTCCTGTACCTGACCCAGTCATTGTCTGTGTGAATATACTCCTGTACCTGACCCAGTAACTGTCTGTGTGAATACTCTCCTGTACCTGACCCAGTCACTGTCTGTGTGAATACTCTTCTGTACCTGACCCAGTCACTGTCTGTGTGAATACTCTCCTGTACCTGACCCAGTCTCTGTCTGTGTAAATACTCTCCTGTACCTGACCCAGTACTGTCTGTGTGAATACTCTCCTGCACCTGACCCAGTCACTGTCTGTGTGAATACACTCCTGTACCTGACCCAGTACTGTCTGTGTGAATACTCTCCTGTCCCTGACCCAGTCTCTGTCTGTGTCAATACTCTCCTGTACCTGACCCAGTACTGTCTGTGTGAATACTCTCCTGTAACTGACCCAGTACTGTCTGTGTGAATACTCTCCTGCACCTGCCCCAGTCACTGTCTTTGTGAATACACTCCTGTACCTGACCCAGTCACTGTCTGTGTGAATACACTCCTGTACCTGACCCAGTACTGTCTGTGTGAATACTCTCCTGTACCTGACCCAGTCTCTGTCTGTGTAAATACTCTCCTGTACCTGACCCAGTACTGTCTGTGTGAATACTCTCCTGTAACTGACCCAGTACTGTCTGTGTGAATACTCTCCTGCACCTGCCCCAGTCACTGTCTTTGTGAATACACTCCTGTACCTGACCCAGTCACTGTCTGTGTGAATACACTCCTGTTCCTGACCCAGTCACTGTCTGTGTGAATACACTCCTGTACCTGACCCAGTAATGTCTGTGTGAATACACTCCTGCACCTGACCCAGTACTGTCTGTGTGAATAAACTCCTGCACCTGACACAGTATGTCTGTGTGAATACTCTCCTGTACCTGACCCAGTACTGTCTGTGTGAATACACTCCTGTACCTGACCCAGTACTGTCTGTGTGAATACACTCCTGTACCTGACCCAGTAATGTCTGTGTGACTACTCTCCTGTACCTGAGCTAGTACTGTCTGTGTGAATACTCTCCTGTACCTGACCCAGTATGTCTGTGTGAATACACTCCTGTACCTGGCCCAGTAATGTCTGTGTGAATACTGTCCTGTACCTGACCCAGTCACTGTCTGTGTGAATACTCTCCTGTACCTGACCCAGTACTGTCTATGTGAATACTCTCCTGTCCCTGACCCAGTCACTGTCTGTGTGAATACTCTCCTGTACCTGACCCAGTCACTGTCTGTGTAAATACTCTCCTGTACCTGACACAGTACTATCTGTGTAAATACACTCCTGTACCTGACCCAGTCATTGTCTGTGTGAATATACTCCTGTACCTGACCCAGTCACTGTCTGTGTGAATACTCTCCTCTACCTGACCCAGTACTGTCTGTGTGAATACTCTCTTGTACCTGACCCAGTCACTGTCTGTGTGATTACTCTCCTGTACCTGACCTAGTCACTGTCTGTGTGAATACTCTCCTGTACCTGACCCAGTACTTTCTGTGTGAATACTCTCCTGTACCTGACCCAGTCACTGTCTGTGTGAATACTCTCCTGTACCTGACCCAGCACTATCTGTTAAATACACTCCTGTACCTGACCCAGTAATGTCTGTGTGACCACTCTACTGTACCTGACCTAGTACTGTCTGTGTGAATACTCTCCTGTACCTGACCCAGTATGTCTGTGTGAATACACTCCTGTACCTGGCCCAGTAATGTCTGTGTGAATACTGTCCTGTACCTGACCCAGTCACTGTCTGTGTGAATACTCTCCTGTACCTGACCCAGTATGTCTGTGTGAATACACTCCTGTACCTGGCCCAGTACTGTCTGTGTGAATACTGTCCTGTACCTGACCCAGTCACTGTCTGTGTGAATACTCTCCTGTACCTGACCCAATACTGTCTGTTTGAATACTCTCCTGTACCTGACCCAGTACTGTCTGTGTGAATACACTCCTGTAACTGACCCAGTACTGTCTGTGTGAATACTCTCCTGTACCTGACCCAGTACTGTCTGTGTGAATAGTCTCCTGCACCTGCCCCAGTCACTGTGTGTGTGAATACACTCCTGTACCTGACCCAGTCACTGTCTGTGTGAATACTCTCCTGTACCTGACCTGGTACTGTCTGTGTGAATACTCTCCTGTACCTGACCCAGTACTGTCTGTGTGAATACACTCCGGTACCTGACCCAGTACTGTCTGTGTGAATAAACTCCTGTACCTGACCCAGTATGTCTGTGTGAATACTCTCCTGTACCTGACCCAGTACTGTCTGTGTGAATACACTCCTGTACCTGACCCAGTACTGTCTGTGTGAATACACTCCTGCACCTGACCCAGTAATGTCTGTGTGACTACTCTCCTGTACCTGACCTAGTACTGTCTGTGTGAATACTCTCCTGTACCTGACCCAGTATGTCTGTGTGAATACACTCCTGTACCTGGCCCAGTACTGTCTGTGTGAATACTGTCCTGTACCTGACCCAGTCACTGTCTGTGTGAATACTCTCCTGTACCTGACCCAATACTGTCTGTTTGAATACTCTCCTGTACCTGACCCAGTACTGTCTGTGTGAATACACTCCTGTAACTGACCCAGTACTGTCTGTGTGAATACACTCCTGTACCTGACCCAGTCACTGTCTGTGTAAATACTCTCCTGTACCTGACACAGTACTATCTGTGTGAATACACACCTGTACCTGACCCAGTCACTGTCTGTGTGAATATACTCCTGTACCTGACCCAGTCACTGTCTGTGTGAATACTCTTCTGCACCTGACCCAGTACTGTCTGTGTGAATACTCTCCTGTACCTGACCCAGTCACTGTCTGTGTGATTACTCTCCTGTACCTGACTCAGTCACTGCCTGTGTGAATACTCTCCTGTACCTGACCCAGTACTGTCTGTGTGAATACTCTCCTGTACCTGACCCAGTCACTGTCTGTGTGAATACTCTCCTGTACCTGACCCAGTACTGTCTGTGTGAATACTCTCCTGTCCCTGACCCAGTCACTGTCTGTGTGAATACTCTCCTGTACCTGACCCAGTCACTGTCTGTGTAAATACTCTCCTGTACCTGACACAGTACTATCTGTGTAAATACACTCCTGTACCTGACCCAGTCATTATCTGTGTGAATATACTCCTGTACCTGACCCAGTCACTGTCTGTGTGAATACTCTCCTGTACCTGACCCAGTACTGTCTGTGTGAATACTCTCCTGTACCTGACCCAGTCACTGTCTGTGTGATTACTCTCCTGCACCTGACCTAGACACTGTCTGTGTGAATACTCTCCTGTACCTGACCCAGTACTGTCTGTGTGAATACTCTCCTGTACCTGACCCAGTCACTGTCTGTGTGAATACTCTCCTGTACCTGACCCAGTACTGTCTGGATGAATACACTCCTGTACCTGACCCAGTACTGTCTGTGTGAATATTCTCCTGTACCTGACCCAGTACTGTCTGTTTGAATACACTCCTGTACCTGACCTAGTCACTGTCTGTGTGATTACTCTCCTGTACCTGACCCACTCACTGTGTGAATACTCTCCTGTACCTGACCCAGTCACTGTCTGTGTGAATACTCTCCTGTACCTGACCCAGTACTGTCTGTTTGAATACTCTCCTGTCCCTGACCCAGTCACTGTCTGTGTGAATACTCTCCTGTACCTGACCCAGTACTGTCTGTTTGAATACTCTCCTGTCCCTGACCCAGTCACTGTCTGTGTGAATACTCTCCTGTACCTGACCCAGTCACTGTCCGTGTAAATACTCTCCTGTACCTGACACAGTACTATCTGTGTAAATACACTCCTGTACCTGACCCAGTCATTATCTGTGTGAATATACTCCTGTACCTGACCCAGTACTGTCTGTGTGAATACTCTCCTGTACCTGACCTAGCACTGTCTGTGTGAATACTCTCCTGTACCTGACCTCGTACTGTCTGTGTGAATACTCTCCTGCACCTGACCCAGTCACTGTCTGTGTGAATACACTCCTGTACCTGACCCAGTACT
Organism: Pristiophorus japonicus; assembly: GCF_044704955.1. NCBI lineage: Eukaryota > Metazoa > Chordata > Chondrichthyes > Pristiophoridae > Pristiophorus > Pristiophorus japonicus. The sequence goes on from NC_091997.1 coordinate 46,835,395, forward strand.
GTCTGTGTAAATACTCTCCTGTACCTGACCCAGTCACTGTCTGTGTGAATACTCTCCTGTACCTGACCCAGTACTGTCTGTGTGAATGCACTCCTGTACCTGACCCAGTACTGTCTGTGTGAATACACTCCTGTACCTGACCCAGTAATGTCTGTGTGACTACTCTCCTGTACCTGACCTAGTACTGTCTGTGTGAATACTCTCCTGTACCTGACCCAGTATGTCTGTGTGAATACACTCCTGTACCTGGCCCAGTACTGTCTGTGTGAATACTGTCCTGTACCTGACCCAGTCACTGTCTGTGTGAATACTCTCCTGTACCTGACCCAATACTGTCTGTGTGAATACTCTCCTGTACCTGACCCAGTACTGTCTGTGTGAATACACTCCTGTAACTGACCCAGTACTGTCTGTGTGAATACACTCCTGTACCTGACCCAGTCACTGCCTGTGTGAATACACTCCTGTACCTGACCCAGTAACTGTCTATGTGAATACTTTCCTGCACCTGACCCAGTAATGTCTGCGTGAATACTCTCCTGTACCTGACCCAGTACTGTCTGTGTGAATACACTCCTGTACCTGACCTAGTACTGTCTGTGTGAATACTCTCCTGTACCTGACCCAGTACTGTCTGTGTGAATACTCTCCTGGACCTGACCTAGTACTGTCTGTGTGAATACTCTCCTGTACCTGACCCAGTATGTCTGTGTGAATACTCTCCTGTACCTGACCCAGTACTGTCTGTGTGAATACACTCCTGTACCTGACCTAGTACTGTCTGTGTGAATACACTCCTGTACCTGACCCAGTCACTGTCTGTGTGAATACTCTCCTGTACCTGACCCAGTACTGTCTGTGTGAATACTCTCCTGTCCCTGACCCAGTCACTGTCTGTGTGAATACTCTCCTGTACCTGACCCAGTCACTGTCTGTGTAAATACTCTCCTGTACCTGACACAGTACTATCTGTGTAAATACACTCCTGTAGCTGACCCAGTCATTGTCTGTGTGAATATACTCCTGTACCTGACCCAGTCACTGTCTGTGTGAATACTCTCCTCTACCTGACCCAGTACTGTCTGTGTGAATACTCTCCTGTACCTGACCCAGTCACTGTCTGTGTGATTACTCTCCTGTACCTGACCTAGTCACTGTCTGTGTGAATACTCTCCTGTACCTGACCCAGTACTTTCTGTTTGAATACACTCCTGTACCTGACCTAGTCACTGTCTGTGTGATTACTCTCCTGTACCTGACCCACTCACTGTGTGAATACTCTCCTGTACCTGACCCAGTCACTGTCTGTGTGAATACTCTTCTGTACCTGACCCAGTCACTGTCTGTGTGAATACTCTCCTGTACCTGACCCAGTCACTGTCTGTGTAAATACTCTCCTGTACCTGACCCAGTACTGTTTGTGTGAATACTCTCCTGTACCTGACCCAGACACTGTCTGTGTAAATACTCTCCTGTACCTGACCCAGTACTGTCTGTGTGAATACACTCCTGTACCTGACCGAGTCACTGTGTGTGTAAATACTCTCCTGTACCTGACCTAGTACTGTCTGTGTGAATACACTCCTGTACCTGTCCCAGTACTGTCTGTGTGAATACTCTCCTGTACCTGACCTAGCACTGTCTGTGTGAATACTCTCCTGTACCTGACCCAGTCACTGTCTGTGTGAATACACTCCTGTACCTGACCCAGTACTGTCTGTGTGAATACTCTCCTGTACCTGACCCAGTCTCTGTCTGTGTAAATACTCTCCTGTACCTGACCCAGTACTGTCTGTGTGAATACTCTCCTGCACCTGACCCAGTCACTGTCTGTGTGAATACACTCCTGTACCTGACCCAGTACTGTCTGTGTGAATACTCTCCTGTACCTGACCCAGTCTCTGTCTGTGTAAATACTCTCCTGTACCTGACCCAGTACTGTCTGTGTGAAAACTCTCCTGTAACTGACCCAGTACTGTCTGTGTGAATACTCTCCTGCACCTGCCCCAGTCACTGTCTTTGTGAATACACTCCTGTACCTGACCCAGTCACTGTCTGTGTGAATACACTCCTGTTCCTGACCCAGTCACTGTCTGTGTGAATACACTCCTGTACCTGACCCAGTAATGTCTGTGTGAATACACTCCTGCACCTGACCCAGTACTGTCTGTGTGAATAAACTCCTGTACCTGACCCAGTATGTCTGTGTGAATACTCTCCTGTACCTGACCCAGTACTGTCTGTGTGAATACACTCCTGTACCTGACCCAGTACTGTCTGTGTGAATACACTCCTGTACCTGACCCAGTAATGTCTGTGTGACTACTCTCCTGTACCTGACCTAGTACTGTCTGTGTGAATACTCTCCTGTACCTGACCCAGTATGTCTGTGTGAATACACTCCTGCACCTGGCCCAGTAATGTCTGTGTGAATACTGTCCTGTACCTGACCCAGTCACTGTCTGTGTGAATACTCTCCTGTACCTGACCCAGTACTGTCTGTGTGAATACTCTCCTGTCCCTGACCCAGTCACTGTCTGTGTGAATACTCTCCTGTACCTGACCCAGACACTGTCTGTGTAAATACTCTCCTGTCCCTGACCCAGTACTGTCTGTGTGAATACACTCCTGTACCTGACCGAGTCACTGTGTGTGTAAATACTCTCCTGTACCTGACCCAGTACTGTCTGTGTGAATACACTCCTGTACCTGACCCAGTACTGTCTGTGTGAATACTCTCCTGTACCTGACCTAGCACTGTCTGTGTGAATACTCTCCTGTACCTGACCCAGTCACTGTCTGTGTGAATACACTCCTGTACCTGCCCCAGTCACTGTCTTTGTGAATACACTCCTGTACCTGACCCAGTCACTGTCTGTGTGAATACACTCCTGTTCCTGACCCAGTCACTGTCTGTGTGAATACACTCCTGTACCTGACCCAGTAATGTCTGTGTGAATACACTCCTGCACCTGACCCACTACTGTCAGTGTGAATAAACTCCTGTACCTGACCCAGTATGTCTGTGTGAATACTCTCCTGTACCTGACCCAGTACTGTCTGTGTGAATACACTCCTGTACCTGACCCAGTACTGTCTGTGTGAATACACTCCTGTACCTGACCCAGTAATGTCTGTGTGACTACTCTCCTGTACCTGACCTAGTACTGTCTGTGTGAATACTCTCCTGTACCTGACCCAGTATGTCTGTGTGAATACACTTCTGTACCTGGCCCAGTAATGTCTGTGTGAATACTGTCCTGTACCTGACGCAGTCACTGTCTGTGTGAATACTCTCCTGTACCTGACCCAGTACTGTCTGTGTGAATACTCTCCTGTCCCTGACCCAGTCACTGTCTGTGTGAATACTCTCCTTTACCTGACCCAGTCACTGTCTGTGTAAATACTCTCCTGTACCTGACACAGTACTATCTGTGTAAATACACTCCTGTACCTGACCCAGTCATTGTCTGTGTGAATATACTCCTGTACCTGACCCAGTCACTGTCTGTGTGAATACTCTCCTCTACCTGACCCAGTACTGTCTGTGTGAATACTCTCCTGTACCTGACCCAGTCACTGTCTGTGTGATTACTCTCCTGTACCTGACCTAGTCACTGTCTGTGTGAATACTCTCCTGTACCTGACCCAGTACTTTCTGTGTGAATACTCTCCTGTACCTGACCCAGTCACTGTCTGTGTGAATACTCTCCTGTACCTGACCCAGTATTGTCTGTGTGAATACTCTCCTGTACCTGACCCAGTCACTGTCTGTGTGAATACTCTCCTGTACCTGACCCAGTACTGTCTGTGTGAATACACTCCTGTACCTGACCCAGTACTGTCTGTGTGAATATTCTCCTGTACCTGACCCAGTACTGTCTGTTTGAATACACTCCTGTACCTGACCTAGTCACTGTCTGTGTGATTACTCTCCTGTACCTGACCCACTCACTGTGTGAATACTCTCCTGTACCTGACCCAGTCACTGTCTGTGTGAATACTCTTCTGTACCTGACCCAGTCACTGTCTGTGTGAATACTCTCCTGTACCTGACCCAGTCACTGTCTGTGTAAATACTCTCCTGTACCTGACCCAGTACTGTTTGTGTGAATACTCTCCTGTACCTGACCCAGACACTGTCTGTGTAAATACTCTCATGTACCTGACCCAGTACTGTCTGTGTGAATACACTCCTGTACCTGACCGAGTCACTGTGTGTGTGTAAATACTCTCCTGTACCTTACCCAGTACTGTCTGTGTGAATACACTCCTGTACCTGACCCAGTACTGTCTGTGTGAATACTCTCCTGTACCTGACCTAGCACTGTCTGTGTGAATACTCTCCTGTACCTGACCTAGTACTGTCTGTGTGAATACTCTCCTGCACCTGACTCAGTCACTGTCTGTGTGAATACACTCCTGTACCTGACCCAGTACTGTCTGTGTGAATACTCTCCTGTACCTGACCCAGTCTCTGTCTGTGTAAATACTCTCCTGTACCTGACCCAGTACTGTCTGTGTGAATACTCTCCTGTAACTGACCCAGTACTGTCTGTGTGAATACTCTCCTGCACCTGCCCCAGTCACTGTCTTTGTGAATACACTCCTGTACCTGACCCAGTCACTGTCTGTGTGAATACACTCCTGTTCCTGACCCAGTCACTGTCTGTGTGAATACACTCCTGTACCTGACCCAGTAATGTCTGTGTGAATACACTCCTGCACCTGACCCAGTACTGTCTGTGTGAATGCACTCCTGTACCTGACCCAGTACTGTCTGTGTGAATACACTCCTGTACCTGACCCAGTAATGTCTGTGTGACTACTCTCCTGTACCTGACCTAGTACTGTCTGTGTGAATACTCTCCTGTACCTGACCCAGTATGTCTGTGTGAATACACTCCTGTACCTGGCCCAGTACTGTCTGTGTGAATACTGTCCTGTACCTGACCCAGTCACTGTCTGTGTGAATACTCTCCTGTACCTGACCCAATACTGTCTGTGTGAATACTCTCCTGTACCTGACCCAGTACTGTCTGTGTGAATACACTCCTGTAACTGACCCAGTACTGTCTGTGTGAATACACTCCTGTACCTGACCCAGTCACTGCCTGTGTGAATACACTCCTGTACCTGACCCAGTAACTGTCTATGTGAATACTTTCCTGCACCTGACCCAGTAATGTCTGCGTGAATACTCTCCTGTACCTGACCCAGTACTGTCTGTGTGAATACACTCCTGTACCTGACCTAGTACTGTCTGTGTGAATACTCTCCTGTACCTGACCCAGTACTGTCTGTGTGAATACTCTCCTGGACCTGACCTAGTACTGTCTGTGTGAATACTCTCCTGTACCTGACCCAGTATGTCTGTGTGAATACTCTCCTGTACCTGACCCAGTACTGTCTGTGTGAATACACTCCTGTACCTGACCTAGTACTGTCTGTGTGAATACACTCCTGTACCTGACCCAGTCACTGTCTGTGTGAATACTCTCCTGTACCTGACCCAGTACTGTCTGTGTGAATACTCTCCTGTCCCTGACCCAGTCACTGTCTGTGTGAATACTCTCCTGTACCTGACCCAGTCACTGTCTGTGTAAATACTCTCCTGTACCTGACACAGTACTATCTGTGTAAATACACTCCTGTAGCTGACCCAGTCATTGTCTGTGTGAATATACTCCTGTACCTGACCCAGTCACTGTCTGTGTGAATACTCTCCTCTACCTGACCCAGTACTGTCTGTGTGAATACTCTCCTGTACCTGACCCAGTCACTGTCTGTGTGATTACTCTCCTGTACCTGACCTAGTCACTGTCTGTGTGAATACTCTCCTGTACCTGACCCAGTACTTTCTGTTTGAATACACTCCTGTACCTGACCTAGTCACTGTCTGTGTGATTACTCTCCTGTACCTGACCCACTCACTGTGTGAATACTCTCCTGTACCTGACCCAGTCACTGTCTGTGTGAATACTCTTCTGTACCTGACCCAGTCACTGTCTGTGTGAATACTCTCCTGTACCTGACCCAGTCACTGTCTGTGTAAATACTCTCCTGTACCTGACCCAGTACTGTTTGTGTGAATACTCTCCTGTACCTGACCCAGACACTGTCTGTGTAAATACTCTCCTGTACCTGACCCAGTACTGTCTGTGTGAATACACTCCTGTACCTGACCGAGTCACTGTGTGTGTAAATACTCTCCTGTACCTGACCCAGTACTGTCTGTGTGAATACACTCCTGTACCTGTCCCAGTACTGTCTGTGTGAATACTCTCCTGTACCTGACCTAGCACTGTCTGTGTGAATACTCTCCTGTACCTGACCCAGTCACTGTCTGTGTGAATACACTCCTGTACCTGACCCAGTACTGTCTGTGTGAATACTCTCCTGTACCTGACCCAGTCTCTGTCTGTGTAAATACTCTCCTGTACCTGACCCAGTACTGTCTGTGTGAATACTCTCCTGCACCTGACCCAGTCACTGTCTGTGTGAATACACTCCTGTACCTGACCCAGTACTGTCTGTGTGAATACTCTCCTGTACCTGACCCAGTCTCTGTCTGTGTAAATACTCTCCTGTACCTGACCCAGTACTGTCTGTGTGAATACTCTCCTGTAACTGACCCAGTACTGTCTGTGTGAATACTCTCCTGCACCTGCCCCAGTCACTGTCTTTGTGAATACACTCCTGTACCTGACCCAGTCACTGTCTGTGTGAATACACTCCTGTTCCTGACCCAGTCACTGTCTGTGTGAATACACTCCTGTACCTGACCCAGTAATGTCTGTGTGAATACTCTCCTGTACCTGACCTAGCACTGTCTGTGTGAATACTCTCCTGTACCTGACCCAGTCACTGTCTGTGTGAATACACTCCTGTACCTGACCCAGTACTGTCTGTGTGAATACTCTCCTGTACCTGACCCAGTCTCTGTCTGTGTAAATACTCTCCTGTACCTGACCCAGTATTGTCTGTGTGAATACTCTCCTGCACCTGACCCAGTCACTGTCTGTGTGAATACACTCCTGTACCTGACCCAGTACTGTCTGTGTGAATACTCTCCTGTACCTGACCCAGTCTCTGTCTGTGTAAATACTCTCCTGTACCTGACCCAGTACTGTCTGTGTGAAAACTCTCCTGTAACTGACCCAGTACTGTCTGTGTGAATACTCTCCTGCACCTGCCCCAGTCACTGTCTTTGTGAATACACTCCTGTACCTGACCCAGTCACTGTCTGTGTGAATACACTCCTGTTCCTGACCCAGTCACTGTCTGTGTGAATACACTCCTGTACCTGACCCAGTAATGTCTGTGTGAATACACTCCTGCACCTGACCCAGTACTGTCTGTGTGAATAAACTCCTGTACCTGACCCAGTATGTCTGTGTGAATACTCTCCTGTACCTGACCCAGTACTGTCTGTGTGAATACACTCCTGTACCTGACCCAGTACTGTCTGTGTGAATACACTCCTGTACCTGACCCAGTAATGTCTGTGTGACTACTCTCCTGTACCTGACCTAGTACTGTCTGTGTGAATACTCTCCTGTACCTGACCCAGTATGTCTGTGTGAATACACTCCTGCACCTGGCCCAGTAATGTCTGTGTGAATACTGTCCTGTACCTGACCCAGTCACTGTCTGTGTGAATACTCTCCTGTACCTGACCCAGTACTGTCTGTGTGAATACTCTCCTGTCCCTGACCCAGTCACTGTCTGTGTGAATACTCTCCTGTACCTGACCCAGACACTGTCTGTGTAAATACTCTCCTGTCCCTGACCCAGTACTGTCTGTGTGAATACACTCCTGTACCTGACCGAGTCACTGCGTGTGTAAATACTCTCCTGTACCTGACCCAGTACTGTCTGTGTGAATACACTCCTGTACCTGACCCAGTACTGTCTGTGTGAATACTCTCCTGTACCTGACCTAGCACTGTCTGTGTGAATACTCTCCTGTACCTGACCCAGTCACTGTCTGTGTGAATACACTCCTGTACCTGCCCCAGTCACTGTCTTTGTGAATACACTCCTGTACCTGACCCAGTCACTGTCTGTGTGAATACACTCCTGTTCCTGACCCAGTCACTGTCTGTGTGAATACACTCCTGTACCTGACCCAGTAATGTCTGTGTGAATACACTCCTGCACCTGACCCAGTACTGTCTGTGTGAATAAACTCCTGTACCTGACCCAGTATGTCTGTGTGAATACTCTCCTGTACCTGACCCAGTACTGTCTGTGTGAATACACTCCTGTACCTGACCCAGTACTGTCTGTGTGAATACACTCCTGTACCTGACCCAGTAATGTCTGTGTGACTACTCTCCTGTACCTGACCTAGTACTGTCTGTGTGAATACTCTCCTGTACCTGACCCAGTATGTCTGTGTGAATACACTCCTGTACCTGGCCCAGTAATGTCTGTGTGAATACTGTCCTGTACCTGACGCAGTCACTGTCTGTGTGAATACTCTCCTGTACCTGACCCAGTACTGTCTGTGTGAATACTTTCCTGTCCCTGACCCAGTCACTGTCTGTGTGAATACTCTCCTGTACCTGACCCAGTCACTGTCTGTGTAAATACTCTCCTGTACCTGACACAGTACTATCTGTGTAAATACACTCCTGTACCTGACCCAGTCATTGTCTGTGTGAATATACTCCTGTACCTGACCCAGTCACTGTCTGTGTGAATACTCTCCTCTACCTGACCCAGTACTGTCTGTGTGAATACTCTCCTGTACCTGACCCAGTCACTGTCTGTGTGATTACTCTCCTGTACCTGACCTAGTCACTGTCTGTGTGAATACTCTCCTGTACCTGACCCAGTACTTTCTGTGTGAATACTCTCCTGTACCTGACCCAGTCACTGTCTGTGTGAATACTCTCCTGTACCTGACCCAGTATTGTCTGTGTGAATACTCTCCTGTACCTGACCCAGTCACTGTCTGTGTGAATACTCTCCTGTACCTGACCCAGTACTGTCTGTGTGAATACACTCCTGTACCTGACCCAGTACTGTCTGTGTGAATATTCTCCTGTACCTGACCCAGTACTGTCTGTTTGAATACACTCCTGTACCTGACCTAGTCACTGTCTGTGTGATTACTCTCCTGTACCTGACCCACTCACTGTGTGAATACTCTCCTGTACCTGACCCAGTCACTGTCTGTGTGAATACTCTTCTGTACCTGACCCAGTCACTGTCTGTGTGAATACTCTCCTGTACCTGACCCAGTCACTGTCTGTGTAAATACTCTCCTGTACCTGACCCAGTACTGTTTGTGTGAATACTCTCCTGTACCTGACCCAGACACTGTCTGTGTAAATACTCTCATGTACCTGACCCAGTACTGTCTGTGTGAATACACTCCTGTACCTGACCGAGTCACTGTGTGTGTAAATACTCTCCTGTACCTTACCCAGTACTGTCTGTGTGAATACACTCCTGTACCTGACCCAGTACTGTCTGTGTGAATACTCTCCTGTACCTGACCTAGCACTGTCTGTGTGAATACTCTCCTGTACCTGACCTAGTACTGTCTGTGTGAATACTCTCCTGCACCTGACCCAGTCACTGTCTGTGTGAATACACTCCTGTACCTGACCCAGTACTGTCTGTGTGAATACTCTCCTGTACCTGACCCAGTCTCTGTCTGTGTAAATACTCTCCTGTACCTGACCCAGTACTGTCTGTGTGAATACTCTCCTGTAACTGACCCAGTACTGTCTGTGTGAATACTCTCCTGCACCTGCCCCAGTCACTGTCTTTGTGAATACACTCCTGTACCTGACCCAGTCACTGTCTGTGTGAATACACTCCTGTTCCTGACCCAGTCACTGTCTGTGTGAATACACTCCTGTACCTGACCCAGTAATGTCTGTGTGAATACACTCCTGCACCTGACCCAGTACTGTCTGTGTGAATAAACTCCTGTACCTGACCCAGTATGTCTGTGTGAATACTCTCCTGTACCTGACCCAGTACTGTCTGTGTGAATACGCTCCTGTACCTGACCCAGTACTGTCTGTGTGAATACACTCCTGTACCTGACCCAGTAATGTCTGTGTGACTACTCTCCTGTACCTGACCTAGTACTGTCTGTGTGAATACTCTCCTGTACCTGACCCAGTATGTCTGTGTGAATACACTCCTGTACCTGGCCCAGTAATGTCTGTGTGAATACTGTCCTGTACCTGACCCAGTCACTGTCTGTGTGAATACTCTCCTGTACCTGACCCAATACTGTCTGTGTGAATACTCTCCTGTACCTGACCCAGTCACTGTCTGTGTGAATACACTCCTGTACCTGACCCAGTACTGTCTGTGTGAATACACTCCTGTACCTGACCCAGTCACTGTCTGTGTGAATACACTCCTGCACCTGACCCAGTAACTGTCTGTGTGAATAATCTCCTGCACCTGACCCAGTAATGTCTGTGTGAATACTCTCCTGTACCTGACCCAGTACTGTTTGTGTGAATACACTCCTGTACCTTACCTAGTCACTGTGTGTGTGAATACACTCCTGTACCTGACCCAGTCACTGTCTGTGTGAATACACTCCTGTTCCTGACCCAGTCACTGTCTGTGTGAATACACTCCTGTACCTGACCCAGTACTGTCTGTGTGAATACAGACCTGTACCTGACCGAGTACTGTGTGTGTGAATACTCTCCTGTACCTGACCTAGTACTGTCTGTGTGAATACTCTCCTGTACCTGACCTAGTACTGTCTGTGTGAATACTCTCCTGTACCTGACCCAGTACTGTCTGTGTCAATACACTCCGGTACCTGACCCAGTACTGTCTGTGTGAATAAACTCCTGTACCTGACCCAGTACTGTCTGTGTGAATACTCTCCTGTACCTGACCTAGTACTGTCTGTGTGAATACTCTCCTGTACCTGATCCAGTATGTCTGTGTGAATACTCTCCTGTACCTGACCCAGTACTGTCTGTGTGAATACACTCCTGTACCTGACCCAGTACTCTCTGTGTGAATACACTCCTGTACCTGACCCAGTAATGTCTGTGTGACTACTCTCCTGTACCTGACCTAGTACTGTCTGTGTGAATACACTCCTGTACCTGACCCAGTCACTGTCTGTGTGAATACACTCCTGTACCTGACCCAGTCACTGTCTGTGTGAATACACTCCTGTACCTGACCCAGTCACTTTCTGTGTGAATACTCTCCTGTACCTGACCCAGTCACTGTCTGTGTAAATACTCTCCTGTACCTGACCCAGTACTGTCTGTGTGAATACTCTCCTGTACCTGACCCACTACTGTCTGTGTGAATACACTCCTGTACCTGACCGAGTCACTGTCTTTGTGAATGCACTCCTGTACCTGACCCAGCGACTGTCTGTGTGAATACTCTCCTGTACCTGACCCAGTCACTGTCTGTGTGAATACTCTCCTGTACCTGATCCAGTCACTGTCTGTGTGAATACTCCCCTGTACCTGACCCAGTCACTGTCTGTGTGAATACTCTCCTGTACCTGACCCAGTCACTGTCTGTGTGATTACTCTCCTGTACCTGACTCAGTCACTGCCTGTGTGAATACTCTCCTGTACCTGACCCAGTACTGTCTGTGTGAATACTCTCCTGTACCTGACCCAGTCACTGTCTGTGTGAATACTCTCCTGTACCTGACCCAGTACTGTCTGTGTGAATACTCTCCTGTCCCTGACCCAGTCACTGTCTGTGTGAATACTCTCCTGTACCTGACCCAGTCACTGTCTGTGTAAATGCTCTCCTGTACCTGACACAGTACTATCTGTGTGAATACACTCCTGTACCTGACCCTGTCATTGTCTGTGTGAATATACTCCTGTACCTGACCCAGTAATGTCTGTGTGAATACACTCCTGCACCTGACCCAGTACTGTCTGTGTGAATAAACTCCTGTACCTGACCCAGTATGTCTGTGTGAATACTCTCCTGTACCTGACCCAGTACTGTCTGTGTGAATACACTCCTGTACCTGACCCAGTACTGTCTGTGTGAATACACTCCTGTACCTGACCCAGTAATGTCTGTGTGACTACTCTCCTGTACCTGACCTAGTACTGTCTGTGTGAATACTCTCCTGTACCTGACCCAGTATGTCTGTGTGAATACACTCCTGTACCTGGCCCAGTAATGTCTGTGTGAATACTGTCCTGTACCTGACACAGTCACTGTCTGTGTGAATACTCTCCTGTACCTGACCCAGTACTGTCTGTGTGAATACTCTCCTGTCCCTGACCCAGTCACTGTCTGTGTGAATACTCTCCTGTACCTGACCCAGTCACTGTCTGTGTAAATACTCTCCTGTACCTGACACAGTACTATCTGTGTAAATACACTCCTGTACCTGACCCAGTCATTGTCTGTGTGAATATACTCCTGTACCTGACCCAGTCACTGTCTGTGTGAATACTCTACTGTACCTGACCCAGTACTGTCTGTGTGAATACACTCCTGTACCTGACCGAGTCACTGTGTGTGTAAATACTCTCCTGTACCTGACCCAGTACTGTCTGTGTGAATACACTCCTGTACCTGTCCCAGTACTGTCTGTGTGAATACTCTCCTGTACCTGACCTAGCACTGTCTGTGTGAATACTCTCCTGTACCTGACCCAGTCACTGTCTGTGTGAATACACTCCTGTACCTGACCCAGTACTGTCTGTGTGAATACTCTCCTGTACCTGACCCAGTCTCTGTCTGTGTAAATACTCTCCTGTACCTGACCCAGTACTGTCTGTGTGAATACTCTCCTGCACCTGACCCAGTCACTGTCTGTGTGAATACACTCCTGTACCTGACCCAGTACTGTCTGTGTGAATACTCTCCTGTACCTGACCCAGTCTCTGTCTGTGTAAATACTCTCCTGTACCTGACCCAGTACTGTCTGTGTGAATACTCTCCTGTAACTGACCCAGTACTGTCTGTGTGAATACTCTCCTGCACCTGCCCCAGTCACTGTCTTTGTGAATACACTCCTGTACCTGACCCAGTCACTGTGTGTGTGAATACACTCCTGTTCCTGACCCAGTCACTGTCTGTGTGAATACACTCCTGTACCTGACCCAGTAATGTCTGTGTGAATACTCTCCTGTACCTGACTTAGCACTGTCTGTGTGAATACTCTCCTGTACCTGACCCAGTCACTGTCTGTGTGAATACACTCCTGTACCTGACCCAGTACTGTCTGTGTGAATACTCTCCTGTACCTGACCCAGTCTCTGTCTGTGTAAATACTCTCCTGTACCTGACCCAGTACTGTCTGTGTGAATACTCTCCTGCACCTGACCCAGTCACTGTCTGTGTGAATACACTCCTGTACCTGACCCAGTACTGTCTGTGTGAATACTCTCCTGTACCTGACCCAGTCTCTGTCTGTGTAAATACTCTCCTGTACCTGACCCAGTACTGTCTGTGTGAATACTCTCCTGTAACTGACCCAGTACTGTCTGTGTGAATACTCTCCTGCACCTGCCCCAGTCACTGTCTTTGTGAATACACTCCTGTACCTGACCCAGTCACTGTCTGTGTGAATACACTCCTGTTCCTGACCCAGTCACTGTCTGTGTGAATACACTCCTGTACCTGACCCAGTAATGTCTGTGTGAATACACTCCTGCACCTGACCCAGTACTGTCTGTGTGAATAAACTCCTGTACCTGACCCAGTATGTCTGTGTGAATACTCTCCTGTACCTGACCCAGTACTGTCTGTGTGAATACACTCCTGTACCTGACCCAGTACTGTCTGTGTGAATACACTCCTGTACCTGACCCAGTAATGTCTGTGTGACTACTCTCCTGTACCTGACCTAGTACTGTCTGTGTGAATACTCTCCTGTACCTGACCCAGTATGTCTGTGTGAATACACTCCTGTACCTGGCCCAGTAATGTCTGTGTGAATACTGTCCTGTACCTGACCCAGTCACTGTCTGTGTGAATACTCTCCTGTACCTGACCCAGTACTGTCTGTGTGAATACTCTCCTGTCCCTGACCCAGTCACTGTCTGTGTGAATACTCTCCTGTACCTGACCCAGACACTGTCTGTGTAAATACTCTCCTGTACCTGACCCAGTACTGTCTGTGTGAATACACTCCTGTACCTGACCGAGTCACTGTGTGTGTAAATACTCTCCTGTACCTGACCCAGTACTGTCTGTGTGAATACACTCCTGTACCTGACCCAGTACTGTCTGTGTGAATACTCTCCTGTACCTGACCTAGCACTGTCTGTGTGAATACTCTCCTGTACCTGACCCAGTCACTGTCTGTGTGAATACACTCCTGTACCTGCCCCAGTCACTGTCTTTGTGAATACACTCCTGTACCTGACCCAGTCACTGTCTGTGTGAATACACTCCTGTTCCTGACCCAGTCACTGTCTGTGTGAATACACTCCTGTACCTGACCCAGTAATGTCTGTGTGAATACACTCCTGCACCTGACCCAGTACTGTCTGTGTGAATAAACTCCTGTACCTGACCCAGTATGTCTGTGTGAATACTCTCCTGTACCTGACCCAGTACTGTCTGTGTGAATACACTCCTGTACCTGACCCAGTACTGTCTGTGTGAATACACTCCTGTACCTGACCCAGTAATGTCTGTGTGACTACTCTCCTGTACCTGACCTAGTACTGTCTGTGTGAATACTCTCCTGTACCTGACCCAGTATGTCTGTGTGAATACACTCCTGTACCTGGCCCAGTAATGTCTGTGTGAATACTGTCCTGTACCTGACGCAGTCACTGTCTGTGTGAATACTCTCCTGTACCTGACCCAGTACTGTCTGTGTGAATACTTTCCTGTCCCTGACCCAGTCACTGTCTGTGTGAATACTCTCCTGTACCTGACACAGTACTATCTGTGTAAATACACTCCTGTACCTGACCCAGTCATTGTCTGTGTGAATATACTCCTGTACCTGACCCAGTCACTGTCTGTGTGAATACTCTCCTCTACCTGACCCAGTACTGTCTGTGTGAATACTCTCCTGTACCTGACCCAGTCACTGTCTGTGTGATTACTCTCCTGTACCTGACCTAGTCACTGTCTGTGTGAATACTCTCCTGTACCTGACCCAGTACTTTCTGTGTGAATACTCTCCTGTACCTGACCCAGTCACTGTCTGTGTGAATACTCTCCTGTACCTGACCCAGTATTGTCTGTGTGAATACTCTCCTGTACCTGACCCAGTCACTGTCTGTGTGAATACTCTCCTGTACCTGACCCAGTACTGTCTGTGTGAATACACTCCTGTACCTGACCCAGTACTGTCTGTGTGAATATTCTCCTGTACCTGACCCAGTACTGTCTGTTTGAATACACTCCTGTACCTGACCTAGTCACTGTCTGTGTGATTACTCTCCTGTACCTGACCCACTCACTGTGTGAATACTCTCCTGTACCTGACCCAGTCACTGTCTGTGTGAATACACTCCTGTTCCTGACCCAGTCACTGTCTGTGTGAATACACTCCTGTACCTGACCCAGTAATGTCTGTGTGAATACACTCCTGCACCTGACCCAGTACTGTCTGTGTGAATAAACTCCTGTACCTGACCCAGTATGTCTGTGTGAATACTCTCCTGTACCTGACCCAGTACTGTCTGTGTGAATACGCTCCTGTACCTGACCCAGTACTGTCTGTGTGAATACACTCCTGTACCTGACCCAGTAATGTCTGTGTGACTACTCTCCTGTACCTGACCTAGTACTGTCTGTGTGAATACTCTCCTGTACCTGACCCAGTATGTCTGTGTGAATACACTCCTGTACCTGGCCCAGTAATGTCTGTGTGAATACTATCCTGTACCTGACCCAGTCACTGTCTGTGTGAATACTCTCCTGTACCTGACCCAATACTGTCTGTGTGAATACACTCCTGTACCTGACCTAGTCACTGTCTGTGTGATTACTCTCCTGTACCTGACCCACTCACTGTGTGAATACTCTCCTGTACCTGACCCAGTCACTGTCTGTGTGAATACTCTTCTGTACCTGACCCAGTCACTGTCTGTGTGAATACTCTCCTGTACCTGACCCAGTCACTCTCTGTGTAAATACTCTCCTGTACCTGACCCAGTACTGTTTGTGTGAATACTCTCCTGTACCTGACCCAGACACTGTCTGTGTAAATACTCTCATGTACCTGACCCAGTACTGTCTGTGTGAATACACTCCTGTACCTGACCGAGTCACTGTGTGTGTAAATACTCTCCTGTACCTTACCCAGTACTGTCTGTGTGAATACACTCCTGTACCTGACCCAGTACTGTCTGTGTGAATACTCTCCTGTACCTGACCTAGCACTGTCTGTGTGAATACTCTCCTGTACCTGACCCAGTACTGTCTGTGTGAATACTCTCCTGTAACTGACCCAGTACTGTCTGTGTGAATACTCTCCTGCACCTGCCCCAGTCACTGTCTTTGTGAATACACTCCTGTACCTGACCCAGTCACTGTCTGTGTGAATACACTCCTGTTCCTGACCCAGTCACTGTCTGTGTGAATACACTCCTGTACCTGACCCAGTAATGTCTGTGTGAATACACTCCTGCACCTGACCCAGTACTGTCTGTGTGAATAAACTCCTGTACCTGACCCAGTATGTCTGTGTGAATACTCTCCTGTACCTGACCCAGTACTGTCTGTGTGAATACGCTCCTGTACCTGACCCAGTACTGTCTGTGTGAATACACTCCTGTACCTGACCCAGTAATGTCTGTGTGACTACTCTCCTGTACCTGACCTAGTACTGTCTGTGTGATTACTCTCCTGTACCTGACCTAGTCACTGTCTGTGTGAATACTCTCCTGTACCTGACCCAGTACTTTCTGTGTGAATACTCTCCTGTACCTGACCCAGTCACTGTCTGTGTGAATACTCTCCTGTACCTGACCCAGTATTGTCTGTGTGAATACTCTCCTGTACCTGACCCAGTCACTGTCTGTGTGAATACTCTCCTGTACCTGACCCAGTACTGTCTGTGTGAATACACTCCTGTACCTGACCCAGTACTGTCTGTGTGAATATTCTCCTGTACCTGACCCAGTACTGTCTGTTTGAATACACTCCTGTACCTGACCTAGTCACTGTCTGTGTGATTACTCTCCTGTACCTGACCCACTCACTGTGTGAATACTCTCCTGTACCTGACCCAGTCACTGTCTGTGTGAATACTCTTCTGTACCTGACCCAGTCACTGTCTGTGTGAATACTCTCCTGTACCTGACCCAGTCACTGTCTGTGTAAATACTCTCCTGTACCTGACCCAGTACTGTTTGTGTGAATACTCTCCTGTACCTGACCCAGACACTGTCTGTGTAAACACTCTCATGTACCTGACCCAGTACTGTCTGTGTGAATACACTCCTGTACCTGACCGAGTCACTGTGTGTGTAAATACTCTCCTGTACCTTACCCAGTACTGTCTGTGTGAATACACTCCTGTACCTGACCCAGTACTGTCTGTGTGAATACTCTCCTGTACCTGACCTAGCACTGTCTGTGTGAATACTCTCCTGTACCTGACCTAGTACTGTCTGTGTGAATACTCTCCTGCACCTGACCCAGTCACTGTCTGTGTGAATACACTCCTGTACCTGACCCAGTACTGTCTGTGTGAATACTCTACTGTACCTGACCCAGTCTCTGTCTGTGTAAATACTCTCCTGTACCTGACCCAGTACTGTCTGTGTGAATACTCTCCTGTAACTGACCCAGTACTGTCTGTGTGAATACTCTCCTGCACCTGCCCCAGTCACTGTCTTTGTGAATACACTCCTGTACCTGACCCAGTCACTGTCTGTGTGAATACACTCCTGTTCCTGACCCAGTCACTGTCTGTGTGAATACACTCCTGTACCTGACCCAGTAATGTCTGTGTGAATACACTCCTGCACCTGACCCAGTACTGTCTGTGTGAATAAACTCCTGTACCTGACCCAGTATGTCTGTGTGAATACTCTCCTGTACCTGACCCAGTACTGTCTGTGTGAATACGCTCCTGTACCTGACCCAGTACTGTCTGTGTGAATACACTCCTGTACCTGACCCAGTAATGTCTGTGTGACTACTCTCCTGTACCTGACCTACTACTGTCTGTGTGAATACTCTCCTGTACCTGACCCAGTATGTCTGTGTGAATACACTCCTGTACCTGGCCCAGTAATGTCTGTGTGAATACTATCCTGTACCTGACCCAGTCACTGTCTGTGTGAATACTCTCCTGTACCTGACCCAATACTGTCTGTGTGAATACACTCCTGTACCTGACCTAGTCACTGTCTGTGTGATTACTCTCCTGTACCTGACCCACTCACTGTGTGAATACTCTCCTGTACCTGACCCAGTCACTGTCTGTGTGAATACTCTTCTGTACCTGACCCAGTCACTGTCTGTGTGAATACTCTCCTGTACCTGACCCAGTCACTCTCTGTGTAAATACTCTCCTGTACCTGACCCAGTACTGTTTGTGTGAATACTCTCCTGTACCTGACCCAGACACTGTCTGTGTAAATACTCTCATGTACCTGACCCAGTACTGTCTGTGTGAATACACTCCTGTACCTGACCGAGTCACTGTGTGTGTAAATACTCTCCTGTACCTTACCCAGTACTGTCTGTGTGAATACACTCCTGTACCTGACCCAGTACTGTCTGTGTGAATACTCTCCTGTACCTGACCTAGCACTGTCTGTGTGAATACTCTCCTGTACCTGACCTAGTACTGTCTGTGTGAATACTCTCCTGCACCTGACCCAGTCACTGTCTGTGTGAATACACTCCTGTACCTGACCCAGTACTGTCTGTGTGAATACTCTACTGTACCTGACCCAGTCTCTGTCTGTGTAAATACTCTCCTGTACCTGACCCAGTACTGTCTGTGTGAATACTCTCCTGTAACTGACCCAGTACTGTCTGTGTGAATACTCTCCTGCACCTGCCCCAGTCACTGTCTTTGTGAATACACTCCTGTACCTGACCCAGTCACTGTCTGTGTGAATACACTCCTGTTCCTGACCCAGTCACTGTCTGTGTGAATACACTCCTGTACCTGACCCAGTAATGTCTGTGTGAATACACTCCTGCACCTGACCCAGTACTGTCTGTGTGAATAAACTCCTGTACCTGACCCAGTATGTCTGTGTGAATACTCTCCTGTACCTGACCCAGTACTGTCTGTGTGAATACGCTCCTGTACCTGACCCAGTACTGTCTGTGTGAATACACTCCTGTACCTGACCCAGTAATGTCTGTGTGACTACTCTCCTGTACCTGACCTAGTACTGTCTGTGTGAATACTCTCCTGTACCTGACCCAGTATGTCTGTGTGAATACACTCCTGTACCTGGCCCAGTAATGTCTGTGTGAATACTGTCCTGTACCTGACCCAGTCACTGTCTGTGTGAATACTCTCCTGTACCTGACCCAATACTGTCTGTGTGAATACTCTCCTGTACCTGACCCAGTCACTGTCTGTGTGAATACACTCCTGTACCTGACCCAGTACTGTCTGTGTGAATACACTCCTGTACCTGACCCAGTCACTGTCTGTGTGAATACACTCCTGTACCTGACCCAGTAACTGTCTCTGTGAATAATCTCCTGCACCTGACCCAGTAATGTCTGTGTGAATACTCTCCTGTACCTGACCCAGTACTGTTTGTGTGAATACACTCCTGTACCTGACCTAGTACTGTCTGTGTGAATACTCTCCTGTACCTGACCTAGTATTGTCTGTGTGAATACTCTCCTGTACCTGACCCAGTACTGTCTGTGTGAATACACTCCGGTACCTGACCCAGTACTGTCTGTGTGAATAAACTCCTGTACCTGACCCAGTACTGTCTGTGTGAATACTCTCCTGTACCTGACCTAGTACTGTCTGTGTGAATACTCTCCTGTACCTGATCCAGTATGTCTGTGTGAATACTCTCCTGTACCTGACCCAGTACTGTCTGTGTGAATACACTCCTGTACCTGACCCAGTACTGTCTGTGTGAATACACTCCTGTACCTGACCCAGTAATGTCTGTGTGACTACTCTCCTGTACCTGACCTAGTACTGTCTGTGTGAATACACTCCTGTACCTGACCCAGTCACTGTCTGTGTGAATACACTCCTGTACCTGACCCAGTCACTGTCTGTGTGAATACACTCCTGTACCTGACCCAGTCACTTTCTGTGTGAATACTCTCCTGTACCTGACCCAGTCACTGTCTGTGTAAATACTCTCCTGTACCTGACCCAGTACTGTCTGTGTGAATACTCTCCTGTACCTGACCCACTACTGTCTGTGTGAATACACTCCTGTACCTGACCGAGTCACTGTCTGTGTGAATACTCTCCTGTACCTGACCCAGTCACTGTCTGTGTGATTACTCTCCTGTACCTAACTCAGTCACTGCCTGTGTGAATACTCTCCTGTACCTGACCCAGTACTGTCTGTGTGAATACTCTCCTGTACCTGACCCAGTCACTGTCTGTGTGAATACTCTCCTGTACCTGACCCAGTACTGTCTGTGTGAATACTCTCCTGTCCCTGACCCAGTCACTGTCTGTGTGAATACTCTCCTGTACCTGACCCAGTACTGTCTGTGTGAATACTCTCCTGTACCTGACCTAGTACTGTCTGTGTGAATACTCTCCTGTACCTGATCCAGTATGTCTGTGTGAATACTCTCCTGTACCTGACCCAGTACTGTCTGTGTGAATACACTCCTGTACCTGACCCAGTACTGTCTGTGTGAATACACTCCTGTACCTGACCCAGTAATGTCTGTGTGACTACTCTCCTGTACCTGACCTAGTACTGTCTGTGTGAATACACTCCTGTACCTGACCCAGTCACTGTCTGTGTGAATACACTCCTGTACCTGACCCAGTCACTGTCTGTGTGAATACACTCCTGTACCTGACCCAGTCACTTTCTGTGTGAATACTCTCCTGTACCTGACCCAGTCACTGTCTGTGTAAATACTCTCCTGTACCTGACCCAGTACTGTCTGTGTGAATACTCTCCTGTACCTGACCCACTACTGTCTGTGTGAATACACTCCTGTACCTGACCGAGTCACTGTCTGTGTGAATACTCTCCTGTACCTGACCCAGTCACTGTCTGTGTGATTACTCTCCTGTACCTAACTCAGTCACTGCCTGTGTGAATACTCTCCTGTACCTGACCCAGTACTGTCTGTGTGAATACTCTCCTGTACCTGACCCAGTCACTGTCTGTGTGAATACTCTCCTGTACCTGACCCAGTACTGTCTGTGTGAATACTCTCCTGTCCCTGACCCAGTCACTGTCTGTGTGAATACTCTCCTGTACCTGACCCAGTCACTGTCTGTGTAAATGCTCTCCTGTACCTGACACAGTACTATCTGTGTGAATACACTCCTGTACCTGACCCTGTCATTGTCTGTGTGAATATACTCCTGTACCTGACCCAGTAATGTCTGTGTGAATACACTCCTGCACCTGACCCAGTACTGTCTGTGTGAATAAACTCCTGTACCTGACCCAGTATGTCTGTGTGAATACTCTCCTGTACCTGACCCAGTACTGTCTGTGTGAATACACTCCTGTACCTGACCCAGTACTGTCTGTGTGAATACACTCCTGTACCTGACCCAGTAATGTCTGTGTAACTACTCTCCTGTACCTGACCTAGTACTGTCTGTGTGAATACTCTCCTGTACCTGACCCAGTATGTCTGTGTGAATACACTCCTGTACCTGGCCCAGTAATGTCTGTGTGAATACTGTCCTGTACCTGACGCAGTCACTGTCTGTGTGAATACTCTCCTGTACCTGACCCAGTACTGTCTGTGTGAATACTCTCCTGTCCCTGACCCAGTCACTGTCTGTGTGAATACTCTCCTGTAGCTGACCCAGTCACTGTCTGTGTAAATACTCTCCTGTACCTGACACAGTACTATCTGTGTAAATACACTCCTGTACCTGACCCAGTCATTGTCTGTGTGAATATACTCCTGTACCTGACCCAGTCACTGTCTGTGTGAATACTCTCCTCTACCTGACCCAGTACTGTCTGTGTGAATACTCTCCTGTACCTGACCAAGTCACTGTCTGTGTGATTACTCTCCTGTACCTGACCTAGTCACTGTCTGTGTGAATACTCTCCTGTACCTGACCCAGTACTTTCTGTGTGAATACTCTCCTGTACCTGACCCAGTCACTGTCTGTGTGAATACTCTCCTGTACCTGACCTAGTACTGTCTGTGTGAATACTCTCCTGTACCTGATCCAGTATGTCTGTGTGAATACTCTCCTGTACCTGACCCAGTACTGTCTGTGTGAATACACTCCTGTACCTGACCCAGTACTGTCTGTGTGAATACACTCCTGTACCTGACCCAGTAATGTCTGTGTGACTACTCTCCTGTACCTGACCTAGTACTGTCTGTGTGAATACACTCCTGTACCTGACCCAGTCACTGTCTGTGTGAATACACTCCTGTACCTGACCCAGTCACTGTCTGTGTGAATACACTCCTGTACCTGACCCAGTCACTTTCTGTGTGAATACTCTCCTGTACCTGACCCAGTCACTGTCTGTGTAAATACTCTCCTGTACCTGACCCAGTACTGTCTGTGTGAATACTCTCCTGTACCTGACCCACTACTGTCTGTGTGAATACACTCCTGTACCTGACCGAGTCACTGTCTTTGTGAATGCACTCCTGTACCTGACCCAGCGACTGTCTGTGTGAATACTCTCCTGTACCTGACCCAGTCACTGTCTGTGTGAATACTCTCCTGTACCTGATCCAGTCACTGTCTGTGTGAATACTCCCCTGTACCTGACCCAGTCACTGTCTGTGTGAATACTCTCCTGTACCTGACCCAGTCACTGTCTGTGTGATTACTCTCCTGTACCTGACTCAGTCACTGCCTGTGTGAATACTCTCCTGTACCTGACCCAGTACTGTCTGTGTGAATACTCTCCTGTACCTGACCCAGTCACTGTCTGCGTGAATACTCTCCTGTACCTGACCCAGTACTGTCTGTGTGAATACTCTCCTGTCCCTGACCCAGTCACTGTCTGTGTGAATACTCTCCTGTACCTGACCCAGTCACTGTCTGTGTAAATGCTCTCCTGTACCTGACACAGTACTATCTGTGTGAATACACTCCTGTACCTGACCCTGTCATTGTCTGTGTGAATATACTCCTGTACCTGACCCAGTAATGTCTGTGTGAATACACTCCTGCACCTGACCCAGTACTGTCTGTGTGAATAAACTCCTGTACCTGACCCAGTATGTCTGTGTGAATACTCTCCTGTACCTGACCCAGTACTGTCTGTGTGAATACACTCCTGTACCTGACCCAGTACTGTCTGTGTGAATACACTCCTGTACCTGACCCAGTAATGTCTGTGTAACTACTCTCCTGTACCTGACCTAGTACTGTCTGTGTGAATACTCTCCTGTACCTGACCCAGTATGTCTGTGTGAATACACTCCTGTACCTGGCCCAGTAATGTCTGTGTGAATACTGTCCTGTACCTGACGCAGTCACTGTCTGTGTGAATACTCTCCTGTACCTGACCCAGTACTGTCTGTGTGAATACTCTCCTGTCCCTGACCCAGTCACTGTCTGTGTGAATACTCTCCTGTAGCTGACCCAGTCACTGTCTGTGTAAATACTCTCCTGTACCTGACACAGTACTATCTGTGTAAATACACTCCTGTACCTGACCCAGTCATTGTCTGTGTGAATATACTCCTGTACCTGACCCAGTCACTGTCTGTGTGAATACTCTCCTCTACCTGACCCAGTACTGTCTGTGTGAATACTCTCCTGTACCTGACCAAGTCACTGTCTGTGTGATTACTCTCCTGTACCTGACCTAGTCACTGTCTGTGTGAATACTCTCCTGTACCTGACCCAGTACTTTCTGTGTGAATACTCTCCTGTACCTGACCCAGTCACTGTCTGTGTGAATACTCTCCTGTACCTGACCCAGTATTGTCTGTGTGAATACTCTCCTGTACCTGACCCAGTCACTGTCTGTGTGAATACTCTCCTGTACCTGACCCAGTACTGTCTGTGTGAATACACTCCTGTACCTGACCCAGTACTGTCTGTGTGAATATTCTCCTGTACCTGACCCAGTACTGTCTGTTTGAATACACTCCTGTACCTGACCTAGTCACTGTCTGTGTGATTACTCTCCTGTACCTGACCCACTCACTGTGTGAATACTCTCCTGTACCTGACCCAGTCACTGTCTGTGTGAATACTCTTCTGTACCTGACCCAGTCACTGTCTGTGTGAATACTCTCCTGTACCTGACCCAGTCACTGTCTGTGTAAATACTCTCCTGTACCTGACCCAGTACTGTTTGTGTGAATACTCTCCTGTACCTGACCCAGACACTGTCTGTGTAAATACTCTCATGTACCTGACCCAGTACTGTCTGTGTGAATACACTCCTGTACCTGACCGAGTCACTGTGTGTGTAAATACTCTCCTGTACCTTACCCAGTACTGTCTGTGTGAATACACTCCTGTACCTGACCCAGTACTGTCTGTGTGAATACTCTCCTGTACCTGACCTAGCACTGTCTGTGTGAATACTCTCCTGTACCTGACCTAGTACTGTCTGCGTGAATACTCTCCTGCACCTGACCCAGTCACTGTCTGTGTGAATACACTCCTGTACCTGACCCAGTACTGTCTGTGTGAATACTCTCCTGTACCTGACCCAGTCTCTGTCTGTGTAAATACTCTCCTGTACCTGACCCAGTACTGTCTGTGTGAATACTCTCCTGTAACTGACCCAGTACTGTCTGTGTGAATACTCTCCTGCACCTGCCCCAGTCACTGTCTTTGTGAATACACTCCTGTACCTGACCCAGTCACTGTCTGTGTGAATACACTCCTGTTCCTGACCCAGTCACTGTCTGTGTGAATACACTCCTGTACCTGACCCAGTAATGTCTGTGTGAATACACTCCTGCACCTGACCCAGTACTGTCTGTGTGAATAAACTCCTGTACCTGACCCAGTATGTCTGTGTGAATACTCTCCTGTACCTGACCCAGTACTGTCTGTGTGAATACGCTCCTGTACCTGACCCAGTACTGTCTGTGTGAATACACTCCTGTACCTGACCCAGTAATGTCTGTGTGACTACTCTCCTGTACCTGACCTAGTACTGTCTGTGTGAATACTCTCCTGTACCTGACCCAGTATGTCTGTGTGAATACACTCCTGCACCTGGCCCAGTAATGTCTGTGTGAATACTGTCCTGTACCTGACCCAGTCACTGTCTGTGTGAATACTCTCCTGTACCTGACCCAATACTGTCTGTGTGAATACTCTCCTGCACCTGACCCAGTAATGTCTGTGTGAATACTCTCCTGTACCTGACCCAGTACTGTTTGTGTGAATACACTCCTGTACCTTACCTAGTCACTGTGTGTGTGAATACAGACCTGTACCTGACCGAGTACTGTGTGTGTGAATACTCTCCTGTACCTGACCTAGTACTGTCTGTGTGAATACTCTCCTGTACCTGACCCAGTCACTGTCTGTGTGAATACACTCCTGTACCTGACCCAGTACTGTATGTGTGAATACACTCCTGTACCTGACCCAGTCACTGTCTGTGTGAATACACTCCTGTACCTGACCCAGTAACTGTCTGTGTGAATAATCTCCTGCACCTGACCCAGTAATGTCTGTGTGAATACTCTCCTGTACCTGACCCAGTACTGTTTGTGTGAAAACACTCCTGTACCTTACCTAGTCACTGTGTGTGTGAATACACTCCTGTACCTGACCCAGTCACTGTCTGTGTGAATACACTCCTGTTCCTGACCCAGTCACTGTCTGTGTGAATACACTCCTGTACCTGACCCAGTACTGTCTGTGTGAATACAGACCTGTACCTGACCGAGTACTGTGTGTGTGAATACTCTCCTGTACCTGACCTAGTACTGTCTGTGTGAATACTCTCCTGTACCTGACCTAGTACTGTCTGTGTGAATACTCTCCTGTACCTGACCCAGTACTGTCTGTGTGAATACACTCCGGTACCTGACCCAGTACTGTCTGTGTGAATAAACTCCTGTACCTGACCCAGTACTGTCTGTGTGAATACTCTCCTGTACCTGACCTAGTACTGTCTGTGTGAATACTCTCCTGTACCTGATCCAGTATGTCTGTGTGAATACTCTCCTGTACCTGACCCAGTACTGTCTGTGTGAATACACTCCTGTACCTGACCCAGTACTGTCTGTGTGAATACACTCCTGTACCTGACCCAGTAATGTCTGTGTGACTACTCTCCTGTACCTGACCTAGTACTGTCTGTGTGAATACACTCCTGTACCTGACCCAGTCACTGTCTGTGTGAATACACTCCTGTACCTGACCCAGTCACTGTCTGTGTGAATACACTCCTGTACCTGACCCAGTCACTTTCTGTGTGAATACTCTCCTGTACCTGACCCAGTCACTGTCTGTGTAAATACTCTCCTGTACCTGACCCAGTACTGTCTGTGTGAATACTCTCCTGTACCTGACCCACTACTGTCTGTGTGAATACACTCCTGTACCTGACCGAGTCACTGTCTTTGTGAATGCACTCCTGTACCTGACCCAGCGACTGTCTGTGTGAATACTCTCCTGTACCTGACCCAGTCACTGTCTGTGTGAATACTCTCCTGTACCTGATCCAGTCACTGTCTGTGTGAATACTCCCCTGTACCTGACCCAGTCACTGTCTGTGTGAATACTCTCCTGTACCTGACCCAGTCACTGTCTGTGTGATTACTCTCCTGTACCTGACTCAGTCACTGCCTGTGTGAATACTCTCCTGTACCTGACCCAGTACTGTCTGTGTGAATACTCTCCTGTACCTGACCCAGTCACTGTCTGTGTGAATACTCTCCTGTACCTGACCCAGTACTGTCTGTGTGAATACTCTCCTGTCCCTGACCCAGTCACTGTCTGTGTGAATACTCTCCTGTACCTGACCCAGTCACTGTCTGTGTAAATGCTCTCCTGTACCTGACACAGTACTATCTGTGTGAATACACTCCTGTACCTGACCCTGTCATTGTCTGTGTGAATATACTCCTGTACCTGACCCAGTCACTGTCTGTGTGAATACTCTCCTGTACCTGACCCAGTATGGTCTGTGTGAATACTCTCCTGTACCTGACCCAGTCACTGTCTGTGTGAATACACTCCTGTACCTGACCTAGTCACTGTGTGTGTGAATACACTCCTGTACCTGACCCAGTCACTGTCTGTGTGAATACACTCCTGTTCCTGACCCAGTCGCTGTCTGTGTGAATACACTCCTGTACCTGACCCAGTACTGTCTGTGTGAATACACTCCTCTACCTGACCGAGTACTGTGTGTGTGAATACTCTCCTGTACCTGACCAAGTACTGTCTGTGTGAATACTCTCCTGTACCTGACCTAGTACTGTCTGTGTGAATACTCTCGTGTACCTGACCCAGTACTGTCTGTGTGAATACACTCCGGTACCTGACCCAGTACTGTCTGTGTGAATAAACTCCTGTACCTGACCCAGTACTGTCTGTGTGAATACTCTCCTGTACCTGACCTAGTACTGTCTGTGTGAATACTCTCCTGTACCTGACCCAGTATGTCTGTGTGAATACTCTCCTGTACCTGACTCAGTACTGTCTGTGTGAATACACTCCTGTACCTGACCCAGTACTGTTGTGTGAATACACTCCTGTACCTGACCCAGTAATGTCTGTGTGACTACTCTCCTGTACCTGACCTAGTACTGTCTGTGTGAATACACTCCTGTACCTGACCCAGTCACTGTCTGTGTGAATACACTCCTGTACCTGACCCAGTCACTGTCTGTGTGAATACACTCCTGTACCTGACCCAGTCACTTTCTGTGTGAATACTCTCCTGTACCTGACCCAGTCACTGTCTGTGTGAATACTCTCCTGTACCTGACCCAGTCACTGTCTGTGTGATTACTCTCCTGTACCTGACCCACTCACTGTGTGAATACTCTCCTGTACCTGACCCAGTCACTGTCTGTGTGAATACTCTTCTGTATCTGACCCAGTCACTGTCTGTGTGAATACTCTCCTGTACCCGACCCAGTCACTGTCTGTGTAAATACTCTCCTGTACCTGACCCAGTACTGTTTGTGTGAATACTCTCCTGTACCTGACCCAGACACTGTCTGTGTAAATACTCTCATGTACCTGACCCAGTACTGTCTGTGTGAATACACTCCTGTACCTGACCGAGTCACTGTGTGTGTAAATACTCTCCTGTACCTTACCCAGTACTGTCTGTGTGAATACACTCCTGTACCTGACCCAGTACTGTCTGTGTGAATACTCTCCTGTACCTGACCTAGCACTGTCTGTGTGAATACTCTGCTGTACCTGACCTAGTACTGTCTGTGTGAATACTCTCCTGCACCTGACCCAGTCACTGTCTGTGTGAATACACTCCTGTACCTGACCCAGTACTGTCTGTGTGAATACTCTCCTGTACCTGACCCAGTCTCTGTCTGTGTAAATACTCTCCTGTACCTGACCCAGTACTGTCTGTGTGAATACTCTCCTGTAACTGACCCAGTACTGTCTGTGTGAATACTCTCCTGCACCTGCCCCAGTCACTGTCTTTGTGAATACACTCCTGTACCTGACCCAGTCACTGTCTGTGTGAATACACTCCTGTTCCTGACCCAGTCACTGTCTGTGTGAATACACTCCTGTACCTGACCCAGTAATGTCTGTGTGAATACACTCCTGCACCTGACCCAGTACTGTCTGTGTGAATAAACTCCTGTACCTGACCCAGTATGTCTGTGTGAATACTCTCCTGTACCTGACCCAGTACTGTCTGTGTGAATACGCTCCTGTACCTGACCCAGTACTGTCTGTGTGAATACACTTCTGTACCTGACCCAGTAATGTCTGTGTGACTACTCTCCTGTACCTGACCTAGTACTGTCTGTGTGAATACTCTCCTATACCTGACCCAGTATGTCTGTGTGAATACACTCCTGCACCTGGCCCAGTAATGTCTGTGTGAATACTGTCCTGTACCTGACCCAGTCACTGTCTGTGTGAATACTCTCCTGTACCTGACCCAATACTGTCTGTGTGAATACTCTCCTGTACCTGACCCAGTCACTGTCTGTGTGAATACACTCCTGTACCTGACCCAGTACTGTATGTGTGAATACACTCCTGTACCTGACCCAGTCACTGTCTGTGTGAATACACTCCTGTACCTGACCCAGTAACTGTCTGTGTGAATAATCTCCTGCACCTGACCCAGTAATGTCTGTGTGAATACTCTCCTGTACCTGACCCAGTACTGTTTGTGTGAATACACTCCTGTACCTTACCTAGTCACTGTGTGTGTGAATACACTCCTGTACCTGACCCAGTCACTGTCTGTGTGAATACACTCCTGTTCCTGACCCAGTCACTGTCTGTGTGAATACACTCCTGTACCTGACCCAGTACTGTCTGTGTGAATACAGACCTGTACCTGACCGAGTACTGTGTGTGTGAATACTCTCCTGTACCTGACCTAGTACTGTCTGTGTGAATACTCTCCTGTACCTGACCTAGTACTGTCTGTGTGAATACTCTCCTGTACCTGACCCAGTACTGTCTGTGTGAATACACTCCGGTACCTGACCCAGTACTGTCTGTGTGAATAAACTCCTGTACCTGACCCAGTACTGTCTGTGTGAATACTCTCCTGTACCTGACCTAGTACTGTCTGTGTGAATACTCTCCTGTACCTGATCCAGTATGTCTGTGTGAATACTCTCCTGTACCTGACCCAGTACTGTCTGTGTGAATACACTCCTGTACCTGACCCAGTACTGTCTGTGTGAATACACTCCTGTACCTGACCCAGTAATGTCTGTGTGACTACTCTCCTGTACCTGACCTAGTACTGTCTGTGTGAATACACTCCTGTACCTGACCCAGTCACTGTCTGTGTGAATACACTCCTGTACCTGACCCAGTCACTGTCTGTGTGAATACACTCCTGTACCTGACCCAGTCACTTTCTGTGTGAATACTCTCCTGTACCTGACCCAGTCACTGTCTGTGTAAATACTCTCCTGTACCTGACCCAGTACTGTCTGTGTGAATACTCTCCTGTACCTGACCCACTACTGTCTGTGTGAATACACTCCTGTACCTGACCGAGTCACTGTCTTTGTGAATGCACTCCTGTACCTGACCCAGCGACTGTCTGTGTGAATACTCTCCTGTACCTGACCCAGTCACTGTCTGTGTGAATACTCTCCTGTACCTGATCCAGTCACTGTCTGTGTGAATACTCCCCTGTACCTGACCCAGTCACTGTCTGTGTGAATACTCTCCTGTACCTGACCCAGTCACTGTCTGTGTGATTACTCTCCTGTACCTGACTCAGTCACTGCCTGTGTGAATACTCTCCTGTACCTGACCCAGTACTGTCTGTGTGAATACTCTCCTGTACCTGACCCAGTCACTGTCTGTGTGAATACTCTCCTGTACCTGACCCAGTACTGTCTGTGTGAATACTCTCCTGTCCCTGACCCAGTCACTGTCTTTGTGAATACTCTCCTGTACCTGACCCAGTCACTGTCTGTGTAAATGCTCTCCTGTACCTGACACAGTACTATCTGTGTGAATACACTCCTGTACCTGACCCTGTCATTGTCTGTGTGAATATACTCCTGTACCTGACCCAGTCACTGTCTGTGTGAATACTCTCCTGTACCTGACCCAGTATGGTCTGTGTGAATACTCTCCTGTACCTGACCCAGTCACTGTCTGTGTGAATACACTCCTGTACCTGACCTAGTCACTGTGTGTGTGAATACACTCCTGTACCTGACCCAGTCACTGTCTGTGTGAATACACTCCTGTTCCTGACCCAGTCGCTGTCTGTGTGAATACACTCCTGTACCTGACCCAGTACTGTCTGTGTGAATACACTCCTCTACCTGACCGAGTACTGTGTGTGTGAATACTCTCCTGTACCTGACCAAGTACTGTCTGTGTGAATACTCTCCTGTACCTGACCTAGTACTGTCTGTGTGAATACTCTCGTGTACCTGACCCAGTACTGTCTGTGTGAATACACTCCGGTACCTGACCCAGTACTGTCTGTGTGAATAAACTCCTGTACCTGACCCAGTACTGTCTGTGTGAATACTCTCCTGTACCTGACCTAGTACTGTCTGTGTGAATACTCTCCTGTACCTGACCCAGTATGTCTGTGTGAATACTCTCCTGTACCTGACTCAGTACTGTCTGTGTGAATACACTCCTGTACCTGACCCAGTACTGTTGTATGAATACACTCCTGTACCTGACCCAGTAATGTCTGTGTGACTACTCTCCTGTACCTGACCTAGTACTGTCTGTGTGAATACACTCCTGTACCTGACCCAGTCACTGTCTGTGTGAATACACTCCTGTACCTGACCCAGTCACTGTCTGTGTGAATACACTCCTGTACCTGACCCAGTCACTTTCTGTGTGAATACTCTCCTGTACCTGACCCAGTCACTGTCTGTGTAAATACTCTCCTGTACCTGACCCAGTACTGTCTGTGTGAATACTCTCCTGTACCTGACCCACTACTGTCTGTGTGAATACACTCCTGTACCTGACCGAGTCACTGTCTTTGTGAATGCACTCCTGTACCTGACCCAGTCACTGTCTGTGTGAATACTCTCCTGTACCTGACCCAGTCACTGTCTGTGTGAATACTCTCCTGTACCTGACCCAGTATGGTCTGTGTGAATACTCTCCTGTACCTGACCCAGTCACTGTCTGTGTGAATACACTCCTGTACCTGACCTAGTCACTGTGTGTGTGAATACACTCCTGTACCTGACCCAGTCACTGTCTGTGTGAATACACTCCTGTTCCTGACCCAGTCACTGTCTGTGTGAATACACTCCTGTACCTGACCCAGTACTGTCTGTGTGAATACACTCCTCTACCTGACCGAGTACTGTGTGTGTGAATACTCTCCTGTACCTGACCTAGTACTGTCTGTGTGAATACTCTCCTCTACCTGACCCAGTACTGTCTGTGTGAATACACTCCGGTACCTGACCCAGTACTGTCTGTGTGAATAAACTCCTGTACCTGACCCAGTACTGTCTGTGTGAATACTCTCCTGTACCTGACCTAGTACTGTCTGTGTGAATACTCTCCTGTACCTGACCCAGTATGTCTGTGTGAATACTCTCCTGTACCTGACTCAGTACTGTCTGTGTGAATACACTCCTGTACCTGACCCAGTACTGTTGTGTGAATACACTCCTGTACCTGACCCAGTAATGTCTGTGTGACTACTCTCCTGTACCTGACCTAGTACTGTCTGTGTGAATACACTCCTGTACCTGACCCAGTCACTGTCTGTGTGAATACACTCCTGTACCTGACCCAGTCACTGTCTGTGTGAATACACTCCTGTACCTGACCCAGTCACTTTCTGTGTGAATACTCTCCTGTACCTGACCCAGTCACTGTCTGTGTAAATACTCTCCTGTACCTGACCCAGTACTGTCTGTGTGAATACTCTCCTGTACCTGACCCACTACTGTCTGTGTGAATACACTCCTGTACCTGACCGAGTCACTGTCTTTGTGAATGCACTCCTGTACCTGACCCAGTCACTGTCTGTGTGAATACTCTCCTGTACCTGACCCAGTCACTGTCTGTGTGAATACTCTCCTGTACCTGACCCAGTACTGTCTGTGTGAATACTCTCCTGTCCCTGACCCAGTCACTGTCTGTGTGAATACTCTCCTGTACCTGACCCAGTCACTGTCTGTGTAAATACTCTCCTGTACCTGACACAGTACTATCTGTGTGAATACACTCCTGTACCTGACCCAGTCATTG
Organism: Pristiophorus japonicus; assembly: GCF_044704955.1. Classification (NCBI taxonomy): domain Eukaryota; kingdom Metazoa; phylum Chordata; class Chondrichthyes; family Pristiophoridae; genus Pristiophorus; species Pristiophorus japonicus. The sequence continues at coordinate 46,868,357 of NC_091997.1, forward strand.
TCTGTGTGAATATACTCCTGTACCTGACCCAGTCACTGTCTGTGTGAATACTCTCCTGTACCTGACCCAGTACTGTCTGTGTGAATACTCTCCTGGACCTGACCCAGTCACTGTCTGTGTGATTACTCTCCTGTACCTGACCTAGTCACTGTCTGGGTGAATACTCTCCTGTACCTGACCCAGTACTGTCTGTGTGAATACTCTCCTGTACCTGACCCAGTCACTGTCTGTGCGAATACTCTCCTGTACCTGACCCAGTATTGTCTGTGTGAATACTCTCCTGTCCCTGACCCAGTCACTGTCTGTGTGAATACTCTACTGTACCTGACCCAGTACTGTCTGTGTGAATACACTCCTGTACCTGACCCAGTCACTGTCTGTGTGAATACTCTCCTGTACCTGACCCAGTACTGTCTGTGTGAATACACTCCTGTACCTGACCCAGTACTGTCTGTGTGAATATTCTCCTGTACCTGACCCAGTACTGTCTGTTTGAATACACTCCTGTACCTGACCTAGTCACTGTCTGTGTGATTACTCTCCTGTACCTGACCCACTCACTGTGTGAATACTCTCCTGTACCTGACCCAGTCACTGTCTGTGTGAATACACTCCTGCACCTGACCCAGTCAATGTCTTTGTGAATACTCTCCTGTACCTGATCCAGTCACTGTCTGTGTGATTACTCTCCTGCACCTGACTCAGTCACTGCCTGTGTGAATACTCTCCTGTACCTGACCCAGTACTGTTTATGTGAATACTCTCCTGTACCTGACCCAGTCACTGTCTGTGTGAATACTCTCCTGTACCTGACCCAGTACTGTCTGTGTGAATACTCTCCTGTCCCTGACCCAGTCACTGTCTGTGTGAATACTCTCCTGTACCTGACCCAGTCACTGTCTGTGTAAATACTCTCCTGTACCTGACACAGTACTATCTGTGTGAATACACTCCTGTACCTGACCCAGTCATTGTCTGTGTGAATATACTCCTGTACCTGACCCAGTCACTGTCTGTGTGAATACTCTCCTGTACCTGACCCAGTACTGTCTGTGTGAATACTCTCCTGGACCTGACCCAGTCACTGTCTGTGTGATTACTCTCCTGTACCTGACCTAGTCACTGTCTGGGTGAATACTCTCCTGTACCTGACCCAGTACTGTCTGTGTGAATACTCTCCTGTACCTGACCCAGTCACTGTCTGTGCGAATACTCTCCTGTACCTGACCCAGTATTGTCTGTGTGAATACTCTCCTGTCCCTGACCCAGTCACTGTCTGTGTGAATACTCTACTGTACCTGACCCAGTACTGTCTGTGTGAATACACTCCTGTACCTGACCCAGTCACTGTCTGTGTGAATACTCTCCTGTACCTGACCCAGTACTGTCTGTGTGAATACACTCCTGTACCTGACCCAGTACTGTCTGTGTGAATATTCTCCTGTACCTGACCCAGTACTGTCTGTTTGAATACACTCCTGTACCTGACCTAGTCACTGTCTGTGTGATTACTCTCCTGTACCTGACCCACTCACTGTGTGAATACTCTCCTGTACCTGACCCAGTCACTGTCTGTGTGAATACACTCCTGCACCTGACCCAGTCACTGTCTGTGTAAATACTCTCCTGTACCTGACCCAGTACTGTCTGTGTGAATACACTCCTGTACCTGACCCAGTACTGTCTGTGTGAATACTCTCCTGTACCTGACCTCGCACTGTCTGCGTGAATACTCTCCTGCACCTGACCTAGTACTGTCTGTGTGAATACTCTCCTGCACCTGACCCAGTCACTGTCTGTGTGAATACACTCCTGTACCTGACCCAGTACTGTCTGTGTGAATACTCTCCTGTACCTGACCCAGTCTCTGTCTGTGTAAATACTCTCCTGTATCTGACCCAGTACTGTCTGTGTCAAAACTCTCCTGCACCTGACCCAGTGCTGTCTGTGTGAAAACTCTCCTGCACCTAACCAGTCACTGTGTGTGTTAATACACTCCTGTACCTGACCCAGTCACTGTCTGAGTGAATACACTCCTGTACCTGACCGAGTACTGTGTGTGTGAATACTCTCCTGTACCTGACCTAGTACTGTCTGTGTGAATACTCTCCTGTACCTGACCAAGTACTGCCTGTGTGAATACTCTCCTGTACCTGACCCAGTACTGTCTGTGTGAATACACTCCTGTACCTGACCCAGTGCTGTCTGTGTGAATACACTCCTGTACCTGACCCAGTTACTGTCTGTGTGAATACACTCCTGTACCTGACCCAGTACTGTCTGTGTGAATACACTCCTGTACCTGACCGAGTACTGTGTGTGTGAATACTCTCCTGTACCTGACCTAGTACAATCTGTGTGAATACTCTCCTGTACCTGACCTAGTACTGTCTGTGTGAATACTCTCCTGTACCTGAACCAGTACTGTCTGTGTGAATACACTCCGGTACCTGACCCAGTGCTGTCTGTGTGAATAAACTCCTGTACCTGACCCAGTACTGTCTGTGTGAATACTCTTCTGTACCTGACCTCGTACTGTCTGTGTGAATACTCTGCTGTACCTGACCCAGTATGTCTGTGTGAATACTCTCCGGTACCTGACCCAGTACTGTCTGTGTGAATACACTCCTGTACCTGACCCAGTACTGTCTGTGTGAATACACTCCTGTACCTGACCCAGTAATGTCTGTGTGACTACTCTCCTGTACCTGACCTAGTACTGTCTGTGTGAATACTCTCCTGTACCTGACCCAGTATGCCTGTGTCAATACACTCCTGTACCTGACCCAGTACTGTCTGTGTGAATACTGTCCTGTACCTGACCCAGTCACTCTGTGTGAATACTCTCCTGTACCTGACCCAATACTGTCTGTGTGAATACACTCCTGTACCTGACCCAGTCACTGTCTGTGTGAATACACTCCTGTACCTGACCCAGTCACTGTCTGTGTGAATAAACTCCTGTACCTGACCCAGTAACTGTCTGTGTGAATGCTCTCCTGCACCTGACCCAGTAATGTCTGTGTGAATACTCCCCTGTACCTGACCCAGTACTGTCTGTGTGAACACACTCCTGTACCTGACCCAGTCACTGACTGTGTGAATACTCTCCTGTACCTGACCCACTCACTGTGTGAATACTCTCCTGTACCTGACCCAGTCACTGTCTGTGTGAATACTCTTCTGTACCTGACCCAGTCACTGTCTGTGTGAATACTCTCCTGTACCTGACCAAGTCACTGTCTGTGTAAATACTCTCCTGTACCTGACCCAGTACTGTTTGTGTGAATACTCTCCTGTACCTTACCCAGGCACTGTCTGTGTAAATACTCTCATGTACCTGACCCAGTACTGTCTGTGTGAATACACTCCTGTACCTGACCCAGTAATGTCTGTGTGAATACACTCCTGCACCTGACCCAGTACTGTCTGTGTGAATACTCTCCTGTACCTGACCCAGTCTCTGTCTGTGTAAATACTCTCCTGTACCTGACCCAGTACTGTCTGTGTGAATACTCTCCTGTAACTGACCCAGTACTGTCTGTGTGAATACTCTCCTGCACCTGCCCCAGTCACTGTCTTTGTGAATACACTCCTGTACCTGACCCAGTCACTGTCTGTGTGAATACACTCCTGTTCCTGACCCAGTCACTGTCTGTGTGAATACACTCCTGTACCTGACCCAGTAATGTCTGTGTGAATACACTCCTGCACCTGACCCAGTACTGTCTGTGTGAATAAACTCCTGTACCTGACCCAGTATGTCTGTGTGAATACTCTCCTGTACCTGACCCAGTACTGTCTGTGTGAATACGCTCCTGTACCTGACCCAGTACTGTCTGTGTGAATACACTCCTGTACCTGACCCAGTAATGTCTGTGTGACTACTCTCCTGTACCTGACCTAGTACTGTCTGTGTGAATACTCTCCTGTACCTGACCCAGTATGTCTGTGTGAATACACTCCTGTACCTGGCCCAGTAATGTCTGTGTGAATACTGTCCTGTACCTGACCCAGTCACTGTCTGTGTGAATACTCTCCTGTACCTGACCCAATACTGTCTGTGTGAATACTCTCCTGTACCTGACCCAGTCACTGTCTGTGTGAATACACTCCTGTACCTGACCCAGTACTGTCTGTGTGAATACACTCCTGTACCTGACCCAGTCACTGTCTGTGTGAATACACTCCTGTACCTGACCCAGTAACTGTCTGTGTGAATAATCTCCTGCACCTGACCCAGTAATGTCTGTGTGAATACTCTCCTGTACCTGACCCAGTACTGTTTGTGTGAATACACTCCTGTACCTTACCTAGTCACTGTGTGTGTGAATACACTCCTGTACCTGACCCAGTCACTGTCTGTGTGAATACACTCCTGTTCCTGACCCAGTCACTGTCTGTGTGAATACACTCCTGTACCTGACCCAGTACTGTCTGTGTGAATACAGACCTGTACCTGACCGAGTACTGTGTGTGTGAATACTCTCCTGTACCTGACCTAGTACTGTCTGTGTGAATACTCTCCTGTACCTGACCTAGTACTGTCTGTGTGAATACACTCCTGTACCTGACCCAGTACTGTCTGTGTGAATACACTCCGGTACCTGACCCAGTACTGTCTGTGTGAATAAACTCCTGTACCTGACCCAGTACTGTCTGTGTGAATACTCTCCTGTACCTGACCTAGTACTGTCTGTGTGAATACTCTCCTGTACCTGATCCAGTATGTCTGTGTGAATACTCTCCTGTACCTGACCCAGTACTGTCTGTGTGAATACACTCCTGTACCTGACCCAGTACTGTCTGTGTGAATACACTCCTGTACCTGACCCAGTAATGTCTGTGTGACTACTCTCCTGTACCTGACCTAGTACTGTCTGTGTGAATACACTCCTGTACCTGACCCAGTCACTGTCTGTGTGAATACACTCCTGTACCTGACTCAGTCACTGTCTGTGTGAATACACTCCTGTACCTGACCCAGTCACTTTCTGTGTGAATACTCTCCTGTACCTGACCCAGTCACTGTCTGTGTAAATACTCTCCTGTACCTGACCCAGTACTGTCTGTGTGAATACTCTCCTGTACCTGACACACTACTGTCTGTGTGAATACACTCCTGTACCTGACCGAGTCACTGTCTTTGTGAATGCACTCCTGTACCTGACCCAGCGACTGTCTGTGTGAATACTCTCCTGTACCTGACCCAGTCACTGTCTGTGTGAATACTCTCCTGTACCTGATCCAGTCACTGTCTGTGTGAATACTCCCCTGTACCTGACCCAGTCACTGTCTGTGTGAATACTCTCCTGTACCTGACCCAGTCACTGTCTGTGTGATTACTCTCCTGTACCTGACCCAGTATGGTCTGTGTGAATACTCTCCTGTACCTGACCCAGTCACTGTCTGTGTGAATACACTACTGTACCTGACCTAGACACTGTGTGTGTGAATACACTCCTGTACCTGACCCAGTCACTGTCTGTGTGAATACACTCCTGTTCCTGACCCAGTCACTGTCTGTGTGAATACACTCCTGTACCTGACCCAGTACTGTCTGTGTGAATACACTCCTCTACCTGACCGAGTACTGTGTGTGTGAATACTCTCCTGTACCTGACCAAGTACCGTCTGTGTGAATACTCTCCTGTACCTGACCTAGTACTGTCTGTGTGAATACTCTCCTGTACCTGACCCAGTACTGTCTGTGTGAATACACTCCGGTACCTGACCCAGTACTGTCTGTGTGAATAAACTCCTGTACCTGACCCAGTACTGTCTGTGTGAATACTCTCCTGTACCTGACCTAGTACTGTCTGTGTGAATACTCTCCTGTACCTGACCCAGTATGTCTGTGTGAATACTCTCCTGTACCTGACTCAGTACTGTCTGTGTGAATACACTCCTGTACCTGACCCAGTACTGTTGTGTGAATACACTCCTGTACCTGACCCAGTAATGTCTGTGTGACTACTCTCCTGTACCTGACCTAGTACTGTCTGTGTGAATACACTCCTGTACCTGACCCAGTCACTGTCTGTGTGAATACACTCCTGTACCTGACCCAGTCACTGTCTGTGTGAATACACTCCTGTACCTGACCCAGTCACTTTCTGTGTGAATACTCTCCTGTACCTGACCCAGTCACTGTCTGTGTAAATACTCTCCTGTACCTGACCCAGTACTGTCTGTGTGAATACTCTCCTGTACCTGACCCACTACTGTCTGTGTGAATACACTCCTGTACCTGACCGAGTCACTGTCTTTGTGAATGCACACCTGTACCTGACCCAGTCACTGTCTGTGTGAATACTCTCCTGTACCTGACCCAGTCACTGTCTGTGTGAATACTCTCCTGTACCTGATCCAGTCACTGTCTGTGTGATTACTCTCCTGCACCTGACTCAGTCACTGCCTGTGTGAATACTCTCCTGTACCTGACCCAGTACTGTTTATGTGAATACTCTCCTGTACCTGACCCAGTCACTGTCTGTGTGAATACTCTCCTGTACCTGACCCAGTACTGTCTGTGTGAATACTCTCCTGTCCCTGACCCAGTCACTGTCTGTGTGAATACTCTCCTGTACCTGACCCAGTCACTGTCTGTGTAAATACTCTCCTGTACCTGACACAGTACTATCTGTGTGAATACACTCCTGTACCTGACCCAGTCATTGTCTGTGTGAATATACTCCTGTACCTGACCCAGTCACTGTCTGTGTGAATACTCTCCTGTACCTGACCCAGTACTGTCTGTGTGAATACTCTCCTGGACCTGACCCAGTCACTGTCTGTGTGATTACTCTCCTGTACCTGACCTAGTCACTGTCTGGGTGAATACTCTCCTGTACCTGACCCAGTACTGTCTGTGTGAATACTCTCCTGTACCTGACCCAGTCACTGTCTGTGCGAATACTCTCCTGTACCTGACCCAGTATTGTCTGTGTGAATACTCTCCTGTCCCTGACCCAGTCACTGTCTGTGTGAATACTCTACTGTACCTGACCCAGTACTGTCTGTGTGAATACACTCCTGTACCTGACCCAGTCACTGTCTGTGTGAATACTCTCCTGTACCTGACCCAGTACTGTCTGTGTGAATACACTCCTGTACCTGACCCAGTACTGTCTGTGTGAATATTCTCCTGTACCTGACCCAGTACTGTCTGTTTGAATACACTCCTGTACCTGACCTAGTCACTGTCTGTGTGATTACTCTCCTGTACCTGACCCACTCACTGTGTGAATACTCTCCTGTACCTGACCCAGTCACTGTCTGTGTAAATACTCTCCTGTACCTGACCCAGTACTGTCTGTGTGAATACACTCCTGTACCTGACCCAGTACTGTCTGTGTGAATACTCTCCTGTACCTGACCTCGCACTGTCTGCGTGAATACTCTCCTGCACCTGACCTAGTACTGTCTGTGTGAATACTCTCCTGCACCTGACCCAGTCACTGTCTGTGTGAATAGACTCCTGTACCTGACCCAGTACTGTCTGTGTGAATACTCTCCTGTACCTGACCCAGTCTCTGTCTGTGTAAATACTCTCCTGTACCTGACCCAGTACTGTCTGTGTCAAAACTCTCCTGCACCTGACCCAGTGCTGTCTGTGTGAAAACTCTCCTGCACCTAACCAGTCACTGTGTGTGTTAATACACTCCTGTACCTGACCCAGTCACTGTCTGAGTGAATACACTCCTGTACCTGACCGAGTACTGTGTGTGTGAATACTCTCCTGTACCTGACCTAGTACTGTCTGTGTGAATACTCTCCTGTACCTGACCAAGTACTGCCTGTGTGAATACTCTCCTGTACCTGACCCAGTACTGTCTGTGTGAATACACTCCTGTACCTGACACAGTGCTGTCTGTGTGAATACACTCCTGTACCTGACCCAGTAACTGTCTGTGTGAATACTCTCCTGCACGTGACCCAGTAATGTCTGTGTGAATACTCTCCTGTACCTGACCCAGTACTGTCTGTGTGAATACACACCTGTCCATGACCTAGTCACTGTGTGTGTGAATACACTCCTGTACCTGACCCAGTCACTGTCTGTGTGAATACACTCCTGTTGCTGACCCAGTTACTGTCTGTGTGAATACACTCCTGTACCTGACCCAGTACTGTCTGTGTGAATACACTCCTGTACCTGACCGAGTACTGTGTGTGTGAATACTCTCCTGTACCTGACCTAGTATAATCTGTGTGAATACTCTCCTGTACCTGACCTAGTACTGTCTGTGTGAATACTCTCCTGTACCTGAACCAGTACTGTCTGTGTGAATACACTCCGGTACCTGACCCAGTGCTGTCTGTGTGAATAAACTCCTGTACCTGACCCAGTACTGTCTGTGTGAATACTCTCCTGTACCTGACCTCGTACTGTCTGTGTGAATACTCTGCTGTACCTGACCCAGTATGTCTGTGTGAATACTCTCCGGTACCTGACCCAGTACTGTCTGTGTGAATACACTCCTGTACCTGACCCAGTACTGTCTGTGTGAATACACTCCTGTACCTGACCCAGTAATGTCTGTGTGACTACTCTCCTGTACCTGACCTAGTACTGTCTGTGTGAATACTCTCCTGTACCTGACCCAGTATGTCTGTGTAAATACACTCCTGTACCTGACCCAGTACTGTCTGTGTGAATACTGTCCTGTACCTGACCCAGTCACTCTGTGTGAATACTCTCCTGTACCTGACCCAATACTGTCTGTGTGAATACACTCCTGTACCTGACCCAGTCACTGTCTGTGTGAATACACTCCTGTACCTGACCCAGTCACTGTCTGTGTGAATAAACTCCTGTACCTGACCCAGTAACTGTCTGTGTGAATGCTCTCCTGCACCTGACCCAGTAATGTCTGTGTGAATACTCCCCTGTACCTGACCCAGTACTGTCTGTGTGAACACACTCCTGTACCTGACCCAGTCACTGACTGTGTGAATACTCTCCTGTACCTGACCCAGTACTGTCTGTGTGAATACACTCCTGTACCTGACCCAGTACTGTCTGTTTCAATAACTCCTGTACCTGACCTAGTCACTGTCTGTGTGATTACTCTCCTGTACCTGACCCACTCACTGTGTGAATACTCTCCTGTACCTGACCCAGTCACTGTCTGTGTGAATACTCTTCTGCACCTTACCCAGTCACTGTTTGTGTGAATACTCTCCTGCACCTGACCCAGTCACTGTCTGTGTAAATACTCTCCTGTACCTGACCCAGTACTGTCTGTGTGAATACTCTCCTGTACCTGACCCAGTATGTCTGTGTGAATACTCTCCTGTACCTGACCCAGAACTGTTTGTGTGAATACACTCCGGTACCTGACCCAGTACTGTCTGTGTGAATACACACCTGTCCCTGACCCAGTATGTCTGTGTGAATACTCTCCTGTACCTGACCCAGTACTGTCTGTGTGAATACACTCCTGTACCTGACCCAGTACTGTCTGTGTGACTACACTCCTGTACCTGACCCAGTAATGTCTGTGTGACTACTCTCCTGTACCTAACCTAGTACTGTCTGTGTGAATACTCTCCTGTACCTGACCCAGTACTGTCTGTGTGAATACACTCCTGTACCTGACCCAGTACTGTCTGTGTGAATATTCTCCTGTACCTGACCCAGTACTGTCTGTTTGAATACACTCCTGTACCTGACCTAGTCACTGTCTGTGTGATTACTCTCCTGTACCTGACCCACTCACTGTGTGAATACACTCCGGTACCTGACCCAGTCACTGTCTGTGTAAATACTCTCCTGTACCTGACCCAGTACTGTCTGTGTGAATATACTCCTGTACCTGACCCAGTACTGTCTGTGTGAATACTCTCCTGTACCTGACCTAGCACTGTCTGTGTGAATACTCTCCTGTACCTGACCTAGTACTGTCTGTGTGAATACTCTCCTGTACCTGACCCAGTCACTGTCTGTGTGAATACACTCCTGTACCTGACCCAGTACTGTCTGTGTGAATACTCTCCTGTACCTGACCCAGTACTGTCTGTGTGAATACTCTCCTGCACCTGACCCAGTCACTGTGTGTGTGAATACACTCCTGTACCTGACCCAGTCACTGTCTGTGTGAATACACTCCTGTTCCTGACCCAGTCACTGTCTTTGTGAATACACTCCTGTACCTGACCCAGTAATGTCTGTGTGAATACACTCCTGTACCTGACCGAGTACTGTGTGTGTGAATACTCTCCTGTACCTGACCTAGTACTGTCTGTGTGAATACTCTCCTGTACCTGACCTAGTACTGTCTGTGTGAATACACTCCTGTACCTGACCCAGTACTGTCTGTGTGAATACACTCCGGTACCTGACCCAGTACTGTCTGTGTGAATAAACTCCTGTACCTGACCCAGTACTGTCTGTGTGAATACTCTCCAGCACCTGACCTAGTTCTGTCTTTGTGAATACTCTCTTGTACCTGACCCAGTATGTCTGTGTGAATACTCTCCTGTACCTGACCCAGTACTGTCTGTGTGAATACACTCCTGTACCTGACCCAGTACTGTCTGTGTGAATACACTCCAGTACCTGACCCAGTAATGTCTGTGTGACTACTCTCCTGTACCTGACCCAGTAATGTCTGTGTGAATACTCTCCTGTACCTGACCCAGTCACTGTCTGTCTGAATACTCTCCTGTAGCTGACCCAGTACTGTCTGTGTGAATACTCTCCTGCACCTGACCCAGTCACTGTGTGTGTGAATACACTCCTGTACCTGACCCAGTCACTGTCTGTGTGAATACACTCCTGTTCCTGACCCAGTCACTGTCTTTGTGAATACACTCCTGTACCTGACCCAGTAATGTCTGTGTGAATACACTCCTGTACCTGACCGAGTACTGTGTGTGTGAATACTCTCCTGTACCTGACCTAGTACTGTCTGTGTGAATACACTCCTGTACCTGACCCAGTACTGTCTGTGTGAATACACTCCTGTACCTGACCCAGTCACTGTCTGTGTGAATACACTCCTGTACCTGACCCAGTCACTGTCTGTGTGAATACACTCCTGTACCTGACCCAGTCACTTTCTGTGTGAATACTCTCCTGTACCTGACCCAGTCACTGTCTGTGTAAATACTCTCCTGTACCTGACCCAGTACTGTCTGTGTGAATACTCTCCTGTACCTGACCCACTACTGTCTGTGTGAATACACTCCTGTACCTGACCGAGTCACTGTCTTTGTGAATGCACACCTGTACCTGACCCAGTCACTGTCTGTGTGAATACTCTCCTGTACCTGACCCAGTCACTGTCTGTGTGAATACACTCCTGTACCTGACCCAGTACTGTCTGTGTGAATACTCTCCTGTACCTGACCCAGTACTGTCTGTGTGAATACTCTCCTGCACCTGACCCAGTCACTGTGTGTGTGAATACACTCCTGTACCTGACCCAGTCACTGTCTGTGTGAATACACTCCTGTTCCTGACCCAGTCACTGTCTTTGTGAATACACTCCTGTACCTGACCCAGTAATGTCTGTGTGAATACACTCCTGTACCTGACCGAGTACTGTGTGTGTGAATACTCTCCTGTACCTGACCTAGTACTGTCTGTGTGAATACTCTCCTGTACCTGACCTAGTACTGTCTGTGTGAATACACTCCTGTACCTGACCCAGTACTGTCTGTGTGAATACACTCCTGTACCTGACCCAGTCACTGTCTGTGTGAATACACTCCTGTACCTGACCCAGTCACTTTCTGTGTGAATACTCTCCTGTACCTGACCCAGTCACTGTCTGTGTAAATACTCTCCTGTACCTGACCCAGTACTGTCTGTGTGAATACTCTCCTGTACCTGACCCACTACTATCTGTGTGAATACACTCCTGTACCTGACCGAGTCACTGTCTTTGTGAATGCACACCTGTACCTGACCCAGTCACTGTCTGTGTGAATACTCTCCTGTACCTGACCCAGTCACTGTCTGTGTGAATACACTCCTGTACCTGACCCAGTACTGTCTGTGTGAATACTCTCCTGTACCTGACCCAGTACTGTCTGTGTGAATACTCTCCTGCACCTGACCCAGTCACTGTGTGTGTGAATACACTCCTGTACCTGACCCAGTCACTGTCTGTGTGAATACACTCCTGTTCCTGACCCAGTCACTGTCTTTGTGAATACACTCCTGTACCTGACCCAGTAATGTCTGTGTGAATACACTCCTGTACCTGACCGAGTACTGTGTGTGTGAATACTCTCCTGTACCTGACCTAGTACTGTCTGTGTGAATACTCTCCTGTACCTGACCTAGTACTGTCTGTGTGAATACACTCCTGTACCTGACCCAGTACTGTCTGTGTGAATACACTCCTGTACCTGACCCAGTCACTGTCTGTGTGAATACACTCCTGTACCTGACCCAGTCACTGTCTGTGTGAATACACTCCTGTACCTGACCCAGTCACTTTCTGTGTGAATACTCTCCTGTACCTGACCCAGTCACTGTCTGTGTAAATACTCTCCTGTACCTGACCCAGTACTGTCTGTGTGAATACTCTCCTGTACCTGACCCACTACTGTCTGTGTGAATACACTCCTGTACCTGACCGAGTCACTGTCTTTGTGAATGCACACCTGTACCTGACCCAGTCACTGTCTGTGTGAATACTCTCCTGTACCTGACCCAGTCACTGTCTGTGTGAATACTCTCCTGTACCTGATCCAGTCACTGTCTGTGTGATTACTCTCCTGCACCTGACTCAGTCACTGCCTGTGTGAATACTCTCCTGTACCTGACCCAGTACTGTGTATGTGAATACTCTCCTGTACCTGACCCAGTCACTGTCTGTGTGAATACTCTCCTGTACCTGACCCAGTACTGTCTGTGTGAATACTCTCCTGTCCCTGACCCAGTCACTGTCTGTGTGAATACTCTCCTGTACCTGACCCAGTCACTGTCTGTGTAAATACTCTCCTGTACCTGACACAGTACTATCTGTGTGAATACACTCCTGTACCTGACACAGTCATTGTCTGTGTGAATATACTCCTGTACCTGACCCAGTCACTGTCTGTGTGAATACTCTCCTGTACCTGACCCAGTACTGTCTGTGTGAATACTCTCCTGGACCTGACCCAGTCACTGTCTGTGTGATTACTCTCCTGTACCTGACCTAGTCACTGTCTGGGTGAATACTCTCCTGTACCTGACCCAGTACTGTCTGTGTGAATACTCTCCTGTACCTGACCCAGTCACTGTCTGTGCGAATACTCTCCTGTACCTGACCCAGTATTGTCTGTGTGAATACTCTCCTGTCCCTGACCCAGTCACTGTCTGTGTGAATACTCTACTGTACCTGACCCAGTACTGTCTGTGTGAATACACTCCTGTACCTGACCCAGTCACTGTCTGTGTGAATACTCTCCTGTACCTGACCCAGTACTGTCTGTGTGAATACACTCCTGTACCTGACCCAGTACTGTCTGTGTGAATATTCTCCTGTACCTGACCCAGTACTGTCTGTTTGAATACACTCCTGTACCTGACCTAGTCACTGTCTGTGTGATTACTCTCCTGTACCTGACCCACTCACTGTGTGAATACTCTCCTGTACCTGACCCAGTCACTGTCTGTGTAAATACTCTCCTGTACCTGACCCAGTACTGTCTGTGTGAATACACTCCTGTACCTGACCCAGTACTGTCTGTGTGAATACTCTCCTGTACCTGACCTCGCACTGTCTGCGTGAATACTCTCCTGCACCTGACCTAGTACTGTCTGTGTGAATACTCTCCTGCACCTGACCCAGTCACTGTCTGTGTGAATACACTCCTGTACCTGACCCAGTACTGTCTGTGTGAATACTCTCCTGTACCTGACCCAGTCTCTGTCTGTGTAAATACTCTCCTGTACCTGACCCAGTACTGTCTGTGTCAAAACTCTCCTGCACCTGACCCAGTGCTGTCTGTGTGAAAACTCTCCTGCACCTAACCAGTCACTGTGTGTGTTAATACACTCCTGTACCTGACCCAGTCACTGTCTGAGTGAATACACTCCTGTACCTGACCGAGTACTGTGTGTGTGAATACTCTCCTGTACCTGACCTAGTACTGTCTGTGTGAATACTCTCCTGTACCTGACCAAGTACTGCCTGTGTGAATACTCTCCTGTACCTGACCCAGTACTGTCTGTGTGAATACACTCCTGTACCTGACCCAGTGCTGTCTGTGTGAATACACTCCTGTACCTGACCCAGTAACTGTCTGTGTGAATACTCTCCTGCACGTGACCCAGTAATGTCTGTGTGAATACTCTCCTGTACCTGACCCAGTACTGTCTGTGTGAATACACACCTGTCCATGACCTAGTCACTGTGTGTGTGAATACACTCCTGTACCTGACCCAGTCACTGTCTGTGTGAATACACTCCTGTTGCTGACCCAGTTACTGTCTGTGTGAATACACTCCTGTACCTGACCCAGTACTGTCTGTGTGAATACACTCCTGTACCTGACCGAGTACTGTGTGTGTGAATACTCTCCTGTACCTGACCTAGTATAATCTGTGTGAATACTCTCCTGTACCTGACCTAGTACTGTCTGTGTGAATACTCTCCTGTACCTGAACCAGTACTGTCTGTGTGAATACACTCCGGTACCTGACCCAGTGCTGTCTGTGTGAATAAACTCCTGTACCTGACCCAGTACTGTCTGTGTGAATACTCTCCTGTACCTGACCTCGTACTGTCTGTGTGAATACTCTGCTGTACCTGACCCAGTATGTCTGTGTGAATACTCTCCGGTACCTGACCCAGTACTGTCTGTGTGAATACACTCCTGTACCTGACCCAGTACTGTCTGTGTGAATACACTCCTGTACCTGACCCAGTAATGTCTGTGTGACTACTCTCCTGTACCTGACCTAGTACTGTCTGTGTGAATACTCTCCTGTACCTGACCCAGTATGTCTGTGTAAATACACTCCTGTACCTGACCCAGTACTGTCTGTGTGAATACTGTCCTGTACCTGACCCAGTCACTCTGTGTGAATACTCTCCTGTACCTGACCCAATACTGTCTGTGTGAATACACTCCTGTACCTGACCCAGTCACTGTCTGTGTGAATACACTCCTGTACCTGACCCAGTCACTGTCTGTGTGAATAAACTCCTGTACCTGACCCAGTAACTGTCTGTGTGAATGCTCTCCTGCACCTGACCCAGTAATGTCTGTGTGAATACTCCCCTGTACCTGACCCAGTACTGTCTGTGTGAACACACTCCTGTACCTGACCCAGTCACTGACTGTGTGAATACTCTCCTGTACCTGACCCAGTACTGTCTGTGTGAATACACTCCTGTACCTGACCCAGTACTGTCTGTTTCAATAACTCCTGTACCTGACCTAGTCACTGTCTGTGTGATTACTCTCCTGTACCTGACCCACTCACTGTGTGAATACTCTCCTGTACCTGACCCAGTCACTGTCTGTGTGAATACTCTTCTGCACCTTACCCAGTCACTGTTTGTGTGAATACTCTCCTGCACCTGACCCAGTCACTGTCTGTGTAAATACTCTCCTGTACCTGACCCAGTACTGTCTGTGTGAATACTCTCCTGTACCTGACCCAGTATGTCTGTGTGAATACTCTCCTGTACCTGACCCAGAACTGTTTGTGTGAATACACTCCGGTACCTGACCCAGTACTGTCTGTGTGAATAAACTCCTGTCCCTGACCCAGTATGTCTGTGTGAATACTCTCCTGTACCTGACCCAGTACTGTCTGTGTGAATACACTCCTGTACCTGACCCAGTACTGTCTGTGTGACTACACTCCTGTACCTGACCCAGTAATGTCTGTGTGACTACTCTCCTGTACCTGACCTAGTACTGTCTGTGTGAATACTCTCCTGTACCTGACCCAGTACTGTCTATGTGAATACACTCCTGTACCTGACCCAGTCACTGTCTGTGTGAATACTCTCCTGTACCTGACCCAGTACTGTCTGTGTGAATACACTCCTGTACCTGACCCAGTACTGTCTGTGTGAATATTCTCCTGTACCTGACCCAGTACTGTCTGTTTGAATACACTCCTGTACCTGACCTAGTCACTGTCTGTGTGATTACTCTCCTGTACCTGACCCACTCACTGTGTGAATACACTCCGGTACCTGACCCAGTCACTGTCTGTGTAAATACTCTCCTGTACCTGACCCAGTACTGTCTGTGTGAATATACTCCTGTACCTGACCCAGTACTGTCTGTGTGAATACTCTCCTGTACCTGACCTAGCACTGTCTGTGTGAATACTCTCCTGTACCTGACCTAGTACTGTCTGTGTGAATACTCTCCTGTACCTGACCCAGTCACTGTCTGTGTGAATACACTCCTGTACCTGACCCAGTACTGTCTGTGTGAATACTCTCCTGTACCTGACCCAGTACTGTCTGTGTGAATACTCTCCTGCACCTGACCCAGTCACTGTGTGTGTGAATACACTCCTGTACCTGACCCAGTCACTGTCTGTGTGAATACACTCCTGTTCCTGACCCAGTCACTGTCTTTGTGAATACACTCCTGTACCTGACCCAGTAATGTCTGTGTGAATACACTCCTGTACCTGACCGAGTACTGTGTGTGTGAATACTCTCCTGTACCTGACCTAGTACTGTCTGTGTGAATACTCTCCTGTACCTGACCTAGTACTGTCTGTGTGAATACACTCCTGTACCTGACCCAGTACTGTCTGTGTGAATACACTCCGGTACCTGACCCAGTACTGTCTGTGTGAATAAACTCCTGTACCTGACCCAGTACTGTCTGTGTGAATACTCTCCAGCACCTGACCTAGTTCTGTCTTTGTGAATACTCTCTTGTACCTGACCCAGTATGTCTGTGTGAATACTCTCCTGTACCTGACCCAGTACTGTCTGTGTGAATACACTCCTGTACCTGACCCAGTACTGTCTGTGTGAATACACTCCAGTACCTGACCCAGTAATGTCTGTGTGACTACTCTCCTGTACCTGACCCAGTAATGTCTGTGTGAATACTCTCCTGTACCTGACCCAGTCACTGTCTGTCTGAATACTCTCCTGTAGCTGACCCAGTACTGTCTGTGTGAATACTCTCCTGTACCTGACCCAGTCACTGTCTGTGTGAATACTCTCCAGTACCTGACCCAATACTGTCTGTGTGAATACACTCCTGTACCTGACCCAGTCACTGTCTGTGTGAATACTCTCCTGTACCTGACCTCGTACTGTCTGTGTGAATACTCTGCTGTACCTGACCCAGTATGTCTGTGTGAATACTCTCCTGTACCTGACCCAGTACTGTCTATGTGAATACACTCCTGTACCTGACCCAGTACTGTCTGTGTGAATACACTCCTGTACCTGACCCAGTAATGTCTGTGTGACTGCTCTCCTGTACCTGACCTAGTACTGTCTGTGTGAATACTCTCCTGTACCTGACCCAGTATGTCTGTGTGAATACACTCCTGTACCTGACCCAGTACTGTCTGTGTGAATACTGTCCTGTACCTGACCCAGTCACTCTGTGTGAATACTCTCCTGTACCTGACCCAATACTGTCTGTGTGAATACACTCCTGAACCTGACCCAGTCACTGTCTGTGTGAATACACTCCTGTACCTGACCCAGTCACTGTCTGTGTGATTACTCTCCTGTACCTGACCCACTCACTGTGTGAATACACTCCGGTACCTGACCCAGTCACTGTCTGTGTAAATACTCTCCTGTACCTGACCCAGTACTGTCTGTGTGAATATACTCCTGTACCTGACCCAGTACTGTCTGTGTGAATACTCTCCTGTACCTGACCTAGCACTGTCTGTGTGAATACTCTCCTGTACCTGACCTAGTACTGTCTGTGTGAATACTCTCCTGTACCTGACCCAGTCACTGTCTGTGTGAATACACTCCTGTACCTGACCCAGTACTGTCTGTGTGAATACTCTCCTGTACCTGACCCAGTACTGTCTGTGTGAATACTCTCCTGCACCTGACCCAGTCACTGTGTGTGTGAATACACTCCTGTACCTGACCCAGTCACTGTCTGTGTGAATACACTCCTGTTCCTGACCCAGTCACTGTCTTTGTGAATACACTCCTGTACCTGACCCAGTAATGTCTGTGTGAATACACTCCTGTACCTGACCGAGTACTGTGTGTGTGAATACTCTCCTGTACCTGACCTAGTACTGTCTGTGTGAATACTCTCCTGTACCTGACCCAGTATGTCTGTGTGAATACTCTCCGGTACCTGACCCAGTACTGTCTGTGTGAATACACTCCTGTACCTGACCCAGTACTGTCTGTGTGAATACACTCCTGTACCTGACCCAGTAATGTCTGTGTGACTACTCTCCTGTACCTGACCTAGTACTGTCTGTGTGAATACTCTCCTGTACCTGACCCAGTATGTCTGTGTAAATACACTCCTGTACCTGACCCAGTACTGTCTGTGTGAATACTGTCCTGTACCTGACCCAGTACTGTCTGTGTGAATACTGTCCTGTACCTGACCCAGTCACTCTGTGTGAATACTCTCCTGTACCTGACCCAATACTGTCTGTGTGAATACACTCCTGTACCTGACCCAGTCACTGTCTGTGTGAATACACTCCTGTACCTGACCCAGTCACTGTCTGTGTGAATAAACTCCTGTACCTGACCCAGTAACTGTCTGTGTGAATGCTCTCCTGCACCTGACCCAGTAATGTCTGTGTGAATACTCCCCTGTACCTGACCCAGTACTGTCTGTGTGAACACACTCCTGTACCTGACCCAGTCACTGACTGTGTGAATACTCTCCTGTACCTGACCCAGTACTGTCTGTGTGAATACACTCCTGTACCTGACCCAGTACTGTCTGTTTCAATAACTCCTGTACCTGACCTAGTCACTGTCTGTGTGATTACTCTCCTGTACCTGACCCACTCACTGTGTGAATACTCTCCTGTACCTGACCCAGTCACTGTCTGTGTGAATACTCTTCTGCACCTTACCCAGTCACTGTTTGTGTGAATACTCTCCTGCACCTGACCCAGTCACTGTCTGTGTAAATACTCTCCTGTACCTGACCCAGTACTGTCTGTGTGAATACTCTCCTGTACCTGACCCAGTATGTCTGTGTGAATACTCTCCTGTACCTGACCCAGAACTGTTTGTGTGAATACACTCCGGTACCTGACCCAGTACTGTCTGTGTGAATAAACTCCTGTCCCTGACCCAGTATGTCTGTGTGAATACTCTCCTGTACCTGACCCAGTACTGTCTGTGTGAATACACTCCTGTACCTGACCCAGTACTGTCTGTGTGACTACACTCCTGTACCTGACCCAGTAATGTCTGTGTGACTACTCTCCTGTACCTGACCTAGTACTGTCTGTGTGAATACTCTCCTGTACCTGACCCAGTACTGTCTATGTGAATACACTCCTGTACCTGACCCAGTCACTGTCTGTGTGAATACTCTCCTGTACCTGACCCAGTACTGTCTGTGTGAATACACTCCTGTACCTGACCCAGTACTGTCTGTGTGAATATTCTCCTGTACCTGACCCAGTACTGTCTGTTTGAATACACTCCTGTACCTGACCTAGTCACTGTCTGTGTGATTACTCTCCTGTACCTGACCCACTCACTGTGTGAATACACTCCGGTACCTGACCCAGTCACTGTCTGTGTAAATACTCTCCTGTACCTGACCCAGTACTGTCTGTGTGAATATACTCCTGTACCTGACCCAGTACTGTCTGTGTGAATACTCTCCTGTACCTGACCTAGCACTGTCTGTGTGAATACTCTCCTGTACCTGACCTAGTACTGTCTGTGTGAATACTCTCCTGTACCTGACCCAGTCACTGTCTGTGTGAATACACTCCTGTACCTGACCCAGTACTGTCTGTGTGAATACTCTCCTGTACCTGACCCAGTACTGTCTGTGTGAATACTCTCCTGCACCTGACCCAGTCACTGTGTGTGTGAATACACTCCTGTACCTGACCCAGTCACTGTCTGTGTGAATACACTCCTGTTCCTGACCCAGTCACTGTCTTTGTGAATACACTCCTGTACCTGACCCAGTAATGTCTGTGTGAATACACTCCTGTACCTGACCGAGTACTGTGTGTGTGAATACTCTCCTGTACCTGACCTAGTACTGTCTGTGTGAATACTCTCCTGTACCTGACCTAGTACTGTCTGTGTGAATACACTCCTGTACCTGACCCAGTACTGTCTGTGTGAATACACTCCGGTACCTGACCCAGTACTGTCTGTGTGAATAAACTCCTGTACCTGACCCAGTACTGTCTGTGTGAATACTCTCCAGCACCTGACCTAGTTCTGTCTTTGTGAATACTCTCTTGTACCTGACCCAGTATGTCTGTGTGAATACTCTCCTGTACCTGACCCAGTACTGTCTGTGTGAATACACTCCTGTACCTGACCCAGTACTGTCTGTGTGAATACACTCCAGTACCTGACCCAGTAATGTCTGTGTGACTACTCTCCTGTACCTGACCCAGTAATGTCTGTGTGAATACTCTCCTGTACCTGACCCAGTCACTGTCTGTCTGAATACTCTCCTGTAGCTGACCCAGTACTGTCTGTGTGAATACTCTCCTGTACCTGACCCAGTCACTGTCTGTGTGAATACTCTCCAGTACCTGACCCAATACTGTCTGTGTGAATACACTCCTGTACCTGACCCAGTCACTGTCTGTGTGAATACTCTCCTGTACCTGACCTCGTACTGTCTGTGTGAATACTCTGCTGTACCTGACCCAGTATGTCTGTGTGAATACTCTCCTGTACCTGACCCAGTACTGTCTATGTGAATACACTCCTGTACCTGACCCAGTACTGTCTGTGTGAATACACTCCTGTACCTGACCCAGTAATGTCTGTGTGACTACTCTCCTGTACCTGACCTAGTACTGTCTGTGTGAATACTCTCCTGTACCTGACCCAGTATGTCTGTGTGAATACACTCCTGTACCTGACCCAGTACTGTCTGTGTGAATACTGTCCTGTACCTGACCCAGTCACTCTGTGTGAATACTCTCCTGTACCTGACCCAATACTGTCTGTGTGAATACACTCCTGTACCTGACCCAGTCACTGTCTGTGTGAATACACTCCTGTACCTGACCCAGTCACTGTCTGTGTGATTACTCTCCTGTACCTGACCCACTCACTGTGTGAATACACTCCGGTACCTGACCCAGTCACTGTCTGTGTAAATACTCTCCTGTACCTGACCCAGTACTGTCTGTGTGAATATACTCCTGTACCTGACCCAGTACTGTCTGTGTGAATACTCTCCTGTACCTGACCTAGCACTGTCTGTGTGAATACTCTCCTGTACCTGACCTAGTACTGTCTGTGTGAATACTCTCCTGTACCTGACCCAGTCACTGTCTGTGTGAATACACTCCTGTACCTGACCCAGTACTGTCTGTGTGAATACTCTCCTGTACCTGACCCAGTACTGTCTGTGTGAATACTCTCCTGCACCTGACCCAGTCACTGTGTGTGTGAATACACTCCTGTACCTGACCCAGTCACTGTCTGTGTGAATACACTCCTGTTCCTGACCCAGTCACTGTCTTTGTGAATACACTCCTGTACCTGACCCAGTAATGTCTGTGTGAATACACTCCTGTACCTGACCGAGTACTGTGTGTGTGAATACTCTCCTGTACCTGACCTAGTACTGTCTGTGTGAATACTCTCCTGTACCTGACCCAGTATGTCTGTGTGAATACTCTCCGGTACCTGACCCAGTACTGTCTGTGTGAATACACTCCTGTACCTGACCCAGTACTGTCTGTGTGAATACACTCCTGTACCTGACCCAGTAATGTCTGTGTGACTACTCTCCTGTACCTGACCTAGTACTGTCTGTGTGAATACTCTCCTGTACCTGACCCAGTATGTCTGTGTAAATACACTCCTGTACCTGACCCAGTACTGTCTGTGTGAATACTGTCCTGTACCTGACCCAGTCACTCTGTGTGAATACTCTCCTGTACCTGACCCAATACTGTCTGTGTGAATACACTCCTGTACCTGACCCAGTCACTGTCTGTGTGAATACACTCCTGTACCTGACCCAGTCACTGTCTGTGTGAATAAACTCCTGTACCTGACCCTGTAACTGTCTGTGTGAATGCTCTCCTGCACCTGACCCAGTAATGTCTGTGTGAATACTCCCCTGTACCTGACCCAGTACTGTCTGTGTGAACACACTCCTGTACCTGACCCAGTCACTGACTGTGTGAATACTCTCCTGTACCTGACCCAGTACTGTCTGTGTGAATACACTCCTGTACCTGACCCAGTACTGTCTGTTTCAATAACTCCTGTACCTGACCTAGTCACTGTCTGTGTGATTACTCTCCTGTACCTGACCCACTCACTGTGTGAATACTCTCCTGTACCTGACCCAGTCACTGTCTGTGTGAATACTCTTCTGCACCTTACCCAGTCACTGTTTGTGTGAATACTCTCCTGCACCTGACCCAGTCACTGTCTGTGTAAATACTCTCCTGTACCTGACCCAGTACTGTCTGTGTGAATACTCTCCTGTACCTGACCCAGAACTGTTTGTGTGAATACACTCCGGTACCTGACCCAGTACTGTCTGTGTGAATAAACTCCTGTCCCTGACCCAGTATGTCTGTGTGAATACTCTCCTGTACCTGACCCAGTACTGTCTGTGTGAATACACTCCTGTACCTGACCCAGTACTGTCTGTGTGACTACACTCCTGTACCTGACCCAGTAATGTCTGTGTGACTACTCTCCTGTACCTGACCTAGTACTGTCTGTGTGAATACTCTCCTGTACCTGACCCAGTACTGTCTATGTGAATACACTCCTGTACCTGACCCAGTCACTGTCTGTGTGAATACTCTCCTGTACCTGACCCAGTACTGTCTGTGTGAATACACTCCTGTACCTGACCCAGTACTGTCTGTGTGAATATTCTCCTGTACCTGACCCAGTACTGTCTGTTTGAATACACTCCTGTACCTGACCTAGTCACTGTCTGTGTGATTACTCTCCTGTACCTGACCCACTCACTGTGTGAATACACTCCGGTACCTGACCCAGTCACTGTCTGTGTAAATACTCTCCTGTACCTGACCCAGTACTGTCTGTGTGAATATACTCCTGTACCTGACCCAGTACTGTCTGTGTGAATACTCTCCTGTACCTGACCTAGCACTGTCTGTGTGAATACTCTCCTGTACCTGACCTAGTACTGTCTGTGTGAATACTCTCCTGTACCTGACCCAGTCACTGTCTGTGTGAATACACTCCTGTACCTGACCCAGTACTGTCTGTGTGAATACTCTCCTGTACCTGACCCAGTACTGTCTGTGTGAATACTCTCCTGCACCTGACCCAGTCACTGTGTGTGTGAATACACTCCTGTACCTGACCCAGTCACTGTCTGTGTGAATACACTCCTGTTCCTGACCCAGTCACTGTCTTTGTGAATACACTCCTGTACCTGACCCAGTAATGTCTGTGTGAATACACTCCTGTACCTGACCGAGTACTGTGTGTGTGAATACTCTCCTGTACCTGACCTAGTACTGTCTGTGTGAATACTCTCCTGTACCTGACCTAGTACTGTCTGTGTGAATACACTCCTGTACCTGACCCAGTACTGTCTGTGTGAATACACTCCGGTACCTGACCCAGTACTGTCTGTGTGAATAAACTCCTGTACCTGACCCAGTACTGTCTGTGTGAATACTCTCCAGCACCTGACCTAGTTCTGTCTTTGTGAATACTCTCTTGTACCTGACCCAGTATGTCTGTGTGAATACTCTCCTGTACCTGACCCAGTACTGTCTGTGTGAATACACTCCTGTACCTGACCCAGTACTGTCTGTGTGAATACACTCCAGTACCTGACCCAGTAATGTCTGTGTGACTACTCTCCTGTACCTGACCCAGTAATGTCTGTGTGAATACTCTCCTGTACCTGACCCAGTCACTGTCTGTCTGAATACTCTCCTGTAGCTGACCCAGTACTGTCTGTGTGAATACTCTCCTGTACCTGACCCAGTCACTGTCTGTGTGAATACTCTCCAGTACCTGACCCAATACTGTCTGTGTGAATACACTCCTGTACCTGACCCAGTCACTGTCTGTGTGAATACTCTCCTGTACCTGACCTCGTACTGTCTGTGTGAATACTCTGCTGTACCTGACCCAGTATGTCTGTGTGAATACTCTCCTGTACCTGACCCAGTACTGTCTATGTGAATACACTCCTGTACCTGACCCAGTACTGTCTGTGTGAATACACTCCTGTACCTGACCCAGTAATGTCTGTGTGACTACTCTCCTGTACCTGACCTAGTACTGTCTGTGTGAATACTCTCCTGTACCTGACCCAGTATGTCTGTGTGAATACACTCCTGTACCTGACCCAGTACTGTCTGTGTGAATACTGTCCTGTACCTGACCCAGTCACTCTGTGTGAATACTCTCCTGTACCTGACCCAATACTGTCTGTGTGAATACACTCCTGTACCTGACCCAGTCACTGTCTGTGTGAATACACTCCTGTACCTGACCCAGTCACTGTCTGTGTGATTACTCTCCTGTACCTGACCCACTCACTGTGTGAATACACTCCGGTACCTGACCCAGTCACTGTCTGTGTAAATACTCTCCTGTACCTGACCCAGTACTGTCTGTGTGAATATACTCCTGTACCTGACCCAGTACTGTCTGTGTGAATACTCTCCTGTACCTGACCTAGCACTGTCTGTGTGAATACTCTCCTGTACCTGACCTAGTACTGTCTGTGTGAATACTCTCCTGTACCTGACCCAGTCACTGTCTGTGTGAATACACTCCTGTACCTGACCCAGTACTGTCTGTGTGAATACTCTCCTGTACCTGACCCAGTACTGTCTGTGTGAATACTCTCCTGCACCTGACCCAGTCACTGTGTGTGTGAATACACTCCTGTACCTGACCCAGTCACTGTCTGTGTGAATACACTCCTGTTCCTGACCCAGTCACTGTCTTTGTGAATACACTCCTGTACCTGACCCAGTAATGTCTGTGTGAATACACTCCTGTACCTGACCGAGTACTGTGTGTGTGAATACTCTCCTGTACCTGACCTAGTACTGTCTGTGTGAATACTCTCCTGTACCTGACCTAGTACTGTCTGTGTGAATACACTCCTGTACCTGACCCAGTACTGTCTGTGTGAATACACTCCGGTACCTGACCCAGTACTGTCTGTGTGAATAAACTCCTGTACCTGACCCAGTACTGTCTGTGTGAATACTCTCCAGCACCTGACCTAGTTCTGTCTTTGTGAATACTCTCTTGTACCTGACCCAGTATGTCTGTGTGAATACTCTCCTGTACCTGACCCAGTACTGTCTGTGTGAATACACTCCTGTACCTGACCCAGTACTGTCTGTGTGAATACACTCCAGTACCTGACCCAGTAATGTCTGTGTGACTACTCTCCTGTACCTGACCCAGTAATGTCTGTGTGAATACTCTCCTGTACCTGACCCAGTCACTGTCTGTCTGAATACTCTCCTGTAGCTGACCCAGTACTGTCTGTGTGAATACTCTCCTGTACCTGACCCAGTCACTGTCTGTGTGAATACTCTCCAGTACCTGACCCAATACTGTCTGTGTGAATACACTCCTGTACCTGACCCAGTCACTGTCTGTGTGAATACTCTCCTGTACCTGACCTCGTACTGTCTGTGTGAATACTCTGCTGTACCTGACCCAGTATGTCTGTGTGAATACTCTCCTGTACCTGACCCAGTACTGTCTGTGTGAATACACTCCTGTACCTGACCCAGTACTGTCTGTGTGAATACACTCCTGTACCTGACCCAGTAATGTCTGTGTGACTACTCTCCTGTACCTGACCTCGTACTGTCTGTGTGAATAATCTCCTGTACCTGACCCAGTATGTCTGTGTGAATACACTCCTGTACCTGACCCAGTACTGTCTGTGTGAATACTGTCCTGTACCTGACCCAGTCACTCTGTGTGAATACTCTCCTGTACCTGACCCAATACTGTCTGTGTGAATACACTCCTGTACCTGACCCAGTCACTGTCTGTGTGAATACACTCCTGTACCTGACCCAGTCACTGTCTGTGTGAATAAACTCCTGTACCTGACCCAGTAACTGTCTGTGTGAATGCTCTCCTGCACCTGACCCAGTAATGTCTGTGTGAATACTCCCCAGTACCTGACCCAGTACTGTCTGTGTGAATACACTCCTGTACCTGACCCAGTACTGTCTGTGTGAATACACTCCTGTACCTGACCCAGTACTGTCTGTTTCAATACACTCCTGTACCTGACCTAGTCACTGTCTGTGTGATTATTCTCCTGTACCTGACCCACTCACTGTGTGAATACTCTCCTGTACCTGACCCAGTCACTGTCTGTGTAAATACTCTCCTGTACCTGACCCAGTACTGTTTGTGTGAATACACTCCGGTACCTGACCCAGTACTGTCTGTGTGAATAAACTCCTGTCCCTGACCCAGTATGTCTGTGTGAATACTCTCCTGTACCTGACCCAGTACTGTCTGTGTGAATACACTCCTGTACCTGACCCAGTACTGTCTGTGTGACTACACTCCTGTACCTGACCCAGTAATGTCTGTGTGACTACTCTCCTGTACCTGACCTAGGACTGTCTCTGTGAATACTCTCCTGTACCTGACCCAGTACTGTCTGTGTGATTACACTCCTGTACCTGACCCAGTCACTGTCTGTGTGAATACTCTCCTGTACCTGACCCAGTACTGTCTGTGTGAATACACTCCTGTACCTGACCCAGTACTGTCTGTGTGAATATTCTCCTGTACCTGACCCAGTATTGTCTGTTTGAATACACTCCTGTACCTGACCTAGTCACTGTCTGTGTGATTACTCTCCTGTACCTGACCCACTCACTGTGTGAATACAGTCCGGTACCTGACCCAGTCACTGTCTGTGTAAATACTCTCCTGTACCTGACCCAGTACTGGCTGTGTGAATACACTCCTGTACCTGACCCAGTACTGTCTGTGTGAATACTCTCCTGTACCTGACCTAGCACTGTCTGTGTGAATACTCTCCTGTACCTGACCTAGTACTGTCTGTGTGAATACTCTCCTGTACCTGACCCAGTCACTGTCTGTGTGAATACACTCCTGTACCTGACCCAGTACTGTCTGTGTGAATACTCTCTTGTACCTGACCCAGTACTGTCTGTGTGAATACTCTCCTGCACCTGACCCAGTCACTGTGTGTGTGAATACACTCCTGTACCTGACCCAGTCACTGTCTGTGTGAATACACTCCTGTTCCTGACCAAGTCACTGTCTGTGTGAATACACTCCTGTACCTGACCCAGTAATGTCTGTGTGAATACACTCCTGTACCTGACCGAGTACTGTGTGTGTGAATACTCTCCTGTACCTGACCTAGTACTGTCTGTGTGAATACTCTCCTGTACCTGACCTAGTACTGTCTGTGTGAATACACTCCTGTACCAGACCCAGTACTGTCTGTGTGAATACACTCCGGTACCTGACCCAGTACTGTCTGTGTGAATACACTCCTGTACCTGACCCAGTACTGTCTGTGTGAATACACTCCAGTACCTGACCCAGTAATGTCTGTGTGACTACTCTCCTGTACCTGACCCAGTAATGTCTGTGTGAATACTCTCCTGTACCTGACCCAGTCACTGTCTGTGTGAATACTCTCCTGTAGCTGACCCAGTACTGTCTGTGTGAATACTCTCCTGTACCTGACCCAATACTGTCTGTGTGAATACACTCCTGTACCTGACCCAGTCACTGTCTGTGTGAATACTCTCCTGTACCTGACCTAGTACTGTCTGTGTGAATACTCTCCTGTCCCTGACCCAGTCACTGTCTGTGTTTACTCTCCTCTACCTGACCCAGTACTGTCTGTGTGAATACACTCCGTACTTGACCCAGTACTGTCTGTGTGAATACTCTCCTGTACCTGACCCAGTCACTGTCTGTGTGAATACTCTCCTGTACCTGACCCAGAACTGTCTGTGTGATTACTCTCCTGTACCTGACTCAGTACTGTCTGTGTGAATACACTCCGTACCTGACCTAGTACTGTCTGTGAGAATATTCTCCTGTACCTAACCTAGTCACTATCTGTTTGAATACACTTCTGTATCTGACCTAGTATCGTCTGTATGAATACTCTCCTGTACCTGACCCAGTCACTGTCTGTGTGAATACTCTCCTGTACCTGACCCAGTACTGACTGTGTGAATACTCTCCTGTACCTGACCCAGTCACTGTCTGTGTGAATACACTCCTGTACCTGACCTAGTACTGTTTGTGTGAATACTCTCCTGTACCTGAACCAGTACTGTCTGTGTGAATACACTACGTACCTGACCCTGTACTGTCTGTGAGAATACTCTCCTGTACCTAACCTAGTCACTATCTGTTTGAATACACTCCTGTATCTGGCCTAGTACTGTCTGTGTGAATACTCTCCTGTACCTGACCCAGTCACTGTCTGTGTGAATACTCTCCTGTACCTGACCCAGTCCTGTCTGTGTGAATACGCTCCTGTCCCTGACCCAGTCACTGTCTGTGTGATTACTCTCCTGTACATACCCAGTACTGCCTGTGTGAATACACTCTGTACCTTACCCAGTACTGTCTGTATGAATACTCTCCTGTACCTGACCCAGTCACTGTCTGTGTGAATACACTCCTGTACCTGACCCAGTACTGTCTGTGTGAATACTCTCCTGTACCTGACCCAGTACTGTCTGTGTGAATACACTCCTGTACCTGACCTAGTCACTGTCTGTGTGAATACACTCCTGTACCTGACCTAGTCACTGTCTGTGTGAATGCACTCCTGCACCTGACCCAGTCACTGTCTGTGTGAATACTCTCCTGTACCTGACCCAGTCACTGTCTGTGTGAATACTCTCCTGTACCTGACCCAGTCACTGTCTTTGTAAATACTCTCCTGTACCTGACCCAGTACTGTTGTGTGAATACTCTCCTGTACCTGACCCAGTCCCTGTCTGTGTAAATACTCTCCTGTAACTGACCCAGTCACTGTCTGTGTAAATACTCTCCTGTACCTGACACAGTACTGTCTGTGTGAATACACGCCTGTACCTGACCCAGTCACTGTCTGTGTGAATATACTCCTGTAACTGACCCAGTCACTGTCTGTGTGAATACTCTCCTGTTCCTGACCCAGTACTGTCTGTGTGAATACTCTCCTGTCCCTGACCCAGTACTGTCTGTGTGAATACTCTCCTGTACCTGACCTAGTACTGTCTGTGTGAATACACTCCTGTGCCTGACCTAGTACTGTCTGTGTGAATACTCTCATGTCCCTGACCCAGTCACTGTCTGTGCGATTATTCTCCTGTACCTGACCCAGTACTGTCTGAGTGAATACACTCCGTACCTGACCCAGCACTGTTGTGTGAATACTCTCCTGTACCTGACCCAGTCACTGTCTGTGTAAATACTCTCCTGTAACTGATCCAGTCACTGTCTGTGTAAATACTCTCCTGTACCTGACACAGTACTGTCTGTGTGAATACTCTCCTGTACCTGACCCAGTCACTGTCTGTGTGATTACTCTCCTGTACCTGATCCAGTCACTGTCTGTGTGAATACTCTCCTGTACCTGACCCAGTACTGTCTGTGTGAATACTCTCCTGCACCTGACACAGTCACTGTCTGTGTAAATAATCTCCTGTACCTGACCCAGTACTGTCTGTGTGAATACTCTCCTGTCCCTGACCCAGTAACTGTCTGTGTGAATACTCTCCTGAACCTGACCCAGTATTGTCTGTGTGAATACACTCCTGTACCTGACCCAGTCACTGTCTGTGTGAATACTCTCCTGGACCTGACCCAGTACTGTCTGTGTGAATACACTCCTGTACCTGACCCAGCACTGTCTGTGTGAATATTCTCCTATACCTGACCCAGTACTGTCTGTGCGAATACACTCCTGTACCTGACCTAGTCTGTGTCTGTGTGAATACTCTCCTGTACCTGACCCAGTCACTGTCTGTGTGAATACTCTCCTGTACCTGACCCAGTACTGTCTGTGTGAATACACTCCTGTACCTGACCCAGCACTGTCTGTGTGAATATTCTCCTATACCTGACCCAGTACTGTCCTTGCGAATACACTCCTGTACCTGACCTAGTCACTGTCTGTGTGAATACTCTCCTGTACCTGACCCAGTCACTGTCTGTGTGAATACTCTCCTGTACCTGACCCAGTCACTGTCTGTGTAATTACTCTCCTGTACCTGACCCAGTACTGTCTGTGTGAATACTCTCCTGTACCTGACCCAGTCACTGTCTGTGTAAATACTCTCCTGTACCTGAACCAGTACTGTCTGTGTGAATACACTCCCGTACCTGACCCAGTCACTGTCTGTGTAAATACTCTCCTGTACCTGACCCAGTACTGTCTGTGTGAATACACTCCTGTACCTGACCCAGTACTGTCTGTGTGAATACTCTCCTGTACCTGACCTAGCACTGTCTGTGTGAATATTCTCCTGTCCCTGACCCAGTACTGTCTGTGTGAATACTCTCCTGCACCTGAACCAGTCACTGTCTGTGTAAATACTCTCCTGTACCTGACCCAGTACTGTCTGTGTGAATACTCTCCTGTACCTGACCCAGTACTGTCTGTGTGAATACTCTCCTGTATCTGACCCAGTCACTGTCTGTGTAAATACTCTCCTGAACCTGACCCAGTCACTGTCTGTGTAAATACTCTCCTGTACCTGACACAGTACTGTCTGTGTGAATACACTCCTGTACCTGACCCAGTCACTGTCTGTGTGAATATACTCCTGTACCTGACCCAGTCACTGTCTGTGTGAATACTCGCCTGTACTTGACCCAGTACTGTCTGTGTGAATACTCTCCTGTACCTGACCCAGTCACTGTCTGTGTGATTACTCTCCTGTACCTGACCCAGTCACTGTCTGTGTGAATACTCTCCTGTACCTGACCCAGTACTGTCTGTGTGAATACTCTCCTGTACCTGACCCAGTCACTGTCTGTGTGAATACTCTCCTGCAGCTGACTAAGTACTGTCTGTGTGAATACTCTCCTGTCCCTGACCCCGTTACTGGCTGTGTGATTACTCTCCTGTACCTGACCCAGTACTGCCTGTGTGAATATACTCTGTACCTTACCCAGTACTGTCTGTATGAATACTCTCCTGTACCTGACCCAGTCACTGTCTGTGTGAATACTCTCCTGTACCTGACCCAGTCACTGTCTGTGTGAATACTCTCCAGTACCTGACCCAATACTGTCTGTGTGAATACACTCCTATACCTGACCCAGTCACTGTCTGTGTGAATACTCTCCTGTACCTGACCTAGTACTGTCTGTGTGAATACTCTCCTGTCCCTGACCCAGTCACTGTCTGTGTTTACTCTCCTCTACCTGACCCAGTACTGTCTGTGTGAATACACTCCGTACTTGACCCAGTACTGTCTGTGTGAATACACTCCGTACCTGACCTAGTACTGTCTGTGAGAATACTCTCCTGTACCTGACCTAGTCACTATCTGTATGAATACTCTCCTGTACCTGACCCAGTCACTGTCTGTGTGAATACTCTCCTGTACCTGACCCAGTCACTGTCTGTGTGAATACTCTCCAGTACCTGACCCAGTACTGTCTGTGTGAATACACTCCTGTACCTGACCCAGTACTGTCTGTGTGAATACACTCCTGTACCTGACCAGTACTGTCTGTGTGAATACTCTCCTGTCCCTGACCCAGTACTGTCTGTGTGAATACTCTCCTGTACCTGACCCAGTACTGACTGTGTGAATATACTCTGTACCTTACCCAGCACTGTCTGTATGAATACTCTCCTGTACCTGACCCAGTCACTGTCTGTGTGAATACTCTCCAGTACCTGACCCAATACTGTCTGTGTGAAAACACTCCTGTACCTGACCCAGTCACTGTCTGTGTGAATACTCTCCTGTACCTGACCTAGTACTGTCTGTGTGAATACACTCCGTACTTGACCCAGTACTGTCTGTGTGAATACTCTCCTGCACCTGACCCAGTCACTGTCTGTGTGAATACTCTCCTGTACCTGACCCAGTCACTGTCTGTGTGAATACTCTCCTGTACCTGACCCAGTACTGTCTGTGTGAATACTCTCCTGTCCCTGACCCAGTACTGTCTGTGTGAATACTCTCCTGTACCTGACCCAGTACTGTCTGTGTGAATACACTCCTGTATCTGGCCTAGTACTGTCTGTGTGAATACTCTCCTGTACCTGACCCAGTCACTGTCTGTGTGTATACTCTCCTGTCCCTGACCCAGTCACTGTCTGTGTGAATACTCTCCTGTACCTGACCCAGTCACTGTCTGTGTAAATACTCTCCTGTACCTGACCCAGTACTGTTGTGTGAATACTCTCCTGTACCTGACCCAGTCACTGTCTGTGTAAATACTCTCCTGTAACTGACCCAGTCACTGTCTGTGTAAATACTCTCCTGTACCTGACACAGTACTGTCTGTGTGAATACACGCCTGTACCTGACCCAGTCACTGTCTGTGTGAATACACGCCTGTACCTGACCCAGTCACTGTCTGTGTGAATACTCTCCTGTTCCTGACCCAGTACTGTCTGTGTGAATACTCTCCTGTACCTGACCCAGTCACTGTCTGTGTGATTACTCTCCTGTACCTGACCCAGTCACTGTCTGTGTGAATACTCTGCTGTACCTGACCCAGTACTGTCTGTGTGAATACTCTCCTGTACCTGACCCAGTCACTGTCTGTGTAAATACTCTCCTGTACCTGAACCAGTACTGTCTGTGTGAATACTCTCCTGTCCCTGACCCAGTAACTGTCTGTGTGAATACTCTCCTGAACCTGACCCAGTACTGTCTGTGTGAATACACTCCTGTACCTGACCCAGTCACTTTCTGTGTGAATACACTCCTGTACCTGACCCAGTACTGTCTGTGTGAATACACTCCTGTACCTGACCCAGCACTGTCTGTGTGAATATTCTCCTATACCTGACCCAGTACTGTCTGTGCGAATACACTCCTGTACCTGACCTAGTCACTGTCTGTGTGAATACTCTCCTGTACCTGACCCAGTCACTGTCTGTGTGAATACTCTCATGTACCTGACCCAGTCACTGTCTGTGTAAATACTCTCCTGTACCTGACCCAGTACTGTCTGTGTGAATACTCTCCTGTACCTGACCCAGTCACTGTCTGTGTAAATACTCTCCTGTACCTGAACCAGTACTGTCTGTGTGAATACACTCCCGTACCTGACCCAGTCACTGTCTGTGTAAATACTCTCCTGTACCTGACCCAGTACTGTCTGTGTGAATACACTCCTGTACCTGACCCAGTACTGTCTGTGTGAATACTCTCCTGTACCTGACCTAGCACTGTCTGTGTGAATATTCTCCTGTACCTGACCCAGTACTGTCTGTGTGAATACTCTCCTGCACCTGAACCAGTCACTGTCTGTGTGAATACTCTCCTGTACCTGACCCAGTACTGTCTGTGTGAATACTCTCCTGTACCTGACCCATTCACTGTCTGTGTGAATACTCTCCTGTAGCTGACCCAGTACTGTCTGTGTGAATACTCTCCTGTACCTGACCCAGTACTGTCTGTGTGAATACTCTCCTGTACCTGACCCAGTCACTGTCTGTGTGAATACTCTCCTGTAGCTGACCCAGTACTGTCTGTGTGAATACTCTCCTGTCCCTGACCCAGTTACTGTCTGTGTGATTACTCTCCTGTACCTGACCTAGTACTGCCTGTGTGAATATACTCTGTACCTTACCCAGTACTGTCTGTATGAATACTCTCCTGTACCTGACCCAGTCACTGTCTGTGTGAATACTCTCCTGTACCTGACCCAGTCACTGTCTGAGTGAATACTCTCCAGTACCTGACCCAATACTGTCTGTGTGAATACACTCCTGTACCTGACCCAGTCACTGTCTGTGTGAATACTCTCCTGTACCTGACCTAGTACTGTCTGTGTGAATACACTCCTGTGCCTGACCTAGTACTGTCTGTGTGAATACTCTCCTGTCCCTGACCCAGTCACTGTCTGTGTTTACTCTCCTCTACGTGACCCAGTCCAGTCTGTGTGAATACACTCCGTACTTGACCCAGTACTGTCTGTGTGAATACTCTCCTGCACCTGACCCAGTCACTGTCTGTGTGAATACTCTCCTGTACCTGACCCAGTACTGTCTGTGTGATTACTCTCCTGTACCTGACCCAGTACTGTCTGTGTGAATACACTCCGTACCTGACCTAGTACTGTCTGTGAGAATACTCTCCTGTACCTAACCTAGTCACTATCTGTGTGAATACACTCCTGTATCTGACCTAGTATTGTCTGTGTGAATACTCTCCTGTACCTGACCCAGTACTGTCTGTGTGAATACTCTCCTGCACCTGAACCAGTCACTGTCTGTGTAAATACTCTCCTGTACCTGACCCAGTCACTGTCTGTGTGAATACACTCCTGTACCTGACCTAGTACTGTCTGTGTGAATATTCTCCTATACCTGACCCAGTACTGTCTGTGCGAATACACTCCTGCACCTGACCTAGTCACTGTCTGTGTGAATACTCTCCTGTACCTGACCCAGTCACTGTCTGTGTGAATACTCTCCTGTACCTGACCCAGTCACTGTCTGTGTAAATACTCTCCTGTACCTGACCCAGTACTGTCTGTGTGAATACTCTCCTGTACCTGACCCAGTCACTGTCTGTGTAAATACTCTCCTGTACCTGAACCAGTACTGTCTGTGTGAATACACTCCCGTACCTGACCCAGTCACTGTCTGTGTAAATACTCTCCTGTACCTGACCCAGTACTGTCTGTGTGAATACACTCCTGTACCTGACCCAGTACTGTCTGTGTGAATACTCTCCTGTACCTGACCTAGCACTGTCTGTGTGAATATTCTCCTGTACCTGACCCAGTACTGTCTGTGTGAATACTCTCCTGCACCTGAACCAGTCACTGTCTGTGTAAATACTCTCCTGTACCTGACCCAGTACTGTCTGTGTGAATACTCTCTTGTACCTGACCCAGTACTGTCTGTGTGAATACACTCCTGTACCTGACCTAGTCACTGTCTGTGTGAATGCACTCCTGTACCTGACCCAGTCTCTGTCTGTGTGAATACCAACCTGTACCTGACTCAGTCACTGTCTGTGTGAATATTTTCCGATACCTGACTCAGTCACTGTCTGTGTGAATACTCTCCTGTACCTGACCCAGTCACTGTCTGTGTGAATACTCTCCTGTACCTGACCCAGTCACTGTCTGTGTAAATACTCTCCTGTACCTGACCCAATACTGTCTGTGTGAATAAACTCCTGTACCTGACCCAGTCACTGTCTGTGTAAATATTCTCCTGTACCAGACCCAATACTGTCTGTGTGAATACTCTCCTGTACATGACCCAGTATGTCTGTGTGAATACACTCCTGTACCTGACCCAGTACTGTCTGTGTGAATACTCTCCTGTACCTGACCCAGTCACTGTCTGTGTGAATACTCTCCTGTATCTGACCCAATACTGTCTGTGTGGATACACTCCTGTACCTGACACAGTCACTGTCTGTGTGAATACTCTCCTGCACCTGACCCAGTCACTGTATGAATAGTCTCCTGTACCTGACCCAGTCACTGTGTGAATACACTCCTGTACCTGACCCAGTACTGTCTGTGTGAATATTCTCCTGTACCTGACCTAGTACTGTCTGTGTGAATACTCTCCTGTACCTGACCCAGTATGTCTGTGTGAATACATTCCTGTACCTGACCCAGTCACTGTCTGTGTGAATACTCTCCTGTACCTGACCTAGTACTGTCTGTGTGAATACACTCCTGTACCTGACCCAGTCACTGTCTGTGTGAATACTCTCCTGTAACTGACCTTGTACTGTCTGTGTGAATACATTCCTGTACCTGACCCAGTACTGTCTGTGTGAATACACTCCTGTAGCTGACCCAGTCATTGTCTGTGTGAATACTCTCCTGTACCTGACCCAGTACTGTCTGTGTGAATACACTCCTGTACCTGACCCAGTACTGTCTGTGTGAATATTCTCCTGTACCTAACCCAGTACTATCTGTATAAATACACTCCTGTACCTGACCCAGTCACTGTCTGTGTGAATACACTCCTGTACCTGACCCAGTATGTCTGTGTGAATATTCTCCTGTACCTGACCCAGTACTGTCTGTGTGAATACACTCCTGTATCTGACCCAGTACTGTCTGTGTGAATACACTCCTGTACCTGACCCAGTAATGTCTGTGTGAATACTCTCCTGTACCTGACCTAGTACTGTCTGTGTGAATACTCTCCTGTACCTTCCCAGTATGTCTGTGTGAATACACTCCTGTACCTGACCCAGTACTGTCTGTGTGAATACTCTCCTGTACCTGAACCAGTCACTGTCTGTGTGAATACTCGCCTGTACCTGACCCAATACTGTCTGTGTGAATACACTCCTGTACCTGACCCAGTACTGTCTGTGTGAATACACTCCTGTACCTGACCCAGTCACTGTGTGTGTGAATACACTCCTGTACCTGACCCAGTCACTGTCTGTGTGAATACACTCCTGTACCTGACCCAGTAACTGTCTGTGTGAATATTTTCCGATACCTGACTCAGTCACTGTCTGTGTGAATACTCTCCTGTACCTGACCCAATACTGTCTGTGTGAATAAACTCCTGTACGTGACCCAGTCACTGTCTGTGTAAATATTCTCCTGTACCAGACCCAGTACTGTCTGTGTGAATACACTCCTGTACCTGACCCAGTACTGTCTGTGTGAATACTCTCCTGTACCTGACCCAGTCACTGTCTGTGTGAATACTCTCCTGTATCTGACCCAATACTGTCTGTGTGGATACACTCCTGTACCTGACACAGTCACTGTCTGTGTGAATACTTTCCTGTACCTGACCCAGTCACTGTCTGCGTGAATACACTCCTGAACCTGAACCAATACTGTCTGTGTGAATGCACTCCTGTACCTGACCCAATATTGTCTGTGTGGATACACTCCTGTACCTGACCCAGTCACTGTATGTGTGAATACACTCCTGTACCTGACCCAATACTGTCTGTGTGAATGCACTCCTGTACCTGACCCAGTCACTGTCTGTGTGAATACTCTCCTGTACCTGACCCAGTCACTGTCTGTGTGAATACTCTCCTGTACCTGACCCAGTCACTGTCTGTGTGAATACTCTCCTGTACCTGATCCAGTCACTGTCTGTGTAAATACTCTCCTGTACCTGACCCAGTACTGTCTGTGTGAATACACTCCTGTACCTGACCCAGTACTGTCTGTGTGAATACTCTCCTGTACCTGATCTCGTATTGTCTGTGTGAATACTCACTTGCACCTGACCGAGTACTGTCTGTGTGAATACTCTCTTGTACCTGACCCAGTCACTGTCTGTGTGAATACACTCCTGTACCTGACCCAGCACTGTCTGTGTGAATACACTCCTGTACCTGACCCAGTCACTGTCTGTGTGAATATTCTCCTGTACCTGACCTAGTACTGTCTGTGTGAATACACTACTGTACCTGACACATTCACTGTCTGTGTGAATACTCTCCTGCACCTGACCCAGTCACTGTCTGTGTAAATACTCTCCTGTACCTGACCCAGTACTGTCTGTGTGAATACTCTCCAGTGCCTGACCTAGGACTGTCTGTGTGAATACTCTCCTGTCCCTGACCCAGTCACTGTCTGTGTGAATACACTCCTGTACCTGACCCAATCACTGTCTGTGTGAATACTCTCCAGTACCTGACCCACTCACTGTGTGAATACTCTCCTGTACCTGACCCAGTATGTCTGTGTGAATACATTCCTGTACCTGACCCAGTCACTGTCTGTGTGAATACTCTCCTGTACCTGACCTAGTACTGTCTGTGTGAATACAGTCCTGTACCTGACCCAGTCACTGTCTGTGTGAATACTCTCCAGTACCTGACACAATACTGTCTGTGTGAATACACTCCTGTACCTTACCCAGCCACGGTCTGTGTGAATACTCTCCTGTACCTGACCTAGTACTGTCTGTGTGAATACACTCCTGTAACTGACCCAGTCACTGTCTGTGTGAATACTCTCCTGCACCTGACCCAGTACTGTCTGTGTGAATACACTCCTGCACCTGACCCAGTATTGTCTGTGTGAATACACTCCTGTACCTGACCCAGTACTGTCTGTGTGAATACTCTCCTGTACCTGACCCAGTACTGTCTGTGTGAATACACTCCTGTACCTGACCAGTCACTGTCTGTGTGAATACTCTCCTGTACCTGACCCAGTACTGTCTGAGTGAATACTCTCCTGTACCTGACCCAGTCACTGTCTGTGTGATTACTCTTGTGTACCTGATCCAGACACTGTCTGTGTGAATACTCTCCTGCACCTGACACAGTCACTGTATGAATAGTCTCCTGTACCTGACCCAGTCACTGTGTGAATACACTCCTGTACCTGACCCAGTACTGTCTGTGTGAATATTCTCCTGTACCTGACCTAGTACTGTCTGTGTGAATACTCTCCTGT
Source organism: Pristiophorus japonicus (assembly GCF_044704955.1). Classification (NCBI taxonomy): domain Eukaryota; kingdom Metazoa; phylum Chordata; class Chondrichthyes; family Pristiophoridae; genus Pristiophorus; species Pristiophorus japonicus. Next base: position 46,907,083 of record NC_091997.1, read on the forward strand.
ACCTGACCTAGTACTGTCTGTGTGAATACACTCCTGTACCTGACTCAGTCACTGTCTGTGTGAATACTCTCCTGTACCTGACCTTGTACTGTCTGTGTGAATACATTCCTGTACCTGACCCAGTACTGTCTGTGTGAATACACTCCTGTACCTGACCCAGTACTGTCTGTGTGAATACACTCCTGTACCTGACCCAGTCATTGTCTGTGTGAATACTCTCCTGTACCTGACCCAGTACTGTCTGTGTGAATACACTCCTGTACCTGACCCAGTACTGTCTGTGTGAATATTCTCCTGTACCTGACCCAGTACTGTCTGAGTGAATACTCTCCTGTACCTGACCCAGTCACTGTCTGTGTGATTACTCTTGTGTACCTGATCCAGACACTGTCTGTGTGAATACTCTCCTGCACCTGACCCAGTCACTGTATGAATAGTCTCCTGTACCTGACCCAGTCACTGTGTGAATACACTCCTGTACCTGACCCAGTATGTCTGTGTGAATACATTCCTGTACCTGACCCAGTCACTCTCTGTGTGAATACACTCCTGTACCTGACCCAGTACTGTCTGTGTGAATACACTCCTGTACCTGACCCAGTCACTGTCTGTGTGAATACACTCCTGTACCTGACCCAGTCACTGTCTGTGTGAATACACTCCTGTACCTGACCCAGTAACTGTCTGTGTGAATATTTTCCGATACCTGACTCAGTCACTGTCTGTGTGAATACTCTCCTGTACCTGACCCAGTCACTGTCTGTGTGAATACTCTCCTGTACCTGACCCAGTCACTGTCTGTGTAAATACTCTCCTGTACCTGACCCAATACTGTCTGTGTGAATAAACTCCTGTACCTGACCCAGTCACTGTCTGTGTAAATATTCTCCTGTACCAGACCCAGTACTGTCTGTGTGAATACACTCCTGTACCTGACCCAGTACTGTCTGTGTGAATACTCTCCTGTACCTGACCCAGTCACTGTCTGTGTGAATACTCTCCTGTACCTGACCCAGTCACTGTCTGTGTGAATACTCTCTTGTACCTGATCCAGTCACTGTCTGTGTAAATACTCTCCTGTACCTGACCCAGTACTGTCTGTGTGAATACACTCCTGTACCTGACCCAGTACTGTCTGTGTGAATACTCTCCTGTACCTGATCTCGTATTGTCTGTGTGAATACTCACTTGCACCTGACCGAGTACTGTCTGTGTGAATACTCTCTTGTACCTGACCCAGTCACTGTCTGTGTGAATACACTCCTGTACCTGACCCAGCACTGTCTGTGTGAATACACTCCTGTACCTGACCCAGTCACTGTCTGTGTGAATATTCTCCTGTACCTGACCTAGTACTGTCTGTGTGAATACACTACTGTACCTGACACATTCACTGTCTGTGTGAATACTCTCCTGCACCTGACCCAGTCACTGTCTGTGTAAATACTCTCCTGTACCTGACCCAGTACTGTCTGTGTGAATACTCTCCAGTGCCTGACCGAGGACTGTCTGTGTGAATACTCTCCTGTCCCTGACCCAGTCACTGTCTGTGTGAATACACTCCTGTACCTGACCCAATCACTGTCTGTGTGAATACTCTCCAGTACCTGACCCACTCACTGTGTGAATACTCTCCTGTACCTGACCCAGTATGTCTGTGTGAATACATTCCTGTACCTGACCCAGTCACTGTCTGTGTGAATACTCTCCTGTACCTGACCTAGTACTGTCTGTGTGAATACAGTCCTGTACCTGACCCAGTCACTGTCTGTGTGAATACTCTCCAGTACCTGACACAATACTGTCTGTTTGAATACACTCCTGTACCTTACCCAGCCACGGTCTGTGTGAATACTCTCCTGTACCTGACCTAGTACTGTCTGTGTGAATACACTCCTGTAACTGACCCAGTCACTGTCTGTGTGAATACTCTCCTGCACCTGACCCAGTACTGTCTGTGTGAATACACTCCTGCACCTGACCCAGTACTGTCTGTGTGAATACACTCCTGTACCTGACCCAGTACTGTCTGTGTGAATACTCTCCTGTACCTGACCCAGTACTGTCTGTGTGAATACACTCCTGTACCTGACCAGTCACTGTCTGTGTGAATACTCTCCTGTACCTGACCTAGCACTGTCTGTGTGAATACTCTCCTGTACCTGACCCAGTACTGTCTGTGTGAATACACTCCTGTACCTGACCCAGTACTGTCTGAGTGAATACTCTCCTGTACCTGACCCAGTCACTGTCTGTGTGATTACTCTTGTGTACCTGATCCAGACACTGTCTGTGTGAATACTCTCCTGCACCTGACACAGTCACTGTATGAATAGTCTCCTGTACCTGACCCAGTCACTGTGTGAATACACTCCTGTACCTGACCCAGTACTGTCTGTGTGAATATTCTCCTGTACCTGACCTAGTACTGTCTGTGTGAATACTCTCCTGTACCTGACCCAGTATGTCTGTGTGAATACATTCCTGTACCTGACCCAGTCACTGTCTGTGTGAATACACTCCTGTACCTGACCCAATCACTGTCTGTGTGAATACTCTCCAGTACCTGACCCAATCACTGTGTGAATACTCTCCTGTACCTGACCCAGTATGTCTGTGTGAATACATTCCTGTACCTGACCCAGTCACTGTCTGTGTGAATACTCTCCTGTACCTGACCTAGTACTGTCTGTGTGAATACAGTCCTGTATCTGACCCAGTCACTGTCTGTGTGAATACTCTCCAGTACCTGACACAATACTGTCTGTGTGAATACACTCCTGTACCTTACCCAGCCACGGTCTGTGTGAATACTCTCCTGTACCTGACCTAGTACTGTCTGTGTGAATACACTCCTGTAACTGACCCAGTCACTGTCTGTGTGAATACTCTCCTGCACCTGACCCAGTACTGTCTGTGTGAATACACTCCTGCACCTGACCCAGTACTGTCTGTGTGAATACACTCCTGTACCTGACCCAGTACTGTCTGTGTGAATACTCTCCTGTACCTGACCCAGTACTGTCTGTGTGAATACACTCCTGTACCTGACCAGTCACTGTCTGTGTGAATACTCTCCTGTACCTGACCCAGTACTGTCTGAGTGAATACTCTCCTGTACCTGACCCAGTCACTGTCTGTGTGATTACTCTTGTGTACCTGATCCAGACACTGTCTGTGTGAATACTCTCCTGCACCTGACACAGTCACTGTATGAGTAGTCTCCTGTACCTGACCCAGTCACTGTGTGAATACACTCCTGTACCTGACCCAGTACTGTCTGTGTGAATATTCTCCTGTACCTGACCTAGTACTGTCTGTGTGAATACTCTCCTGTACCTGACCCAGTATGTCTGTGTGAATACATTCCTGTACCTGACCCAGTCACTGTCTGTGTGAATACTCTCCTGTACCTGACCTAGTACTGTCTGTGTGAATACACTCCTGTACCTGACCCAGTCACGGTCTGTGTGAATACTCTCCTGTACCTGACCTTGTACTGTCTGTGTGAATACATTCCTGTACCTGACCCAGTACTGTCTGTGTGAATACACTCCTGTACCTGACCCAGTACTGTCTGTGTGAATACACTCCTGTACCTGACCCAGTACTGTCTGTGTGAATATTCTCCTGTACCTGACCCAGTACTGTCTGAGTGAATACTCTCCTGTACCTGACCCAGTCACTGTCTGTGTGATTACTCTTGTGTACCTGATCCGGACACTGTCTGTGTGAATACTCTCCTGGACCTGACCCAGTCACTGTATGAATAGTCTCCTGTACCTGACCCAGTCACTGTGTGAATACACTCCTGTACCTGACCCAGTACTGTCTGTGTGAATATTCTCCTGTACCTGACCTAGTACTGTCTGTGTGAATACTCTCCTGTACCTGACCCAGTATGTCTGTGTGAATACATTCCTGTACCTGACCCAGTCACTGTCTGTGTGAATACTCTCCTGTACCTGACCTAGTACTGTCTGTGTGAATACACTCCTGTACCTGACCCAGTCACTGTCTGTGTGAATACTCTCCTGTACCTGACCTTGTACTGTCTGTGTGAATACATTCCTGTACCGAACCCAGTACTGTCTGTGTGAATAGACTCCTGTACCTGACCCAGTACTGTCTGTGTGAATATTCTCCTGTACCTGACCCAGTACTGTCTGAGTGAATACTCTCCTGTACCTGACCCAGTCACTGTCTGTGTGATTACTCTTGTGTACCTGATCCAGACACTGTCTGTGTGAATACTCTCCTGCACCTGACCCAGTCACTGTATGAATAGTCTCCTGTACCTGACCCAGTCACTGTGTGAATACACTCCTGTACCTGACCCAGTACTGTCTGTGTGAATATTCTCCTGTACCTGACCCAGTACTGTCTGTGTGAATACTCTCCTGTACCAGACCCAGTACTGTCTGTGTGAATACACTCCTGTACCTGACCCAGTACTGTCTGTGTGAATATTCTCCTGTACCTGACCCAGTACTGTCTGTGTGAATACACTCCTGTACCTGACCCAGTCACTGTCTGTGTGAATACACTCCTGTACCTGACCCAGTATGTCTGTGTGAATATTCTCCTGTACCTGACCCAGTACTGTCTGTGTGAATACACTCCTGTATCTGACCCAGTATTGTCTGTGTGAATACACTCCTGTACCTGACCCAGTAATGTCTGTGTGAATACTCTCCTGTACCTGACCTAGTACTGTCTGTGTGAATACTCTCCTGTACCTTCCCAGTATGTCTGTGTGAATACACTCCTGTACCTGACCCAGTACTGTCTGTGTGAATACTCTCCTGTACCTGAACCAGTCACTGTCTGTGTGAATACTCGCCTGTACCTGACCCAATACTGTCTGTGTGAATACACTCCTGTACCTGACCCAGTACTGTCTGTGTGAATACACTCCTGTACCTGACCCAGTCACTGTCTGTGTGAATACACTCCTGTACCTGACCCAGTCACTGTCTGTGTGAATACACTCCTGTACCTGACCCAGTAACTGTCTGTGTGAATATTTTCCGATACCTGACTCAGTCACTGTCTGTGTGAATACTCTCCTGTACCTGACCCAGTCACTCTCTGTGTGAATACTCTCCTGTACCTGACCCAGTCACTGTCTGTGTAAATACTCTCCTGTACCTGACCCAATACTGTCTGTGTGAATAAACTCCTGTACCTGACCCAGTCACTGTCTGTGTAAATATTCTCCTGTACCAGACCCAATACTGTCTGTGTGAATACACTCCTGTACCTGACCCAGTACTGTCTGTGTGAATACTCTCCTGTACATGACCCAGTATGTCTGTGTGAATACACTCCTGTACCTGACCCAGTACTGTCTGTGTGAATACTCTCCTGTACCTGACCCAGTCACTGTCTGTGTGAATACTCTCCTGTATCTGACCCAATACTGTCTGTGTGGATACACTCCTGTACCTGACACAGTCACTGTCTGTGTGAATACTCTCCTGCACCTGACCCAGTCACTGTATGAATAGTCTCCTGTACCTGACCCAGTCACTGTGTGAATACACTCCTGTACCTGACCCAGTACTGTCTGTGTGAATATTCTCCTGTACCTGACCTAGTACTGTCTGTGTGAATACTCTCCTGTACCTGACCCAGTATGTCTGTGTGAATACATTCCTGTACCTGACCCAGTCACTGTCTGTGTGAATACTCTCCTGTACCTGACCTAGTACTGTCTGTGTGAATACACTCCTGTACCTGACCCAGTCACTGTCTGTGTGAATACTCTCCTGTACCTGACCTTGTACTGTCTGTGTGAATACATTCCTGTACCTGACCCAGTACTGTCTGTGTGAATACACTCCTGCAGCTGACCCAGTCATTGTCTGTGTGAATACTCTCCTGTACCTGACCCAGTACTGTCTGTGTGAATACACTCCTGTACCTGACCCAGTACTGTCTGTGTGAATATTCTCCTGTACCTGACCCAGTACTGTCTGTGTGAATACACTCCTGTACCTGACCCAGTCACTGTCTGTGTGAATACACTCCTGTACCTGACCCAGTATGTCTGTGTGAATATTCTCCTGTACCTGACCCAGTACTGTCTGTGTGAATACACTCCTGTATCTGACCCAGTACTGTCTGTGTGAATACACTCCTGTACCTGACCCAGTAATGTCTGTGTGAATACTCTCCTGTACCTGACCTAGTACTGTCTGTGTGAATACTCTCCTGTACCTTCCCAGTATGTCTGTGTGAATACACTCCTGTACCTGACCCAGTACTGTCTGTGTGAATACTCTCCTGTACCTGAACCAGTCACTGTCTGTGTGAATACTCGCCTGTACCTGACCCAATACTGTCTGTGTGAATACACTCCTGTACCTGACCCAGTACTGTCTGTGTGAATACACTCCTGTACCTGACCCAGTCACTGTCTGTGTGAATACACTCCTGTACCTGACCCAGTCACTGTCTGTGTGAATACACTCCTGTACCTGACCCAGTAACTGTCTGTGTGAATATTTTCCGATACCTGACTCAGTCACTGTCTGTGTGAATACTCTCCTGTACCTGACCCAGTCACTGTCTGTGTGAATACTCTCCTGTACCTGACCCAGTCACTGTCTGTGTAAATACTCTCCTGTACCTGACCCAATACTGTCTGTGTGAATAAACTCCTGTACCTGACCCAGTCACTGTCTGTGTAAATATTCTCCAGTACCAGACCCAGTACTGTCTGTATGAATACACTCCTGTACCTGACCCAGTACTGTCTGTGTGAATACTCTCCTGTACCTGACCCAGTCACTGTCTGTGTGAATACTCTCCTGTATCTGACCCAATACTGTCTGTGTGGATACACTCCTGTACCTGACACAGTCACTGTCTGTGTGAATACTTTCCTGTACCTGACCAAGTCACTGTCTGTGTGAATACACTCCTGCACCTGAACCAATACTGTCTGTGTGAATGCACTCCTGTACCTGACCTAGTACTGTCTGTGTGAATACTCTCCTGTACCTGACCCAGTCACTGTCTGTGTGAATACACTCCTGTACCTGACCCAATACTGTCTGTGTGAATGCACTCCTGTACCTCACCCAATATTGTCTGTGTGGATACACTCCTGCACCTGACCCAGTCACTGTATGTGTGAATACTCGCCTGTACCTGACCCAATACTGTCTGTGTGAATACACTCCTGTACCTGACCCAGTACTGTCTGTGTGAATACACTCCTGTACCTGACCCAGTCACTGTCTGTGTGAATACACTCCTGTACCTGACCCAGTCACTGTCTGTGTGAATACACTCCTGTACCTGACCCAGTAACTGTCTGTGTGAATATTTTCCGATACCTGACTCAGTCACTGTCTGTGTGAATACTCTCCTGTACCTGACCCAGTCACTGTCTGTGTGAATACACTCCTGTATCTGACCCAGTACTGTCTGTGTGAATACACTCCTGTACCTGACCCAGTAATGTCTGTGTGAATACTCTCCTGTACCTGACCTAGTACTGTCTGTGTGAATACTCTCCTGTACCTTCCCAGTATGTCTGTGTGAATACACTCCTGTACCTGACCCAGTACTGTCTGTGTGAATACTCTCCTGTACCTGAACCAGTCACTGTCTGTGTGAATACTCGCCTGTACCTGACCCAATACTGTCTGTGTGAATACACTCCTGTACCTGACCCAGTACTGTCTGTGTGAATACACTCCTGTACCTGACCCAGTCACTGTCTGTGTGAATACACTCCTGTACCTGACCCAGTCACTGTCTGTGTGAATACACTCCTGTACCTGACCCAGTAACTGTCTGTGTGAATATTTTCCGATACCTGACTCAGTCACTGTCTGTGTGAATACTCTCCTGTACCTGACCCAGTCACTGTCTGTGTGAATACTCTCCTGTACCTGACCCAGTCACTGTCTGTGTAAATACTCTCCTGTACCTGACCCAATACTGTCTGTGTGAATAAACTCCTGTACCTGACCCAGTCACTGTCTGTGTAAATATTCTCCAGTACCAGACCCAGTACTGTCTGTATGAATACACTCCTGTACCTGACCCAGTACTGTCTGTGTGAATACTCTCCTGTACCTGACCCAGTCACTGTCTGTGTGAATACTCTCCTGTATCTGACCCAATACTGTCTGTGTGGATACACTCCTGTACCTGACACAGTCACTGTCTGTGTGAATACTTTCCTGTACCTGACCAAGTCACTGTCTGTGTGAATACACTCCTGCACCTGAACCAATACTGTCTGTGTGAATGCACTCCTGTACCTGACCTAGTACTGTCTGTGTGAATACTCTCCTGTACCTGACCCAGTCACTGTCTGTGTGAATACACTCCTGTACCTGACCCAATACTGTCTGTGTGAATGCACTCCTGTACCTGACCCAATATTGTCTGTGTGGATACACTCCTGTACCTGACCCAGTCACTGTATGTGTGAATACACTCCTGTACCTGACACAATACTGTCTGTGTGAATGCACTCCTGTACCTGACCCAGTCACTGTCTGTGTGAATACTCTCCTGTACCTGACCCAGTCACTGTCTGTGTGAATACTCTCCTGTACCTGACCCAGTCACTGTCTGTGTGAATACTCTCCTGTACCTGATCCAGTCACTGTCTGTGTAAATACTCTCCTGTACCTGACCCAGTACTGTCTGTGTGAATACACTCCTGTACCTGACCCAGTACTGTCTGTGTGAATACTCTCCTGTACCTGATCTCGTATTGTCTGTGTGAATACTCACTTGCACCTGACCGAGTACTGTCTGTGTGAATACTCTTCTGTACCTGACCCAGTCACTGTCTGTGTGAATACACTCCTTTACCTGACCCAGCACTGTCTGTGTGAATACACTCCTGTACCTGACCCAGTCACTGTCTGTGTGAATATTCTCCTGTACCTGACCTAGTACTGTCTGTGTGAATACACTACTGTACCTGACACATTCACTGTCTGTGTGAATACTCTCCTGCACCTGACCCAGTCACTGTCTGTGTAAATACTCTCCTGTACCTGACCCAGTACTGTCTGTGTGAATACTCTCCAGTGCCTGACCTAGGACTGTCTGTGTGAATACTCTCCTGTCCCTGACCCAGTCACTGTCTGTGTGAATACACTCCTGTACCTGACCCAATCACTGTCTGTGTGAATACTCTCCAGTACCTGACCCACTCACTATGTGAATACTCTCCTGTACCTGACCCAGTATGTCTGTGTGAATACATTCCTGTACCTGACCCAGTCACTGTCTGTGTGAATACTCTCCTGTACCTGACCTAGTACTGTCTGTGTGAATACAGTCCTGTACCTGACCCAGTCACTGTCTGTGTGAATACTCTCCTGCACCTGACCCAATACTGTCTGTGTGAATACACTCCTGTACCTTACCCAGCCACGGTCTGTGTGAATATTCTCCTGTACCTGACCCAGTACTGTCTGAGTGAATACTCTCCTGTACCTGACCCAGTCACTGTCTGTGTGATTACTCTTGTGTACCTGATCCAGACACTGTCTGTGTGAATACTCTCCTGCACCTGACCCAGTCACTGTATGAATAGTCTCCTGTACCTGACCCAGTCACTGTGTGAATACACTCCTGTACCTGACCCAGTACTGTCTGTGTGAATATTCTCCTGTACCTGACCTAGTACTGTCTGTGTGAATACTCTCCTGTACCTGACCCAGTATGTCTGTGTGAATACATTCCTGTACCTGACCCAGTCACTGTCTGTGTGAATACTCTCCTGTACCTGACCTAGTACTGTCTGTGTGAATACACTCCTGTCCCTGACCCAGTCACTGTCTGTGTGAATACTCTCCTGTACCTGACCTTGTACTGTCTGTGTGAATACATTCCTGTACCTGACCCAGTACTGTCTGTGTGAATACACTCCTGTACCTGACCCAGTACTGTCTGTGTGAATATTCTCCTGTACCTGACCCAGTACTGTCTGAGTGAATACTCTCCTGTACCTGACCCAGTCACTGTCTGTGTGATTACTCTTGTGTACCTGATCCAGACACTGTCTGTGTGAATACTCTCCTGCACCTGACCCAGTCACTGTTTGAATAGTCTCCTGTACCTGACCCAGTCACTGTGTGAATACACTCCTGTACCTGACCCAGTACTGTCTGTGTGAATATTCTCCTGTACCTGACCCAGTACTGTCTGTGTGAATACTCTCCTGTACCTGACCCAGTACTGTCTGTGTGAATACACTCCTGTACCTGACCCAGTACTGTCTGTATGAATACTCTCCTGTACCTGACCTAGTACTGTCTGTGTGAATACTCTCCTGTACCTTCCCAGTATGTCTGTGTGAATACACTCCTGTACCTGACCCAGTACTGTCTGTGTGAATACTCTCCTGTACCTGAACCAGTCACTGTCTGTGTGAATACTCGCCTGTACCTGACCCAATACTGTCTGTGTGAATACACTCCTGTACCTGACCCAGTACTGTCTGTGTGAATACACTCCTGTACCTGACCCAGTCACTGTCTGTGTGAATACACTCCTGTACCTGACCCAGTCACTGTCTGTGTGAATACACTCCTGTACCTGACCCAGTAAATGTCTGTGTGAATATTTTCCGATACCTGACTCAGTCACTGTCTGTGTGAATACTCTCCTGTACCTGACTCAGTCACTGTCTGTGTGAATACTCTCCTGTACCTGACCCAGTCACTGTCTGTGTAAATACTCTCCTGTACCTGACCCAATACTGTCTGTGTGAATAAACTCCTGTACCTGACCCAGTCACTGTCTGTGTAAATATTCTCCTGTACCAGACCCAGTACTGTCTGTGTGAATACACTCCTGTACCTGACCCAGTACTGTCTGTGTGAATACTCTCCTGTACATGACCCAGTATGTCTGTGTGAATACACTCCTGTACCTGACCCAGTACTGTCTGTGTGAATACTCTCCTGTACCTGACCCAGTCACTGTCTGTGTGAATACTCTCCTGTATCTGACCCAATACTGTCTGTGTGGATACACTCCTGTACCTGACACAGTCACTGTCTGTGTGAATACTCTCCTGCACCTGACCCAGTCACTGTATGAATAGTCGCCTGTACCTGACCCAGTCACTGTGTGAATACACTCCTGTACCTGACCCAGTACTGTCTGTGTGAATATTCTCCTGTACCTGACCTAGTACTGTCTGTGTGAATACTCTCCTGTACCTGACCCAGTATGTCTGTGTGAATACATTCCTGTACCTGACCCAGTCACTGTCTGTGTGAATACTCTCCTGTACCTGACCTAGTACTGTCTGTGTGAATACACTCCTGTACCTGACCCAGTCACTGTCTGTGTAAATACTCTCCTGTACCTGACCCAATACTGTCTGTGTGAATAAACTCCTGTACCTGACCCAGTCACTGTCTGTGTAAATATTCTCCTGTACCAGACCCAGTACTGTCTGTGTGAATACACTCCTGTACCTGACCCAGTACTGTCTGTGTGAATACTCTCCTGTACATGACCCAGTATGTCTGTGTGAATACACTCCTGTACCTGACCCAGTACTGTCTGTGTGAATACTCTCCTGTACCTGACCCAGTCACTGTCTGTGTGAATACTCTCCTGTATCTGACCCAATACTGTCTGTGTGGATACACTCCTGTACCTGACACAGTCACTGTCTGTGTGAATACTCTCCTGCACCTGACCCAGTCACTGTATGAATAGTCTCCTGTACCTGACCCAGTCACTGTGTGAATACACTCCTGTACCTGACCCAGTACTGTCTGTGTGAATATTCTCCTGTACCTGACCTAGTACTGTCTGTGTGAATACTCTCCTGTACCTGACCCAGTACTGTCTGTGTGAATACTCTCCTGTACCTGACCCAGTATGTCTGTGTGAATACACTCCTGTACCTGACCCAGTACTGTCTGTGTGAATACTCTCCTGTACCTGACCCAGTCACTGTCTGTGTGAATACTCTCCTGTATCTGACCCAATACTGTCTGTGTGGATACACTCCTGTACCTGACACAGTCACTGTCTGTGTGAATACTCTCCTGCACCTGACCCAGTCACTGTATGAATAGTCTCCTGTACCTGACCCAGTCACTGTGTGAATACACTCCTGTACCTGACCCAGTACTGTCTGTGTGAATATTCTCCTGTACCTGACCTAGTACTGTCTGTGTGAATACTCTCCTGTACCTGACCCAGTATGTCTGTGTGAATACATTCCTGTACCTGACCCAGTCACTGTCTGTGTGAATACTCTCCTGTACCTGACCTAGTACTGTCTGTGTGAATACACTCCTGTACCTGACCCAGTCACTGTCTGTGTGAATACATTCCTGTACCTGACCCAGTACTGTCTGTGTGAATACACTCCTGTAGCTGACCCAGTCATTGTCTGTGTGAATACTCTCCTGTACCTGACCCAGTACTGTCTGTGTGAATACACTCCTGTACCTGACCCAGTACTGTCTGTGTGAATATTCTCCTGTGCCTGACCCAGTCACTGTCTGTGTGAATACACTCCTGTACCTGACCCAGTATGTCTGTGTGAATATTCTCCTGTACCTGACCCAGTACTGTCTGTGTGAATACACTCCTGTATCTGACCCAGTACTGTCTGTGTGAATACACTCCTGTACCTGACCCAGTAATGTCTGTGTGAATACTCTCCTGTACCTGACCTAGTACTGTCTGTGTGAATACTCTCCTGTACCTTCCCAGTATGTCTGTGTGAATACACTCCTGTACCTGACCCAGTACTGTCTTTGTGAATACTCGCCTGTACCTGAACCAGTCACTGTCTGTGTGAATACTCGCCTGTACCTGACCCAATACTGTCTGTGTGAATACACTCCTGTACCTGACCCAGTACTGTCTGTGTGAATACACTCCTGTACCTGACCCAGTCACTGTCTGTGTGAATACACTCCTGTACCTGACCCAGTCACTGTCTGTGTGAATACACTCCTGTACCTGACCCAGTAACTGTCTGTGTGAATATTTTCCGATACCTGACTCAGTCACTGTCTGTGTGAATACTCTCCTGTACCTGACCCAGTCACTGTCTGTGTGAATACTCTCCTGTACCTGACCCAGTCACTGTCTGTGTAAATACTCTCCTGTACCTGACCCAATACTGTCTGTGTGAATAAACTCCTGTACCTGACCCAGTCACTGTCTGTGTAAATATTCTCCTGTACCAGACCCAGTACTGTCTGAGTGTATACACTCCTGTACCTGACCCAGTACTGTCTGTGTGAATACTCTCCTGTACCTGACCCAGTATGTCTGTGTGAATACACTCCTGTACCTGACCCAGTACTGTCTGTGTGAATACTCTCCTGTACCTGACCCAGTCACTGTCTGTGTGAATACTCTCCTGTATCTGACCCAATACTGTCTGTGTGGATACACTCCTGTACCTGACACAGTCACTGTCTGTGTGAATACTCTCCTGCACCTGACCCAGTCACTGTCTGTGTGAATACACTCCTGTACCTGACCCAATACTGTCTGTGTGAATGCACTCCTGTACCTGACCCAGTCACTGTCTGTGTGAATACTCTCCTGTACCTGACCCAGTCACTGTCTGTGTGAATACTCTCCTGTACCTGACCCAGTCACTGTCTGTGTGAATACTCTCCTGTACCTGATCCAGTCACTGTCTGTGTAAATACTCTCCTGTACCTGACCCAGTACTGTCTGTGTGAATACACTCCTGTACCTGACCCAGTACTGTCTGTGTGAATACTCTCCTGTACCTGATCTCGTATTGTCTGTGTGAATACTCACTTGCACCTGACCGAGTACTGTCTGTGTGAATACTCTCCTGTACCTGACCCAGTCACTGTCTGTGTGAATACACTCCTGTACCTGACCCAGCACTGTCTGTGTGAATACACTCCTGTACCTGACCCAGTCACTGTCTGTGTGAATACACTCCTGTACCTGACCCAGTAAATGTCTGTGTGAATATTTTCCGATACCTGACTCAGTCACTGTCTGTGTGAATACTCTCCTGTACCTGACTCAGTCACTGTCTGTGTGAATACTCTCCTGTACCTGACCCAGTCACTGTCTGTGTAAATACTCTCCTGTACCTGACCCAATACTGTCTGTGTGAATAAACTCCTGTACCTGACCCAGTCACTGTCTGTGTAAATATTCTCCTGTACCAGACCCAGTACTGTCTGTGTGAATACACTCCTGTACCTGACCCAGTACTGTCTGTGTGAATACTCTCCTGTACATGACCCAGTATGTCTGTGTGAATACACTCCTGTACCTGACCCAGTACTGTCTGTGTGAATACTCTCCTGTACCTGACCCAGTCACTGTCTGTGTGAATACTCTCCTGTATCTGACCCAATACTGTCTGTGTGGATACACTCCTGTACCTGACACAGTCACTGTCTGTGTGAATACTCTCCTGCACCTGACCCAGTCACTGTATGAATAGTCGCCTGTACCTGACCCAGTCACTGTGTGAATACACTCCTGTACCTGACCCAGTACTGTCTGTGTGAATATTCTCCTGTACCTGACCTAGTACTGTCTGTGTGAATACTCTCCTGTACCTGACCCAGTATGTCTGTGTGAATACATTCCTGTACCTGACCCAGTCACTGTCTGTGTGAATACTCTCCTGTACCTGACCTAGTACTGTCTGTGTGAATACACTCCTGTACCTGACCCAGTCACTGTCTGTGTAAATACTCTCCTGTACCTGACCCAATACTGTCTGTGTGAATAAACTCCTGTACCTGACCCAGTCACTGTCTGTGTAAATATTCTCCTGTACCAGACCCAGTACTGTCTGTGTGAATACACTCCTGTACCTGACCCAGTACTGTCTGTGTGAATACTCTCCTGTACATGACCCAGTATGTCTGTGTGAATACACTCCTGTACCTGACCCAGTACTGTCTGTGTGAATACTCTCCTGTACCTGACCCAGTCACTGTCTGTGTGAATACTCTCCTGTATCTGACCCAATACTGTCTGTGTGGATACACTCCTGTACCTGACACAGTCACTGTCTGTGTGAATACTCTCCTGCACCTGACCCAGTCACTGTATGAATAGTCTCCTGTACCTGACCCAGTCACTGTGTGAATACACTCCTGTACCTGACCCAGTACTGTCTGTGTGAATATTCTCCTGTACCTGACCTAGTACTGTCTGTGTGAATACTCTCCTGTACCTGACCCAGTACTGTCTGTGTGAATACTCTCCTGTACCTGACCCAGTATGTCTGTGTGAATACACTCCTGTACCTGACCCAGTACTGTCTGTGTGAATACTCTCCTGTACCTGACCCAGTCACTGTCTGTGTGAATACTCTCCTGTATCTGACCCAATACTGTCTGTGTGGATACACTCCTGTACCTGACACAGTCACTGTCTGTGTGAATACTCTCCTGCACCTGACCCAGTCACTGTATGAATAGTCTCCTGTACCTGACCCAGTCACTGTGTGAATACACTCCTGTACCTGACCCAGTACTGTCTGTGTGAATATTCTCCTGTACCTGACCTAGTACTGTCTGTGTGAATACTCTCCTGTACCTGACCCAGTATGTCTGTGTGAATACATTCCTGTACCTGACCCAGTCACTGTCTGTGTGAATACTCTCCTGTACCTGACCTAGTACTGTCTGTGTGAATACACTCCTGTACCTGACCCAGTCACTGTCTGTGTGAATACATTCCTGTACCTGACCCAGTACTGTCTGTGTGAATACACTCCTGTAGCTGACCCAGTCATTGTCTGTGTGAATACTCTCCTGTACCTGACCCAGTACTGTCTGTGTGAATACACTCCTGTACCTGACCCAGTACTGTCTGTGTGAATATTCTCCTGTGCCTGACCCAGTCACTGTCTGTGTGAATACACTCCTGTACCTGACCCAGTATGTCTGTGTGAATATTCTCCTGTACCTGACCCAGTACTGTCTGTGTGAATACACTCCTGTATCTGACCCAGTACTGTCTGTGTGAATACACTCCTGTACCTGACCCAGTAATGTCTGTGTGAATACTCTCCTGTACCTGACCTAGTACTGTCTGTGTGAATACTCTCCTGTACCTTCCCAGTATGTCTGTGTGAATACACTCCTGTACCTGACCCAGTACTGTCTTTGTGAATACTCGCCTGTACCTGAACCAGTCACTGTCTGTGTGAATACTCGCCTGTACCTGACCCAATACTGTCTGTGTGAATACACTCCTGTACCTGACCCAGTACTGTCTGTGTGAATACACTCCTGTACCTGACCCAGTCACTGTCTGTGTGAATACACTCCTGTACCTGACCCAGTCACTGTCTGTGTGAATACACTCCTGTACCTGACCCAGTAACTGTCTGTGTGAATATTTTCCGATACCTGACTCAGTCACTGTCTGTGTGAATACTCTCCTGTACCTGACCCAGTCACTGTCTGTGTGAATACTCTCCTGTACCTGACCCAGTCACTGTCTGTGTAAATACTCTCCTGTACCTGACCCAATACTGTCTGTGTGAATAAACTCCTGTACCTGACCCAGTCACTGTCTGTGTAAATATTCTCCTGTACCAGACCCAGTACTGTCTGAGTGTATACACTCCTGTACCTGACCCAGTACTGTCTGTGTGAATACTCTCCTGTACCTGACCCAGTATGTCTGTGTGAATACACTCCTGTACCTGACCCAGTACTGTCTGTGTGAATACTCTCCTGTACCTGACCCAGTCACTGTCTGTGTGAATACTCTCCTGTATCTGACCCAATACTGTCTGTGTGGATACACTCCTGTACCTGACACAGTCACTGTCTGTGTGAATACTCTCCTGCACCTGACCCAGTCACTGTCTGTGTGAATACACTCCTGTACCTGACCCAATACTGTCTGTGTGAATGCACTCCTGTACCTGACCCAGTCACTGTCTGTGTGAATACTCTCCTGTACCTGACCCAGTCACTGTCTGTGTGAATACTCTCCTGTACCTGACCCAGTCACTGTCTGTGTGAATACTCTCCTGTACCTGATCCAGTCACTGTCTGTGTAAATACTCTCCTGTACCTGACCCAGTACTGTCTGTGTGAATACACTCCTGTACCTGACCCAGTACTGTCTGTGTGAATACTCTCCTGTACCTGATCTCGTATTGTCTGTGTGAATACTCACTTGCACCTGACCGAGTACTGTCTGTGTGAATACTCTCCTGTACCTGACCCAGTCACTGTCTGTGTGAATACACTCCTGTACCTGACCCAGCACTGTCTGTGTGAATACACTCCTGTACCTGACCCAGTCACTGTCTGTGTGAATACTCTCCTGTACCTGACCTAATACTGTCTGTGTGAATACACTACTGTACCTGACACATTCACTGTCTGTGTGAATACTCTCCTGCACCTGACCCAGTCACTGTCTGTGTAAATACTCTCCTGTACCTGACCCAGTACTGTCTGTGTGAATACTCTCCTGTGCCTGACCTAGGACTGTCTGTGTGAATACTCTCCTGTCCCTGACCCAGTCACTGTCTGTGTGAATACAATCCTGTACCTGACCCAATCACTGTCTGTGTGAATACACTCTTGTACCTGACCCAGTACTGTCTGTGTGAATCCACTCCTGTACCTGACCTAGTCACTGTCTGTGAGAATACTCTCCTGCACCTGACCCACTCACTGTGTGAATACTCTCCTGTACCTGACCCAGTATGTCTGTGTGAATACATTCCTGTACCTGACCCAGTCACTGTCTATGTGAATACTCTCCTGTACCTGACCTAGTACTGTCTGTGTGAATACAGTCCTGTACCTGACCCAGTCACTGTCTGTGTGAAAACTCTCCAGTACCTGACCCAATACTGTCTGTGTGAATACACTCCTGTACCTTACCCAGCCACGGTCTGTGTGAATACTCTCCTGTACCTGACCTAGTACTGTCTGTGTGAATACACTCCTGTAACTGACCCAGTCACTGTCTGTGTGAATACTCTCCTGCACCTGACCCAGTACTGTCTGTGTGAATACACTCCTGCACCTGACCCAGTACTGTCTGTGTGAATACACTCCTGTACCTGACCCAGTCACTGTCTGTGTGAATACTCTCCTGTACCTGACCCAGTACTGTCTGAGTGAATACTCTCCTGTACCTGACCCAGTCACTGTCTGTGTGATTACTCTCGTGTACCTGATCCAGACACTGTCTGTGTGAATACTCTCCTGCACCTGACCCAGTCACTTTATGAATACTCTCCTGTACCTGACCCAGTCACTGTGTGAATACACTCCTGTACCTGACCCAGTACTGTCTGTGTGAATATTCTCCTGTACCTGACCTAGTACTGTCTGTGTGAATACTCTCCTGTACCTGACCCAGTATGTCTGTGTGAATACATTCCTGTACCTGACCCAGTCACTGTCTGTGTGAATACTCTCCTGTACCTGACCTAGTACTGTCTGTGTGAATACTCTCCTGTACCTGACCCAGTCACTGTGTGAATACACTCCTGTACCTGACCCAGTCACTGTCTGTGTGATTACTCTCGTGTACCTGATCCAGACACTGTCTGTGTGAATACTCTCCTGCACCTGACCCAGTCACTGTATGAATACTCTCCTGTACCTGACCCAGTCACTGTCTGTGTGAATACTCTCCTGTACCTGATCTCGTACTGTCTGTGTGAATACACTCCTGTACCTGACCCAGTACTGTCTGTGTGAATACTCTCCTGCACCTGACCCAGTACTGTCTGTGTGAATACTCTCCTGTACCTGACCCAGTACTGTCTGTGTGAATACATTCCTGTACCTGACCCAGTACTGTCTTTGTGAATATACTCCTGTACCTGACCCAGTACTGTCTGTGTGAATACACTCCTGTACCTGACCCAGTCACTGTCTGTGTGAATACTCTCCTGTACCTGACCCAGTACTGTCTGTGTGAATACACTCCTGTACCTGACCCAGTACTGTCTGTGTGAATATTCTCCTGTACCTGACTCAGTACTGTCTGTGTGAATACACTCCTGTACCTGACCTAGTCACTGTCTGTGTGAATACTCTCCTGTACCTGACCCACTGACTGTGTGAATACACTCCTGTACCTGACCCAGTATGTCTGTGTGAATATTCTCCTGTACCTGACCCAGTACTGTCTGTGTGAATACACTCCTGTATCTGACCCAGTACTGTCTGTGTGAATACACTCCTGTACCTGACCCAGTAATGTCTGTGTGAATACTCTCCTGTACCTGAGCTAGTACTGTCTGTGTGAATACTCTCCTGTACCTTCCCAGTATGTCTGTGTGAATACACTCCTGTACCTGACCCAGTACTGTCTGTGTGAATACTCTCCTGTACCTGAACCAGTCACTGTCTGTGTGAATACTCGCCTGTACCTGACCCAATACTGTCTGTGTGAATACACTCCTGTACCTGACCCAGTACTGTCTGTGTGAATACACTCCTGTACCTGACCCAGTCACTGTCTGTGTGAATACACTCCTGTACCTGACCCAGTCACTGTCTGTGTGAATACACTCCTGCACCTGACCCAGTAACTGTCTGTGTGAATATTTTCCGATACCTGACTCAGTCACTGTCTGTGTGAATACTCTCCTGTACCTGACCCAGTCACTGTCTGTGTGAATACTCTTCTGTACCTGACCCAGTCACTGTCTGTGTAAATACTCTCCTGTACCTGACCCAATACTGTCTGTGTGAATAAACTCCTGTACCTAACCCAGTCACTGTCTGTGTAAATATTCTCCTGTACCAGACCCAGTACTGTCTGTGTGAATACACTCCTGTACCTGACCCAGTACTGTCTGTGTGAATACTCTCCTGTACCTGACCCAGTATGTCTGTGTGAATACACTCCTGTACCTGACCCAGTACTGTCTGTGTGAATACTCTCCTGTACCTGACCCAGTCACTGTCTGTGTGAATATCTCCTGTATCTGACCCAATACTGTCTGTGTGGATACACTCCTGTACCTGACACAGTCACTGTCTGTGTGAATACTCTCCTGTACCTGACCCAGTCACTGTCTGCGTGAATACACTCCTGCACCTGAACCAATACTGTCTGTGTGAATGCACTCCTGTAGCTGACCTAGTACTGTCTGTGTGAATACTCTCCTGTACCTGACCCAGTCACTGTCTGTGTGAATACACTCCTGTACCTGACCCAATACTGTCTGTGTGAATGCACTCCTGTACCTGACCCAGTCACTGTCTGTGTGAATACTCTCCTGTACCTGACCCAGTCACTGTCTGTGTGAATACTCTCCTGTACCTGACCCAGTCACTGTCTGTGTGAATACTCTCCTGCACCTGATCCAGTCACTGTCTGTGTAAATACTCTCCTGTACCTGACCCAGTACTGTCTGTGTGAATACACTCCTGTACCTGACCCAGTACTGTCTGTCTGAATACTCTCCTGTACCTGATCTCGTATTGTCTGTGTGAATACTCACTTGCACCTGACCGAGTACTGTCTGTGTGAATACTCTCCTGTACCTGACCCAGTCACTGTCTGTGTGAATACACTCCTGTACCTGACCCAGTCACTGTCTGTGTGAATACTCTCCTGTACCTGACCTAGTACTGTCTGTGTGAATACACTACTGTACCTGACACATTCACTGTCTGTGTGAATACTCTCCTGCACCTGACCCAGTCACTGTTTGTGTAAATACTTTCCTGTACCTGACCCAGTACTGTCTGTGTGAATACTCTCCTGTGCCTGACCTAGGACTGTCTGTGTGAATACACTCCTGTACCTGACCCAGCACTGTCTGTGTGAATACACTCCTGTACCTGACCCAGTCACTGTCTGTGTGAATACTCTCCTGTACCTGACCTAGTACTGTCTGTGTGAATACACTACTGTACCTGACACATTCACTGTCTGTGTGAATACTCTCCTGCACCTGACCCAGTCACTGTCTGTGTAAATACTCTCCTGTACCTGACCCAGTACTGTCTGTGTGAATACTCTCCTGTGCCTGACCTAGGACTGTCTGTGTGAATACTCTCCTGTACCTGACCCAGTACTGTCTGTGTGAATCCACTCCTGTACCTGACCTAGTCACTGTCTGTGAGAATACTCTCCTGCACCTGACCCACTCACTGTGTGAATACTCTCCTGTACCTGACCTAGTACTGTCTGTGTGAATACAGTCCTGTACCTGACCCAGTCACTGTCTGTGTGAAAACTCTCCAGTACCTGACCCAATACTGTCTGTGTGAATACACTCCTGTACCTTACCCAGCCACGGTCTGTGTGAATACTCTCCTGTACCTGACCTAGTACTGTCTGTGTGAATACACTCCTGTAACTGACCCAGTCACTGTCTGTGTGAATACTCTCCTGCACCTGACCCAGTACTGTCTGTGTGAATACACTCCTGCACCTGACCCAGTACTGTCTGTGTGAATACACTCCTGTACCTGACCCAGTACTGTCTGTGTGAATACTCTCCTGTACCTGACCCAGTACTGTCTGTGTGAATACACTCCTGTACCTGACCCAGTCACTGTCTGTGTGAATACTCTCCTGTACCTGACCCAGTACTGTCTGAGTGAATACTCTCCTGTACCTGACCCAGTCACTGTCTGTGTGATTACTCTCGTGTACCTGATCCAGACACTGTCTGTGTGAATACTCTCCTGCACCTGACCCAGTCACTGTATGAATACTCTCCTGTACCTGACCCAGTCACTGTGTGAATACACTCCTGTACCTGACCCAGTACTGTCTGTGTGAATATTCTCCTGTACCTGACCTAGTACTGTCTGTGTGAATACTCTCCTGTACCTGACCCAGTATGTCTGTGTGAATACATTCCTGTACCTGACCCAGTCACTGTCTGTGTGAATACTCTCCTGTACCTGACCTAGTACTGTCTGTGTGAATACACTCCTGTACCTGACCCAGTCACTGTCTGTGTGAATACTCTCCTGTACCAGACCTTGTACTGTCTGTGTAAATACACTCCAGTACCTGACCCAATACTGTCTGTGTGAATACACTCCTGTACCTGACCCAGTCACTGTCTGTGTGAATACTCTCCTGTACCTGACCTAGTACTGTCTGTGTGAATACACTCCTGTACCTGACCCAGTACTGTCTGTGTGAATACTCTCCTGCACCTGACCCAGTACTGTCTGTGTGAATACTCTCCTGTACCTGACCCAGTACTGTCTGTGTGAATACATTCCTGTACCTGACCCAGTACTGTCTTTGTGAATACACTCCTGTACCTGACCCAGTACTGTCTGTGTGAATACACTCCTGTACCTGACCCAGTCAATGTCTGTGTGAATACTCTCCTGTACCTGACCCAGTACTGTCTGTGTGAATACACTCCTGTACCTGACCCAGTACTGTCTGTGTGAATACTCTCCTGTACCTGACCCAGTACTGTCTATGTGAATACACTCCTGTACCTGAACTAGTCACTGTCTGTGTGAATACTCTCCTGTACCTGACCCAGTACTGTCTGAGTGAATACTCTCCTGTACCTGACCCAGTCACTGTCTGTGTGATTACTCTCGTGTACCTGATCCAGACGCTGTCTGTGTGAATACTCTCCTGCACCTGACCCAGTCACTGTATGAATACTCTCCTGTACCTGACCCAGTCACTGTGTGAATACACTCCTGTACCTGACCCAGTACTGTCTGTGTGAATATTCTCCTGTACCTGACCTAGTACTGTCTGTGTGAATACTCTCCTGTACCTGACCCAGTATGTCTGTGTGAATACATTCCTGTACCTGACCCAGTCACTGTCTGTGTGAATACTCTCCTGTACCTGACCTAGTACTGTCTGTGTGAATACACTCCTGTACCTGACCCAGTCACTGTCTGTGTGAATACTCTCCTGTACCAGACCTTGTACTGTCTGTGTAAATACACTCCAGTACCTGACCCAATACTGTCTGTGTGAATACACTCCTGTACCTGACCCAGTCACTGTCTGTGTGAATACTCTCCTGTACCTGACCTAGTACTGTCTGTGTGAATACACTCCTGTACCTGACCCAGTACTGTCTGTGTGAATACTCTCCTGCACCTGACCCAGTACTGTCTGTGTGAATACTCTCCTGTACCTGACCCAGTACTGTCTGTGTGAATACATTCCTGTACCTGACCCAGTACTGTCTTTGTGAATACACTCCTGTACCTGACCCAGTACTGTCTGTGTGAATACACTCCTGTACCTGACCCAGTCAATGTCTGTGTGAATACTCTCCTGTACCTGACCCAGTACTGTCTGTGTGAATACACTCCTGTACCTGACCCAGTACTGTCTGTGTGAATATTCTCCTGTACCTGACTCAGTACTGTCTGTGTGAATACACTCCTGTACCTGACCTAGTCACTGTCTGTGTGAATACTCTCCTTTACCTGACCCACTGACTGTGTGAATACGCTCCTGTACCTGACCCAGTCACTGTCTGTGTGATTAATCTCCTGTACCTGACCCAGTCACTGTCTGTGTGAATACTCTCCTGTACCTGACCCAGTACTGTCTGTGTGAATACTCTCCTGTACCTGACCTAGCACTGTCTGTGTGAATACTCTCCTGTACCTGACCTAGTACTGTCTGTGTGAATACTCTCCTGTACCTGACCCAGTCACTGTCTGTGTGAATACACTCCTGTACCTGACCCAGTACTGTCTGTGTGAATACTCTCCTGTACCTGACCCAGTACTGTATGTGTGAATACACTCCGATACCTGACCCAGTCACTGTCTGTGTAAATACTCTCCTGTACCTGACCCAGTCACTGACTGTGTAAATACTCTCCTGTACCTGACCCAGTACTGTCTGTGTGAATACTCTCCTGTACCTGACCCAGTACTGTCTATGTGAATACACTCCTGTACTTGAACTAGTCACTGTCTTTGTGAATGCACTCCTGTTCCTGACCCAGTCACTGTCTGTGTGAATACTCTCCTGTACCTGACGCAGTCACTGTCTGTGTGAATACTCTCCTGTACCTAACCAAGTCACTGTCTGTGTAAATACTCCCCTGTACCTGACCCAGTACTGTTGTGTGAATACTCTCCTGTACCTGACCCAGTCACTGTCTGTGTAAATACTCTCCTGTACCTGACACAGTACTATCTGTGTGAATAAACGCCTGTACCTGACCCAGTCACTGTCTGTGTGAATACTCTCCTGTACCTGACCCAGTCACTGTCTGTGTGATTACTCTCCTGTACTTGACCCAGTCACTGTCTGTGTGAATACTCTCCTGTACCTGACCCAGTACTGTCTGTGTGATTACTCTCCTGTACCTGACCCAGTCACTCTCTGTGTGAATACTCTCCTGTACCTGACCCAGTACTGTCTGTGTGAATACTCTCCTGTCCCTGACCCAGTCACTGTCTGTGTGAATACTCTCCTGTACCTGACCCAGTACTGTCTGTGTGAATACACTTCTGTACCTGACCCAGTCACTGTCTGTGTTAATACTCTCCTGGACCTGACCCAGTACTGTCTGTGTGAATACATTCCTGTACCTGACCCAGTACTGTCTGCGTGAATACTCTCCTGCAACTGACCCAGTCACTGTCTGTGTAAATACTCTCCTGTACCTGACCCAGTACTGTCTGTGTGAATACTCTCCTGTGCCTGACCTAGGACTGTCTGTGTGAATACTCAACTGTCCCTGACCCAGTCACTGTCTGTGTGAATACACTCCTGTACCTGACCCAATCACTGTCTGTGTGAATACACTCTTGTACCTGACCCAGTACTGTCTGTGTGAATACTCTCCTGTACCTGACCCAGTACTGTTGTGTGAATACTCTCCTGTAACTGACCCAGTCACTGTCTGTGTAAATACTCTCCTGCACCTGACCCACTCACTGTGTGAATACTCTCCTGTACCTGACCCAGTATGTCTGTGTGAATACATTCCTGTACCTGACCCAGTCACTGTCTGTGTGAATACTCTTCTGTACCTGACCTAGAACTGTCTGTGTGAATACAGTCCTGTACCTGACCCAGTCACTGTCTGTGTGAATACTCTCCAGTACCTGACCCAATACTGTCTGTGTGAATACACTCCTGTACCTGACCCAGTACTGTCTGTGTGAATACTCTCCTGTACCTGACCCAGTACTGTCTCTGTGAATACTCTCCTGTACCTGACCCAGTCACTGTCTGTGTAAATACTCTCCTGTACCTGACCCAGTACTGTCTGTGTGAATACACTCCTGCACCTGACCCAGTCACTGTCTGTGTAAATACTCTCCTGTACCTGACCCAGTACTGTCTGTGTGAATACACTCCTGTACCTGACCCAGTACTGTCTGTGTGAATACTCTCCTGTACCTGACCTAGCACTGTCTGTGTGAATACTCTCCTGTACCTGACCTAGTGCTGTCTGTGTGAATACTCTCCTGTACCTGACCCAGTCACTGTCTGTGTGAATACACTCGTGTACCTCACCCAGTACTGTCTGTGTGAATACTCTCCTGTACCTGACCCAGTACTGTCTGTGTGAATACACTCCTGTACCTGACCCAGTCACTGTCTGTGTGAATACTCTCCTGTACCTGACCCAGTCACTGTCTGTGTAAATACACTACTGTACCTGACACATTCACTGTCTGTGTGAATACTCTCCTGCAACTGACCCAGTCACTGTCTGTGTAAATACTCTCCTGTACCTGACCCAGTACTGTCTGTGTGAATACTCTCCTGTGCCTGACCTAGGACTGTCTGTGTGAATACTCAACTGTCCCTGACCCAGTCACTGTCTGTGTGAATACACTCCTGTACCTGACCCAATCACTGTCTGTGTGAATACACTCTTGTACCTGACCCAGTACTGTCTGTGTGAATACTCTCCTGTACCTGACCCAGTACTGTTGTGTGAATACTCTCCTGTAACTGACCCAGTCACTGTCTGTGTAAATACTCTCCTGTACCAGACCTTGTACTGTCTGTGTGAATACTCAACTGTCCCTGACCCAGTCACTGTCTGTGTGAATACACTTCTGTACCTGACCCAATCACTGTCTGTGTGAATACACTCTTGTACCTGACCCAGTACTGTCTGTGTGAATACTCTCCTGTACCTGACCCAGTGCTGTTGTGTGAATACTCTCCTGTAACTGACCCAGTCACTGTCTGTGTAAATACTCTCCTGCACCTGACCCACTCACTGTGTGAATACTCTCCTGTACCTGACCCAGTATGTCTGTGTGAATACATTCCTGTACCTGACCCAGTCACTGTCTGTGTGAATACCCACCTGTACCTGACCTAGAACTGTCTGTGTGAATACAGTCCTGTACCTGACCCAGTCACTGTCTGTGTGAATACTCTCCAGTACCTGACCCAATACTGTCTGTGTGAATACACTCCTGTACCTGACCCAGTACTGTCTGTGTGAATACTCTCCTGTACCTGACCCAGTACTGTCTCTGTGAATACTCTCCTGTACCTGACCCAGTCACTGTCTGTGTAAATACTCTCCTGTACCTGACCCAGTACTGTCTGTGTGAATACTCTCCTGTACCTGACCCAGTCACTGTCTGTGTAAATACTCTCCTGTACCTGACCAAGTCACTGTCTGTGTAAATACTCTCCTGTACCTGACCCAGTATTGTCTGTGTGAATACACTCCTGTACCTGACCCAGTACTGTCTGTGTGAATATTCTCCTGTACCTGACCTAGCACTGTCTGTGTGAATACTCTCCTGTACCAGACCTAGTACTGTCTGTGTGAATACTCTCCTGTACCTGACCCAGTCACTGTCTGTGTGAATACACTCCTGTACCTGACCCAGTACTGTCTGTGTGAATACTCTCCTGTACCTGACCCAGTCACTGTCTGTGTGAATACTCTCCTGTACCTGACCTAGTACTGTCTGTGTGAATACACTACTGTACCTGACACATTCACTGTCTGTGTGAAAACTCTCCTGCAACTGACCCAGTCACTGTCTGTGTAAATACTCTCCTGTACCTGACCCAGTACTGTCTGTGTGAATACTCTCCTGTGCCTGACCTAGGACTGTCTGTGTGAATACTCAACTGTCCCTGACCCAGTCACTGTCTGTGTGAATACACTCCTGTACCTGACCCAATCACTGTCTGTGTGAATACACTCTTGTACCTGACCCAGTACTGTCTGTGTGAATACTCTCCTGTACCTGACCCAGTACTGTTGTGTGAATACTCTCCTGTAACTGACCCAGTCACTGTCTGTGTAAATACTCTCCTGCACCTGACCCACTCACTGTGTGAATACTCTCCTGTACCTGACCCAGTATGTCTGTGTGAATACATTCCTGTACCTGACCCAGTCACTGTCTGTGTGAATACTCTCCTGTACCTGACCTAGAACTGTCTGTGTGAATACAGTCCTGTACCTGACCCAGTCACTGTCTGTGTGAATACTCTCCAGTACCTGACCCAATACTGTCTGTGTGAATACACTCCTGTACCTGACCCAGTACTGTCTGTGTGAATACTCTCCTGTACCTGACCCAGTACTGTCTGTGTGAATACTCTCCTGTACCTGACCCAGTCACTATCTGTGTGAATACTCTCCTGTACCTGACCCAGTCACTGTCTGTGTAAATACTCCCCTGTACCTGACCCAGTACTGTTGTGTGATTAATCTCCTGTACCTGACCCAGTCACTGTCTGTGTAAATACTCTCCTGTACCTGACCCAGTCACTGTCTGTGTAAATACTCTCCTGTACCTGACACAGTACTATCTGTGTGAATACACTCCTGTACCTGACCCAGTCACTGTCTGTGTGAATATACTCCTGTACCTGACCCAGTCACTGTCTGTGTGAATACTCTCCTGTACCTGACCCAGTACTGTCTGTGTGAATACTCTCCTGTACCTGACCCAGTCACTGTCTGTGTGATTACTCTCCTATACCTGACCCAGTCACTGTCTGTGTGAATACTCTCCTGTACCTGACCCAGTACTGTCTGTGTGAATATTCTCCTGTACCTGACCTAGTACTGTCTGTGTGAATACTCTCCTGTACCTGACCCAGTATGTCTGTGTGAATACATTCCTGTACCTGACCCAGTCACTGTCTGTGTGAATACTCTCCTGTACCTGACCTAGTACTGTCTGTGTGAATACACTCCTGTACCTGACCCAGTCACTGTCTGTGTGAATACTCTCCTGTACCAGACCTTGTACTGTCTGTGTAAATACACTCCAGTACCTGACCCAATACTGTCTGTGTGAATACACTCCTGTACCTGACCCAGTCACTGTCTGTGTGAATACTCTCCTGTACCTGACCTAGTACTGTCTGTGTGAATACACTCCTGTACCTGACCCAGTACTGTCTGTGTGAATACTCTCCTGCACCTGACCCAGTACTGTCTGTGTGAATACTCTCCTGTACCTGACCCAGTACTGTCTGTGTGAATACATTCCTGTACCTGACCCAGTACTGTCTTTGTGAATACACTCCTGTACCTGACCCAGTACTGTCTGTGTGAATACACTCCTGTACCTGACCCAGTCAATGTCTGTGTGAATACTCTCCTGTACCTGACCCAGTACTGTCTGTGTGAATACACTCCTGTACCTGACCCAGTACTGTATGTGTGAATACTCTCCTGTACCTGACCCAGTACTGTCTATGTGAATACACTCCTGTACCTGAACTAGTCACTGTCTGTGTGAATACTCTCCTGTACCTGACCCAGTACTGTCTGAGTGAATACTCTCCTGTACCTGACCCAGTCACTGTCTGTGTGATTACTCTCGTGTACCTGATCCAGACGCTGTCTGTGTGAATACTCTCCTGCACCTGACCCAGTCACTGTATGAATACTCTCCTGTACCTGACCCAGTCACTGTGTGAATACACTCCTGTACCTGACCCAGTACTGTCTGTGTGAATATTCTCCTGTACCTGACCTAGTACTGTCTGTGTGAATACTCTCCTGTACCTGACCCAGTATGTCTGTGTGAATACATTCCTGTACCTGACCCAGTCACTGTCTGTGTGAATACTCTCCTGTACCTGACCTAGTACTGTCTGTGTGAATACACTCCTGTACCTGACCCAGTCACTGTCTGTGTGAATACTCTCCTGTACCAGACCTTGTACTGTCTGTGTAAATACACTCCAGTACCTGACCCAATACTGTCTGTGTGAATACACTCCTGTACCTGACCCAGTCACTGTCTGTGTGAATACTCTCCTGTACCTGACCTAGTACTGTCTGTGTGAATACACTCCTGTACCTGACCCAGTACTGTCTGTGTGAATACTCTCCTGCACCTGACCCAGTACTGTCTGTGTGAATACTCTCCTGTACCTGACCCAGTACTGTCTGTGTGAATACATTCCTGTACCTGACCCAGTACTGTCTTTGTGAATACACTCCTGTACCTGACCCAGTACTGTCTGTGTGAATACACTCCTGTACCTGACCCAGTCAATGTCTGTGTGAATACTCTCCTGTACCTGACCCAGTACTGTCTGTGTGAATACACTCCTGTACCTGACCCAGTACTGTCTGTGTGAATATTCTCCTGTACCTGACTCAGTACTGTCTGTGTGAATACACTCCTGTACCTGACCTAGTCACTGTCTGTGTGAATACTCTCCTTTACCTGACCCACTGACTGTGTGAATACGCTCCTGTACCTGACCCAGTCACTGTCTGTGTGATTAATCTCCTGTACCTGACCCAGTCACTGTCTGTGTGAATACTCTCCTGTACCTGACCCAGTACTGTCTGTGTGAATACTCTCCTGTACCTGACCTAGCACTGTCTGTGTGAATACTCTCCTGTACCTGACCTAGTACTGTCTGTGTGAATACTCTCCTGTACCTGACCCAGTCACTGTCTGTGTGAATACACTCCTGTACCTGACCCAGTACTGTCTGTGTGAATACTCTCCTGTACCTGACCCAGTACTGTATGTGTGAATACACTCCGATACCTGACCCAGTCACTGTCTGTGTAAATACTCTCCTGTACCTGACCCAGTCACTGACTGTGTAAATACTCTCCTGTACCTGACCCAGTACTGTCTGTGTGAATACTCTCCTGTACCTGACCCAGTACTGTCTATGTGAATACACTCCTGTACTTGAACTAGTCACTGTCTTTGTGAATGCACTCCTGTTCCTGACCCAGTCACTGTCTGTGTGAATACTCTCCTGTACCTGACGCAGTCACTGTCTGTGTGAATACTCTCCTGTACCTAACCAAGTCACTGTCTGTGTAAATACTCCCCTGTACCTGACCCAGTACTGTTGTGTGAATACTCTCCTGTACCTGACCCAGTCACTGTCTGTGTAAATACTCTCCTGTACCTGACACAGTACTATCTGTGTGAATAAACGCCTGTACCTGACCCAGTCACTGTCTGTGTGAATACTCTCCTGTACCTGACCCAGTCACTGTCTGTGTGATTACTCTCCTGTACTTGACCCAGTCACTGTCTGTGTGAATACTCTCCTGTACCTGACCCAGTACTGTCTGTGTGATTACTCTCCTGTACCTGACCCAGTCACTCTCTGTGTGAATACTCTCCTGTACCTGACCCAGTACTGTCTGTGTGAATACTCTCCTGTCCCTGACCCAGTCACTGTCTGTGTGAATACTCTCCTGTACCTGACCCAGTACTGTCTGTGTGAATACACTTCTGTACCTGACCCAGTCACTGTCTGTGTGAATACTCTCCTGGACCTGACCCAGTACTGTCTGTGTGAATACATTCCTGTACCTGACCCAGTACTGTCTGCGTGAATACTCTCCTGCAACTGACCCAGTCACTGTCTGTGTAAATACTCTCCTGTACCTGACCCAGTACTGTCTGTGTGAATACTCTCCTGTGCCTGACCTAGGACTGTCTGTGTGAATACTCAACTGTCCCTGACCCAGTCACTGTCTGTGTGAATACACTCCTGTACCTGACCCAATCACTGTCTGTGTGAATACACTCTTGTACCTGACCCAGTACTGTCTGTGTGAATACTCTCCTGTACCTGACCCAGTACTGTTGTGTGAATACTCTCCTGTAACTGACCCAGTCACTGTCTGTGTAAATACTCTCCTGCACCTGACCCACTCACTGTGTGAATACTCTCCTGTACCTGACCCAGTATGTCTGTGTGAATACATTCCTGTACCTGACCCAGTCACTGTCTGTGTGAATACTCTCCTGTACCTGACCTAGAACTGTCTGTGTGAATACAGTCCTGTACCTGACCCAGTCACTGTCTGTGTGAATACTCTCCAGTACCTGACCCAATACTGTCTGTGTGAATACACTCCTGTACCTGACCCAGTACTGTCTGTGTGAATACTCTCCTGTACCTGACCCAGTACTGTCTCTGTGAATACTCTCCTGTACCTGACCCAGTCACTGTCTGTGTAAATACTCTCCTGTACCTGACCCAGTACTGTCTGTGTGAATACACTCCTGCACCTGACCCAGTCACTGTCTGTGTAAATACTCTCCTGTACCTGACCCAGTACTGTCTGTGTGAATACACTCCTGTACCTGACCCAGTACTGTCTGTGTGAATACTCTCCTGTACCTGACCTAGCACTGTCTGTGTGAATACTCTCCTGTACCTGACCTAGTACTGTCTGTGTGAATACTCTCCTGTACCTGACCCAGTCACTGTCTGTGTGAATACACTCGTGTACCTCACCCAGTACTGTCTGTGTGAATACTCTCCTGTACCTGACCCAGTACTGTCTGTGTGAATACACTCCTGTACCTGACCCAGTCACTGTCTGTGTGAATACTCTCCTGTACCTGACCCAGTCACTGTCTGTGTAAATACACTACTGTACCTGACACATTCACTGTCTGTGTGAATACTCTCCTGCAACTGACCCAGTCACTGTCTGTGTAAATACTCTCCTGTACCTGACCCAGTACTGTCTGTGTGAATACTCTCCTGTGCCTGACCTAGGACTGTCTGTGTGAATACTCAACTGTCCCTGACCCAGTCACTGTCTGTGTGAATACACTCCTGTACCTGACCCAATCACTGTCTGTGTGAATACACTCTTGTACCTGACCCAGTACTGTCTGTGTGAATACTCTCCTGTACCTGACCCAGTACTGTTGTGTGAATACTCTCCTGTAACTGACCCAGTCACTGTCTGTGTAAATACTCTCCTGTACCAGACCTTGTACTGTCTGTGTGAATACTCAACTGTCCCTGACCCAGTCACTGTCTGTGTGAATACACTTCTGTACCTGACCCAATCACTGTCTGTGTGAATACACTCTTGTACCTGACCCAGTACTGTCTGTGTGAATACTCTCCTGTACCTGACCCAGTGCTGTTGTGTGAATACTCTCCTGTAACTGACCCAGTCACTGTCTGTGTAAATACTCTCCTGCACCTGACCCACTCACTGTGTGAATACTCTCCTGTACCTGACCCAGTATGTCTGTGTGAATACATTCCTGTACCTGACCCAGTCACTGTCTGTGTGAATACCCACCTGTACCTGACCTAGAACTGTCTGTGTGAATACAGTCCTGTACCTGACCCAGTCACTGTCTGTGTGAATACTCTCCAGTACCTGACCCAATACTGTCTGTGTGAATACACTCCTGTACCTGACCCAGTACTGTCTGTGTGAATACTCTCCTGTACCTGACCCAGTACTGTCTCTGTGAATACTCTCCTGTACCTGACCCAGTCACTGTCTGTGTAAATACTCTCCTGTACCTGACCCAGTACTGTCTGTGTGAATACTCTCCTGTACCTGACCCAGTCACTGTCTGTGTAAATACTCTCCTGTACCTGACCAAGTCACTGTCTGTGTAAATACTCTCCTGTACCTGACCCAGTATTGTCTGTGTGAATACACTCCTGTACCTGACCCAGTACTGTCTGTGTGAATATTCTCCTGTACCTGACCTAGTACTGTCTGTGTGAATACTCTCCTGTACCAGACCTAGTACTGTCTGTGTGAATACTCTCCTGTACCTGACCCAGTCACTGTCTGTGTGAATACACTCCTGTACCTGACCCAGTACTGTCTGTGTGAATACTCTCCTGTACCTGACCCAGTCACTGTCTGTGTGAATACTCTCCTGTACCTGACCTAGTACTGTCTGTGTGAATACACTACTGTACCTGACACATTCACTGTCTGTGTGAATACTCTCCTGCAACTGACCCAGTCACTGTCTGTGTAAATACTCTCCTGTACCTGACCCAGTACTGTCTGTGTGAATACTCTCCTGTGCCTGACCTAGGACTGTCTGTGTGAATACTCAACTGTCCCTGACCCAGTCACTGTCTGTGTGAATACACTCCTGTACCTGACCCAATCACTGTCTGTGTGAATACACTCTTGTACCTGACCCAGTACTGTCTGTGTGAATACTCTCCTGTACCTGACCCAGTACTGTTGTGTGAATACTCTCCTGTAACTGACCCAGTCACTGTCTGTGTAAATACTCTCCTGCACCTGACCCACTCACTGTGTGAATACTCTCCTGTACCTGACCCAGTATGTCTGTGTGAATACATTCCTGTACCTGACCCAGTCACTGTCTGTGTGAATACTCTCCTGTACCTGATCTAGAACTGTCTGTGTGAATACAGTCCTGTACCTGACCCAGTCACTGTCTGTGTGAATACTCTCCAGGACCTGACCCAATACTGTCTGTGTGAATACACTCCTGTACCTGACCCAGTACTGTCTGTGTGAATACTCTCCTGTACCTGACCCAGTACTGTCTGTGTGAATACTCTCCTGTACCTGACCCAGTCACTATCTGTGTGAATACTCTCCTGTACCTGACCCAGTCACTGTCTGTGTAAATACTCCCCTGTACCTGACCCAGTACTGTTGTGTGATTAATCTCCTGTACCTGACCCAGTCACTGTCTGTGTAAATACTCTCCTGTACCTGACCCAGTCACTGTCTGTGTAAATACTCTCCTGTACCTGACACAGTACTATCTGTGTGAATACACTCCTGTACCTGACCCAGTCACTGTCTGTGTGAATATACTCCTGTACCTGACCCAGTCACTGTCTGTGTGAATACTCTCCTGTACCTGACCCAGTACTGTCTGTGTGAATACTCTCCTGTACCTGACCCAGTCACTGTCTGTGTGATTACTCTCCTATACCTGACCCAGTCACTGTCTGTGTGAATACTCTCCTGTACCTGACCCAGTACTGTCTGTGTGAATACTCTCCTGTACCTGACCCAGTCACTGTCTGTGTGAATACTCTCCTGTACCTGACCCAGTACTGTCTGTGTGAATACTCTCCTGTCCCTGACCCAGTCACTGTCTGTGTGAATACTCTCCTGTACCTGACCCAGTACTGTCTGTGTGAATACATTCCTGTACGTGACCCAGTCACTGTCTGTGTGAATACTCTCCTGTACCTGACCCAGTACTGTCTGTGTGAATACACTCCTGTACCTGACCCAGTACTGTCTGAGTGAATATTCTCCTGTACCTGACCCAGTACTGTCTGTTTGAATACACTCCTGTACCTGACCTAGTCACTGTCTGTGTAATTACTCTCCTGTACATGACCCACTCACTGTGTGAATACTCTCCTGGACCTGACCCAGTCACTGTCTGTGTGAATACTCTTCTGTACCTGACCCAGTCACTGTCTGAGTGAATACTCTCCTGTACCTGAAACAGTCACTGTCTGTGTAAATACTCTCCTGTACCTGACCCAGTACTGTCTGTGTGAATGCTCTCCTGTATCTGACCCAGACACTGTCTGTGTAAATACTCTCCTGTACCTGACCCAGTACTGTCTGTGTGAATACACTCCTGTACCTGACCCAGTCACTGTCTGTGTAAATACTCTCCTGTACCTGACCCAGTACTGTCTGTGTGAATACACTCCTGTACCTGACCCAGGACTGTCTGTGTGAATATTCTCCTGTACCTGACCTAGCACTGTCTGTGTGAATACTCTCCTGTACCAGACCGAGTACTGTCTGTGTGAATACTCTCCTGTACTTGACCCAGTCACTGTCTGTGTGAATACACTCCTGTACCTGACCCAGTACTGTCTGTGTGAATACTCTCCTGTACCTGACCCAGTCACTGTCTGTGTAAATACTCTCCTGTAGCTGACCCAGTCCTGTCTGTGTGAATGCACTCCTGTACCTGACCCAGTCACTGTCTGTGTGAATACTCTCCTGTACCTGACCCAGTCACTGTCTGTTTGAATACTCTCCTGTGCCTGACCCAGTCACGGTC
The DNA here is from genome assembly GCF_044704955.1 of Pristiophorus japonicus. Lineage (NCBI taxonomy): Eukaryota > Metazoa > Chordata > Chondrichthyes > Pristiophoridae > Pristiophorus > Pristiophorus japonicus. The sequence goes on from NC_091997.1 coordinate 46,942,332, forward strand.
TGTGTGAATACACTCCTGTACCTGACCCAGTCACTGTCTGTGTGAATACTCTCCTGTACCTGACCCAGTCACTGTCTGTGTGAATACTCTCCTGCACCTGACCCACTCACTGTGTGAATACACTCCTGTACCTGACCCAGTACTGTCTGTGTGAGTATTCTCCTGTACCTGACCAAGTACTGTCTGTGTGAATACTCTCCTGTTCCTGACCCAGTATGTCTGTGTGAATACATTCCTGTACCTGACCCAGTCACTGTCTGTGTGAATACTCTCCTGTACCTGACCTAGTACTGTCTGTGTGAATACACTCCTGTACCTGACCCAGTCACTGTCTGTGTGAATACTCTCCTGTACCTGACCCAGTCACTGTCTGTGTGATTACTCTCCTGTACCTGACCCAGTCACTGTCTGTGTGAATAATCTTCTGTACCTGACCCAGTACTGTCTGTGTGAATACTCTCCTGTACCTGACCCAGTACAGTCTGTGTGAATACACTCCTGTACCTGACCCAGTACTGTCTGTGTGAATATTCTCCTGTACCTGACCTAGCACTGTCTGTGTGAATACTCTCCTGTACCAGACCTAGTACTGTCTGTGTGAATACTCTCCTGTACTTGACCCAGTCACTGTCTGTGTGAATACACTCCTGTACCTGACCCAGTACTGTCTGTGTGAATACTCTCCTGTACCTGACCCAGTCACTGTCTGTGTAAATACTCTCCTGTAGCTGACCCAGTCCTGTCTGTGTGAATGCACTCCTGTACCTGACCCAGTCACTGTCTGTGTGAATACTCTCCTGTACCTGACCCAGTCACTGTCTGTGTGAATACTCTCCTGTGCCTGACCCAGTCACGGTCTGTGTGAATACACTCCTGTACCTGACCCAGTCACTGTCTGTGTGAATACTCTCCTGTACCTGACCCAGTCACTGTCTGTGTGAATACTCTCCTGCACCTGACCCACTCACTGTGTGAATACACTCCTGTACCTGACCCAGTACTGTCTGTGTGAGTATTCTCCTGTACCTGACCAAGTACTGTCTGTGTGAATACTCTCCTGTTCCTGACCCAGTATGTCTGTGTGAATACATTCCTGTACCTGACCCAGTCACTGTCTGTGTGAATACTCTCCTGTACCTGACCTAGTACTGTCTGTGTGAATATACTCCTGTACCTGACCCAGTCACTGTCTGTGTGAATACTCTCCTGTACCTGACCCAGTCACTGTCTGTGTGATTACTCTCCTGTACCTGACCCAGTCACTGTCTGTGTGAATAATCTTCTGTACCTGACCCAGTACTGTCCGTGTGAATACTCTCCTGTACCTGACCCAGTCACTGTCTGTCTGAATACTCTCCTGTACCTGACCCAGTACTGTCTGTGTGAATACTCTCCTGTCCCTGACCCAGTCACTGTCTGTGTGAATACTCTCCTGTACCTGACCCAGTACTCTCTGTGTGAATACTCTCCTGTACCTGACCCAGTACTGTCTGTGTGAATACACTCCTGTACCTGACCCAGTACTGTCTGTGTGAATATTCTCCTGTACCTGACCCAGTACTGTCTTTTTGAATACACTCCTCTACCTCACCTAGTCACTGTCTGTGTGATTACTCTCCTGTACCTGACCCACTCACTGTGTGAATACTCTCCTGTACCTGACCCAGTCACTGTCTGTGTGAATACTCTTCTGTACCTGACCCAGTCACTGTCTGAGTGAATACTCTCCTGTACCTGACCCAGTCACTGTCTGTGTAAATACTCTCCTGTACCTGACCCAGTACTGTCTGTGTGAATACTCTCCTGTACCTGACCCAGACACTGTCTGTGTAAATACTCTCCTGTATCTGACCCAGTACTGTCTGTGTGAATACAATCCTGTACCTGACCCAGTCACTGTCTGTGTAAATACTCTCCTGTACCTGACCCAGTACTGTCTGTGTGAATACACTCCTGTACCTGACCCAGTACTGTCTGTGTGAATATTCTCGTGTACCTGACCTAGCACTGTCTGTGTGAATACTCTCCTGTACCAGACCTAGTACTGTCTGTGTGAATACTCTCCTGTACCTGACCCAGTCACTGTCTGTGTGAATACACTCCTGTACCTGACCCAGTACTGTCTGTGTGAATACTCTCCTGTACCTGACCCAGTCACTGTCTGTGTAAATACTCTCCTGTACCTGACCCAGTCACTGTGTGTGTGAATACACTCCTGTACCTGACCCAGACACTGTGTGTGTGAATACACTCCTGTACCTGACCCAGTCACTGTCTATGTAAATACTCTCCTGTACCTGACCCAGTACTGTTGTGTGAATACTCTCCTGTACCTGACCCAATCACTGTCTGTGTAAATACTCTCCTGTACCTGACCCAGTACTGTCTCTGTGAATACACTCCTGTACCTGACCCAGTCAATGTCTGTGTAAATACTCTCCTGTACCTGACCCAGCACTGTCTGTGTGAATACACTCCTGTACCTGACCCAGTACTGTCTGTGTGAATACTCTCCTGTACCTGACCTAGCACTGTCTGTGTGAATACTCTCCTGTACCTGACCCACTCACTGTCTGTGTGAATAAACTCCTGTACCTGACCCAGTACTGTCTGTGTGAATACTCTCCTGTACCTGACCCAGTACTGTCTGTGTGAATACACTCCTGTACCTGACCCAGTCACTGTCTGTTTGAATACTCTCCTGTACCTGACCCAGTCACTGACTGTGTACATACTCTCCTGCACCTGACCCAGTACTGTCTGTGTGAATACTCTCCTGTACCTGACCCAGTCACTGTCTGTCTGAATACTCTCCTGTACCTGACCCAGTACTGTCTGTGTGAATACTCTCCTGTCCCTGACCCAGTCACTGTCTGTGTGAATACTCTCCTGTACCTGACCCAGTACTCTCTGTGTGAATACTCTCCTGTACCTGACCCAGTACTGTCTGTGTGAATACACTCCTGTACCTGACCCAGTACTGTCTGTGTGAATATTCTCCTGTACCTGACCCAGTACTGTCTGTTTGAATACACTCCTCTACCTCACCTAGTCACTGTCTGTGTGATTACTCTCCTGTACCTGACCCACTCACTGTGTGAATACTCTCCTGTACCTGACCCAGTCACTGTCTGTGTGAATACTCTTCTGTACCTGACCCAGTCACTGTCTGAGTGAATACTCTCCTGTACCTGACCCAGTCACTGTCTGTGTAAATACTCTCCTGTACCTGACCCAGTACTGTCTGTGTGAATACTCTCCTGTACCTGACCCAGACACTGTCTGTGTAAATACTCTCCTGTATCTGACCCAGTACTGTCTGTGTGAATACAATCCTGTACCTGACCCAGTCACTGTCTGTGTAAATACTCTCCTGTACCTGACCCAGTACTGTCTGTGTGAATACACTCCTGTACCTGACCCAGTACTGTCTGTGTGAATATTCTCGTGTACCTGACCTAGCACTGTCTGTGTGAATACTCTCCTGTACCAGACCTAGTACTGTCTGTGTGAATACTCTCCTGTACCTGACCCAGTCACTGTCTGTGTGAATACACTCCTGTACCTGACCCAGTACTGTCTGTGTGAATACTCTCCTGTACCTGACCCAGTCACTGTCTGTGTAAATACTCTCCTGTACCTGACCCAGTCACTGTGTGTGTGAATACACTCCTGTACCTGACCCAGACACTGTGTGTGTGAATACACTCCTGTACCTGACCCAGTCACTGTCTATGTAAATACTCTCCTGTACCTGACCCAGTACTGTTGTGTGAATACTCTCCTGTACCTGACCCAATCACTGTCTGTGTAAATACTCTCCTGTACCTGACCCAGTACTGTCTCTGTGAATACACTCCTGTACCTGACCCAGTCAATGTCTGTGTAAATACTCTCCTGTACCTGACCCAGCACTGTCTGTGTGAATACACTCCTGTACCTGACCCAGTACTGTCTGTGTGAATACTCTCCTGTACCTGACCTAGCACTGTCTGTGTGAATACTCTCCTGTACCTGACCCACTCACTGTCTGTGTGAATAAACTCCTGTACCTGACCCAGTACTGTCTGTGTGAATACTCTCCTGTACCTGACCCAGTACTGTCTGTGTGAATACACTCCTGTACCTGACCCAGTCACTGTCTGTTTGAATACTCTCCTGCACCTGACCCAGTCACTGACTGTGTACATACTCTCCTGCACCTGACCCAGTACTGTCTGTGTGAATACTCTCCTGTACCTGACCCAGTACTGTCTATGTGAATACACTCCTGTACCTGAACTAGTCACTGTCTTTGTGAATGCACTCCTGAACCTGACACAGTCACTGTCTGTGTGAATAATCTCCTGTACCTGACCCAGTACTGTCTGTGTGAATACACTCCTGTACCTGACCTAGTCACTGTCTGTGTGAATACTCTCCTGCACCTGACCCACTCACTGTCTGTGTGAATACACTCCTGTACCTGACCCAGTACTGTCTGTGTGAATACACTCCTGTACCTGACACAGTCACTGTCTGTGTGAATACTCTCCTGCACCTGACCCAGTCACTGTCTGTGTAAATACTCTCCTGTACCTGACCCAGTACTGTCTGTGTGAATACTCTCCTGTACCTGACCCAGTACTGTCTGTGTGAATACACTCCTGTACCTGACCTAGTCACTTTCTGTGTGAATACTCTCCTGCACCTGACCCACTCACTGTGTGAATACTCTCCTGTACCTGACCCAGTCACTGTGTGAATACACTCCTGTACCTGACCCAGTACTGTCTGTGTGAATATTCTCCTGTACCTGACCTAGTACTGTCTGTGTGAATACTCTCCTGCAGCTGACCCAGTATATCTGTGTGAATACATTCCTGTACCTGACCCAGTCACTGTCTGTGTGAATACTCTCCTGTACCTGACCTAGTACTGTCTGTGTGAATACACTCCTGTACCTGACCCAGTCACTGTCTGTGTGAATACTCTCCAGTACCTGACCCAATACTGTCTGTGTGAATACACTCCTGTACCTGAGCCAGTCACTGTCTGTGTGAATACTCTCCTGCACCTGACCCAGTACTGTCTGTGTGAATACACTCCTGTACCTGACCTAGTCACTGTGTGAATACTCTCCTGTACCTGACCCAGTCACTGTCTGTGTGAATAATCTCCTGTACCTGACCCAGTCACTGTCTGTGTGAATACTCTCCTGTACCTGACCCAGTCACTGTCTGTGTAAATACTCTCCTGTACCTGACCCAGTACTGTCTGTGTGAATACTCTCCTGTACCTGACCCAGTCACTGTCTGTGTAAATACTCTCCTGCACCTGACCCAGTACTGTCTGTGTGAATACACTCCTGTACCTGACCCAGTCACTGTCTGTGTAAATACTCTCCTGTACCTGACCCAGTACTGTCTGTGTGAATACACTCCTGTACCTGACCCAGTACTGTCTGTGTGAATACTCTCCTGTACCTGATCTAGCACTGTCTGTGTGAATACTCTCCTGCACCTGACCTCGTACTGTCTGTGTGAATACTCTCCTGTACCTGACCCAGTCACTGTCTGTGTGAATACACTCCTGTACCTGACCCAGTACTGTCTATGTGAATACTCTCCTGTACCTGACCCAGTACTGTCTGTGTGAATACACTCCTGTACCTGACCTAGTCACTGTCTTTGTGAATGCACTCCTGTACCTGACCCAGTCACTGTCTGTGTGAATACTCTCCTGTACCTGACCCAGTCACTGTCTGTGTGAATACTCTCCAGTACATGACCCAATACTCTCTGTGTGAAAACACTCCTGTACCTGACCCAGTCACTGTCTGTGTGAATACTCTCCTGCACCTGACCCAGTACTGTCTGTGTGAATACACTCCTGTACCTGACCTAGTCACTGTCTGTGTGAATACACTCCTGTACCTGACCCACTCACTGTGTGAATACTCTCCTGTACCTGACCCAGTCACTGTCTGTGTGAATAATCTCCTGTACCTGACCCAGTCACTGTCTGTGTGAATACTCTCCTGTACCTGATCCAGTCACTGTCTGTGTAAATACTCTCCTGTACCTGACCCAGTACTGTCTGTGTGAATACTCTCCTGTACCTGACCCAGTCACTGTCTGTGTAAATACTCTCCTGTACCTGACCCAATACTGTCTGTGTGAATACACTCCTGTACCTGACCCAGTCACTGTCTGTGTAAATATTCTCCTGTACCTGACCCAGTACTGTCTGTGTGAATACACTCCTGTACCTGACCCAGTACTGTCTGTGTGAATACTCTCCTGTACCTGACCTAGCACTGTCTGTGTGAATACTCTCCTGTACCTGACCTAGTACTGTCTGTGTGAATACTCTCCTGGACCTGACCCAGTACTGTCTAAGTGAATACACTCCTGTAACTGACCCAGTCACTATCTGTGTGAATAGTCTCCTGTACCTGACCCAGTACTGTCTGTGTGAATACTCTCCTGTACCTGACCCAGTACTGTCTGTGTGAATACACTCCTGTACCTGACCTAGTCACTGTCTTTGTGAATGCACTCCTGTACCTGACCCAGTCACTGTCTGTGTGAATACTCTCCTGTGCCTGACCCAGTCACTGTCTATGTGAATACTCTCCTGTACCTCACCCAGTCACTGTCTGTGTAAATACTCCCCTGTACCTGACCCAGTACTGTTGTGTGAATACTCTCCTGTACCTGACCCAGTCACTGTCTGTGTAAATACTCTCCGGTACCTGACCCAGTCACTGTCTGTGTGAATACTCTCCTGGACCTGACCCAGTACTGTCTGTGTGAATACACTCCTGTACCTGACCCAGTCACTGTCTGTGTGAATACTCTCCTGTACCTGACCCAGTCACTGTCTGTGTGAATACTCTCCAGCACCTGACCCACTCACTGTGTGAATACTCTCCTGTACCTGACCCAGTCACTGTGTGAATACACTCCTGTACCTGACCCAGTACTGTCTGTGTGAATATTCTCCTGCACCTGACCTTGTACTGTCTGTGTGAATACTCTCCTGTACCTGACCCAGTATGTCTGTGTGAATACATTCCTGTACCTGACCCAGTCACTGTCTGTGTGAACACTCTCCTGGACCTGACCTAGTCACTGTCTGTGTGAATACTCTCCTGCACCTGACCCACTCACTGTGTGAATACTCTCCTGTTCCTGACCCAGTCACTGTCTGTGTGAATAATCTCCTGTCCCTGACCCAGTCACTGTCTATGTGAATACTCTCCTGTACCTGACCCAGTCACTGTCTGTGTAAATACTCTCCTGTACCTGACCCAGTACTGTCTGTGTGAATACACTCCTGTACCTGACCCAGTCACTGTCTGTGTAAATACTCTCCTGTACCTGACCCAGTACTGTCTGTGTGAATACACTCCTGTACCTGACCCAGTACTGTCTGTGTGAATACTCTCCTGTACCTGACCTAGCACTGTCTGTGTGAATACACTCCTGTACCTGACATAGTCACTGTCTTTGTGAATGCACTCCTGTACCTGACCCAGTCACTGTCTGTGTGAATACTCTCCTGTGCCTGACCCAGTCACTGTCTATGTGAATACTCTCCTGTACCTCACCCAGTCACTGTCTGTGTAAATACTCCCCTGTACCTGACCCAGTACTGTTGTGTGAATACTCTCCTGTACCTGACCCAGTCACTGTCTGTGTAAATACTCTCCGGTACCTAACCCAGTCACTGTCTGTGTGAATTATCTCCTGGACCTGACCCAGTACTGTCTGTGTGAATACACTCCTGTACCTGACCCAGTCACTGTCTGTGTGAATACTCTCCTGTACCTGACCCAGTCACTGTCTGTGTGAATACTCTCCTGCACCTGACCCACTCACTGTGTGAATACTCTCCTGTACCTGACCCAGTCACTGTGTGAATACACTCCTGTACCTGACCCAGTACTGTCTGTGTGAATACTCTCCTGTACCTGACCTAGTACTGTCTGTGTGAATACTCTCCTGTACCTGACCCGGTATGTCTGTGTGAATACATTCCTGTACCTGACCCAGTCACTGTCTGTGTGAACACTCTCCTGGACCTGACCTTGTACTGTCTGTGTGAATACACTCCTGTACCTGACACAGTCACTGTCTGTGTGAATACTCTCTTGCACCTGACCCAGTCACTGTCTGTGTAAATACTCTCCTGTACCTGACCCAGTACTGTCTGTGTGAATACTCTCCTGTACCTGACCCAGTCACTGTCTGTGTGAATACTCTCCAGTACCTGACCCAATACTGTCTGTGTGAATACACTCCTGTACCTGACCCAGTCACTGTCTGTGTGAATACTCTCCTGCACCTGACCCAGTACTGTCTGTGTGAATACACTCCTGTACCTGACCTAGTCACTGTCTGTGTGAATACTCTCCTGTACCTGACCCACTCACTGTGTGAATACTCTCCTGTTCCTGACCCAGTCACTGTCTGTGTGAATAATCTCCTGTCCCTGACCCAGTCACTGTCTGTGTGAATACTCTCCTGTACCTGACCCAGTCACTGTCTGTGTAAATACTCTCCTGTACCTGACATAGTACTGTCTGTGTGAATACTCTCCTGTACCTGACCCAGTCACTGTCTGTGTAAATACTCTCCTGTACCTGACCCAGAACTGTCTGTGTGAATACACTCCTGTACCTGACCCAGTCACTGTCTGTGTAAATACTCTCCCGTACCTGACCCAGTACTGTCTGTGTGAATACACTCCTGTACCTGACCCAGTACTGTCTGTGTGAATACTCTCCTTTACCTGACCTAGCACTGTCTGTGTGAATACTCTCCTGTACCTGACCTAGTACTATCTGCGTGAATACTCTCCTGTACCTGACCCAGTAACTGTCTGTGTGAATACTCTCCTGTACCTGACCCAGTCACTGTCTGTGTAAATACTCTCCTGTACCTGACCCAGTACTGTCTGTGTGAATACTCTCCTGTACCTGACCCAGTCACTGTCTGTGTAAATACTCTCCTGTACCTGACCCAATACTGTCTGTGTGAATACACTCCTGTACCTGACCCAGTCACTGTCTGTGTAAATATTCTCCTGTACCTGACCCAGTACTGTCTGTGTGAATACACTCCTGTACCTGACCCAGTACTGTCTGTGTGAATACTCTCCTGTACCTGACCTAGCACTGTCTGTGTGAATACTCTCCTGTACCTGACCTAGTACTGTCTGTGTGAATACTCTCCTGGACCTGACCCAGTACTGTCTAAGTGAATACACTCCTGTAACTGACCCAGTCACTATCTGTGTGAATAGTCTCCTGTACCTGACCCAGTACTGTCTGTGTGAATACTCTCCTGTACCTGACCCAGTACTGTCTGTGTGAATACACTCCTGTACCTGACCTAGTCACTGTCTTTGTGAATGCACTCCTGTACCTGACCCAGTCACTGTCTGTGTGAATACTCTCCTGTGCCTGACCCAGTCACTGTCTATGTGAATACTCTCCTGTACCTCACCCAGTCACTGTCTGTGTAAATACTCCCCTGTACCTGACCCAGTACTGTTGTGTGAATACTCTCCTGTACCTGACCCAGTCACTGTCTGTGTAAATACTCTCCGGTACCTGACCCAGTCACTGTCTGTGTGAATACTCTCCTGGACCTGACCCAGTACTGTCTGTGTGAATGCACTCCTGTACCTGACCCAGTCACTGTCTGTGTGAATACTCTCCTGTACCTGACCCAGTCACTGTCTGTGTGAATACTCTCCAGCACCTGACCCACTCACTGTGTGAATACTCTCCTGTACCTGACCCAGTCACTGTGTGAATACACTCCTGTACCTGACCCAGTACTGTCTGTGTGAATATTCTCCTGCACCTGACCTTGTACTGTCTGTGTGAATACTCTCCTGTACCTGACCCAGTATGTCTGTGTGAATACATTCCTGTACCTGACCCAGTCACTGTCTGTGTGAACACTCTCCTGGACCTGACCTAGTCACTGTCTGTGTGAATACTCTCCTGCACCTGACCCACTCACTGTGTGAATACTCTCCTGTTCCTGACCCAGTCACTGTCTGTGTGAATAATCTCCTGTCCCTGACCCAGTCACTGTCTATGTGAATACTCTCCTGTACCTGACCCAGTCACTGTCTGTGTAAATACTCTCCTGTACCTGACCCAGTCACTGTCTGTGTGAATACACTCCTGTACCTGACCCAGTCACTGTCTGTGTAAATACTCTCCTGTACCTGACCCAGTCACTGTCTGTGTAAATACTCTCCTGTACCTGACCCAGTACTGTCTGTGTGAATACACTTCTGTACCTGACCCAGTACTGTCTGTGTGAATACTCTCCTGTACCTGACCTAGCACTGTCTGTGTGAATACACTCCTGTACCTGACATAGTCACTGTCTTTGTGAATGCACTCCTGTACCTGACCCAGTCACTGTCTGTGTGAATACTCTCCTGTGCCTGACCCAGTCACTGTCTATGTGAATACTCTCCTGTACCTCACCCAGTCACTGTCTGTGTAAATACTCCCCTGTACCTGACCCAGTACTGTTGTGTGAATACTCTCCTGTACCTGACCCAGTCACTGTCTGTGTAAATACTCTCCGGTACCTGACCCAGTCACTGTCTGTGTGAATTATCTCCTGGACCTGACCCAGTACTGTCTGTGTGAATACACTCCTGTACCTGACCCAGTCACTGTCTGTGTGAATACTCTCCTGTACCTGACCCAGTCACTGTCTGTGTGAATACTCTCCTGCACCTGACCCACTCACTGTGTGAATACTCTCCTGTACCTGACCCAGTCACTGTGTGAATACACTCCTGTACCTGACCCAGTACTGTCTGTGTGAATACTCTCCTGTACCTGACCTAGTACTGTCTGTGTGAATACTCTCCTGTACCTGACCCGGTATGTCTGTGTGAATACATTCCTGTACCTGACCCAGTCACTGTCTGTGTGAACACTCTCCTGGACCTGACCTTGTACTGTCTGTGTGAATACACTCCTGTACCTGACACAGTCACTGTCTGTGTGAATACTCTCTTGCACCTGACCCAGTCACTGTCTGTGTAAATACTCTCCTGTACCTGACCCAGTACTGTCTGTGTGAATACTCTCCTGTACCTGACCCAGTCACTGTCTGTGTGAATACTCTCCAGTACCTGACCCAATACTGTCTGTGTGAATACACTCCTGTACCTGACCCAGTCACTGTCTGTGTGAATACTCTCCTGCACCTGACCCAGTACTGTCTGTGTGAATACACTCCTGTACCTGACCTAGTCACTGTCTGTGTGAATACTCTCCTGTACCTGACCCACTCACTGTGTGAATACTCTCCTGTTCCTGACCCAGTCACTGTCTGTGTGAATAATCTCCTGTCCCTGACCCAGTCACTGTCTGTGTGAATACTCTCCTGTACCTGACCCAGTCACTGTCTGTGTAAATACTCTCCTGTACCTGACATAGTACTGTCTGTGTGAATACTCTCCTGTACCTGACCCAGTCACTGTCTGTGTAAATACTCTCCTGTACCTGACCCAGTACTGTCTGTGTGAATACACTCCTGTACCTGACCTAGCACTGTCTGTGTAAATACTCTCCCGTACCTGACCCAGTACTGTCTGTGTGAATACACTCCTGTACCTGACCCAGTACTGTCTGTGTGAATACTCTCCTTTACCTGACCTAGCACTGTCTGTGTGAATACTCTCCTGTACCTGACCTAGTACTATCTGCGTGAATACTCTCCTGTACCTGACCCAGTAACTGTCTGTGTGAATACTCTCCTGTACCTGACCCAGTACTGTCTGTGTGAATACACTCCTGTACCTGACCCAGTCACTGTCTGTGTGAATACTCTCCTGTACCTGACCCAGTACTGTCTGTGTGAATACTCTCCTGTACCTGACCCAGTAACTGTCTGTGTGAATACTCTCCTGTACCTGACCCAGTACTGTCTGTGTGAATACACTCCTGTACCTGACCCAGTCACTGTCTGTGTGAATACTCTCCTGTACCTGACCCAGTACTGTCTGTGTGAATACTCTCCTGTACCTGACCCAGTAACTGTCTGTGTGAATACTCTCCTGTACCTGACCCAGTACCGTCTGTGAGAATACACTCCTGTACCTGACCCAGTCACTGTCTGTGTGAATACTCTCCTGTACCTGACCCAGTCACTGTCTTTGTGAATGCACTCCTGTACCTGACCCAGTCACTGCCTGTGTGAATACTCTCCTGTACCTGACCCAGTCACTGTCTGTGTGAATACTCTCCTGTACCTGACCCAGTCACTGTCTGTGTGAATACTCTCCTGTACCTGACCCAGTCACTGTCTGTGTGAATACTCTCCTGTACCTGACCCAGTACTGTCTGTGTGAATACTCTCCTGTACCTGACCCAGTCACTGTCTGTGTGAATACTCTCCTGTACCTGTCCTAGTCACTGTCTGTGTGAATACTCTCCTGTACCTGACCCAGTCACTGTCTTTGTGAATACTCTCCTGTACCTGACCCAGTCACTGTCTGTGTAAATACTCCCCTGTACCTGACCCAGTACTGTTGTGTGAATACTCTCCTGTACGTGACCCAGTCACTGTCTGTGTAAATACTCTCCGGTACCTGACGCAGTCACTGTCTGTGTAAATACTCTCCTGTACCTGACACAGTACTATCTGTGTGAATACACTCCTGTACCTGACCCAGTCACTGTCTGTGTGAATATACTCCTGTACCTGACCCAGTCACGGTCTGTGTGAATACTCTCCTGTACCTGACCCGGTACTGTCTGTGTGAATACTCTCCTGTACCTGACCCAGTCACTGTCTGTGTGATTACTCTCCTGTACATGGACCTAGTCACTGTCTGTGTGTATACTCTCCTGTAACTGACCCAGTACTGTCTGTGTGAATACTCTCCTGTACCTGATCCAGTCACTATCTGTGTGAATACACTCCTGTACCTGACCCAGTCACTGTCTGTGTGAGGACTCTCCTGTACCTGACCCAGTACTGTCTTTGTGAATACACTCCTGTACCTGACCCAGCACTGTCTGTGTGAATATTCTCCTGTACCTGACCTTGCACTGTCTGTGTGAATACTCTCCTGTACCTGACCTAGTACTGTCTGTGTGAATACTCTCCTGTACCTGACCCAGTCACTGTTTGTGTGAATACACTCCTGTACCTGACCCAGTACCGTCTGTGTGAATACTCTCCTGTACCTGACCCAGTCACTGTCTGTGTAAATATTCTCCTGTTCCTGACCCAGTGCTGTCTGTGTGAATACTCTCCTGTACCTGACCCAGTACTGTCTGTGTGAATACTCTCCTGTACCTGACCCAGTCACTGTCTGTGTAAATACTCTCCTGTACCTGACCCAGGACTGTCTGTGTGAATACTCTCCTGTACCTGACCCAGTGCTGTCTGTGTGAAGACACTCCTGCACCTGACCCAGTCATTGTCTGTGTGAATGCACTCCTGTACCTGACCCAGTCACTGTCTGTGTGAATACTCTCCTGTACCTGACCCAGTCACTGTCTGTGTAAATACTCTCCTGTACCTGACCCAGTACTGTTGTGTGAATACTCTCCTGTAGCTGACCCAGTCACTGTCTGTGTAAATACTCTCCTGTAACTGACCCAGTCACTGTCTGTGTAAATATTCTCCTGTACCTGACACAGTACCATCTGTGTGAATACACTCCTGTACCTAACCCAGTCATTGTCTGTGTGAATATACTCCTGCACCTGACCCAGTCACTGTCTGTGTGAACACTCTCCTGTACCTGACCCAGTACTGTCTGTGTGAATACTCTCCTGTCCCTGACCCAGTCACTGTCTGTGTGAATAGTCTCCTGTACCTGACCCAGTACTGTCTGTGTGAATACACTCCTGTACCTGACCCAGTCACTGTCTGTGTGAATACACTCCTGTACCTGACCCAGTACTGTCTGTGTGAATACACTCCTGTACCAGACCCAGTATTGTCTGTGTGAATATTCTACTGTACCTGACCCAGTACTGTCTGTTTGAATACACTCCTGTACCTGACCTAGTCACTGTCTGTGTGATTACTCTCCTGTACCTGACCCACTCACTGTGTGGATACTCTCCTGCACCTGACCCAGTCACTGTCTGAGTGAATACTCTTCTGTACCTGACCCAGTCACTCTCTGTGTGAATACTCTCCTGTCCCTGACACAGTCACTGTCTGTGTACATACTCTCCTGTCCCTGACCCAGTACTGTCTGTGTGAATACTCTCCTGTACCTGACCCAGACACTGTCTGTGTAAATACTCTCCTGTACCTGACCCAGTACTGTCTGTGTGAATACACTCCTGCACCTGACCCAGTCACTGTCTGTGTAAATACTCTCCTGTACCTGACCCAGTACTGCCTGTGTGAATACACTCCTGTACCTGACCTAGCACTGTCTGTGTGAATACACTCCTGTACATGACCTTGTACTGTCTGTGTGAATACTCTCCTGCACCTGACCCAGTCACTGTCTGTGTGAATACACTCCTGTACCTGACCCAGTCACTGTCTGTGTGAATACTCTCCTGTACCTGACCCAGTCACTGTCTGTGTAAATACTCTCCTGTACCTGACCCAGTACTGTCTGTGTGAATACTCTCCTGTACCTGAACTAGCACTGTCTGTGTGAATACTCTCCTATACAAGACCTAGTACTGTCTGTGTGAATACTCTCCTGTACCTGACCCAGTTACTGTCTGTGTGAATAAACTCCTGTACATGACACAGTACTGTCTGTGTGAATACTCTCCTGCACCTGACCCAGTCACTGTATGTGTGAAAACACTCCTGTACCTGACCCAGTCACTGTGTGTGTGAATACACTCCTGTACCAGACCCAGTCACTGTCTGTGTGAATACACTCCTGTTCCTGACCCAGTCACTGTCTGTGTGAATAAACTCCTGGACCTGACCCAGTACTGTCTGTGTGAATACTCTCCTGCACCTGACCCAGTACTGTCTGTGTGAATACACTCCTGTACCTGATCCAGTCACTGTCTGTGTGAATACTCTCCTGTACCTGACCCAGTCACTGTCTGTGTAAATACTCTCCTGTACCTGACCCAGTACTGTCTGTGTGAATACTCTCCTGTACCTGACCCATTACTGTCTGTGTGAATACACTCCTGTACCTGACCTAGTCACTGTCTGTGTGAATGCACTCCTGTACCTGACCCAGTCACTGTCTGTGTGAATACTCTCCTGTACCTGACCCAGTCACTGTCTGTGTGAATACTCTCCTGTACCTGACCCAGTCACTGTCTGTGTGAATACACTCCTGTACCTGACCCAGTCACTGTCTGTGTGAATACTCTCCTGTACCTGACCCAGTCACTGCCTGTGTGAATACTCTCCTGTACCTGACCCAGTCACTGTCTGTGTGAATACTCTCCTGTACCTGACCCAGTCACTGTCTGTGTGAATAAACTCCTGTACCTGACCCAGTACTGTCTGTGTGAATACTCTCCTGCACCTGACCCAGTACTGTCTGTGTGAATACACTCCTGTACCTGATCCAGTCACTGTCTGTGTGAATACTCTCCTGTACCTGACCCAGTCACTGTCTGTGTGAATACTCTCCTGTACCTGACCCAGTACTGTCTGTGTGAATACTCTCCTGTACCTGACTTAGTACTGTCTGTGTGAATACTCTCCTGTACCTGACCCAGTACTGTCTGTGTGAATACTCTCCTGTACCTGACCCAGTCACTGTCTGTGTGAATACTCTCCTGTACCTGACCTTGTACTCTCTGTGTGAATACACTCCTGTACCTGACACAGTCACTGTCTGTGTGAATATTCTCCTGCACCTGACCCAGTCTCCGTCTGTGTAAATACTCTCCTGTACCTGACCCAGTACTGTCTGTGTGAATACTCTCCTGTACCTCATCCAGTCACTGTCTGTGTGAATACACTCCTGTACCTGACCCAGTACTGTCTGTGTGAATACACTCCTGTACCTGACCTAGTCACTGTCTGTGTGAATACTATCCTGCACCTGACCCACTCACTGTGTGAATACTCTCCTGTACCTGACCCAGTCACTGGATGAATACACTCCTGTACCTGACCCAGTACTGTCTGTGTGAATATTCTCCTGTACCTGACCTAGTACTGTCTGTGTGAATACTCTCCTGTACCTGACCCAGTATGTCTGTGTGAATACACTCCTGTACCTGACCCAATACTCTCTGTGTGAATACATTCCTGTACCTGACCCAGTCACTGTCTGTGTGAATACTCTCCAGTACCTGACCCAATACTGTCTGTGTGAATACACTCCTGTACCTGACCCAGTCACTGTCTGTGTGAATACTCTCCTGCACCTGACCCAGTACTGTCTGTGTGAATACACTCTGTACCTGACCTCGTCACTGTCTGTGTAAATATTCTCCTGCACCTGACCCAGTCACTGTCTGTGTGAATACTCTCCTGTACCTGACCCAGTACTGTCTGTGTGAATACTCTCCTGTACCTGACCCAGTCACTGTCTGTGTGAATACTCTCCTGTACCTGACCCAGTACTGTCTGTGTGAATACTCTCCTGTCCCTGACCCAGTCACTGTCTGTGTGAATAGTCTCCTGTACCTGACCCAGTACTGTCTGTGTGAATACTCTCCTGTACCTGACCCAGTACTGTCTGTGTGAATACTCTCCTGCACCTGACCCAGTCACTGTCTGTGTGAATACACTCCTGTACCAGACCCAGTACTGTCTGTGTGAATACTCTCCTGAACCTGACCTAGCACTGTCTGTGTGAATACTCTCCTGTACCTGACCGAGTCACTGTCTTTGTGAATGCACTCCTGTACCTGACCCAGTCACTGTCTGTGTAAATACTCTCCTGTACCTGACCCAGTACTGTCTGTGTGAATACTCTCCTGTACCTGACCCATTACTGTCTGTGTGAATACACTCCTGTACCTGACCTAGTCACTGTCTGTGTGAATGCACTCCTGTACCTGACCCAGTCACTGTCTGAGTGAATACTCTTCTGTACCTGACACAGTCACTCTCTGTGTGAATACTCTCCTGTCCCTGACCCAGTCACTGTCTGTGTACATACTCTCCTGTCCCTGACCCAGTGCTGTCTGTGTGAATACTCTCCTGTACCTGACCCAGACACTGTCTGTGTAAATACTCTCCTGTACCTGACCCAGTACTGTCTGTGTGAACACACACCTGTACCTGACCCAGTCACTGTCTGTGTAAATACTCTCCTGTACCTGACCCAGTACTGTCTGTGTGAATACACTCCTGTACCTGACCCAGTACTGTCTGTGTGAATACTCTTCTGTACCAGACCTAGCACTGTCTGTGTGAATACACTCCTGTACCTGACCTTGTACTGTCTGTGTGAATACTCTCCTGTACCTGACCCAGTCACTGTCTGTGTGAATACACTCCTGTACCTGACCCAGTCACTGTCTGTGTGAATACTCTCCTGTACCTGGCCCAGTCACTGTCTGTGTAAATACTCTCCTGTACCTGACCCAGTACTGTCTGTGTGAATACTCTCCTGTACCTGACCTAGCACTGTCTGTGTGAATACTCTCCTGTACCAGACGTAGTACTGTCTGTGTGAATACTCTCCTGTACCTGACCCAGTACTGTCTGTGTGAATACACTCCTATACCTGATCCAGTCACTGTCAGTGTGAATACTCTCCTGTACCTGACCCAGTCACTGTCTGTGTAAATACTCTCCTGTACCTGACCCAGTACTGTCTGTGTGAATACTCTCCTGTACCTGACCCATTACTGTCTGTGTGAATACACTCCTGTACCTGACCGAGTCACTGTCTGTGTGAATGCACTCCTGTACCTGACCCAGTCACTGTCTGTGTGAATACTCTCTTGTACCTGACCCAGTCACTGTCTGTGTGAATACTCTCCTGTACCTGACCCAGTCACTGTCTGTGTGAATACTCTCCTGTACCTGACCCAGTCACTGTCTGTGTGAATACTCTCCTGCACCTGACCCACTCACTGTGTGAATACTCTCCTGTACCTGACCCAGTCACTGTGTGAATACACTCCTGTACCTGACCCAGTACTGTCTGTGTGAATATTCTCCTGTACCTGACCCAGTACTGTCTGTGTGAATACTCTCCTGCACCTGACCCAGTACTGTCTGTGTGAATACACTCCTGTACCTGATCCAGTCACTGTCTGTGTGAATACTCTCCTGTACCTGACCCAGTCACTGTCTGTGTAAATACTCTCCTGTACCTGACCCAGTACTGTCTGTGTGAATACTCTCCTGTACCTGACCCATTACTGTCTGTGTGAATACACTCCTGTACCTGACCTAGTCACTGTCTGTGTGAATGCACTCCTGTACCTGACCCAGTCACTGTCTGTGTGAATACTCTCCTGTACCTGACCCAGTCACTGTCTGTGTGAATACTCTCCTGTACCTGACCCAGTCACTGTCTGTGTGAATACACTCCTGTACCTGACCCAGTCACTGTCTGTGTGAATACTCTCCTGTACCTGACCCAGTCACTGTCTGTGTAAATACTCTCCTGTACCTGACCCAGTACTGTCTGTGTGAATACTCTCCTGTACCTGAACTAGCACTGTCTGTGTGAATACTCTCCTATACCAGACCTAGTACTGTCTGTGTGAATACTCTCCTGTACCTGACCCAGTTACTGTCTGTGTGAATAAACTCCTGTACATGACACAGTACTGTCTGTGTGAATACTATCCTGTACCTGACGCAGTTACTGTCTGTGTAAATACTCTCCTGTACCTGACCCAGTGCTGTCTGTGTGAATACTCTCCTGTACCTGACCCAGTACTGTCTGTGTGAATACTCTCCTGCACCTGACCCAGTCACTGTATGTGTGAAAACACTCCTGTACCTGACCAAGTCACTGTGTGTGTGAATACACTCCTGTACCTGACCCAGTCACTGTCTGTGTGAATACACTCCTGTTCCTGACCCAGTCACTGTCTGTGTGAATAAACTCCTGTACCTGACCCAGTACTGTCTGTGTGAATACTCTCCTGCACCTGACCCAGTACTGTCTGTGTGAATACACTCCTGTACCTGATCCAGTCACTGTCTGTGTGAATACTCTCCTGTACCTGACCCAGTCACTGTCTGTGTAAATACTCTCCTGTACCTGACCCAGTACTGTCTGTGT
Organism: Pristiophorus japonicus; assembly: GCF_044704955.1. Classification (NCBI taxonomy): domain Eukaryota; kingdom Metazoa; phylum Chordata; class Chondrichthyes; family Pristiophoridae; genus Pristiophorus; species Pristiophorus japonicus. The sequence goes on from NC_091997.1 coordinate 46,961,523, forward strand.
GAATACTCTCCTGTACCTGACCCATTACTGTCTGTGTGAATACACTCCTGTACCTGACCTAGTCACTGTCTGTGTGAATGCACTCCTGTACCTGACCCAGTCACTGTCTGTGTGAATACTCTCCTGTACCTGACCCAGTCACTGTCTGTGTGAATACTCTCCTGTACCTGACCCAGTCACTGTCTGTGTGAATACACTCCTGTACCTGACCCAGTCACTGTCTGTGTGAATACTCTCCTGTACCTGACCCAGTCACTGCCTGTGTGAATACTCTCCTCTACCTGACCCAGTCACTGTCTGTGTGAATACTCTCCTGTACCTGACCCAGTCACTGTCTGTGTGAATAAACTCCTGTACCTGACCCAGTACTGTCTGTGTGAATACTCTCCTGCACCTGACCCAGTACTGTCTGTGTGAATACACTCCTGTACCTGATCCAGTCACTGTCTGTGTGAATACTCTCCTGTACCTGACCCAGTCACTGTCTGTGTGAATACTCTCCTGTACCTGACCCAGTACTGTCTGTGTGAATACTCTCCTGTACCTGACCCAGTACTGTCTGTGTGAATACTCTCCTGTACCTGACCCAGTCACTGTCTGTGTGAATACTCTCCTGTACCTGACCTTGTACTTTCTGTGTGAATACACTCCTGTACCTGACACAGTCACTGTCTGTGTGAATATTCTCCTGCACCTGACCCAGTCTCCGTCTGTGTAAATACTCTCCTGTACCTGACCCAGTACTGTCTGTGTGAATACTCTCCTGTACCTGATCCAGTCACTGTCTGTGTGAATACACTCCTGTACCTGACCCAGTACTGTCTGTGTGAATACACTCCTGTACCTGACCTAGTCACTGTCTGTGTGAATACTATCCTGCACCTGACCCACTCACTGTGTGAATACTCTCCTGTACCTGACCCAGTCACTGGATGAATACACTCCTGTACCTGACCCAGTACTGTCTGTGTGAATATTCTCCTGTACCTGACCTAGTACTGTCTGTGTGAATACTCTCCTGTACCTGACCCAGTATGTCTGTGTGAATACACTCCTGTACCTGACCCAATACTCTCTGTGTGAATACATTCCTGTACCTGACCCAGTCACTGTCTGTGTGAATACTCTCCAGTACCTGACCCAATACTGTCTGTGTGAATACACTCCTGTACCTGACCCAGTCACTGTGTGTGTGAATACACTCCTGTACCTGACCCAGTCACTGTCTGTGTGAATACACTCCTGTTCCTGACCCAGTCACTGTCTGTGTGAATAAACTCCTGTACCTGACCCAGTACTGTCTGTGTGAATACTCTCCTGCACCTGACCCAGTACTGTCTGTGTGAATACACTCCTGTACCTGATCCAGTCACTGTCTGTGTGAATACTCTCCTGTACCTGACCCAGTCACTGTCTGTGTAAATACTCTCCTGTACCTGACCCAGTACTGTCTGTGTGAATACACTCTGTACCTGACCTCGTCACTGTCTGTGTAAATATTCTCCTGCACCTGACCCAGTCACTGTCTGTGTGAATACTCTCCTGTACCTGACCCAGTACTGTCTGTGTGAATACTCTCCTGTACCTGACCCAGTCACTGTCTGTGTGAATACTCTCCTGTACCTGACCCAGTACTGTCTGTGTGAATACTCTCCTGTCCCTGACCCAGTCACTGTCTGTGTGAATAGTCTCCTGTACCTGACCCAGTACTGTCTGTGTGAATACTCTCCTGTACCTGTCCCAGTACTGTCTGTGTGAATACTCTCCTGCACCTGACCCAGTCACTGTCTGTGTGAATACACTCCTGTACCAGACCCAGTACTGTCTGTGTGAATACTCTCCTGAACCTGACCTAGCACTGTCTGTGTGAATACTCTCCTGTACCTGACCGAGTCACTGTCTTTGTGAATGCACTCCTGTACCTGACCCAGTCACTGTCTGTGTAAATACTCTCCTGTACCTGACCCAGTACTGTCTGTGTGAATACTCTCCTGTACCTGACCCATTACTGTCTGTGTGAATACACTCCTGTCCCTGACCCAGTACTGTCTGTGTGAATACTCTCCTGTACCTGACCCAGACACTGTCTGTGTAAATACTCTCCTGTACCTGACCCAGTACTGTCTGTGTGAACACACACCTGTACCTGACCCAGTCACTGTCTGTGTAAATACTCTCCTGTACCTGACCCAGTACTGTCTGTGTGAATACACTCCTGTACCTGACCCAGTACTGTCTGTGTGAATACTCTTCTGTACCAGACCTAGCACTGTCTGTGTGAATACACTCCTGTACCTGACCTTGTACTGTCTGTGTGAATACTCTCCTGTACCTGACCCAGTCACTGTCTGTGTGAATACACTCCTGTACCTGACCCAGTCACTGTCTGTGTGAATACTCTCCTGTACCTGGCCCAGTCACTGTCTGTGTAAATACTCTCCTGTACCTGACCCAGTACTGTCTGTGTGAATACTCTCCTGTACCTGACCTAGCACTGTCTGTGTGAATACTCTCCTGTACCAGACGTAGTACTGTCTGTGTGAATACTCTCCTGTACCTGACCCAGTACTGTCTGTGTGAATACACTCCTATACCTGATCCAGTCACTGTCAGTGTGAATACTCTCCTGTACCTGACCCAGTCACTGTCTGTGTAAATACTCTCCTGTACCTGACCCAGTACTGTCTGTGTGAATACTCTCCTGTACCTGACCCATTACTGTCTGTGTGAATACACTCCTGTACCTGACCGAGTCACTGTCTGTGTGAATGCACTCCTGTACCTGACCCAGTCACTGTCTGTGTGAATACTCTCTTGTACCTGACCCAGTCACTGTCTGTGTGAATACTCTCCTGTACCTGACCCAGTCACTGTCTGTGTGAATACACTCCTGTACCTGACCCAGTCACTGTCTGTGTGAATACTCTCCTGTACCTGACCCAGTCACTGTCTGTGTGAATACTCTCCTGCACCTGACCCACTCACTGTGTGAATACTCTCCTGTACCTGACCCAGTCACTGTGTGAATACACTCCTGTACCTGACCCAGTACTGTCTGTGTGAATATTCTCCTGTACCTGACCCAGTACTGTCTGTGTGAATACTCTCCTGCACCTGACCCAGTACTGTCTGTGTGAATACACTCCTGTACCTGATCCAGTCACTGTCTGTGTGAATACTCTCCTGTACCTGACCCAGTCACTGTCTGTGTAAATACTCTCCTGTACCTGACCCAGTACTGTCTGTGTGAATACTCTCCTGTACCTGACCCATTACTGTCTGTGTGAATACACTCCTGTACCTGACCTAGTCACTGTCTGTGTGAATGCACTCCTGTACCTGACCCAGTCACTGTCTGTGTGAATACTCTCCTGTACCTGACCCAGTCACTGTCTGTGTGAATACTCTCCTGTACCTGACCCAGTCACTGTCTGTGTGAATACACTCCTGTACCTGACCCAGTCACTGTCTGTGTGAATACTCTCCTGTACCTGACCCAGTCACTGTCTGTGTAAATACTCTCCTGTACCTGACCCAGTACTGTCTGTGTGAATACTCTCCTGTACCTGAACTAGCACTGTCTGTGTGAATACTCTCCTATACCAGACCTAGTACTGTCTGTGTGAATACTCTCCTGTACCTGACCCAGTTACTGTCTGTGTGAATAAACTCCTGTACATGACACAGTACTGTCTGTGTGAATACTATCCTGTACCTGACGCAGTTACTGTCTGTGTAAATACTCTCCTGTACCTGACCCAGTGCTGTCTGTGTGAATACTCTCCTGTACCTGACCCAGTACTGTCTGTGTGAATACTCTCCTGCACCTGACCCAGTCACTGTATGTGTGAAAACACTCCTGTACCTGACCAAGTCACTGTGTGTGTGAATACACTCCTGTACCTGACCCAGTCACTATCTGAGTGAATACACTCCTGTTCCTGACCCAGTCACTGTCTGTGTGAATAAACTCCTGTACCTGACCCAGTACTGTCTGTGTGAATACTCTCCTGCACCTGACCCAGTACTGTCTGTGTGAATACACTCCTGTACCTGATCCAGTCACTGTCTGTGTGAATACTCTCCTGTACCTGACCCAGTCACTGTCTGTGTAAATACTCTCCTGTACCTGACCCAGTACTGTCTGTGTGAATACTCTCCTGTACCTGACCCATTACTGTCTGTGTGAATACACTCCTGTACCTGACCTAGTCACTGTCTGTGTGAATGCACTCCTGTACCTGACCCAGTCACTGTCTGTGTGAATACTCTCCTGTACCTGACCCAGTCACTGTCTGTGTGAATACTCTCCTGTACCTGACCCAGTCACTGTCTGTGTGAATACACTCCTGTACCTGACCCAGTCACTGTCTGTGTGAATACTCTCCTGTACCTGACCCAGTCACTGCCTGTGTGAATACTCTCCTGTACCTGACCCAGTCACTGTCTGTGTGAATACTCTCCTGTACCTGACCCAGTCACTGTCTGTGTGAATAAACTCCTGTACCTGACCCAGTACTGTCTGTGTGAATACTCTCCTGCACCTGACACAGTACTGTCTGTGTGAATACACTCCTGTACCTGATCCAGTCACTGTCTGTGTGAATACTCTCCTGTACCTGACCCAGTCACTGTCTGTGTGAATACTCTCCTGTACCTGACCCAGTACTGTCTGTGTGAATACTCTCCTGTACCTGACCCAGTACTGTCTGTGTGAATACTCTCCTGTACCTGACCCAGTCACTGTCTGTGTGAATACTCTCCTGTACCTGACCTTGTACTTTCTGTGTGAATACACTCCTGTACCTGACACAGTCACTGTCTGTGTGAATATTCTCCTGCACCTGACCCAGTCTCCGTCTGTGTAAATACTCTCCTGTACCTGACCCAGTACTGTCTGTGTGAATACTCTCCTGTACCTGATCCAGTCACTGTCTGTGTGAATACACTCCTGTACCTGACCCAGTACTGTCTGTGTGAATACTCTCCTGTACCTGACCCAGTACTGTCTGTGTGAATACTCTCCTGTACCTGACTTAGTACTGTCTGTGTGAATACACTCCTGTACCTGACCCAGTCACTGTGTGTGTGAATACACTCCTGTACCTGACCCAGTCACTGTCTGTGTGAATACACTCCTGTTCCTGACCCAGTCACTGTCTGTGTGAATAAACTCCTGTACCTGACCCAGTACTGTCTGTGTGAATACTCTCCTGCACCTGACCCAGTACTGTCTGTGTGAATACACTCCTGTACCTGATCCAGTCACTGTCTGTGTGAATACTCTCCTGTACCTGACCCAGTCACTGTCTGTGTAAATACTCTCCTGTACCTGACCCAGTACTGTCTGTGTGAATACTCTCCTGTACCTGACCCATTACTGTCTGTGTGAATACACTCCTGTACCTGACCTAGTCACTGTCTGTGTGAATGCACTCCTGTACCTGACCCAGTCACTGTCTGTGTGAATACTCTCCTGTACCTGACCCAGTCACTGTCTGTGTGAATACTCTCCTGTACCTGACCCAGTCACTGTCTGTGTGAATACACTCCTGTACCTGACCCAGTCACTGTCTGTGTGAATACTCTCCTGTACCTGACCCAGTCACTGCCTGTGTGAATACTCTCCTGTACCTGACCCAGTCACTGTCTGTGTGAATACTCTCCTGTACCTGACCCAGTCACTGTCTGTGTGAATAAACTCCTGTACCTGACCCAGTACTGTCTGTGTGAATACTCTCCTGCACCTGACCCAGTACTGTCTGTGTGAATACACTCCTGTACCTGATCCAGTCACTGTCTGTGTGAATACTCTCCTGTACCTGACCCAGTCACTGTCTGTGTGAATACTCTCCTGTACCTGACCCAGTACTGTCTGTGTGAATACTCTCCTGTACCTGACTTAGTACTGTCTGTGTGAATACTCTCCTGTACCTGACCCAGTACTGTCTGTGTGAATACTCTCCTGTACCTGACCCAGTCACTGTCTGTGTGAATACTCTCCTGTACCTGACCTTGTACTCTCTGTGTGAATACACTCCTGTACCTGACACAGTCACTGTCTGTGTGAATATTCTCCTGCACCTGACCCAGTCTCCGTCTGTGTAAATACTCTCCTGTACCTGACCCAGTACTGTCTGTGTGAATACTCTCCTGTACCTGATCCAGTCACTGTCTGTGTGAATACACTCCTGTACCTGACCCAGTACTGTCTGTGTGAATACACTCCTGTACCTGACCTAGTCACTGTCTGTGTGAATACTATCCTGCACCTGACCCACTCACTGTGTGAATACTCTCCTGTACCTGACCCAGTCACTGGATGAATACACTCCTGTACCTGACCCAGTACTGTCTGTGTGAATATTCTCCTGTACCTGACCTAGTACTGTCTGTGTGAATACTCTCCTGTACCTGACCCAGTATGTCTGTGTGAATACACTCCTGTACCTGACCCAATACTCTCTGTGTGAATACATTCCTGTACCTGACCCAGTCACTGTCTGTGTGAATACTCTCCAGTACCTGACCCAATACTGTCTGTGTGAATACACTCCTGTACCTGACCCAGTCACTGTCTGTGTGAATACTCTCCTGCACCTGACCCAGTACTGTCTGTGTGAATACACTCTGTACCTGACCTCGTCACTGTCTGTGTAAATATTCTCCTGCACCTGACCCAGTCACTGTCTGTGTGAATACTCTCCTGTACCTGACCCAGTACTGTCTGTGTGAATACTCTCCTGTACCTGAGCCAGTCACTGTCTGTGTGAATACTCTCCTGTACCTGACCCAGTACTGTCTGTGTGAATACTCTCCTGTCCCTGACCCAGTCACTGTCTGTGTGAATAGTCTCCTGTACCTGACCCAGTACTGTCTGTGTGAATACTCTCCTGTACCTGACCCAGTACTGTCTGTGTGAATACTCTCCTGCACCTGACCCAGTCACTGTCTGTGTGAATACACTCCTGTACCAGACCCAGTACTGTCTGTGTGAATACTCTCCTGAACCTGACCTAGCACTGTCTGTGTGAATACTCTCCTGTACCTGACCGAGTCACTGTCTTTGTGAATGCACTCCTGTACCTGACCCAGTCACTGTCTGTGTAAATACTCTCCTGTACCTGACCCAGTACTGTCTGTGTGAATACTCTCCTGTACCTGACCCATTACTGTCTGTGTGAATACACTCCTGTACCTGACCTAGTCACTGTCTGTGTGAATGCACTCCTGTACCTGACCCAGTCACTGTCTGAGTGAATACTCTTCTGTACCTGACACAGTCACTCTCTGTGTGAATACTCTCCTGTCCCTGACCCAGTCACTGTCTGTGTACATACTCTCCTGTCCCTGACCCAGTACTGTCTGTGTGAATACTCTCCTGTACCTGACCCAGACACTGTCTGTGTAAATACTCTCCTGTACCTGACCCAGTACTGTCTGTGTGAACACACACCTGTACCTGACCCAGTCACTGTCTGTGTAAATACTCTCCTGTACCTGACCCAGTACTGTCTGTGTGAATACACTCCTGTACCTGACCCAGTACTGTCTGTGTGAATACTCTGCTGTACCTGACCTCGCACTGTCTGTGTGAATACACTCCTGTACCTGACCTTGTACTGTCTGTGTGAATACTCTCCTGTACCTGACCCAGTCACTGTCTGTGTGAATACACTCCTGTACCTGACCCAGTCACTGTCTGTGTGAATACTCTCCTGTACCTGGCCCAGTCACTGTCTGTGTAAATACTCTCCTGTACCTGACCCAGTACTGTCTGTGTGAATACTCTCCTGTACCTGACCTAGCACTGTCTGTGTGAATACTCTCCTGTACCAGACGTAGTACTGTCTGTGTGAATACTCTCCTGTACCTGACCCAGTACTGTCTGTGTGAATACACTCCTATACCTGATCCAGTCACTGTCAGTGTGAATACACTCCTGTACCTGACCGAGTCACTGTCTGTGTGAATGCACTCCTGTACCTGACCCAGTCACTGTCTGTGTGAATACTCTCTTGTACCTGACCCAGTCACTGTCTGTGTGAATACTCTCCTGTACCTGACCCAGTCACTGTCTGTGTGAATACACTCCTGTACCTGACCCAGTCACTGTCTGTGTGAATACTCTCCTGTACCTGACCCAGTCACTGTCTGTGTGAATACTCTCCTGCACCTGACCCACTCACTGTGTGAATACTCTCCTGTACCTGACCCAGTCACTGTGTGAATACACTCCTGTACCTGACCCAGTACTGTCTGTGTGAATATTCTCCTGTACCTGACCCAGTACTGTCTGTGTGAATACTCTCCTGCACCTGACCCAGTACTGTCTGTGTGAATACACTCCTGTACCTGATCCAGTCACTGTCTGTGTGAATACTCTCCTGTACCTGACCCAGTCACTGTCTGTGTAAATACTCTCCTGTACCTGACCCAGTACTGTCTGTGTGAATACTCTCCTGTACCTGACCCATTACTGTCTGTGTGAATACACTCCTGTACCTGACCTAGTCACTGTCTGTGTGAATGCACTCCTGTACCTGACCCAGTCACTGTCTGTGTGAATACTCTCCTGTACCTGACCCAGTCACTGTCTGTGTGAATACTCTCCTGTACCTGACCCAGTCACTGTCTGTGTGAATACACTCCTGTACCTGACCCAGTCACTGTCTGTGTGAATACTCTCCTGTACCTGACCCAGTCACTGTCTGTGTAAATACTCTCCTGTACCTGACCCAGTACTGTCTGTGTGAATACTCACCTGTACCTGAACTAGCACTGTCTGTGTGAATACTCTCCTATACCAGACCTAGTACTGTCTGTGTGAATACTCTCCTGTACCTGACCCAGTTACTGTCTGTGTGAATAAACTCCTGTACATGACACAGTACTGTCTGTGTGAATACTCTCCTGTACCTGACGCAGTTACTGTCTGTGTAAATACTCTCCTGTACCTGACCCAGTGCTGTCTGTGTGAATACTCTCCTGTACCTGACCCAGTACTGTCTGTGTGAATACTCTCCTGCACCTGACCCAGTCACTGTATGTGTGAAAACACTCCTGTACCTGACCAAGTCACTGTGTGTGTGAATACACTCCTGTACCTGACCCAGTCACTGTCTGTGTGAATACACTCCTGTTCCTGACCCAGTCACTGTCTGTGTGAATAAACTCCTGTACCTGACCCAGTACTGTCTGTGTGAATACTCTCCTGTACCTGTCCCAGTACTGTCTGTGTGAATACACTCCTGTACCTGATCCAGTCACTGTCTGTGTGAATACTCTCCTGTACCTGACCCAGTCACTGTCTGTGTAAATACTCTCCTGTACCTGACCCAGTACTATCTGTGTGAATACTCTCCTGTACCTGACCCATTACTGTCTGTGTGAATACACTCCTGTACCTGACCTAGTCACTGTCTGTGTGAATGCACTCCTGTACCTGACCCAGTCACTGTCTGTGTGAATACTCTCCTGTACCTGACCCAGTCACTGTCTGTGTGAATACTCTCCTGTACCTGACCCAGTCACTGTCTGTGTGAATACACTCCTGTACCTGACCCAGTCACTGTCTGTGTGAATACTCTCCTGTACCTGACCCAGTCACTGCCTGTGTGAATACTCTCCTGTACCTGACCCAGTCACTGTCTGTGTGAATACTCTCCTGTACCTGACCCAGTCACTGTCTGTGTGAATAAACTCCTGTACCTGACCCAGTACTGTCTGTGTGAATACTCTCCTGCACCTGACCCAGTACTGTCTGTGTGAATACACTCCTGTACCTGATCCAGTCACTGTCTGTGTGAATACTCTCCTGTACCTGACCCAGTCACTGTCTGTGTGAATACTCTCCTGTACCTGACCCAGTACTGTCTGTGTGAATACTCTCCTGTACCTGACCCAGTACTGTCTGTGTGAATACTCTCCTGTACCTGACCCAGTCACTGTCTGTGTGAATACTCTCCTGTACCTGACCTTGTACTCTCTGTGTGAATACACTCCTGTACCTGACACAGTCACTGTCTGTGTGAATATTCTCCTGCACCTGACCCAGTCTCCGTCTGTGTAAATACTCTCCTGTACCTGACCCAGTACTGTCTGTGTGAATACTCTCCTGTACCTGATCCAGTCACTGTCTGTGTGAATACACTCCTGTACCTGACCCAGTACTGTCTGTGTGAATACACTCCTGTACCTGACCTAGTCACTGTCTGTGTGAATACTATCCTGCACCTGACCCACTCACTGTGTGAATACTCTCCTGTACCTGACCCAGTCACTGGATGAATACACTCCTGTACCTGACCCAGTACTGTCTGTGTGAATATTCTCCTGTACCTGACCTAGTACTGTCTGTGTGAATACTCTCCTGTACCTGACCCAGTATGTCTGTGTGAATACACTCCTGTACCTGACCCAATACTCTCTGTGTGAATACATTCCTGTACCTGACCCAGTCACTGTCTGTGTGAATACTCTCCAGTACCTGACCCAATACTGTCTGTGTGAATACACTCCTGTACCTGACCCAGTCACTGTCTGTGTGAATACTCTCCTGCACCTGACCCAGTACTGTCTGTGTGAATACACTCTGCACCTGACCTCGTCACTGTCTGTGTAAATATTCTCCTGTACCTGACCCAGTCATTGTCTGTGTGAATATACTCCTGCACCTGACCCAGTCACTGTCTGTGTGAATACTCTCCTGTACCTGACCCAGTACTGTCTGTGTGAATACTCTCCTGTACCTGACCCAGTCACTGTCTGTGTGAATACTCTCCTGTACCTGACCCAGTACTGTCTGTGTGAATACTCTCCTGTCCCTGACCCAGTCACTGTCTGTGTGAATAGTCTCCTGTACCTGACCCAGTACTGTCTGTGTGAATACACTCCTGCACCTGACCCAGTCACTGTCTGTGTGAATACACTCCTGTACCTGACCCAGTACTGTCTGTGTGAATACACTCCTGTACCAGACCCAGTACTGTCTGTGTGAATACTCTCCTGAACCTGACCTAGCACTGTCTGTGTGAATACTCTCCTGTACCTGACCGAGTCACTGTCTTTGTGAATGCACTCCTGTACCTGACCCAGTCACTGTCTGTGTAAATACTCTCCTGTACCTGACCCAGTACTGTCTGTGTGAATACTCTCCTGTACCTGACCCATTACTGTCTGTGTGAATACACTCCTGTACCTGACCTAGTCACTGTCTGTGTGAATGCACTCCTGTACCTGACCCAGTCACTGTCTGAGTGAATACTCTTCTGTACCTGACACAGTCACTCTCTGTGTGAATACTCTCCTGTCCCTGACCCAGTCACTGTCTGTGTACATACTCTCCTGTCCCTGACCCAGTACTGTCTGTGTGAATACTCTCCTGTACCTGACCCAGACACTGTCTGTGTAAATACTCTCCTGTACCTGACCCAGTACTGTCTGTGTGAATACACTCCTGTACCTGACCCAGTACTGTCTGTGTGAATACTCTTCTGTACCTGACCTAGCACTGTCTGTGTGAATACACTCCTGTACCTGACCTTGTACTGTCTGTGTGAATACTCTCCTGTACCTGACCCAGTCACTGTCTGTGTGAATACACTCCTGTACCTGACCCAGTCACTGTCTGTGTGAATACTCTCCTGTACCTGGCCCAGTCACTGTCTGTGTAAATACTCTCCTGTACCTGACCCAGTACTGTCTGTGTGAATACTCTCCTGTACCTGACCTAGCACTGTCTGTGTGAATACTCTCCTGTACCAGACGTAGTACTGTCTGTGTGAATACTCTCCTGTACCTGACCCAGTACTGTCTGTGTGAATACACTCCTATACCTGATCCAGTCACTGTCAGTGTGAATACTCTCCTGTACCTGACCCAGTCACTGTCTGTGTAAATACTCTCCTGTACCTGACCCAGTACTGTCTGTGTGAATACTCTCCTGTACCTGACCCATTACTGTCTGTGTGAATACACTCCTGTACCTGACCTAGTCACTGTCTGTGTGAATGCACTCCTGTACCTGACCCAGTCACTGTCTGTGTGAATACTCTCTTGTACCTGACCCAGTCACTGTCTGTGTGAATACTCTCCTGTACCTGACCCAGTCACTGTCTGTGTGAATACACTCCTGTACCTGACCCAGTCACTGTCTGTGTGAATACTCTCCTGTACCTGACCCAGTCACTGTCTGTGTGAATACTCTCCTGCACCTGACCCACTCACTGTGTGAATACTCTCCTGTACCTGACCCAGTCACTGTGTGAATACACTCCTGTACCTGACCCAGTACTGTCTGTGTGAATATTCTCCTGTACCTGACCCAGTACTGTCTGTGTGAATACTCTCCTGCACCTGACCCAGTACTGTCTGTGTGAATACACTCCTGTACCTGACCCAATACTCTCTGTGTGAATACATTCCTGGACCTGACCCAGTCACTGTGTGAATACACTCCTGTACCTGACCCAGTACTGTCTGTGTGAATATTCTCCTGTACCTGACCCAGTACTGTCTGTGTGAATACTCTCCTGCACCTGACCCAGTACTGTCTGTGTGAATACTCTCCTGTACCTGACCCAGTCACTGTCTGTGTAAATACTCTCCTGTACCTGACCCAGTACTGTCTGTGTGAATACTCTCCTGTACCTGACCCATTACTGTCTGTGTGAATACACTCCTGTACCTGACCTAGTCACTGTCTGTGTGAATGCACTCCTGTACCTGACCCAGTCACTGTCTGTGTGAATACTCTCCTGTACCTGACCCAGTCACTGTCTGTGTGAATACTCTCCTGTACCTGACCCAGTCACTGTCTGTGTGAATACACTCCTGTACCTGACCCAGTCACTGTCTGTGTGAATACTCTCCTGTACCTGACCCAGTCACTGCCTGTGTGAATACTCTCCTGTACCTGACCCAGTCACTGTCTGTGTGAATACTCTCCTGTACCTGACCCAGTCACTGTCTGTGTAAATACTCTCCTGTACCTGACACAGTACTATCTGTGTAAATACACTCCTGTACATGACCCAGTCATTGTCTGTGTGAATATACTCCTGTACCTGACCCAGTCACTGTCTGTGTGAATACTCTCCTCTACCTGACCCAGTACTGTCTGTGTGAATACTCTCCTGTACCTGACCCAGTACTGTCTGTGTGAATACTCTCCTGCACCTGACCCAGTACTGTCTGTGTGAATACACTCCTGTACCTGATCCAGTCACTGTCTGTGTGAATACTCTCCTGTACCTGACTTAGTACTGTCTGTGTGAATATTCTCCTGTACCTGACCCAGTACTGTCTGTGTGAATACTCTCCTGTACCTGACCCAGTCACTGTCTGTGTGAATACTCTCCTGTACCTGACCTTGTACTCTCTGTGTGAATACACTCCTGTACCTGACACAGTCACTGTCTGTGTGAATATTCTCCTGCACCTGACCCAGTCTCCGTCTGTGTAAATACTCTCCTGTACCTGACCCAGTACTGTCTGTGTGAATACTCTCCTGTACCTGATCCAGTCACTGTCTGTGTGAATACACTCCTGTACCTGACCCAGTACTGTCTGTGTGAATACACTCCTGTACCTGACCTAGTCACTGTCTGTGTGAATACTATCCTGCACCTGACCCACTCACTGTGTGAATACTCTCCTGTACCTGACCCAGTCACTGGATGAATACACTCCTGTACCTGACCCAGTACTGTCTGTGTGAATATTCTCCTGTACCTGACCTAGTACTGTCTGTGTGAATACTCTCCTGTATCTGACCCAGTATGTCTGTGTGAATACACTCCTGTACCTGACCCAATACTCTCTGTGTGAATACATTCCTGTACCTGACCCAGTCACTGTCTGTGTGAATACTCTCCAGTACCTGACCCAATACTGTCTGTGTGAATACACTCCTGTACCTGACCCAGTCACTGTCTGTGTGAATACTCTCCTGCACCTGACCCAGTACTGTCTGTGTGAATACACTCTGTACCTGACCTCGTCACTGTCTGTGTAAATATTCTCCTGTACCTGACCCAGTCATTGTCTGTGTGAATATACTCCTGCACCTGACCCAGTCACTGTCTGTGTGAATACTCTCCTGTACCTGACCCAGTACTGTCTGTGTGAATACTCTCCTGTACCTGACCCAGTCACTGTCTGTGTGAATACTCTCCTGTACCTGACCCAGTACTGTCTGTGTGAATACTCTCCTGTCCCTGACCCAGTCACTGTCTGTGTGAATAGTCTCCTGTACCTGACCCAGTACTGTCTGTGTGAATACACTCCTGCACCTGACCCAGTCACTGTCTGTGTGAATACACTCCTGTACCTGACCCAGTACTGTCTGTGTGAATACACTCCTGTACCAGACCCAGTACTGTCTGTGTGAATACTCTCCTGAACCTGACCTAGTCACTGTCTGTGTGAATGCACTCCTGTACCTGACCTAGTCACTGTCTGTGTGAATACTCTCTTGTACCTGACCCAGTCACTGTCTGTGTGAATACTCTCCTGTACCTGACCCAGTCACTGTCTGTGTGAATACACTCCTGTACCTGACCCAGTCACTGTCTGTGTGAATACTCTCCTGTACCTGACCCAGTCACTGTCTGTGTGAATACTCTCCTGCACCTGACCCACTCACTGTGTGAATACTCTCCTGTACCTGACCCAGTCACTGTGTGAATACACTCCTGTACCTGACCCAGTACTGTCTGTGTGAATATTCTCCTGTACCTGACCCAGTACTGTCTGTGTGAATACTCTCCTGCACCTGACCCAGTACTGTCTGTGTGAATACACTCCTGTACCTGATCCAGTCACTGTCTGTGTGAATACTCTCCTGTACCTGACCCAGTCACTGTCTGTGTAAATACTCTCATGTACATGACCCAGTACTGTCTGTGTGAATACTCTCCTGTACCTGACCCATTACTGTCTGTGTGAATACACTCCTGTACCTGACCTAGTCACTGTCTGTGTGAATGCACTCCTGTACCTGACCCAGTCACTGTCTGTGTGAATACTCTCCTGTACCTGACCCAGTCACTGTCTGTGTGAATACTCTCCTGTACCTGACCCAGTCACTGTCTGTGTGAATACACTCCTGTACCTGACCCAGTCACTGTCTGTGTGAATACTCTCCTGTACCTGACCCAGTCACTGCCTGTGTGAATACTCTCCTGTACCTGACCCAGTCACTGTCTGTGTGAATACTCTCCTGTACCTGACCCAGTCACTGTCTGTGTGAATAAACTCCTGTACCTGACCCAGTACTGTCTGTGTGAATACTCTCCTGCACCTGACCCAGTACTGTCTGTGTGAATACACTCCTGTACCTGATCCAGTCACTGTCTGTGTGAATACTCTCCTGTACCTGACCCAGTCACTGTCTGTGTGAATACTCTCCTGTACCTGACCCAGTACTGTCTGTGTGAATACTCTCCTGTACCTGACTTAGTACTGTCTGTGTGAATACTCTCCTGTACCTGACCCAGTACTGTCTGTGTGAATACTCTCCTGTACCTGACCCAGTCACTGTCTGTGTGAATACTCTCCTGTACCTGACCTTGTACTCTCTGTGTGAATACACTCCTGTACCTGACACAGTCACTGTCTGTGTGAATATTCTCCTGCACCTGACCCAGTCTCCGTCTGTGTAAATACTCTCCTGTACCTGACCCAGTACTGTCTGTGTGAATACTCTCCTGTACCTGATCCAGTCACTGTCTGTGTGAATACACTCCTGTACCTGACCCAGTACTGTCTGTGTGAATACACTCCTGTACCTGACCTAGTCACTGTCTGTGTGAATACTATCCTGCACCTGACCCACTCACTGTGTGAATACTCTCCTGTACCTGACCCAGTCACTGGATGAATACACTCCTGTACCTGACCCAGTACTGTCTGTGTGAATATTCTCCTGTACCTGACCTAGTACTGTCTGTGTGAATACTCTCCTGTACCTGACCCAGTATGTCTGTGTGAATACACTCCTGTACCTGACCCAATACTCTCTGTGTGAATACATTCCTGTACCTGACCCAGTCACTGTCTGTGTGAATACTCTCCAGTACCTGACCCAATACTGTCTGTGTGAATACACTCCTGTACCTGACCCAGTCACTGTCTGTGTGAATACTCTCCTGCACCTGACCCAGTACTGTCTGTGTGAATACACTCTGTACCTGACCTCGTCACTGTCTGTGTAAATATTCTCCTGTACCTGACCCAGTCATTGTCTGTGTGAATATACTCCTGCACCTGACCCAGTCACTGTCTGTGTGAATACTCTCCTGTACCTGACCCAGTACTGTCTGTGTGAATACTCTCCTGTACCTGACCCAGTCACTGTCTGTGTGAATACTCTCCTGTACCTGACCCAGTACTGTCTGTGTGAATACTCTCCTGTCCCTGACCCAGTCACTGTCTGTGTGAATAGTCTCCTGTACCTGACCCAGTACTGTCTGTGTGAATACACTCCTGCACCTGACCCAGTCACTGTCTGTGTGAATACACTCCTGTACCTGACCCAGTACTGTCTGTGTGAATACACTCCTGTACCAGACCCAGTACTGTCTGTGTGAATACTCTCCTGAACCTGACCTAGCACTGTCTGTGTGAATACTCTCCTGTACCTGACCGAGTCACTGTCTTTGTGAATGCACTCCTGTACCTGACCCAGTCACTGTCTGTGTAAATACTCTCCTGTACCTGACCCAGTACTGTCTGTGTGAATACTCTCCTGTACCTGACCCATTACTGTCTGTGTGAATACACTCCTGTACCTGACCTAGTCACTGTCTGTGTGAATGCACTCCTGTACCTGACCTAGTCACTGTCTGTGTGAATACTCTCTTGTACCTGACCCAGTCACTGTCTGTGTGAATACTCTCCTGTACCTGACCCAGTCACTGTCTGTGTGAATACACTCCTGTACCTGACCCAGTCACTGTCTGTGTGAATACTCTCCTGTACCTGACCCAGTCACTGTCTGTGTGAATACTCTCCTGCACCTGACCCACTCACTGTGTGAATACTCTCCTGTACCTGACCCAGTCACTGTGTGAATACACTCCTGTACCTGACCCAGTACTGTCTGTGTGAATATTCTCCTGTACCTGACCCAGTACTGTCTGTGTGAATACTCTCCTGCACCTGACCCAGTACTGTCTGTGTGAATACACTCCTGTACCTGATCCAGTCACTGTCTGTGTGAATACTCTCCTGTACCTGACCCAGTCACTGTCTGTGTAAATACTCTCCTGTACATGACCCAGTACTGTCTGTGTGAATACTCTCCTGTACCTGACCCATTACTGTCTGTGTGAATACACTCCTGTACCTGACCTAGTCACTGTCTGTGTGAATGCACTCCTGTACCTGACCCAGTCACTGTCTGTGTGAATACTCTCCTGTACCTGACCCAGTCACTGTCTGTGTGAATACACTCCTGTACCTGACCCAGTCACTGTCTGTGTGAATACTCTCCTGTACCTGACCCAGTCACTGCCTGTGTGAATACTCTCCTGTACCTGACCCAGTCACTGTCTGTGTGAATACTCTCCTGTACCTGACCCAGTCACTGTCTGTGTGAATAAACTCCTGTACCTGACCCAGTACTGTCTGTGTGAATACTCTCCTGCACCTGACCCAGTACTGTCTGTGTGAATACACTCCTGTACCTGATCCAGTCACTGTCTGTGTGAATACTCTCCTGTACCTGACCCAGTCACTGTCTGTGTGAATACTCTCCTGTACCTGACCCAGTACTGTCTGTGTGAATACTCTCCTGTACCTGACTTAGTACTGTCTGTGTGAATACTCTCCTGTACCTGACCCAGTCACTGTCTGTGTGAATACTCTCCTGTACCTGACCTTGTACTCTCTGTGTGAATACACTCCTGTACCTGACACAGTCACTGTCTGTGTGAATATTCTCCTGCACCTGACCCAGTCTCCGTCTGTGTAAATACTCTCCTGTACCTGACCCAGTACTGTCTGTGTGAATACTCTCCTGTACCTGATCCAGTCACTGTCTGTGTGAATACACTCCTGTACCTGACCCAGTACTGTCTGTGTGAATACACTCCTGTACCTGACCTAGTCACTGTCTGTGTGAATACTATCCTGCACCTGACCCACTCACTGTGTGAATACTCTCCTGTACCTGACCCAGTCACTGGATGAATACACTCCTGTACCTGACCCAGTACTGTCTGTGTGAATATTCTCCTGTACCTGACCTAGTACTGTCTGTGTGAATACTCTCCTGTACCTGACCCAGTATGTCTGTGTGAATACACTCCTGTACCTGACCCAATACTCTCTGTGTGAATACATTCCTGTACCTGACCCAGTCACTGTCTGTGTGAATACTCTCCAGTACCTGACCCAATACTGTCTGTGTGAATACACTCCTGTACCTGACCCAGTCACTGTCTGTGTGAATACTCTCCTGCACCTGACCCAGTACTGTCTGTGTGAATACACTCTGTACCTGACCTCGTCACTGTCTGTGTAAATATTCTCCTGTACCTGACCCAGTCATTGTCTGTGTGAATATACTCCTGCACCTGACCCAGTCACTGTCTGTGTGAATACTCTCCTGTACCTGACCCAGTACTGTCTGTGTGAATACTCTCCTGTACCTGACCCAGTCACTGTCTGTGTGAATACTCTCCTGTACCTGACCCAGTACTGTCTGTGTGAATACTCTCCTGTCCCTGACCCAGTCACTGTCTGTGTGAATAGTCTCCTGTACCTGACCCAGTACTGTCTGTGTGAATACACTCCTGCACCTGACCCAGTCACTGTCTGTGTGAATACACTCCTGTACCTGACCCAGTACTGTCTGTGTGAATACACTCCTGTACCAGACCCAGTACTGTCTGTGTGAATACTCTCCTGAACCTGACCTAGCACTGTCTGTGTGAATACTCTCCTGTACCTGACCGAGTCACTGTCTTTGTGAATGCACTCCTGTACCTGACCCAGTCACTGTCTGTGTAAATACTCTCCTGTACCTGACCCAGTACTGTCTGTGTGAATACTCTCCTGTACCTGACCCATTACTGTCTGTGTGAATACACTCCTGTACCTGACCTAGTCACTGTCTGTGTGAATGCACTCCTGTACCTGACCTAGTCACTGTCTGTGTGAATACTCTCTTGTACCTGACCCAGTCACTGTCTGTGTGAATACTCTCCTGTACCTGACCCAGTCACTGTCTGTGTGAATACACTCCTGTACCTGACCCAGTCACTGTCTGTGTGAATACTCTCCTGTACCTGACCCAGTCACTGTCTGTGTGAATACTCTCCTGCACCTGACCCACTCACTGTGTGAATACTCTCCTGTACCTGACCCAGTCACTGTGTGAATACACTCCTGTACCTGACCCAGTACTGTCTGTGTGAATATTCTCCTGTACCTGACCCAGTACTGTCTGTGTGAATACTCTCCTGCACCTGACCCAGTACTGTCTGTGTGAATACACTCCTGTACCTGATCCAGTCACTGTCTGTGTGAATACTCTCCTGTACCTGACCCAGTCACTGTCTGTGTAAATACTCTCCTGTACATGACCCAGTACTGTCTGTGTGAATACTCTCCTGTACCTGACCCATTACTGTCTGTGTGAATACACTCCTGTACCTGACCTAGTCACTGTCTGTGTGAATGCACTCCTGTACCTGACCCAGTCACTGTCTGTGTGAATACTCTCCTGTACCTGACCCAGTCACTGTCTGTGTGAATACTCTCCTGTACCTGACCCAGTCACTGTCTGTGTGAATACACTCCTGTACCTGACCCAGTCACTGTCTGTGTGAATACTCTCCTGTACCTGACCCAGTCACTGCCTGTGTGAATACTCTCCTGTACCTGACCCAGTCACTGTCTGTGTGAATACTCTCCTGTACCTGACCCAGTCACTGTCTGTGTGAATAAACTCCTGTACCTGACCCAGTACTGTCTGTGTGAATACTCTCCTGCACCTGACCCAGTACTGTCTGTGTGAATACACTCCTGTACCTGATCCAGTCACTGTCTGTGTGAATACTCTCCTGTACCTGACCCAGTCACTGTCTGTGTGAATACTCTCCTGTACCTGACCCAGTACTGTCTGTGTGAATACTCTCCTGTACCTGACTTAGTACTGTCTGTGTGAATACTCTCCTGTACCTGACCCAGTACTGTCTGTGTGAATACTCTCCTGTACCTGACCCAGTCACTGTCTGTGTGAATACTCTCCTGTACCTGACCTTGTACTCTCTGTGTGAATACACTCCTGTACCTGACACAGTCACTGTCTGTGTGAATATTCTCCTGCACCTGACCCAGTCTCCGTCTGTGTAAATACTCTCCTGTACCTGACCCAGTACTGTCTGTGTGAATACTCTCCTGTACCTGATCCAGTCACTGTCTGTGTGAATACACTCCTGTACCTGACCCAGTACTGTCTGTGTGAATACACTCCTGTACCTGACCTAGTCACTGTCTGTGTGAATACTATCCTGCACCTGACCCACTCACTGTGTGAATACTCTCCTGTACCTGACCCAGTCACTGGATGAATACACTCCTGTACCTGACCCAGTACTGTCTGTGTGAATATTCTCCTGTACCTGACCTAGTACTGTCTGTGTGAATACTCTCCTGTACCTGACCCAGTATGTCTGTGTGAATACACTCCTGTACCTGACCCAATACTCTCTGTGTGAATACATTCCTGTACCTGACCCAGTCACTGTCTGTGTGAATACTCTCCAGTACCTGACCCAATACTGTCTGTGTGAATACACTCCTGTACCTGACCCAGTCACTGTCTGTGTGAATACTCTCCTGCACCTGACCCAGTACTGTCTGTGTGAATACACTCTGTACCTGACCTCGTCACTGTCTGTGTAAATATTCTCCTGTACCTGACCCAGTCATTGTCTGTGTGAATATACTCCTGCACCTGACCCAGTCACTGTCTGTGTGAATACTCTCCTGTACCTGACCCAGTACTGTCTGTGTGAATACTCTCCTGTACCTGACCCAGTCACTGTCTGTGTGAATACTCTCCTGTACCTGACACAGTACTGTCTGTGTGAATACTCTCCTGTCCCTGACCCAGTCACTGTCTGTGTGAATAGTCTCCTGTACCTGACCCAGTACTGTCTGTGTGAATACACTCCTGCACCTGACCCAGTCACTGTCTGTGTGAATACACTCCTGTACCTGACCCAGTACTGTCTGTGTGAATACACTCCTGTACCAGACCCAGTACTGTCTGTGTGAATACTCTCCTGAACCTGACCTAGCACTGTCTGTGTGAATACTCTCCTGTACCTGACCGAGTCACTGTCTTTGTGAATGCACTCCTGTACCTGACCCAGTCACTGTCTGTGTAAATACTCTCCTGTACCTGACCCAGTACTGTCTGTGTGAATACTCTCCTGTACCTGACCCATTACTGTCTGTGTGAATACACTCCTGTACCTGACCTAGTCACTGTCTGTGTGAATGCACTCCTGTACCTGACCCAGTCACTGTCTGAGTGAATACTCTTCTGTACCTGACACAGTCACTCTCTGTGTGAATACTCTCCTGTCCCTGACCCAGTCACTGTCTGTGTACATACTCTCCTGTCCCTGACCCAGTACTGTCTGTGTGAATACTCTCCTGTACCTGACCCAGACACTGTCTGTGTAAATACTCTCCTGTACCTGACCCAGTACTGTCTGTGTGAACACACACCTGTACCTGACCCAGTCACTGTCTGTGTAAATACTCTCCTGTACCTGACCCAGTACTGTCTGTGTGAATACACTCCTGAACCTGACCCAGTACTGTCTGTGTGAATACTCTTCTGTACCTGACCTAGCACTGTCTGTGTGAATACACTCCTGTACCTGACCTTGTACTGTCTGTGTGAATACTCTCCTGTACCTGACCCAGTCACTGTCTGTGTGAATACACTCCTGTACCTGACCCAGTCACTGTCTGTGTGAATACTCTCCTGTACCTGGCCCAGTCACTGTCTGTGTAAATACTCTCCTGTACCTGACCCAGTACTGTCTGTGTGAATACTCTCCTGTACCTGACCTAGCACTGTCTGTGTGAATACTCTCCTGTACCAGACGTAGTACTGTCTGTGTGAATACTCTCCTGTACCTGACCCAGTACTGTCTGTGTGAATACACTCCTATACCTGATCCAGTCACTGTCAGTGTGAATACTCTCCTGTACCTGACCCAGTCACTGTCTGTGTAAATACTCTCCTGTACCTGACCCAGTACTGTCTGTGTGAATACTCTCCTGTACCTGACCCATTACTGTCTGTGTGAATACACTCCTGTACCTGACCTAGTCACTGTCTGTGTGAATGCACTCCTGTACCTGACCCAGTCACTGTCTGTGTGAATACTCTCTTGTACCTGACCCAGTCACTGTCTGTGTGAATACTCTCCTGTACCTGACCCAGTCACTGTCTGTGTGAATACACTCCTGTACCAGACCCAGTCACTGTCTGTGTGAATACTCTCCTGTAGCTGACCCAGTCACTATCTGTGTGAATACTCTCCTGCACCTGACCCACTCACTGTGTGAATACTCTCCTGTACCTGACCCAGTCACTGTGTGAATACACTCCTGTACCTGACCCAGTACTGTCTGTGTGAATACTCTCCTGTACCTGACCCAGTATGTCTGTGTGAATACATTCCTGTACCTGACCCAGTCACTGTCTGTGTGAATACTCTCCTGTACCTGACCTAGTACTGTCTGTGTGAATACACTCCTGTACCTGACCCAGTCACTGTCTGTGTGAATACTCTCCTGTACCTGACCTTGTACTGTCTGTGTGAATACACTCCTGTACCTGACACAGTCACTGTCTGTGTGAATATTCTCCTGCACCTGACCCAGTCTCCGTCTGTGTAAATACTCTCCTGTACCTGACCCAGTACTGTCTGTGTAAATACTCTCCTGTACCTGATCCAGTCACTGTCTGTGTGAATACACTCCTGTACCTGACCCAGTACTGTCTGTGTGAATACACTCCTGTACCTGACCTAATCACTGTCTGTGTAAATACTCTCCTGTACCTGACCCAATACTCTCTGTGTGAATACATTCCTGTACCTGACCCAGTCACTGTCTGTGTGAATACTCTCCAGTACCTGACCCAATACTGTCTGTGTGAAAACACTCCTGTACCTGACCCAGTCACTGTCTGTGTGAATACTCTCCTGCACCTGACCCAGTACTGTCTGTGTGAATACACTCTGTACCTGACCTAGTCACTGTCTGTGTGAATACTCTCCTGTACCTGACCCACTCACTGTGTGAATATACTCCTGTACCTGACCCAGTCACTGCCTGTGTGAATAATCTCCTGTACCTGACCCAGTCACTATCTGTGTGAATACTCTCCTGTACCTGACCCTATCACTGTCTGTGTAAATACTCTCCTGTACCTGACCCATTA
The DNA here is from genome assembly GCF_044704955.1 of Pristiophorus japonicus. Classification (NCBI taxonomy): domain Eukaryota; kingdom Metazoa; phylum Chordata; class Chondrichthyes; family Pristiophoridae; genus Pristiophorus; species Pristiophorus japonicus. Next base: position 46,985,005 of record NC_091997.1, read on the forward strand.
CTGTCTGTGTGAATACTCTCCTGTACCTGACCCTGTCACTGTCTGTGTAAATACTCTCCTGCACCTGACCCAGTACTGTCTGTGTGAATACACTCCTGTACCTGACCCAGTCACTGTCTGTGTAAATACTCTCCTGTACCTGACCCAGTACTGTCTGTGTGAATACACTCCTGTACCTGACCCAGTACTGTCTGTGTGAATACTCTCCTGAACCTGACCTAGCACTGTCTGTGTGAATACTCTCCTGTACCTGACCTCGTACTGTCTGTGTGAATACTCTCCTGTACCTGACCCAGTCACTGTCTGTGTGAATACACTCCTGTACCTAACCCAGTACTGTCTGTGTGAATACTCTCCTGTACCTGACCCAGTACTGTCTGTGTGAATACACTCCTGTACCTGACCCAGTCACTTTCTGTGTGAATACTCTCCTGTACCTGACCCAGTCACTGTCTGTGAAAATACTCTCCTGTACCTGACCCAGTACTGCCTGTGTGAATACTCTCCTGTACCTGACCCACGACTGTCTGTGTGAATACTCTCCTGTCCCTGACCCAGTCACTGTCTGTGTGAATACTCTCCTGTCCCTGACCCAGTACTGTCTGTGTGAATACTCTCCTGTACCTGACCCAGACACTGTCTGTGTAAATACTCTCCTGTACCTGACCCAGTACTGTCTGTGTGAATACACTCCTGTACCTGACCCAGTCACTGTCTGTGTAAATACTCTCCTGTACCTGACCCAGTACTGTCTGTGTGAATACACTCCTGTACCTGACCCAGTACTGTCTGTGTGAATACTCTTCTGTACCTGACCTAGCACTGTCTGTGTGAATACACTCCTGTACCTCACCTTGTACTGTCTGTGTGAATACTCTCCTGTACCTGACCCAGTACTGTCTGTGTAAATACTCTCCTGTACCTGACCTAGCACTGTCTGTGTGAATACTCTCCTGTACCTGACCCAGTCACTGTCTGTGTAAATACTCTCCTGTACCTGACCCAGTACTGTCTGTGTGAATACTCTCCTGTACCTGACCTAGCACTGTCTGTGTGAATACTCTCCTGTACCAGACCTAGTACTCTCTGTGTGAATACTCTCCTGTACCTGACCCAGTTACTGTCTGTGTGAATACTCTCCTGTACCTGACCCAGTACTGTCTGTGTAAATACTCTCCTGTACCTGACCCAGTACTGTCTGTGTGAATACTCTCCTGCACCTGACCCAGTCACTGTGTGTGTGAAAACACTCCTGTACCTGACCCAGTCACTGTGTGTGTGAATACACTCCTGTACCTGACCCTGTCACTGCCTGTGTGAATACACTCCTGTTCCTGACCCAGTCACTGTCTGTGTGAATACACTCCTGTACCTGACCCAGTACTGTCTGTGTGAATACTCTCCTGTACATCACCCAGTACTGTCTGTGTGAATACACTCCTGTACCTGATCCAGTCACTGTCTGTGTGAATACTCTCCTGTACCTGACCCAGTCACTGTCTGTGTAAATACTCTCCTGTACCTGACCCAGTACTGTCTGTGTGAATACTCTCCTGTACCTGACCCAGTACTGTCTGTGTGAATACACTCCTGTACCTGACCTAGTCACTGTCTGTGTGAATGCACTCCTGTACCTGACCCAGTCACTGTCTGTGTGAATACTCTCCTGTACCTGACCCAGTCACTGTCTGTGTGAATACTCTCCTGTACCTGACCCAGTCACTGTCTGTGTGAATACACTCCTGTACCTGACCCAGTCACAGTCTGTGTGAATACTCTCCTGTACCTGACCCAGTCACTGTCTGTGTGAATACTCTCCTGCACCTGACCCACTCACTGTGTGAATACTCTCCTGTACCTGACCCAGTCACTGTGTGAATACACTCCTGTACCTGACCCAGTACTGTCTGTGTGAATATTCTCCTGTACCTGACTTAGTACTGTCTGTGTGAATACTCTCCTGTACCTGACCCAGTATGTCTGTGTGAATACATTCCTGTACCTGACCCAGTCACTGTCTGTGTGAATACTCTCCTGTACCTGACCTAGTACTGTCTGTGTGAATACACTCCTGTACCTGACCCAGTCACTGTCTGTGTGAATACTCTCCTGTACCTGACCTTGTACTGTCTGTGTGAATACACTCCTGTACCTGACACAGTCACTGTCTGTGTGAATATTCTCCTGCACCTGACCCAGTCACCGTCTGTGTAAATACTCTCCTGTACCTGTCCCAGTCACTGTCTGTGTGAATACTCTCCTGTACCTCACCCAGTCACTGTCTGTGTGAATACACTCCTGTACCTGACCCAGTACTGTCTGTGTGAATACACTCCTGTACCTGACCTAGTCACTATCTGTGTGAATACTATCCTGCACCTGACCCACTCACTGTGTGAATACTCTCCTGTACCTGACCCAGTCACTGGGTGAATACACTGCTGTACCTGACCCAGTACTGTCTGTGTGAATATTCTCCTGTACCTGACCCAGTACTGTCTGTGTGAATACTCTCCTGAACCTGACCCAGTCACTGTCTGTGTGAATACTCTCCTGCACCTCACCCAGTCACTGTCTGTCTGAATAATCTCCTGCACCTCACCCAGTCACTGTCTGTGTGAATACTCTCCTGTACCTGACCCAGTCACTGTCTGTGTAAATACTCTCCTGTACCTGACCCATTACTGTCTGTGTGAATACTCTCCTGTACCTGACCCAGTCACTGTCTGTGTAAATACTCTCCTGTACCTGACCCAGTACTGTCTGTGTGAATACTCTCCTGTACCTGACCCAGTACTGTCTGTGTGAATACTCTCCTGCACCTGACCCAGTCACTGTGTGTGTGAAAACACTCCTGTACCTGACCCAGTCACTGTGTGTGTGAATACACTCCTGTACCTGACCCAGTCACTGTCTGTGTGAATACACTCCTGTTGCTGACCCAGTCACTGTCTGTGTGAATACACTCCTGTACCTGACCCAGTACTGTCTGTGTGAATACTCTCCTGTACCTCACCCAGTACTGTCTGTGTGAATATTCTCCTGTACCTGACTTAGTACTGTCTGTGTGAATACTCTCCTGTACCTGACCCAGTGTGTCTGTGTGAATACATTCCTGTACCTGGCCCAGTCACTGTCTGTGTGAATACTCTCCTGTACCTGACCTAGTACTGTCTGTGTGAATACACTCCTGTACCTGACCCAGTCACTGTCTGTGTGAATACTCTCCTGTACCTGACCTTGTACTGTCTGTGTGAATACACTCCTGTACCTGACACAGTCACTGTCTGTGTGAATATTCTCCTGCACCTGACCCAGTCACCGTCTGTGTAAATACTCTCCTGTACCTGTCCCAGTCACTGTCTGTGTGAATACTCTCCTGTACCTGACCCAGTCACTGTCTGTGTGAATACACTCCTGTACCTGAACAAGTACTGTCTGTGTGAATACACTCCTGTACCTGACCTAGTCACTATCTGTGTGAATACTATCCTGCACCTGACCCACTCACTGTGTGAATACTCTCCTGTACCTGACCCAGTCACTGGGTGAATACACTCCTGTACCTGACCCAGTACTGTCTGTGTGAATATTCTCCTGTACCTGACCCAGTACTGTCTGTGTGAATACTCTCCTGAACCTGACCCAGTCACTGTCTGTGTGAATACACTCCTGTACCTGACCTAGTCACTGTCTGTGTGAACACTCTCCTGCACCTGACCCAGTCACTGTCTGTGTGAATACACTCCTGTACCTGACCGAGTCACTGTCTGTGTGAATACTCTCCTGTACCTGACCCACTCACTGTGTGAATACTCTCCTGTACCTCACCCAGTCACTGTCTGTCTGAATAATCTCCTGCACCTCACCCAGTCACTGTCTGTGTGAATACTCTCCTGTACCTGACCCAGTCACTGTCTGTGTAAATACTCTCCTGTACCTGACCCATTACTGTCTGTGTGAATACTCTCCTGTACCTGACCCAGTCACTGTCTGTGTAAATACACTCCTGTACCTGACCCAGTACTGTCTGTGTGAATACACTCCTGTACCTGGCCCAGTCACTGTCTGTGTAAATACTCTCCTGTACCTGACCCAGTACTGTCTGTGTGAATACACTCCTGTACCTGACCCAGTACTGTGTGTGTGAATACTCTCCTGAACCTGACCTAGCACTGTCTGTGTGAATACTCTCCTGTACCTGACCTAGTACTGTCTGTGTGAATACTCTCCTGTACCTGACCCAGTACTGTCTGTGTGAATACTCTCCTGTACCTGACCCAGTCACTTTCTGTGTGAATACTCTCCTGTACCTGACCCAGTCACTGTCTGTGTAAATACACTCCTGTACCTGACCTAGTCACTGTCTGTGTGATTACTCCCCTGTACCTGACCCACTCACTGTGTGGATACTCTCCTGTACCTGACCCAGTCACTGTCTGAGTGAATACTCTTCTGTACCTGACCCAGTCACTCTCTGTGTGAATACTCTCCTGTCCCTGACCCAGTCACTGTCTGTGTACATACTCTCCTGTCCCTGACCCAGTACTGTCTGTGTGAATACTCTCCTGTACCTGACCCAGACACTGTCTGTGTAAATACTCTCCTGTACCTGACCCAGTACTGTCTGTGTGAATACACTCCTGCACCTGACCCAGTCACTGTCTGTGTAAATACTCTCCTGTACCTGACCCAGTACTGTCTGTGTGAATACTCTTCTGTACCTGACCTAGCACTGTCTGTGTGAATACACTCCTGTACCTGACCTTGTACTGTCTGTGTGAATACTCTCCTGTACCTGACCCAGTCACTGTCTGTGTGAATACACTCCTGTACCTGACCCAGTCACTGTCTGTGTGAATACTCTCCTGTACCTGACCCAGTCACTGTCTGTGTGAATACTCTCCTGTACCTGACCCAGTCACTGTCTGTGTAAATACACTCCTGTACCTGACCTAGTCACTGTCTGTGTGATTACTCTCCTGTACCTGACCGACTCACTGTGTGGATACTCTCCTGTACCTGACCCAGTCACTGTCTGAGTGAATACTCTTCTGTACCTGACCCAGTCACTCTCTGTGTGAATACTCTCCTGTCCCTGACCCAGTCACTGTCTGTGTACATACTCTCCTGTCCCTGACCCAGTACTGTCTGTGTGAATACTCTCCTGTACCTGACCCAGACACTGTCTGTGTAAATACTCTCCTGTACCTGACCCAGTACTGTCTGTGTGAATACACTCCTGCACCTGACCCAGTCACTGTCTGTGTAAATACTCTCCTGTACATGACCCAGTACTGTCTGTGTGAATACACTCCTGTACCTGACCCAGTACTGTCTGTGTGAATACTCTTCTGTACCTGACCCAGTCACTGTGTGTGTGAATACACTCCTGTACCTGACCCAGTCACTGTCTGTGTGAATACTCTCCTGTACCTGACCCAGTCACTGTCTGTGTAAATACTCTCCTGTACCTGACCCAGTACTGTCTGTGTGAATACTCTCCTGTACCTGACCTAGCACTGTCTGTGTGAATACTCTCCTGTACCAGACCTAGTACTGTCTGTGTGAATACTCTCCTGTACCTGACCCAGTTACCGTCTGTGTGAATACACACCTGTACATGACCCAGTAATGTCTGTGTGAATACTCTCCTGTACCTGACCCAGTCACTGTCTGTGTAAATACTCTCCTGTACCTGACCCAGTACTGTCTGTGTGAATACTCTCCTGCACCTGACCCAGTCACTGTGTGTGTGAAAACACTCCTGCACCTGACCCAGTCACTGTGTGTGTGAATACACTCCTGTACCTGACCCAGTCACTGTCTGTGTGAATACACTCCTGTTTCTGACCCAGTCACTGTCTGTGTGAATACACTCCTGTACCTGACCCAGTACTGTCTGTGTGAATACTCTCCTGTACCTGACCCAGTACTGTCTGTGTGAATACACTCCTGTACCTGATCCAGTCACTGTCTGTGTGAATACTCTCCTGTACCTGACCCAGTCACTGTCTGTGTAAATACTCTCGTGTACGTGACCCAGTACTGTCTGTGTGAATACTCTCCTGTACCTGACCCAGTACTGTCTGTGTGAATACACTCCTGTACCTGACCTAGTCACTGTCTGTGTGAACGCACTCCTGTACCTGACCCAGTCACTGTCTGTGTGAATGCTCTCCTGTACCTGACCCAGTCACTGTCTGTGTGAATGCACTCCTGTACCTGACCCAGTCACTGTCTATGTGAATACACTCCTGTACCTGACCCAGTCACTGTCTGTGTAAATACTCTCCTGTACCTGAGCTAGTACTGTCTGTGTGAATACACTCCTGTACCTGACCCAGTCACTGTCTGTGTTAATACTCTCCTGTACCTGACCTTGTACTGTCTGTGTGAATACAATCCTGTACCTGACACAGTCACTGTCTGTGTGAATACTCTCCTGCACCTGACCCAGTCACCGTCTGTGTAAATACTCTCCTGTACCTGACCCAGTACTGTCTGTGTGAATACACTCCTGCACCTGACCCAGTACTGTCTGTGTGAATACTATCCTGCACCTGACCCACTCACTGTATGAATACTCTCCTGTACCTGACCCAGTCACTGGGTGAATACACTCCCGTACCTGACCCAGTACTGTCTGTGTGAATATTCTCCTGTACCTGACCTAGTACTGTCTGTGTGAATACTCTCCTGTACCTGACCCAGTATGTCTGTGTGAATACACTCCTGTACCTGACCCAATACTGTCTGTGTGAATACATTCCTGTACCTGACCCAGTCACTGTCTGTGTGAATACTCTCCTGTACCTGACCCAGTCACTGTCTGTGTGAATACTCTCCAGTACTTGACCCAATACTGTCTGTGTGAATACACTCCTGTACGTGACCCAGTCACTGTCTGTCTGAATACTCTCCTGCACCTGACTCAGTACTGTCTGTGTGAATACACTCCTGTACCTGACCTAGTCACTGTCTGTGTGAATACTCTCCTGTACCTGACCCACTCACTGTGTGAATACTCTCCTGCACCTGACCCAGTCACTGTCTGTGTGAATACTCTCCTGTACCTGACCCAGTCACTGTCTGTGTAAATACTCTACTGTACCTGACCCATTACTGTCTGTGTGAATACTCTCCTGTACCTGACCCAGTCACTGTCTGTGTAAATACTCTCCTGTACCTGACCCAGTACTGTCTGTGTGAATACACTCCTGCACCTGACCCAGTCACTGTCTGTGTATATACTCTCCTGTACCTGACCCAGTACTGTCTGTGTGAATACACTCCTGTACCTGACCCAGTACTGTCTGTGTGAATACTCTCCTGTACCTGACCTAGCACTGTCTGTGTGAATACTCTCCTGTACCTGACCTAGTACTGTCTCTGTGAATACTCTCCTGTACCTGACCCAGTCACTGTCTGTGTGAATACACTCCTGTACCTGACCCAGTACTGTCTGTGTGAATACTCTCCTGTACCTGACCCAGTACTGTCTGTGTGAATACACTCCTGTACCTGACCCAGTCACATGCTGTGTGAATACTCTCCTGTACCTGACCCAGTCACTGTCTGTGTAAATACTCTCCTGTACCTGACCCAGTACTGTCTGTGTGAATACTCTCCTGTACCTGACCCACTACTGTCTGTGTGAATACACTCCTGTACCTGACCGAGTCACTGTCTTTGTGAATGCACTCCTGTACCTGACCCAGTCACTGTCTGTGTGAATACTCTCCTGTACCTGACCCAGTCACTGTCTGTGTGAATACTCTCCTGTACCTGATCCAGTCACTGTCTGTGTAAATACTCCCCTGTACATGACCCAGTACTATTGTGTGAATACTCTTCTGTACCTGACCCAGTCACTGTCTGTGTAAATACTCTCCTGTACCTGACCCAGTCACTGTCTGTGTAAATACTCTCCTGTACCTGACACAGTACTATCTGTGTGAATACACACCTGTACCTGACCCAGTCACTGTCTGTGTGAATACTCTCCTGTACCTGACCCAGTCACTGTCTGTGCAAATACTCTCCTGTACCTGACCCATTATTGTCTGTGTGAATACTCTCCTGTACCTGACCCAGTCACTGTCTGTGTAAATACTCTCCTGTACCTGACCCAGTACTGTCTGTGTGAATACACTCCTGCACCTGACCCAGTCACTGTCTGTGTAAATACTCTCCTGTACCTGACCCAGTACTGTCTGTGTGAATACACTCCTGTACCTGACCCAGTATTGTCTGTGTGAATACTCTCCTGTACCTGACCTAGCACTGTCTGTGTGAATACTCTCCTGTACCTGACCTAGTACTGTCTGTGTGAATACTCTCCTGTACCTGACCCAGTCACTGTCTGTGTGAATACACTCCTGTACCTGACCCAGTACTGTCTGTGTGAATACTCTCCTGTACCTGACCCAGTACTGTCTGTGTGAATACACTCCTGTACCTGACCCAGTCACATGCTGTGTGAATACTCTCCTGTACCTGACCCAGTCACTGTCTGTGTAAATACTCTCCTGTACCTGACCCAGTACTGTCTGTGTGAATACTGTCCTGTACCTGACCCACTACTGTCTGTGTGAATACACTCCTGTACCTGACCGAGTCACTGTCTTTGTGAATGCACTCCTGTACCTGACCCAGTCACTGTCTGTGTGAATACTCTCCTGTACCTGACCCAGTCACTGTCTGTGTGAATACTCTCCTGTACCTGATCCAGTCACTGTCTGTGTAAATACTCCCCTGTACCTGACCCAGTACTATTGTGTGAATACTCTTCTGTACCTGACCCAGTCACTGTCTGTGTAAATACTCTCCTGTACCTGACCCAGTCACTGTCTGTGTAAATACTCTCCTGAACCTGACACAGTACTATCTGTGTGAATACACACCTGTACCTGACCCAGTCACTGTCTGTGTGAATATACTCCTGTACCTGACCCAGTCACTGTCTGTGTGAATACTCTTCTGCACCTGACCCAGTACTGTCTGTGTGAATACTCTCCTGTACCTGACCCAGTCACTGTCTGTGTGATTACTCTCCTGTACCTGACTCAGTCACTGCCTGTGTGAATACTCCCCTGTACCTGACCCAGTACTGTCTGTGTGAATACTCTCCTGTACCTGACCCAGTCACTGTCTGTGTGAATACTCTCCTGTACCTGACCCAGTACTGTCTGTGTGAATACTCTCCTGTCCCTGACCCAGTCACTGTCTGTGTGAATACTCTCCTGTACCTGACCCAGTCACTGTCTGTATAAATACTCTCCTGTACCTGACACAGTACTATCTGTGTAAATACACTCCTGTACCTGACCCAGTCATTATCTGTGTGAATATACTCCTGTACCTGACCCAGTCACTGTCTGTGTGAATACTCTCCTGTACCTGACCCAGTACTGTCTGTGTGAATACTCTCCTGTACCTGACCCAGTCACTGTCTGTGTGATTACTCTCCTGTACCTGACCTAGACACTGTCTGTGTGAATACTCTCCTGTACCTGACCCAGTACTGTCTGTGTGAATACTCTCCTGTACCTGACCCAGTCACTGTCTGTGTGAATACTCTCCTGTACCTGACCCAGTACTGTCTGGGTGAATACACTCCTGTACCTGACCCAGTACTGTCTGTGTGAATATTCTCCTGTACCTGACCCAGTACTGTCTGTTTGAATACACTCCTGTACCTGACCTAGTCACTGTCTGTGTGATTACTCTCCTGTACCTGACCCACTCACTGTGTGAATACTCTCCTGTACCTGACCCAGTCACTGTCTGTGTGAATACTCTCCTGTACCTGACCCAGTACTGTCTGTTTGAATACTCTCCTGTCCCTGACCCAGTCACTGTCTGTGTGAATACTCTCCTGTACCTGACCCAGTACTGTCTGTTTGAATACTCTCCTGTCCCTGACCCAGTCACTGTCTGTGTGAATACTCTCCTGTACCTGACCCAGTCACTGTCCGTGTAAATACTCTCCTGTACCTGACCCAGTACTGTCTTTGTGAATACTCTCCTGTACCTGACCCAGTCACTGTCTGTGTGAATACTCTCCTGTACCTGATCCAGTCACTGTCTGTGTAAATACTCCCCTGTACCTGACCCAGTACTATTGTGTGAATACTCTTCTGTATCTGACCCAGTCACTGTCTGTGTAAATACTCTCCTGTACCTGACCCAGTCACTGTCTGTGTAAATACTCTCCTGTACCTGACACAGTACTATCTGTGTGAATACACACCTGTACCTGACCCAGTCACTGTCTGTGTGAATATACTCCTGTACCTGACCCAGTCACTGTCTGTGTGAATACTCTTCTGCACCTGACCCAGTACTGTCTGTGTGAATACTCTCCTGTACCTGACCCAGTCACTGTCTGTGTGATTACTCTCCTGTACCTGACTCAGTCACTGCCTGTGTGAATACTCTCCTGTACCTGACCCAGTACTGTCTGTGTGAATACTCTCCTGTACCTGACCCAGTCACTGTCTGTGTGAATACTCTCCTGTACCTGACCCAGTACTGTCTGTGTGAATACTCTCCTGTCCCTGACCCAGTCACTGTCTGTGTGAATACTCTCCTATACCTGACCCAGTCACTGTCTGTATAAATACTCTCCTGTACCTGACACAGTAGTATCTGTGTAAATACACTCCTGTACCTGACCCAGTCATTATCTGTGTGAATATACTCCTGTACCTGACCCAGTCACTGTCTGTGTGAATACTCTCCTGTACCTGACCCAGTACTGTCTGTGTGAATACTCTCCTGTACCTGACCCAGTCACTGTCTGTGTGATTACTCTCCTGTACCTGACCTAGACACTGTCTGTGTGAATACTCTCCTGTACCTGACCCAGTACTATCTGTGTGAATAATCTCCTGTACCTGACCCAGTCACTGTCTGTGTGAATACTCTCCTGTACCTGACCCAGTACTGTCTGGGTGAATACACTCCTGCACCTGACCCAGTACTGTCTGTGTGAATATTCTCCTGTACCTGACCCAGTACTGTCTGTTTGAATACACTCCTGTACCTGACCTAGTCACTGTCTGTGTGATTACTCTCCTGTACCTGACCCTCTCACTGTGTGAATACTCTCCTGTACCTGACCCAGTCACTGTCTGTGTGAATACTCTCCTGTACCTGACCCAGTACTGTCTGTTTGAATACTCTCCTGTCCCTGACCCAGTCACTGTCTGTGTGAATACTCTCCTGTACCTGACCCAGTACTGTCTGTTTGAATACTCTCCTGTCCCTGACCCAGTCACTGTCTGTGTGAATACTCTGCTGTACCTGACCCAGTCACTGTCCGTGTAAATACTCTCCTGTACCTGACACAGTACTATCTGTGTAAATACACTCCTGTACCTGACCCAGTCATTATCTGTGTGAATATACTCCTGTACCTGACCCAGTACTGTCTGTGTGAATACTCTCCTGTACCTGACCTAGCACTGTCTGTGTGAATACTCTCCTGTACCTGACCTCGTACTGTCTGTGTGAATACTCTCCTGCACCTGACCCAGTCACTGTCTGTGTGAATACACTCCTGTACATGACCCAGTACTGTCTGTGTGAATACTCTCCTGTACCTGACCCAGTCTCTGTCTGTGTAAATACTCTCCTGTACCTGACCCAGTACTGTCTGTGTGAATGCTCTCCTGTACCTGACCCAGAACTGTCTGTGTGAATACTCTCCTGCACCTGCCCCAGTCACTGTGTGTGTGAATACACTCCTGTACCTGACCCAGTCACTGTCTGTGTGAATACTCTCCTGTACCTGACCTAGTACTGTCTGTGTGAATACTCTCCTGTACCTGACCCAGTACTGTCTGTGTGAATACACTCCGGTACCTGACCCAGTACTGTCTGTGTGAATAAACCCCTGTACCTGACCCAGTATGTCTGTGTGAATACTCTCCTGTACCTGACCCAGTACTGTCTGTGTGAATACACTCCTGTACCTGACCCAGTACTGTCTGTGTGAATACACTCCTGTACCTGACCCAGTAATGTCTGTGTGACTACTCTCCTGTACCTGACCTAGTACTGTCTGTGTGAATACTCTCCTGTACCTGACCCAGTATGTCTGTGTGAATACACTCCTGTACCTGGCCCAGTACTGTCTGTGTGAATACTGTCCTGTACCTGACCCAGTCACTGTCTGTGTGAATACTCTCCTGTACCTGACCCAATACTGTCTGTGTGAATATTTTCCTGTACCTGACCCAGTACTGTCTATGTGAATACTTTCCTGCACCTGACCCAGTAATGTCTGCGTGAATACACTCCTGTACCTGACCTAGTACTGTCTGTGTGAATACTCTCCTGTACCTGACCCAGTTACCGTCTGTGTGAATACACTCCTGTACCTGACCTAGTACTGTCTGTGTGAATACACTCCTGTACCTGACCCAGTCACTGTCTGTGTGAATACTCTCCTGTACCTGACCCAGTCACTGTCTGTGTGAATACTCTCCTGTACCTGACCCAGTCACTGTCTGTGTAAATACTCTCCTGTACCTGACACAGTGCTATCTGTGTAAATACACTCCTGTACCTGACCCAGTCATTGTCTGTGTGAATATACTCCTGTACCTGACCCAGTCACTGACTGTGTGAATACTCTCCTCTACCTGACCCAGTACTGTCTGTGTGAATACTCTCCTGTACCTGACCCAGTCACTGTCTGTGTGATTACTCTCCTGTACCTGACCTAGTCACTGTCTGTGTGAATACTCTCCTGTACCTGACCCAGTACTTTCTGTGTGAATACTCTCCTGTACCTGACCCAGTCACTGTCTGTGTGAATACTCTCCTGTACCTGACCCAGTATTGTCTGTGTGAATACTCTCCTGTACCTGACCCAGTCACTGTCTGTGTGAATACTCTCCTGTACCTGACCCAGTACTGTCTGTGTGAATACACTCCTGTACCTGACCCAGTACTGTCTGTGTGAATATTCTCCTGTACCTGACCCAGTACTGTCTGTTTGAATACACTCCTGTACCTGACCTAGTCACTGTCTGTGTGATTACTCTCCTGTACCTGACCCACTCACTGTGTGAATACTCTCCTGTACCTGACCCAGTCACTGTCTGTGTGAATACTCTTCTGTACCTGATCCAGTCACTGTCTGTGTGAATACTCTCCTGTACCTCACCCAGTCACTGTCTGTGTAAATACTCTCCTGTACCTGACCCAGTACTGTTTGTGTGAATACTCTCCTGTACCTGACCCAGACACTGTCTGTGTAAATACTCTCCTGTACCTGACCCAGTACTGTCTGTGTGAATACACTCCTGTACCTGACCGAGTCACTGTGTGTGTAAATACTCTCCTGTACCTGACCCAGTACTGTCTGTGTGAATACACTCCTGTACCTGACCCAGTACTGTCTGTGTGAATACTCTCCTGTACCTGACCTAGCACTGTCTGTGTGAATACTCTCCTGTACCTGACCTAGTACTGTCTGTGTGAATACTCTCCTGCACCTGACCCAGTCACTGTCTGTGTGAATACACTCCTGTACCTGACCCAGTACTGTCTGTGTGAATACTCTCCTGTACCTGACCCAGTCTCTGTCTGTGTAAATACTCTCCTGTACCTGACCCAGTACTGTCTGTGTGAATACTCTCCTGTAACTGACCCAGTACTGTCTGTGTGAATACTCTCCTGCACCTGCCCCAGTCACTGTCTTTGTGAATACACTCCTGTACCTGACCCAGTCACTGTCTGTGTGAATACACTCCTGTTCCTGACCCAGTCACTGTCTGTGTGAATACACTCCTGTACCTGACCCAGTTATGTCTGTGTGAATACACTCCTGCACCTGACCCAGTACTGTCTGTGTGAATAAACTCCTGTACCTGACCCAGTATGTCTGTGTGAATACTCTCCTGTACCTGACCCAGTACTGTCTGTGTGAATACACTCCTGTACCTGACCCAGTACTGTCTGTGTGAATACACTCCTGTACCTGACCCAGTAATGTCTGTGTGACTACTCTCCTGTACCTGAGCTAGTACTGTCTGTGTGAATACTCTCCTGTACCTGACCCAGTATGTCTGTGTGAATACACTCCTGTACCTGGCCCAGTAATGTCTGTGTGAATACTGTCCTGTACCTGACCCAGTCACTGTCTGTGTGAATACTCTCCTGTACCTGACCCAGTACTGTCGGTGTGAATACTCTCCTGTCCCTGACCCAGTCACTGTCTGTGTGAATACTCTCCTGTACCTGACCCAGTCACTGTCTGTGTAAATACTCTCCTGTACCTGACACAGTACTATCTGTGTAAATACACTCCTGTACCTGACCCAGTCATTGTCTGTGTGAATATACTCCTGTACCTGACCCAGTCACTGTCTGTGTGAATACTCTCCTCTACCTGACCCAGTACTGTCTGTGTGAATACTCTCTTGTACCTGACCCAGTCACTGTCTGTGTGATTACTCTCCTGTACCTGACCTAGTCACTGTCTGTGTGAATACTCTCCTGTACCTGACCCAGTACTTTCTGTGTGAATACTCTCCTGTACCTGACCCAGTCACTGTCTGTGTGAATACTCTCCTGTACCTGACCCAGTACTATCTGTTAAATACACTCCTGTACCTGACCCAGTCATTGTCTGTGTGAATACACTCCTGTACCTGACCCAGTAATGTCTGTGTGACTACTCTCCTGTACCTGACCTAGTACTGTCTGTGTGAATACTCTCCTGTACCTGACCCAGTATGTCTGTGTGAATACACTCCTGTACCTGGCCCAGTAATGTCTGTGTGAATACTGTCCTGTACCTGACCCAGTCACTGTCTGTGTGAATACTCTCTTGTACCTGACCCAGTATGTCTGTGTGAATACACTCCTGTACCTGGCCCAGTACTGTCTGTGTGAATACTGTCCTGTACCTGACCCAGTCACTGTCTGTGTGAATACTCTCCTGTACCTGACCCAATACTGTCTGTGTGAATACTCTCCTGTACCTGACCCAGTACTGTCTGTGTGAATACACTCCTGTAACTGACCCAGTACTGTCTGTGTGAATACACTCCTGTACCTGACCCAGTACTGTCTGTGTGAATACTCTCCTGTACCTGACCCAGTACTGTCTGTGTGAATACACTCCTGTACCTGACCCAGTACTGTCTGTGTGAATACACTCCTGTACCTGACCCAGTAATGTCTGTGTGACTACTCTCCTGTACCTGACCGAGTACTGTCTGTGTGAATACTCTCCTGTACCTGACCCAGTACTGTCTATGTGAATACACTCCGGTACCTGACCCAGTACTGTCTGTGTGAATAAACTCCTGTACCTGACCCAGTATGTCTGTGTGAATACTCTCCTATACCTGACCCAGTACTGTCTGTGTGAATACACTCCTGTACCTGACCCAGTACTGTCTGTGTGAATACACTCCTGTAACTGACCCAGTACTGTCTGTGTGAATACACTCCTGTACCTGACCCAGTCACTGTCTGTGTAAATACTCTCCTGTACCTGACACAGTACTATCTGTGTGAATACACACCTGTACCTGACCCAGTCACTGTCTGTGTGAATATACTCCTGTACCTGACCCAGTCACTGTCTGTGTGAATACTCTTCTGCACCTGACCCAGTACTGTCTGTGTGAATACTCTCCTGTACCTGACCCAGTCACTGTCTGTGTGATAACTCTCCTGTACCTGACTCAGTCACTGCCTGTGTGAATACTCTCCTGTACCTGACCCAGTACTGTCTGTGTGAATACTCTCCTGTACCTGACCCAGTCACTGTCTGTGTGAATACTCTCTTGTACCTGACCCAGTACTGTCTGTGTGAATACTCTCCTGTCCCTGACCCAGTCACTGTCTGTGTGAATACTCTCCTGTACCTGACCCAGTCACTGTCTGTGTAAATACTCTCCTGTACCTGACACAGTACTATCTGTGTAAATACACTCCTGTACCTGACCCAGTCATTATCTGTGTGAATATACTCCTGTACCTGACCCAGTCACTGTCTGTGTGAATACTCTCCTGTACCTGACCTAGACACTGTCTGTGTGAATACTCTCCTGTACCTGACCCAGTACTGTCTGTGTGAATACTCTCCTGTACCTGACCCAGTCACTGTCCGTGTAAATACTCTCCTGTACCTGACACAGTACTATCTGTGTAAATACACTCCTGTACCTGACCCAGTCATTATCTGTGTGAATATACTCCTGTACCTGACCCAGTACTGTCTGTGTGAATACTCTCCTGTACCTGACCTAGCACTGTCTGTGTGAATACTCTCCTGTACCTGACCTCGTACTGTCTGTGTGAATACTCTCCTGCACCTGACCCAGTCACTGTCTGTGTGAATACACTCCTGTACCTGACCCAGTACTGTCTGTGTGAATACTCTCCTGTACCTGACCCAGTCTCTGTCTGTGTAAATACTCTCCTGTACCTGACCCAGTACTGTCTGTGTGAATGCTCTCCTGTACCTGACCCAGTACTGTCTGTGTGAATACTCTCCTGCACCTGCCCCAGTCACTGTATGTGTGAATACACTCCTGCACCTGACCCAGTCACTGTCTGTGTGAATACTCTCCTGTACCTGACCTAGTACTGTCTGTGTGAATACTCTCCTGTACCTGACCCAGTACTGTCTGTGTGAATACACTCCGGTACCTGGCCCAGTACTGTCTGTGTGAATAAACTCCTGTACCTGACCCAGTATGTCTGTGTGAATACTCTCCTGTACCTGACCCAGTACTGTCTGTGTGAATACACTCCTGTACCTGACCCAGTACTGTCTGTGTGAATACACTCCTGTACCTGACCCAGTAATGTCTGTGTGACTACTCTCCTGTACCTGACCTAGTACTGTCTGTGTGAATACTCTCCTGTACCTGACCCAGTATGTCTGTGTGAATACACTCCTGTACCTGGCCCAGTACTGTCTGTGTGAATACTGTCCTGTAAATAACCCAGTCACTGTCTGTGTGAATACACTCCTGTACCTGACCCAGTAATGTCTGTGTGACTACTCTCCTGTACCTGACCTAGTACTGTCTGTGTGAATACTCTCCTGTACCTGACCCAGTATGTCTGTGTGAATACACTCCTGTACCTGACCCAGTACTGTCTGTGTGAATACACTCCTGTACCTGACCCAGTAATGTCTGTGTGACTACTTTCCTGCACCTGACCCAGTAATGTCTGCGTGAATACTCTCCTGTACCTGACCCAGTACTGTCTGTGTGAATACACTCCTGTACCTGACCTCGTACTGTCTGTGTGAATACTCTCCTGGACCTGACCTAGTACTGTCTGTGTGAATACACTCCTGTACCTGACCCAGTCACTGTCTGTGTGAATACTCTCCTGTACCTGACCCAGTACTGTCTGTGTGAATACTCTCCTGTCCCTGACCCAGTCACTGTCTGTGTGAATACTCTCCTGTACCTGACCCAGTCACTGTCTGTGTAAATACTCTCCTGTACCTGACACAGTACTATCTGTGTAAATACACTCCTGTACCTGACCCAGTCATTGTCTGTGTGAATATACTCCTGTACCTGACCCAGTCACTGTCTGTGTGAATACTCTCCTCTACCTGACCCAGTACTGTCTGTGTGAATACTCTCCTGTACCTGACCCAGTCACTGTCTGTGTGATTACTCTCCTGTACCTGACCTAGTCACTGTCTGTGTGAATACTCTCCTGTACCTGACCCAGTACTTTCTGTTTGAATACACTCCTGTACCTGACCTAGTCACTGTCTGTGTGATTACTCTCCTGTACCTGACCCACTCACGGTGTGAATACTCTCCTGTACCTGACCCAGTCACTGTCTGTGTGAATACTCTTCTGTACCTGACCCAGTCACTGTCTGTGTGAATACTCTCCTGTACCTGACCCAGTCACTGTCTGTGTAAATACTCTCCTGTACCTGACCCAGTACTGTTTGTGTGAATACTCTCCTGTACCTGACCCAGACACTGTCTGTGTAAATACTCTCCTGTACCTGATCCAGTACTGTCTGTGTGAATACACTCCTGTACCTGACCGAGTCACTGTGTGTGTAAATACTCTCCTGTACCTGACCCAGTACTGTCTTTGTGAATACACTCCTGTACCTGACCCAGTACTGTCTGTGTGAATACTCTCCTGTACCTGACCTAGCACTGTCTGTGTGAATACTCTCCTGTACCTGACCCAGTCACTGTCTGTGTGAATACACTCCTGTACCTGACCCAGTACTGTCTGTGTGAATACTCTCCTGTACCTGACCCAGTCTCTGTCTGTGTAAATACTCTCCTGTACCTGACCCAGTACTGTCTGTGTGAATACTCTCCTGCACCTGACCCAGTCACTGTCTGTGTGAATACACTCCTGTACCTGACCCAGTACTGTCTGTGTGAATACTCTCCTGTACCTGACCCAGTCTCTGTCTGTGTAAATACTCTCCTGTACCTGACCCAGTACTGTCTGTGTGAATACTCTCCTGTAACTGACCCAGTACTGTCTGTGTGAATACTCTCCTGCACCTGCCCCAGTCACTGTCTTTGTGAATACACTCCTGTACCTGACCCAGTCACTGTCTGTGTGAATACACTCCTGTTCCTGACCCAGTCACTGTCTGTGTGAATACACTCCTGTACCTGACCCAGTACTGTCTGTGTGAATAAACTCCTGTACCTGACCCAGTATGTCTGTGTGAATACTCTCCTGTACCTGACCCAGTACTGTCTGTGTGAATACACTCCTGTACCTGACCCAGTACTGTCTGTGTGAATACACTCCTGTACCTGACCCAGTAATGTCTGTGTGACTACTCTCCTGTACCTGACCTAGTACTGTCTGTGTGAATACTCTCCTGTACCTGACCCAGTCACTGTCTGTGTGAATACACTCCTGTACCTGACCCAGTACTGTCTGTGTGAATACTCTCCTGTACCTGACCCAGTCTCTGTCTGTGTAAATACTCTCCTGTACCTGACCCAGTACTGTCTGTGTGAATACTCTCCTGTAACTGACCCAGTACTGTCTGTGTGAATACTCTCCTGCACCTGCCCCAGTCACTGTCTTTGTGAATACACTCCTGTACCTGACCCAGTCACTGTCTGTGTGAATACACTCCTGTTCCTGACCCAGTCACTGTCTGTGTGAATACACTCCTGTACCTGACCCAGTAATGTCTGTGTGAATACACTCCTGCACCTGACCCAGTACTGTCTGTGTGAATAAACTCCTGTACCTGACCCAGTATGTCTGTGTGAATACTCTCCTGTACCTGACCCAGTACTGTCTGTGTGAATACACTCCTGTACCTGACCCAGTACTGTCTGTGTGAATACACTCCTGTACCTGACCCAGTAATGTCTGTGTGACTACTCTCCTGTACCTGACCTAGTACTGTCTGTGTGAATACTCTCCTGTACCTGACCCAGTATGTCTGTGTGAATACACTCCTGTACCTGGCCCAGTAATGTCTGTGTGAATACTGTCCTGTACCTGACCCAGTCACTGTCTGTGTGAATACTCTCCTCTACCTGACCCAGTACTGTCTGTGTGAATACTCTCCTGTCCCTGACCCAGTCACTGTCTGTGTGAATACTCTCCTGTACCTGACCCAGTCACTGTCTGTGCAAATACTCTCCTGTACCTGACACAGTACTATCTGTGTAAATACACTCCTGTACATGACCCAGTCATTGTCTGTGTGAATATACTCCTGTACCTGACCCAGTCACTGTCTGTGTGAATACTCTCCTCTACCTGACCCAGTACTGTCTGTGTGAATACTCTCCTGTACCTGACCCAGTCACTGTCTGTGTGATTACTCTCCTGTACCTGACCTAGTCACTGTCTGTGTGAATACTCTCCTGTACCTGACCCAGTACTTTCTGTGTGAATACTCTCCTGTACCTGACACAGTCACTGTCTGTGTGAATACTCTCCTGTACCTGACCCAGTATTGTCTGTGTGAATACTCTCCTGTACCTGACCCAGTCACTGTCTGTGTGAATACTCTCCTGTACCTGACCCAGTACTGTCTGTGTGAATACACTCCTGTACCTGACCCAGTACTGTCTGTGTGAATATTCTCCTGTACCTGACCCAGTACTGTCTGTTTGAATACACTCCTGTACCTGACCTAGTCACTGTCTGTGTGATTACTCTCCTGTACCTGACCCACTCACTGTGTGAATACTCTCCTGTACCTGACCCAGTCACTGTCTGTGTGAATACTCTTCTGTACCTGACCCAGTCACAGTCTGTGTGAATACTCTCCTGTACCTGACCCAGTCACTGTCTGTGTAAATACTCTCCTGTACCTGACCCAGTACTGTTTGTGTGAATACTCTCCTGTACCTGACCCAGACACTGTCTGTGTAAATACTCTCCTGTACCTGACCCAGTACTGTCTGTGTGAATACACTCCTGTACCTGACCGAGTCACTGTGTGTGTAAATACTCTCCTGTACCTGACCCAGTACTGTCTGTGTGAATACACTCCTGTACCTGACCCAGTACTGTCTGTGTGAATACTCTCCTGTACCTGACCTAGCACTGTCTGTGTGAATACTCTCCTGTACCTGACCTAGTACTGTCTGTGTGAATACTCTCCTGCACCTGACCCAGTCACTGTCTGTGTGAATACACTCCTGTACCTGACCCAGTACTGTCTGTGTGAATACTCTCCTGTACCTGACCCAGTCACTGTCTGTGTGATTACTCTCCTGTACCTGACCTTGTCACTGTCTGTGTGAATACTCTCCTGTACCTGACCCAGTACTTTCTGTTTGAATACACTCCTGTACCTGACCTAGTCACTGTCTGTGTGATTACTCTCCTGTACCTGACCCACTCACTGTGTGAATACTCTCCTGTACCTGACCCAGTCACTGTCTGTGTGAATACTCTTCTGTACCTGACCCAGTCACTGTCTGTGTGAATACTCTCCTGTACCTGACCCAGTCACTGTCTGTGTAAATACTCTCCTGTACCTGACCCAGTACTGTTTGTGTGAATACTCTCCTGTACCTGACCCAGACACTGTCTGTGTAAATACTCTCCTGTACCTGACCCAGTACGGTCTGTGTGAATACACTCCTGTACCTGACCGAGTCACTGTGTGTGTAAATACTCTCCTGCACCTGACCCAGTACTGTCTGTGTGAATACACTCCTGTACCTGACCCAGTACTGTCTGTGTGAATACTCTCCTGTACCTGACCTAGCACTGTCTGTGTGAATACTCTCCTGTACCTGACCCAGTCACTGTCTGTGTGAATACACTCCTGTACCTGACCCAGTACTGTCTGTGTGAATACTCTCCTGTACCTGACCCAGTCTCTGTCTGTGTAAATACTCTCCTGTACCTGACCCAGTACTGTCTGTGTGAATACTCTCCTGCACCTGACCCAGTCACTGTCTGTGTGAATACACTCCTGTACCTGACCCAGTACTGTCTGTGTGAATACTCTCCTGTACCTGACCCAGTCTCTGTCTGTGTAAATACTCTCCTGTACCTGACCCAGTACTGTCTGTGTGAATACTCTCCTGTAACTGACCCAGTACTGTCTGTGTGAATACTCTCCTGCACCTGCCCCAGTCACTGTCTTTGTGAATACACTCCTGTACCTGACCCAGTCACTGTCTGTGTGAATACACTCCTGTTCCTGACCCAGTCACTGTCTGTGTGAATACACTCCTGTACCTGACCCAGTAATGTCTGTGTGAATACACTCCTGCACCTGACCCAGTACTGTCTGTGTGAATAAACTCCTGTACCTGACCCAGTATGTCTGTGTGAATACTCTCCTGTACCTGACCCAGTACTGTCTGTGTGAATACACTCCTGTACCTGACCCAGCACTGTCTGTGTGAATACACTCCTGTACCTGACCCAGTAATGTCTGTGTGACTACTCTCCTGTACCTGACCTAGTACTGTTTGTGTGAATACTCTCCTGTACCTGACCCAGTATGTCTGTGTGAATACACTCCTGTACCTGGCCCAGTAATGTCTGTGTGAATACTGTCCTGTACCTGACCCAGTCACTGTCTGTGTGAATACTCTCCTGTACCTGACCCAGTACTGTCTGTGTGAATACTCTCCTGTCCCTGACCCAGTCA
The DNA here is from genome assembly GCF_044704955.1 of Pristiophorus japonicus. Lineage (NCBI taxonomy): Eukaryota > Metazoa > Chordata > Chondrichthyes > Pristiophoridae > Pristiophorus > Pristiophorus japonicus. The sequence continues at coordinate 47,007,143 of NC_091997.1, forward strand.
CTGTCTGTGTGAATACTCTCCTGTACCTGACCCAGACACTGTCTGTGTAAATACTCTCCTGTACCTGACCCAGTACTGTCTGTGTGAATACACTCCTGTACCTGACCGAGTCACTGTGTGTGTAAATACTCTCCTGTACCTGACCCAGTACTGTCTGTGTGAATACACTCCTGTACCTGACCCAGTACTGTCTGTGTGAATACTCTACTGTACCTGACCTAGCACTGTCTGTGTGAATACTCTCCTGTACCTGACCCAGTCACTGTCTGTGTGAATACACTCCTGTACCTGACCCAGTACTGTCTGTGTGAATACTCTCCTGTACCTGACCCAGTCTCTGTCTGTGTAAATACTCTCCTGTACCTGACCCAGACACTGTCTGTGTAAATACTCTCCTGTACCTGACCCAGTACGGTCTGTGTGAATACACTCCTGTACCTGACCGAGTCACTGTGTGTGTAAATACTCTCCTGTACCTGACCCAGTACTGTCTGTGTGAATACACTCCTGTACCTGACCCAGTACTGTCTGTGTGAATACTCTCCTGTACCTGACCTAGCACTGTCTGTGTGAATACTCTCCTGTACCTGACCCAGTCACTGTCTGTGTGAATACACTCCTGTACCTGACCCAGTACTGTCTGTGTGAATACTCTCCTGTACCTGACCCAGTCTCTGTCTGTGTAAATACTCTCCTGTACCTGACCCAGTACTGTCTGTGTGAATACTCTCCTGCACCTGACCCAGTCACTGTCTGTGTGAATACACTCCTGTACCTGACCCAGTACTGTCTGTGTGAATACTCTCCTGTACCTGACCCAGTCTCTGTCTGTGTAAATACTCTCCTGTACCTGACCCAGTACTGTCTGTGTGAATACTCTCCTGTAACTGACCCAGTACTGTCTGTGTGAATACTCTCCTGCACCTGCCCCAGTCACTGTCTTTGTGAATACACTCCTGTACCTGACCCAGTCACTGTCTGTGTGAATACACTCCTGTTCCTGACCCAGTCACTGTCTGTGTGAATACACTCCTGTACCTGACCCAGTAATGTCTGTGTGAATACACTCCTGCACCTGACCCAGTACTGTCTGTGTGAATAAACTCCTGTACCTGACCCAGTATTTCTGTGTGAATACTCTCCTGTACCTGACCCAGTACTGTCTGTGTGAATACACTCCTGTACCTGACCCAGTACTGTCTGTGTGAATACACTCCTGTACCTGACCCAGTAATGTCTGTGTGACTACTCTCCTGTACCTGACCTAGTACTGTCTGTGTGAATACTCTCCTGTACCTGACCCAGTATGTCTGTGTGAATACACTCCTGTACCTGGCCCAGTAATGTCTGTGTGAATACTGTCCTGTACCTGACCCAGTCACTGTCTGTGTGAATACTCTCCTGTACCTGACCCAGTACTGTCTGTGTGAATACTCTCCTGTCCCTGACCCAGTCACTGTCTGTGTGAATACTCTCCTGTACCTGACCCAGACACTGTCTGTGTAAATACTCTCCTGTACCTGACCCAGTACTGTCTGTGTGAATACACTCCTGTACCTGACCGAGTCACTGTGTGTGTAAATACTCTCCTGTACCTGACCCAGTACTGTCCGTGTGAATACACTCCTGTACCTGACCCAGTACTGTCTGTGTGAATACTCTACTGTACCTGACCTAGCACTGTCTGTGTGAATACTCTCCTGTACCTGACCCAGTCACTGTCTGTGTGAATACACTCCTGTACCTGACCCAGTACTGTCTGTGTGAATACTCTCCTGTACCTGACCCAGTCTCTGTCTGTGTAAATACTCTCCTGTACCTGACCCAGTACTGTCTGTGTGAATACTCTCCTGCACCTGACCCAGTCACTGTCTGTGTGAATACACTCCTGTACCTGACCCAGTACTGTCTGTGTGAATACTCTCCTGTACCTGACCCAGTCTCTGTCTTTGTAAATACTCTCCTGTACCTGACCCAGTACTGTCTGTGTGAATACTCTCCTGTCACTGACCCAGTACTGTCTGTGTGAATACTCTCCTGCACCTGCCCCAGTCACTGTCTTTGTGAATACACTCCTGTACCTGACCCAGTCACTGTCTGTGTGAATACACTCCTGTTCCTGACCCAGTCACTGTCTGTGTGAATACACTCCTGTACCTGACCCAGTAATGTCTGTGTGAATACACTCCTGCACCTGACCCAGTACTGTCTGTGTGAATAAACTCCTGTACCTGACCCAGTATGTCTGTGTGAATACTCTCCTGTACCTGACCCAGTACTGTCTGTGTGAATACACTCCTGTACCTGACCCAGTACTGTCTGTGTGAATACACTCCTGTACCTGACCCAGTAATGTCTGTGTGACTACTCTCCTGTACCTGACCTAGTACTGTCTGTGTGAATACTCTCCTGTACCTGACCCAGTATGTCTGTGTGAATACACTCCTGTACCTGGCCCAGTAATGTCTGTGTGAATACTGTCCTGTACCTGACCCAGTCACTGTCTGTGTGAATACTCTCCTCTACCTGACCCAGTACTGTCTGTGTGAATACTCTCCTGTCCCTGACCCAGTCACTGTCTGTGTGAATACTCTCCGGGACCTGACCCAGTCACTGTCTGTGTAAATACTCTCCTGTACCTGACACAGTACTATCTGTGTAAATACACTCCTGTACCTGACCCAGTCATTGTCTGTGTGAATATACTCCTGTACCTGACCCAGTCACTGTCTGTGTGAATACTCTCCTCTACCTGACCCAGTACTGTCTGTGTGAATACTCTCCTGTACCTGACCCAGTCACTGTCTGTGTGATTACTCTCCTGTACCTGACCTAGTCACTGTCTGTGTGAATACTCTCCTGTACCTGACCCAGTACTTTCTGTGTGAATACTCTCCTGTACCTGACCCAGTCACTGTCTGTGTGAATACTCTCCTGTACCTGACCCAGTATTGTCTGTGTGAATACTCTCCTGTACCTGACCCAGTCACTGTCTGTGTGAATACTCTCCTGTACCTGACCCAGTACTGTCTGTGTGAATACACTCCTGTACCTGACCCAGTACTGTCTGTGTGAATATTCTCCTGTACCTGACCCAGTACTGTCTGTTTGAATACACTCCTGTACCTGACCTAGTCACTGTCTGTGTTATTACTCTCCTGTACCTGACCCACTCACTGTGTGAATACTCTCCTGTACCTGACCCAGTCACTGTCTGTGTGAATACTCTTCTGTACCTGACCCAGTCACAGTCTGTGTATACTCTCCTGTACCTGACCCAGTCACTGTCTGTGTAAATACTCTCCTGTACCTGACCCAGTACTGTTTGTGTGAATACTCTCCTGTACCTGACCCAGACACTGTCTGTGTAAATACTCTCCTGTACCTGACCCAGTACTGTCTGTGTGAATACACTCCTGTACCTGACCGAGTCACTGTGTGTGTAAATACTCTCCTGTACCTGACCCAGTACTGTCTGTGTGAATACTCTCCTGTACCTGACCCAGTCTCTGTCTGTGTAAATACTCTCCTGTACCTGACCCAGTACTGTCTGTGTGAATACTCTCCTGTAACTGACCCAGTACTGTCTGTGTGAATACTCTCCTGCACCTGCCCCAGTCACTGTCTTTGTGAATACACTCCTGTACCTGACCCAGTCACTGTCTGTGTGAATACACTCCTGTTCCTGACCCAGTCACTGTCTGTGTGAATACACTCCTGTACCTGACCCAGTAATGTCTGTGTGAATACACTCCTGCACCTGACCCAGTACTGTCTGTGTGAATAAACTCCTGTACCTGACCCAGTATGTCTGTGTGAATACTCTCCTGTACCTGACCCAGTACTGTCTGTGTGAATACACTCCTGTACCTGACCCAGTACTGTCTGTGTGAATACACTCCTGTACCTGACCCAGTACTGTCTGTGTGAATACACTCCTGTACCTGACCCAGTACTGTCTGTGTGAATACACTCCTGTACCTGACCCAGTAATGTCTGTGTGACTACTCTCCTGTACCTGACCTAATACTGTCTGTGTGAATACTCTCCTGTACCTGACCCAGTATGTCTGTGTGAATACACTCCTGTACCTGGCCCAGTAATGTCTGTGTGAATACTGTCCTGTACCTGACCCAGTCACTGTCTGTGTGAATACTCTCCTGTACCTGACCCAGTACTGTCTGTGTGAATACTCTCCTGTCCCTGACCCAGTCACTGTCTGTGTGAATACTCTCCTGTACCTGACCCAGACACTGTCTGTGTAAATACTCTCCTGTACCTGACCCAGTACTGTCTGTGTGAATACACTCCTGTACCTGACCGAGTCACTGTGTGTGTAAATACTCTCCTGTACCTGACCCAGTACTGTCTGTGTGAATACACTCCTGTACCTGACCCAGTACTGTCTGTGTGAATACTCTACTGTACCTGACCTAGCACTGTCTGTGTGAATACTCTCCTGTACCTGACCCAGTCACTGTCTGTGTGAATACACTCCTGTACCTGACCCAGTACTGTCTGTGTGAATACTCTCCTGTACCTGACCCAGTCTCTGTCTGTGTAAATACTCTCCTGTACCTGACCCAGTACTGTATGTGTGAATACTCTCCTGCACCTGACCCAGTCACTGTCTGTGTGAATACACTCCTGTACCTGACCCAGTACTGTCTGTGTGAATACTCTCCTGTACCTGACCCAGTCTCTGTCTGTGTAAATACTCTCCTGTACCTGACCCAGTATGTCTGTGTGAATACTCTCCTGTACCTGACCCAGTACTGTCTGTGTGAATACACTCCTGTACCTGACCCAGTACTGTCTGTGTGAATACACTCCTGTACCTGACCCAGTAATGTCTGTGTGACTACTCTCCTGTACCTGACCTAGTACTGTCTGTGTGAATACTCTCCTGTACCTGACCCAGTATGTCTGTGTGAATACACTCCTGTACCTGGCCCAGTAATGTCTGTGTGAATACTGTCCTGTACCTGACCCAGTCACTGTCTGTGTGAATACTCTCCTCTACCTGACCCAGTACTGTCTGTGTGAATACTCTCCTGTCCCTGACCCAGTCACTGTCTGTGTGAATACTCTCCTGTACCTGACCCAGTCACTGTCTGTGTAAATACTCTCCTGTACCTGACACAGTACTATCTGTGTAAATACACTCCTGTACCTGACCCAGTCATTGTCTGTGTGAATATACTCCTGTACCTGACCCAGTCACTGTCTGTGTGAATACTCTCCTCTACCTGACCCAGTACTGTCTGTGTGAATACTCTCCTGTACCTGACCCAGTCACTGTCTGTGTGATTACTCTCCTGTACCTGACCTAGTCACTGTCTGTGTGAATACTCTCCTGTACCTGACCCAGTACTTTCTGTGTGAATACTCTCCTGTACCTGACCCAGTCACTGTCTGTGTGAATACTCTCCTGTACCTGACCCAGTATTGTCTGTGTGAATACTCTCCTGTACCTGACCCAGTCACTGTCTGTGTGAATACTCTCCTGTACCTGACCCAGTACTGTCTGTGTGAATACACTCCTGTACCTGACCCAGTACTGTCTGTGTGAATATTCTCCTGTACCTGACCCAGTACTGTCTGTTTGAATACACTCCTGTACCTGACCTAGTCACTGTCTGTGTGATTACTCTCCTGTACCTGACCCACTCACTGTGTGAATACTCTCCTGTACCTGACCCAGTCACTGTCTGTGTGAATACTCTTCTGTACCTGACCCAGTCACAGTCTGTGTGAATACTCTCCTGTACCTGACCCAGTCACTGTCTGTGTAAATACTCTCCTGTACCTGACCCAGTACTGTTTGTGTGATTACTCTCCTGTACCTGACCCAGACACTGTCTGTGTAAATACTCTCCTGTACCTGACCCAGTACTGTCTGTGTGAATACACTCCTGTACCTGACCGAGTCACTGTGTGTGTAAATACTCTCCTGTACCTGACCCAGTACTGTCTGTGTGAATACTCTCCTGTACCTGACCCAGTCTCTGTCTGTGTAAATACTCTCCTGTACCTGACCCAGTACTGTCTGTGTGAATACTCTCCTGTAACTGACCCAGTACTGTCTTTGTGAATACTCTCCTGCACCTGCCCCAGTCACTGTCTTTGTGAATACACTCCTGTACCTGACCCAGTCACTGTCTGTGTGAATACACTCCTGTTCCTGACCCAGTCACTGTCTGTGTGAATACACTCCTGTACCTGACCCAGTAATGTCTGTGTGAAAACACTCCTGCACCTGACCCAGTACTGTCTGTGTGAATAAACTCCTGTACCTGACCCAGTATGTCTGTGTGAATACTCTCCTGTACCTGACCCAGTACTGTCTGTGTGAATACACTCCTGTACCTGACCCAGTACTGTCTGTGTGACTACTCTCCTGTACCTGACCTAGTACTGTCTGTGTGAATACTCTCCTGTACCTGACCCAGTATGTCTGTGTGAATACACTCCTGTACCTGGCCCAGTAATGTCTGTGTGACTACTGTCCTGTACCTGACCCAGTCACTGTCTGTGTGAATACTCTCCTGTACCTGACCCAATACTGTCTGTGTGAATACTCTCCTGTACCTGACCCAGTACTGTCTGTGTGAATACACTCCTGTACCTGACCCAGTACTGTCTGTGTGAATACTCTCCTGTACCTGACCCAGTCTCTGTCTGTGTAAATACTCTCCTGTACCTGACCCAGTACTGTCTGTGTGAATACTCTCCTGTACCTGACCCAGTACTGTCTGTGTGAATACTCCCCTGCACCTGACCCAGTCACTGTGTGTGTGAATACACTCCTGTACCTGACCCAGTCACTGTCTGTGTGAATACTCTCCTGTACCTGACCCAGTCACTGTCTGTGTAAATACTCTCCTGTACCTGACCCAGTACTGTCTGTGTGAATACTCTCCTGTACCTGACCTCGCACTGTCTGTGTGAATACTCTCCTGTACCAGACCTAGTACTGTCTGTGTGAATACTCTCCTGTACCTGACCCAGTTACCGTCTGTGTGAATACACTCCTGTACATGACCCAGTACAGTCTGTGTGAATACTCTCCTGTACCTGACCCAGTCACTGTCTGTGTAAATACTCTCCTGTACCTGACCCAGTTCTGTCTGTGTGAATACTCTCCTGTACCTGACCCAGTACTGTCTGTGTGAATACTCTCCTGCACCTGACCCAGTCACTGTGTGTGTGAAAACACTCCTGCACCTGACCCAGTCACTGTGTGTGAATACACTCCTGTAACTGACCCAGTCACTGTCTGTGTGAATACACTCCTGTTCCTGACCCAGTCTCTGTCTGTGTGAATACACTCCTGTACCTGACCCAGTACTGTCTGTGTGAATGCTCTCCTGTACCTGACCCAGTACTGTCTGTGTGAATACACTCCTGTACCTGATCCAGTCACTGTCTGTGTGAATACTCTCCTGTACCTGACCCAGTCACTGTCTGTGTAAATACTCTCGTGTACGTGACCCAGTACTGTCTGTGTGAATACTCTCCTGTACCTGACCCAGTACTGTCTGTGTGAATACACTCCTGTACCTGACCTAGTCACTGTCTGTGTGAACGCACTCCTGTACCTGACCCAGTCACTGTCTGTGTGAATGCTCTCCTGTACCTGACCCAGTCACTGTCTGTGTGAATGCACTCCTGTACCTGACCCAGTCACTGTCTGTGTGAATACACTCCTGTAACTGACCCAGTCACTGTCTGTGTAAATACTCTCCTGTACCTGAGCGAGTACTGTCTGTGTGAATACACTCCTGTACCTGACCCAGTCACTGTCTGTGTTAATACTCTCCTGTACCTGACCTTGTCCTGTCTGTGTGAATACACCACTGTACCTGACACAGTCACTGTCTGTGTGAATACTCTCCTGCACCTGACCCAGTCACCGTCTGTGTAAATACTCTCCTGTACCTGACCCAGTACTGTCTGTGTGAATACACTCCTGCACCTGACCCAGTACTGTCTGTGTGAATACTATCCTGCACCTGACCCACTCACTGTGTGAATACTCTTCTGTACCTGACCCAGTCACTGGGTGAATACACTCCCGTACCTGACCCAGTACTGTCTGTGTGAATATTCTCCTGTACCTGACCTAGTACTGTCTGTGTGAATACTCTCCTGTACCTGACCCAGTATGTCTGTGTGAATACACTCCTGTACCTGACCCAATACTGTCTGTGTGAATACATTCCTGTACCTGACCCAGTCACTGTCTGTGTGAATACTCTCCTGTACCTGACCCAGTCACTGTCTGTGTGAATACTCTCCAGTACTTGACCCAATACTGTCTGTGTGAATACACTCCTGTACGTGACCCAGTCACTGTCTGTCTGAATACTCTCCTGCACCTGACCCAGTACTGTCTGTGTGAACACACTCCTGTACCTGACCTAGTCACTGTCTGTGTGAATACTCTCCTGTACCTGACCCACTCACTGTGTGAATAATCTCCTGTACCTGACCCAGTCACTGTCTGTATGAATACTCTCCTGTACCTGACCCAGTCACTGTCTGTGTAAATACTCTACTGTACCTGACCCATTACTGTCTGTGTGAATACTCTCCTGTACCTGACCCAGTCACTGTCTGTGTAAATACTCTCCTGTACCTGACCCAGTACTGTCTGTGTGAATACACTCCTGCACCTGACCCAGTACTGTCTGTGTGAATACACTCCTGTACCTGACCCAGTACTGTCTGTGTGAATACTCTCCTGTACCTGACCTAGCACTGTCTGTGTGAATACTCTCCTGTACCTGACCTAGTACTGTCTGTGTGAATACTCTCCTGTACCTGACCCAGTCACTGTCTGTGTGAATACACTCCTGTACCTGACCCAGTACTGTCTGTGTGAATACTCTCCTGTACCTGACCCAGTACTGTCTGTGTGAATACAGTCCTGTACCTGACCCAGTCACTGTCTATGTAAATACTCTCCTGTACCTGACCCAGTACTGTCTGTGTGAATACTCTCCTGTACCTGACCCACTACTGTCTGTGTGAATACACTCCTGTACCTGACCCAGTCACTGTCTTTGTGAATGCACTCCTGTACCTGACCCAGTCACTGTCTGTGTGAATACTCTCCTGTACCTGACCCAGTCACTGTCTGTGTGAATACTCTCCTGTACCTGATCAAGTCACTGTCTGTGTAAATACTCCCCTGTACCTGACCCAGTACTATTGTGTGAATACTCTTCTGTACCAGACCCAGTCACTGTCTGTGTAAATACTCTCCTGTACCTGACCCAGTCACTGTCTGTGTAAATACTCTCCTGTACCTGACACAGTACTATCTGTGTGAATACACACCTGTACCTGACCCAGTCACTGTCTGCGTGAATACTCTCCTGTACCTGACCCAGTCACTGTCTGTATAAATACTCTCCTGCACCTGACCCATTACTGTCTGTGTGAATACTCTCCTGTACCTGACCCAGTCACTGTCTGTGTAAATACTCTCCTGTACCTGACCCAGTACTGTCTGTGTGAATACACTCCTGCACCTGACCCAGTCACTGTCTATGTAAATACTCTCCTGTACCTGACCCAGTACTGTCTGTGTGAATACACTCCTGTACCTGACCCAGTATTGTCTGTGTGAATACTCTCCTGTACCTGACCTAGCACTGTCTGTGAGAATACTCTCCTGTACCTGACCTAGTACTGTCTTGTTGAATACTCTCCTGTACCTGACCCAGTCACTGTCTGTGTGAATACACTCCTGTACCTGACCCAGTACTGTCTGTGTGAATACTCTCCTGTACCTGACCCAGTACTGTCTGTGTGAATACACTCCTGTACCTGACCCAGTCACATGCTGTGTGAATACTCTCCTGTACCTGACCCAGTCACTGTCTGTGTAAATACTCTCCTGTACCTGACCCAGTACTGTCTGTGTGAATACTGTCCTGTACCTGACCCACTACTGTCTGTGTGAATACACTCCTGTACCTGACCGAGTCACTGTCTTTGTGAATGCACTCCTGTACCTGACCCAGTCACTGTCTGTGTGAATACTCTCCTGTACCTGACCCAGTCACTGTCTGTGTGAATACTCTCCTGTACCTGATCCAGTCACTGTCTGTGTAAATACTCCGCTGTACCTGACCCAGTACTATTGTGTGAATACTCTTCTGTACCTGACCCAGTCACTGTCTGTGTAAATACTCTCCTGTACCTGACCCAGTCACTGTCTGTGTAAATACTCTCCTGTACCTGACACAGTACTATCTTTGTGAATACACACCTGTACCTGATCCAGTCACTGTCTGTGTGAATATACTCCTGTACCTGACCCAGTCACTGTCTGTGTGAATACTCATCTGCACCTGACCCAGTACTGTCTGTGTGAATACTCTCCTGTACCTGACCCAGTCACTGTCTGTGTGATTACACTCCTGTACCTGACTCAGTCACTGCCTGTGTGAATACTCTCCTGTACCTGACCCAGTACTGTCTGTGTGAATACTCTCCTGTACCTGACCCAGTCACTGTCTGTGTGAATACTCTCCTGTACCTGACCCAGTACTGTCTGTGTGAATACTCTCCTGTCCCTGACCCAGTCACTGTCTGTGTGAATACTCTCCTGTACCTGACCCAGTCACTGTCTGTGTAAATACTCTCCTGTACCTGACACAGTACTATCTGTGTAAATACACTCCTGTACCTGACCCAGTCATTATCTGTGTGAATATACTCCTGTACCTGACCCAGTCACTGTCTGTGTGAATACTCTCCTGTACCTGACCCAGTACTGTCTGTGTGAATACTCTCCTGTACCTGACCCAGTCACTGTCTGTGTGATTACTCTCCTGTACCTGACCTAGACACTGTCTGTGTGAATACTCTCCTGTACCTGACCCAGTACTGTCTGTGTGAATACTCTCCTGTACCTGACCCAGTCACTGTCTGTGTGAATACTCTCCTGTACCTGACCCAGTACTGTCTGGGTGAATACACTCCTGTACCTGACCCAGTACTGTCTGTGTGAATATTCTCCTGTACCTGACCCAGTACTGTCTGTTTGAATACACTCCTGTACCTGACCTAGTCACTGTCTGTGTGATTACTCTCCTGTACCTGACCCACTCACTGTGTGAATACTCTCCTGTACCTGACCCAGTCACTGTCTGTGTGAATACTCTCCTGTACCTGACCCAGTACTGTCTGTTTGAATACTCTCCTGTCCCTGACCCAGTCACTGTCTGTGTGAATACTCTCCTGTACCTGACCCAGTACTACTGTTTGAATACTCTCCTGTCCCTGACCCAGTCACTGTCTGTGTGAATACTCTCCTGTACCTGACCCAGTCACTGTCCGTGTAAATACTCTCCTGTACCTGACACAGTACTATCTGTGTAAATACACTCCTGTACCTGACCCAGTCATTATCTGTGTGAATATACACCTGTACCTGACCCAGTACTGTCTGTGTGAATACTCTCCTGTACCTGACCTAGCACTGTCTGTGTGATTACTCTCCTGTACCTGACCTCGTACTGTCTGTGTGAATACTCTCCTGCACCTGACCCAGTCACTGTCTGTGTGAATACACTCCTGTACCTGGCCCAGTACTGTCTGTGTGAATACTCTCCTGTACCTGACCCAGTCTCTGTCTGTGTAAATACTCTCCTGTACCTGACCCAGTACTGTCTGTGTGAATGCTCTCCTGTACCTGACCCAGTACTGTCTGTGTGAATACTCTCCTGCACCTGCCCCAGTAACTGTGTGTGTGAATACACTCCTGTACCTGACCCAGTCACTGTCTGTGTGAATACTCTCCTGTACCTGACCTAGTACTGTCTGTGTGAATACTCTCCTGTACCTGACCCAGTACTGTCTGTGTGAATACACTCCGGTACCTGACCCAGTACTGTCTGTGTGAATAAACTCCTGTACCTGACCCAGTATGTCTGTGTGAATACTCTCCTGTACCTGACCCAGTACTGTCTGTGTGAATACACTCCTGTACCTGACCCAGTACTGTATGTGTGAATACACTCCTGTACCTGACCCAGTAATGTCTGTGTGACTACTCTCCTGTACCTGACCTAGTACTGTCTGTGTGAATACTCTCCTGTACCTGACCCAGTATATCTGTGTGAATACACTCCTGTACCTGGCCCAGTACTGTCTGTGTGAATACTGTCCTGTACCTGACCCAGTCACTGTCTGTGTGAATACTCTCCTGTACCTGACCCAATACTGTCTGTGTGAATACTCTCCTGTACCTGACCCAGTACTGTCTGTGTGAATACACTCCTGTAACTGACCCAGTACTGTCTGTGTGAATACACTCCTGTACCTGACCCAGTCACTGTCTGTGTGAATACACTCCTGTACCTGACCCAGTAACTGTCTATGTGAATACTTTCCTGCACCTGACCCAGTAATGTCTGCATGAATACTCTCCTGTACCTGACCCAGTACTGTCTGTGTGAATACACTCCTGTACCTGATCTAGTACTGTCTGTGTGAATACTCTCCTGTACCTGACCCAGTACTGTCTATGTGAATACTCTCCTGGACCTGACCTAGTACTGTCTGTGTGAATACTCTCCTGTACCTGACCCAGTATGTCTGTGTGAATACTCTCCTGTACCTGACCCAGTACTGTCTGTGTGAATACACTCCTGTACCTGACCTAGTACTGTCTGTGTGAATACACTCCTGTACCTGACCCAGTCACTGTCTGTGTGAATGCTCTCCTGTACCTGACCCAGTACTGTCTGTGTGAATACTCTCCTGCACCTGCCCCAGTCACTGTGTGTGTGAATACACTCCTGTACCTGACCCAGTCACTGTCTGTGTGAATACTCTCCTGTACCTGACCTAGTACTGTCTGTGTGAATACTCTCCTGTACCTGACCTAGTACTGTCTGTGTGAATACTCTCCTGTACCTGACCCAGTATATCTGTGTGAATACACTCCTGTACCTGGCCCAGTACTGTCTGTGTGAATACTGTCCTGTACCTGACCCAGTCACTGTCTGTGTGAATACTCTCCTGTACCTGACCCAATACTGTCTGTGTGAATACTCTCCTGTACCTGACCCAGTACTGTCTGTGTGAATACACTCCTGTAACTGACCCAGTACTGTCTGTGTGAATACACTCCTGTACCTGACCCAGTCACTGTCTGTGTGAATACACTCCTGTACCTGACCCAGTAACTGTCTATGTGAATACTTTCCTGCACCTGACCCAGTAATGTCTGCGTGAATACTCTCCTGTACCTGACCCAGTACTGTCTGTGTGAATACACTCCTGTACCTGATCTAGTACTGTCTGTGTGAATACTCTCCTGTACCTGACCCAGTACTGTCTGTGTGAATACTCTCCTGGACCTGACCTAGTACTGTCTGTGTGAATACTCTCCTGTACCTGACCCAGTATGTCTGTGTGAATACTCTCCTGTACCTGACCCAGTACTGTCTGTGTGAATACACTCCTGTACCTGACCTAGTACTGTCTGTGTGAATACACTCCTGTACCTGACCCAGTCACTGTCTGTGTGAATGCTCTCCTGTACCTGACCCAGTACTGTCTGTGTTAATACTCTCCTGCACCTGCCCAAGTCACTGTGTGTGTGAATACACTCCTGTACCTGACCCAGTCACTGTCTGTGTGAATACTCTCCTGTACCTGACCTAGTACTGTCTGTGTGAATACTCTCCTGTTCCTGACCCAGTACTGTCTGTGTGAATACACTCCTGTACCTGACCCAGTACTGTCTGTGTGAATACACTCCTGTACCTGACCCAGTAATGTCTGTGTGACTACTCTCCTGTACCTGACCTAGTACTGTCTGTGTGAATACTCTCCTGTACCTGACCCAGTATATCTGTGTGAATACACTCCTGTACCTGGCCCAGTACTGTCCGTGTGAATACTGTCCTGTACCTGACCCAGTCACTGTCTGTGTGAATACTCTCCTGTACCTGACCTAGTACTGTCTGTGTGAATACTCTCCTGTACCTGACACAGTACTGTCTGTGTGAATACAATCCGGTACCTGACCCAGTACTGTCTGTGTGAATAAACTCCTGTACCTGACCCAGTATGTCTGTGTGAATACTCTCCTGTACCTGACCCAGTATGTCTGTGTGAATACTCTCCTGTACCTGACCCAGTACTGTCTGTGTGAATATACACCTGTACCTGACCCAGTACTGTCTGTGTGAATACTCTCCTGTACCTGACCTAGCACTGTCTGTGTGATTACTCTCCTGTACCTGACCTCGTACTGTCTGTGTGAATACTCTCCTGCACCTGACCCAGTCACTGTCTGTGTGAATACACTCCTGTACCTGGCCCAGTACTGTCTGTGTGAATACTCTCCTGTACCTGACCCAGTCTCTGTCTGTGTAAATACTCTCCTGTACCTGACCCAGTACTGTCTGTGTGAATGCTCTCCTGTACCTGACCCAGTACTGTCTGTGTGAATACTCTCCTGCACCTGCCCCAGTCACTGTGTGTGTGAATACACTCCTGTACCTGACCCAGTCACTGTCTGTGTGAATACTCTCCTGTACCTGACCTAGTACTGTCTGTGTGAATACTCTCCTGTACCTGACCCAGTACTGTCTGTGTGAATACACTCCGGTACCTGACCCAGTACTGTCTGTGTGAATAAACTCCTGTACCTGACCCAGTATGTCTCTGTGAATACTCTCCTGTACCTGACCCAGTACTGTCTGTGTGAATACACTCCTGTACCTGACCCAGTACTGTATGTGTGAATACACTCCTGTACCTGACCCAGTAATGTCTGTGTGACTACTCTCCTGTACCTGACCTAGTACTGTCTGTGTGAATACTCTCCTGTACCTGACCCAGTATGTCTGTGTGAATACACTCCTGTACCTGGCCCAGTACTGTCTGTGTGAATACTGTCCTGTACCTAACCCAGTCACTGTCTGTGTGAATACACTCCTGTACCTGACCCAGTAATGTCTGTGTGACTACTCTCCTGTACCTGACCTAGTACTGTCTGTGTGAATACTCTCCTGTACCTGACCCAGTACTGTCTGTGTGAATACTCTCCTGGACCTGACCTAGTACTGTCTGTGTGAATACTCTCCTGTACCTGACCCAGTATGTCTGTGTGAATACTCTCCTGTACCTGACCCAGTACTGTCTGTGTGAATACACTCCTGTACCTGACCTAGTACTGTCTGTGTGAATACACTCCTGTACCTGACCCAGTCACTGTCTGTGTGAATGCTCTCCTGTACCTGACCCAGTACTGTCTGTGTTAATACTCTCCTGCACCTGCCCCAGTCACTGTGTGTGTGAATACACTCCTGTACCTGACCCAGTCACTGTCTGTGTGAATACTCTCCTGTACCTGACCTAGTACTGTCTGTGTGAATACTCTCCTGTTCCTGACCCAGTACTGTCTGTGTGAATACACTCCTGTACCTGACCCAGTACTGTCTGTGTGAATACACTCCTGTACCTGACCCAGTAATGTCTGTGTGACTACTCTCCTGTACCTGACCTAGTACTGTCTGTGTGAATACTCTCCTGTACCTGACCCAGTATATCTGTGTGAATACACTCCTGTACCTGGCCCAGTACTGTCCGTGTGAATACTGTCCTGTACCTGACCCAGTCACTGTCTGTGTGAATACTCTCCTGTACCTGACCTAGTACTGTCTGTGTGAATACTCTCCTGTACCTGACACAGTACTGTCTGTGTGAATACACTCCGGTACCTGACCCAGTACTGTCTGTGTGAATAAACTCCTGTACCTGACCCAGTATGTCTGTGTGAATACTCTCCTGTACCTGACCCAGTATGTCTGTGTGAATACTCTCCTGTACCTGACCCAGTACTGTCTGTGTGAATATACACCTGTACCTGACCCAGTACTGTCTGTGTGAATACTCTCCTGTACCTGACCTAGCACTGTCTGTGTGATTACTCTCCTGTACCTGACCTCGTACTGTCTGTGTGAATACTCTCCTGCACCTGACCCAGTCACTGTCTGTGTGAATACACTCCTGTACCTGGCCCAGTACTGTCTGTGTGAATACTCTCCTGTACCTGACCCAGTCTCTGTCTGTGTAAATACTCTCCTGTACCTGACCCAGTACTGTCTGTGTGAATGCTCTCCTGTACCTGACCCAGTACTGTCTGTGTGAATACTCTCCTGCACCTGCCCCAGTCACTGTGTGTGTGAATACACTCCTGTACCTGACCCAGTCACTGTCTGTGTGAATACTCTCCTGTACCTGACCTAGTACTGTCTGTGTGAATACTCTCCTGTACCTGACCCAGTACTGTCTGTGTGAATACACTCCGGTACCTGACCCAGTACTGTCTGTGTGAATAAACTCCTGTACCTGACCCAGTATGTCTGTGTGAATACTCTCCTGTACCTGACCCAGTACTGTCTGTGTGAATACACTCCTGTACCTGACCCAGTACTGTATGTGTGAATACACTCCTGTACCTGACCCAGTAATGTCTGTGTGACTACTCTCCTGTACCTGACCTAGTACTGTCTGTGTGAATACTCTCCTGTACCTGACCCAGTATGTCTGTGTGAATACACTCCTGTACCTGGCCCAGTACTGTCTGTGTGAATACTGTCCTGTACCTAACCCAGTCACTGTCTGTGTGAATACACTCCTGTACCTGACCCAGTAATGTCTGTGTGACTACTCTCCTGTACCTGACCTAGTACTGTCTGTGTGAATACTCTCCTGTACCTGACCCAGTATGTCTGTGTGAATACACTCCTGTACCTGACCCAGTACTGTCTGTGTGAATACACTCCTGTACCTGACCCAGTAATGTCTGTGTGACTACTTTCCTGCACCTGACCCAGTACTGTCTGTGTGAATACTCTCCTGGACCTGACCTAGTACTGTCTGTGTGAATACTCTCCTGTACCTGACCCAGTATGTCTGTGTGAATACTCTCCTGTACCTGACCCAGTACTGTCTGTGTGAATACACTCCTGTACCTGACCTAGTACTGTCTGTGTGAATACACTCCTGTACCTGACCCAGTCACTGTCTGTGTGAATGCTCTCCTGTACCTGACCCAGTACTGTCTGTGTTAATACTCTCCTGCACCTGCCCCAGTCACTGTGTGTGTGAATACACTCCTGTACCTGACCCAGTCACTGTCTGTGTGAATACTCTCCTGTACCTGACCTAGTACTGTCTGTGTGAATACTCTCCTGTTCCTGACCCAGTACTGTCTGTGTGAATACACTCCTGTACCTGACCCAGTACTGTCTGTGTGAATACACTCCTGTACCTGACCCAGTAATGTCTGTGTGACTACTCTCCTGTACCTGACCTAGTACTGTCTGTGTGAATACTCTCCTGTACCTGACCCAGTATATCTGTGTGAATACACTCCTGTACCTGGCCCAGTACTGTCCGTGTGAATACTGTCCTGTACCTGACCCAGTCACTGTCTGTGTGAATACTCTCCTGTACCTGACCTAGTACTGTCTGTGTGAATACTCTCCTGTACCTGACACAGTACTGTCTGTGTGAATACACTCCGGTACCTGACCCAGTACTGTCTGTGTGAATAAACTCCTGTACCTGACCCAGTATGTCTGTGTGAATACTCTCCTGTACCTGACCCAGTATGTCTGTGTGAATACTCTCCTGTACCTGACCCAGTACTGTCTGTGTGAATATACACCTGTACCTGACCCAGTACTGTCTGTGTGAATACTCTCCTGTACCTGACCTAGCACTGTCTGTGTGATTACTCTCCTGTACCTGACCTCGTACTGTCTGTGTGAATACTCTCCTGCACCTGACCCAGTCACTGTCTGTGTGAATACACTCCTGTACCTGGCCCAGTACTGTCTGTGTGAATACTCTCCTGTACCTGACCCAGTCTCTGTCTGTGTAAATACTCTCCTGTACCTGACCCAGTACTGTCTGTGTGAATGCTCTCCTGTACCTGACCCAGTACTGTCTGTGTGAATACTCTCCTGCACCTGCCCCAGTCACTGTGTGTGTGAATACACTCCTGTACCTGACCCAGTCACTGTCTGTGTGAATACTCTCCTGTACCTGACCTAGTACTGTCTGTGTGAATACTCTCCTGTACCTGACCCAGTACTGTCTGTGTGAATACACTCCGGTACCTGACCCAGTACTGTCTGTGTGAATAAACTCCTGTACCTGACCCAGTATGTCTGTGTGAATACTCTCCTGTACCTGACCCAGTACTGTCTGTGTGAATACACTCCTGTACCTGACCCAGTACTGTATGTGTGAATACACTCCTGTACCTGACCCAGTAATGTCTGTGTGACTACTCTCCTGTACCTGACCTAGTACTGTCTGTGTGAATACTCTCCTGTACCTGACCCAGTATATCTGTGTGAATACACTCCTGTACCTGGCCCAGTACTGTCTGTGTGAATACTGTCCTGTACCTGACCCAGTCACTGTCTGTGTGAATACTCTCCTGTACCTGACCCAATACTGTCTGTGTGAATACTCTCCTGTACCTGACCCAGTACTGTCTGTGTGAATACACTCCTGTAACTGACCCAGTACTGTCTGTGTGAATACACTCCTGTACCTGACCGAGTCACTGTCTGTGTGAATACACTCCTGTACCTGACCCAGTAACTGTCTATGTGAATACTTTCCTGCACCTGACCCAGTAATGTCTGCGTGAATACTCTCCTGTACCTGACCCAGTACTGTCTGTGTGAATACACTCCTGTACCTGATCTAGTACTGTCTGTGTGAATACTCTCCTGTACCTGACCCAGTACTGTCTATGTGAATACTCTCCTGGACCTGACCTAGTACTGTCTGTGTGAATACTCTCCTGTACCTGACCCAGTATGTCTGTGTGAATACTCTCCTGTACCTGACCCAGTACTGTCTGTGTGAATACACTCCTGTACCTGACCTAGTACTGTCTGTGTGAATACACTCCTGTACCTGACCCAGTCACTGTCTGTGTGAATGCTCTCCTGTACCTGACCCAGTACTGTCTGTGTGAATACTCTCCTGCACCTGCCCCAGTCACTGTGTGTGTGAATACACTCCTGTACCTGACCCAGTCACTGTCTGTGTGAATACTCTCCTGTACCTGACCTAGTACTGTCTGTGTGAATACTCTCCTGTACCTGACCTAGTACTGTCTGTGTGAATACTCTCCTGTACCTGACCCAGTATATCTGTGTGAATACACTCCTGTACCTGGCCCAGTACTGTCTGTGTGAATACTGTCCTGTACCTGACCCAGTCACTGTCTGTGTGAATACTCTCCTGTACCTGACCCAATACTGTCTGTGTGAATACTCTCCTGTACCTGACCCAGTACTGTCTGTGTGAATACACTCCTGTAACTGACCCAGTACTGTCTGTGTGAATACACTCCTGTACCTGACCCAGTAACTGTCTGTGTGAATACACTCCTGTACCTGACCCAGTAACTGTCTATGTGAATACTTTCCTGCACCTGACCCAGTAATGTCTGCGTGAATACTCTCCTGTACCTGACCCAGTACTGTCTGTGTGAATACACTCCTGTACCTGATCTAGTACTGTCTGTGTGAATACTCTCCTGTACCTGACCCAGTACTGTGTGTGTGAATACTCTCCTGGACCTGACCTAGTACTGTCTGTGTGAATACTCTCCTGTACCTGACCCAGTATGTCTGTGTGAATACTCTCCTGTACCTGACCCAGTACTGTCTGTGTGAATACACTCCTGTACCTGACCTAGTACTGTCTGTGTGAATACACTCCTGTACCTGACCCAGTCACTGTCTGTGTGAATGCTCTCCTGTACCTGACCCAGTACTGTCTGTGTTAATACTCTCCTGCACCTGCCCCAGTCACTGTGTGTGTGAATACACTCCTGTACCTGACCCAGTCACTGTCTGTGTGAATACTCTCCTGTACCTGACCTAGTACTGTCTGTGTGAATACTCTCCTGTACCTGACCCAGTACTGTCTGTGTGAATACACTCCTGTACCTGACCCAGTACTGTCTGTGTGAATACACTCCTGTACCTGACCCAGTACTGTCTGTGTGAATACACTCCTGTAACTGACCCAGTACTGTCTGTGTGAATACACTCCTGTACCTGACCCAGTCACTGTCTGTGTGAATACACTCCTGTACCTGACCCAGTAACTGTCTATGTGAATACTTTCCTGCACCTGACCCAGTAATGTCTGCGTGAATACTCTCCTGTACCTGACCCAGTACTGTCTGTGTGAATACACTCCTGTACCTGATCTAGTACTGTCTGTGTGAATACTCTCCTGTACCTGACCCAGTACTGTCTGTGTGAATACTCTCCTGGACCTGACCTAGTACTGTCTGTGTGAATACTCTCCTGTACCTGACCCAGTATGTCTGTGTGAATACTCTCCTGTACCTGACCCAGTACTGTCTGTGTGAATACACTCCTGTACCTGACCTAGTACTGTCTGTGTGAATACACTCCTGTACCTGACCCAGTCACTGTCTGTGTGAATGCTCTCCTGTACCTGACCCAGTACTGTCTGTGTTAATACTCTCCTGCACCTGCCCCAGTCACTGTGTGTGTGAATACACTCCTGTACCTGACCCAGTCACTGTCTGTGTGAATACTCTCCTGTACCTGACCTAGTACTGTCTGTGTGAATACTCTCCTGTTCCTGACCCAGTACTGTCTGTGTGAATACACTCCTGTACCTGACCCAGTACTGTCTGTGTGAATACACTCCTGTACCTGACCCAGTAATGTCTGTGTGACTACTCTCCTGTACCTGACCTAGTACTGTCTGTGTGAATACTCTCCTGTACCTGACCCAGTATATCTGTGTGAATACACTCCTGTACCTGGCCCAGTACTGTCCGTGTGAATACTGTCCTGTACCTGACCCAGTCACTGTCTGTGTGAATACTCTCCTGTACCTGACCTAGTACTGTCTGTGTGAATACTCTCCTGTACCTGACACAGTACTGTCTGTGTGAATACACTCCGGTACCTGACCCAGTACTGTCTGTGTGAATAAACTCCTGTACCTGACCCAGTATGTCTGTGTGAATACTCTCCTGTACCTGACCCAGTACTGTCTGTGTGAATACACTCCTGTACCTGACCCAGTACTGTATGTGTGAATACACTCCTGTACCTGACCCAGTAATGTCTGTGTGACTACTCTCCTGTACCTGACCTAGTACTGTCTGTGTGAATACTCTCCTGTACCTGACCCAGTATATCTGTGTGAATACACTCCTGTACCTGGCCCAGTACTGTCTGTGTGAATACTGTCCTGTACCTGACCCAGTCACTGTCTGTGTGAATACTCTCCTGTACCTGACCCAATACTGTCTGTGTGAATACTCTCCTGTACCTGACCCAGTACTGTCTGTGTGAATACACTCCTGTTACTGACCCAGTACTGTCTGTGTGAATACACTCCTGTACCTGACCCAGTCACTGTCTGTGTGAATACACTCCTGTACCTGACCCAGTAACTGTCTATGTGAATACTTTCCTGCACCTGACCCAGTAATGTCTGCGTGAATACTCTCCTGTACCTGACCCAGTACTGTCTGTGTGAATACACTCCTGTACCTGATCTAGTACTGTCTGTGTGAATACTCTCCTGTACCTGACCCAGTACTGTCTATGTGAATACTCTCCTGGACCTGACCTAGTACTGTCTGTGTGAATACTCTCCTGTACCTGACCCAGTATGTCTGTGTGAATACTCTCCTGTACCTGACCCAGTACTGTCTGTGTGAATACACTCCTGTACCTGACCTAGTACTGTCTGTGTGAATACACTCCTGTACCTGACCCAGTCACTGTCTGTGTGAATGCTCTCCTGTACCTGACCCAGTACTGTCTGTGTGAATACTCTCCTGCACCTGCCCCAGTCACTGTGTGTGTGAATACACTCCTGTACCTGACCCAGTCACTGTCTGTGTGAATACTCTCCTGTACCTGACCTAGTACTGTCTGTGTGAATACTCTCCTGTACCTGACCTAGTACTGTCTGTGTGAATACTCTCCTGTACCTGACCCAGTATATCTGTGTGAATACACTCCTGTACCTGGCCCAGTACTGTCTGTGTGAATACTGTCCTGTACCTGACCCAGTCACTGTCTGTGTGAATACTCTCCTGTTCCTGACCCAATACTGTCTGTGTGAATACTCTCCTGTACCTGACCCAGTACTGTCTGTGTGAATACACTCCTGTAACTGACCCAGTACTGTCTGTGTGAATACACTCCTGTACCTGACCCAGTCACTGTCTGTGTGAATACACTCCTGTACCTGACCCAGTAACTGTCTATGTGAATACTTTCCTGCACCTGACCCAGTAATGTCTGCGTGAATACTCTCCTGTACCTGACCCAGTACTGTCTGTGTGAATACACTCCTGTACCTGATCTAGTACTGTCTGTGTGAATACTCTCCTGTACCTGACCCAGTACTGTCTGTGTGAATACTCTCCTGGACCTGACCTAGTACTGTCTGTGTGAATACTCTCCTGTACCTGACCCAGTATGTCTGTGTGAATACTCTCCTGTACCTGACCTAGTACTGTCTGTGTGAATACTCTCCTGTACCTGACCCAGTACTGTCTGTGTGAATACACTCCTGTACCTGACCCAGTACTGTCTGTGTGAATACACTGCTGTACCTGACCCAGAAATGTCTGTGTGACTACTCTCCTGTACCTGACCTAGTACTGTCTGTGTGAATACTCTCCTGTACCTGACCCAGTATATCTGTGTGAATACACTCCTGTACCTGGCCCAGTACTGTCCGTGTGAATACTGTCCTGTACCTGACCCAGTCACTGTCTGTGTGAATACTCTCCTGTACCTGACCCAATACTGTCTGTGTGAATACTCTCCTGTACCTGACCCAGTACTGTCTGTGTGAATACACTCCTGTAACTGACCCAGTACTGTCTGTGTAAATACACTCCTGTAGCTGACCCAGTCACAGTCTGTGTGAATACTCTCCTGTACCTGACCCAGTACTGTCTGTGTGAATACTCTCCTGTCCCTGACCCAGTCACTGTCTGTGTGAATACTCTCCTGTACCTGACCCAGTCACTGTCTGTGTAAATACTCTCCTGTACCTGACACAGTCATTATCTGTGTGAATATACTCCTGTACCTGACCCAGTCACTGTCTGTGTGAATACTCTCCTGTACCTGACCCAGTACTGTCTGTGTGAATACTCTCCTGTACCTGACCCAGTCACTGTCTGTGTGATCACTCTCCTGTACCTGACCTAGACACTGTCTGTGTGAATACTCTCCTGTACCTGACCCAGTACTGTCTGTGTGAATACTCTCCTGTACCTGACCCAGTCACTGTCTGTGTGAATACTCTCCTGTACCTGACCCAGTACTGTCTGGGTGAATACACTCCTGTACCTGACCCAGTACTGTCTGTGTGAATATTCTCCTGTACCTGACCCAGTACTGTCTGTTTGAATACACTCCTGTACCTGACCTCGTCACTGTCTGTGTGATTACTCTCCTGTACCTGACCCACTCACTGTGTGAATACTCTCCTGTACCTGACCCAGTCACTGTCTGTGTGAATACTCTCCTCTACCTGACCCAGTACTGTCTGTTTGAATACTCTCCTGTCCCTGACCCAGTCACTGTCTGTGTGAATACTCTCCTGTGCCTGACCCAGTACTGTCTGTTTGAATACTCTCCTGTCCCTGACCCAGTCACTGTCTGTGTGAATACTCTCCTGTACCTGACCCAGTCACTGTCCGTGTAAATACTCTCCTGTACCTGACACAGTACTATCTGTGTAAATACACTCCTGTACCTGACCCAGTCATTATCTGTGTGAATATACTCCTGTACCTGACCCAGTACTGTCTGTGTGAATACTCTCCTGTACCTGACCTAGCACTGTCTGTGTGAATACTCTCCTGTACCTGACCTCGTACTGTCTGTGTGAATACTCTCCTGCACCTGACCCAGTCACTGTCTGTGTGAATACACTCCTGTACCTGACCCAGTACTGTCTGTGTGAATACTCTCCTGTACCTGACCCAGTCTCTGTCTGTGTAAATACTCTCCTGTACCTGACCCAGTACTGTCTGTGTGAATGCTCTCCTGTACCTGACCCAGTACTGTCTGTGTGAATACTCTCCTGCACCTGCCCCAGTCACTGTGTGTGTGAATACACTCCTGTACCTGACCCAGTCACTGTCTGTGTGAATACTCTCCTGTACCTGACCTAGTACTGTCTGTGTGAATACTCTCCTGTACCTGACCCAGTACTGTCTGTGTGAATACACTCCGGTACCTGGCCCAGTACTGTCTGTGTGAATAAACTCCTGTACCTGACCCAGTATGTCTGTGTGAATACTCTCCTGTACCTGACCCAGTACTGTCTGTGTGAATGCACTCCTGTACCTGACCCAGTACTGTCTGTGTGAATACACTCCTGTACCTGACCCAGTAATGTCTGTGTGACTACTCTCCTGTACCTGACCTAGTACTGTCTGTGTGAATACTCTCCTGTACCTGACCCAGTATGTCTGTGTGAATACACTCCTGTACCTGGCCCAGTACTGTCTGTGTGAATACTGTCCTGTACCTGACCCAGTCACTGTCTGTGTGAATACTCTCCTGTACCTGACCCAATACTGTCTGTGTGAATACTCTCCTGTACCTGACCCAGTACTGTCTGTGTGAATACACTCCTGTAACTGACCCAGTACTGTCTGTGTGAATACACTCCTGTACCTGACCCAGTCACTGTCTGTGTGAATACACTCCTGTACCTGACCCAGTAACTGTCTATGTGAATACTTTCCTGCACCTGACCCAGTAATGTCTGCGTGAATACTCTCCTGTACCTGACCCAGTACTGTCTGTGTGAATACACTCCTGTACCTGATCTAGTACTGTCTGTGTGAATACTCTCCTGTACCTGACCCAGTACTGTCTGTGTGAATACTCTCCTGGACCTGACCTAGTACTGTCTGTGTGAATACTCTCCTGTACCTGACCCAGTATGTCTGTGTGAATACTCTCCTGTACCTGACCCAGTACTGTCTGTGTGAATACACTCCTGTACCTGACCTAGTACTGTCTGTGTGAATACACTCCTGTACCTGACCCAGTCACTGTCTGTGTGAATACTCTCCTGTACCTGACCCAGTACTGTCTGTGTGAATACTCTCCTGTCCCTGACCCAGTCACTGTCTGTGTGAATACTCTCCTGTACCTGACCCAGTCACTGTCTGTGTAAATTCTCTCCTCTACCTGACACAGTACTATCTGTGTAAATACACTCCTGTACCTGACCCAGTCATTGTCTGTGTGAATATACTCCTGTACCTGACCCAGTCACTGTCTGTGTGAATACTCTCCTCTACCTGACCCAGTATTGTCTGTGTGAATACTCTCCTGTACCTGACCCAGTCACTGTCTGTGTGATTACTCTCCTGTACCTGACCTAGTCACT
This sequence comes from Pristiophorus japonicus, assembly GCF_044704955.1. Classification (NCBI taxonomy): domain Eukaryota; kingdom Metazoa; phylum Chordata; class Chondrichthyes; family Pristiophoridae; genus Pristiophorus; species Pristiophorus japonicus. Next base: position 47,032,646 of record NC_091997.1, read on the forward strand.
GTCTGTGTGAATACTCTCCTGTACCTGACCCAGTACTTTCTGTTTGAATACACTCCTGTACCTGACCTAGTCACTGTCTGTGTGATTACTCTCCTGTACCTGACCCACTCACTGTGTGAATACTCTCCAGTACCTGACCCAGTCACTGTCTGTGTGAATACTCTTCTGTACCTGACCCAGTCACTGTCTGTGTGAATACTCTCCTGTACCTGACCCAGTCACTGTCTGTGTAAATATTCTCCTGTACCTGACCCAGTACTGTTTGTGTGAATACTCTCCTGTACCTGACCCAGACACTGTCTGTGTAAATACTCTCCTGTACCTGACCCAGTACTGTCTGTGTGAATACACTCCTGTACCTGACCGAGTCACTGTGTGTGTAAATACTCTCCTGTACCTGACCCAGTACTGTCTGTGTGAATACACTCCTGTACCTGACCCAGTACTGTCTGTGTGAATACTCTCCTGTACCTGACCTAGCACTGTCTGTGTGAATACTCTCCTGTACCTGACCCAGTCACTGTCCGTGTGAATACACTCCTGTACCTGACCCAGTACTGTCTGTGTGAATACTCTCCTGTACCTGACCCAGTCTCTGTCTGTGTAAATACTCTCCTGTACCTGACCCAGTACTGTCTGTGTGAATACTCTCCTGCACCTGACCCAGTCACTGTCTGTGTGAATACACTCCTGTACCTGACACAGTACTGTCTGTGTGAATACTCTCCTGTACCTGACCCAGTCTCTGTCTGTGTCAATACTCTCCTGTACCTGACCCAGTACTGTCTGTGTGAATACTCTCCTGTAACTGACCCAGTACTGTCTGTGTGAATACTCTCCTGCACCTGCCCCAGTCACTGTCTTTGTGAATACACTCCTGTACCTGACCCAGTCACTGTCTGTGTGAATACACTCCTGTACCTGACCCACTACTGTCTGTGTGAATACTCTCCTGTACCTGACCCAGTCTCTGTCTGTGTAAATACTCTCCTGTACCTGACCCAGTACTGTCTGTGTGAATACTCTCCTGTAACTGACCCAGTACTGTCTGTGTGAATACTCTCCTGCACCTGCCCCAGTCACTGTCTTTGTGAATACACTCCTGTACCTGACCCAGTCACTGTCTGTGTGAATACACTCCTGTTCCTGACCCAGTCACTGTCTGTGTGAATACACTCCTGTACCTGACCCAGTAATGTCTGTGTGAATACACTCCTGCACCTGACCCAGTACTGTCTGTGTGAATAAACTCCTGTACCTGACACAGTATGTCTGTGTGAATACTCTCCTGTACCTGACCCAGTACTGTCTGTGTGAATACACTCCTGTACCTGACCCAGTACTGTCTGTGTGAATACACTCCTGTACCTGACCCAGTAATGTCTGTGTGACTACTCTCCTGTACCTGAGCTAGTACTGTCTGTGTGAATACTCTCCTGTACCTGACCCAGTATGTCTGTGTGAATACACTCCTGTACCTGGCCCAGTAATGTCTGTGTGAATACTGTCCTGTACCTGACCCAGTCACTGTCTGTGTGAATACTCTCCTGTACCTGACCCAGTACTGTCTATGTGAATACTCTCCTGTCCCTGACCCAGTCACTGTCTGTGTGAATACTCTCCTGTACCTGACCCAGTCACTGTCTGTGTAAATACTCTCCTGTACCTGACACAGTACTATCTGTGTAAATACACTCCTGTACCTGACCCAGTCATTGTCTGTGTGAATATACTCCTGTACCTGACCCAGTCACTGTCTGTGTGAATACTCTCCTCTACCTGACCCAGTACTGTCTGTGTGAATACTCTCTTGTACCTGACCCAGTCACTGTCTGTGTGATTACTCTCCTGTACCTGACCTAGTCACTGTCTGTGTGAATACTCTCCTGTACCTGACCCAGTACTTTCTGTGTGAATACTCTCCTGTACCTGACCCAGTCACTGTCTGTGTGAATACTCTCCTGTACCTGACCCAGTACTGTCTGTTAAATACACTCCTGTACCTGACCCAGTCATTGTCTGTGTGAATACACTCCTGTACCTGACCCAGTAATGTCTGTGTGACTACTCTCCTGTACCTGACCTAGTACTGTCTGTGTGAATACTCTCCTGTACCTGACCCAGTATGTCTGTGTGAATACACTCCTGTACCTGGCCCAGTAATGTCTGTGTGAATACTGTCCTGTACCTGACCCAGTCACTGTCTGTGTGAATACTCTCCTGTACCTGACCCAGTATGTCTGTGTGAATACACTCCTGTACCTGGCCCAGTACTGTCTGTGTGAATACTGTCCTGTACCTGACCCAGTCACTGTCTGTGTGAATACTCTCCTGTACCTGACCCAATACTGTCTGTGTGAATACTCTCCTGTACCTGACCCAGTACTGTCTGTGTGAATACACTCCTGTAACTGACCCAGTACTGTCTGTGTGAATACTCTCCTGTACCTGACCCAGTACTGTCTGTGTGAATACTCTCCTGCACCTGCCCCAGTCACTGTGTGTGTGAATACACTCCTGTACCTGACCCAGTCACTGTCTGTGTGAATACTCTCCTGTACCTGACCTGGTACTGTCTGTGTGAATACTCTCCTGTACCTGACCCAGTACTGTCTGTGTGAATACACTCCGGTACCTGACCCAGTACTGTCTGTGTGAATAAACTCCTGTACCTGACCCAGTATGTCTGTGTGAATACTCTCCTGTACCTGACCCAGTACTGTCTGTGTGAATACACTCCTGTACCTGACCCAGTACTGTCTGTGTGAATACACTCCTGCACCTGACCCAGTAATGTCTGTGTGACTACTCTCCTGTACCTGACCTAGTACTGTCTGTGTGAATACTCTCCTGTACCTGACCCAGTATGTCTGTGTGAATACACTCCTGTACCTGGCCCAGTACTGTCTGTGTGAATACTGTCCTGTACCTGACCCAGTCACTGTCTGTGTGAATACTCTCCTGTACCTGACCCAATACTGTCTGTTTGAATACTCTCCTGTACCTGACCCAGTACTGTCTGTGTGAATACACTCCTGTAACTGACCCAGTACTGTCTGTGTGAATACACTCCTGTACCTGACCCAGTCACTGTCTGTGTAAATACTCTCCTGTACCTGACACAGTACTATCTGTGTGAATACACACCTGTACCTGACCCAGTCACTGTCTGTGTGAATATACTCCTGTACCTGACCCAGTCACTGTCTGTGTGAATACTCTTCTGCACCTGACCCAGTACTGTCTGTGTGAATACTCTCCTGTACCTGACCCAGTCACTGTCTGTGTGATTACTCTCCTGTACCTGACTCAGTCACTGCCTGTGTGAATACTCTCCTGTACCTGACCCAGTACTGTCTGTGTGAATACTCTCCTGTACCTGACCCAGTCACTGTCTGTGTGAATACTCTCCTGTACCTGACCCAGTACTGTCTGTGTGAATACTCTCCTGTCCCTGACCCAGTCACTGTCTGTGTGAATACTCTCCTGTACCTGACCCAGTCACTGTCTGTGTAAATACTCTCCTGTACCTGACACAGTACTATCTGTGTAAATACACTCCTGTACCTGACCCAGTCATTATCTGTGTGAATATACTCCTGTACCTGACCCAGTCACTGTCTGTGTGAATACTCTCCTGTACCTGACCCAGTACTGTCTGTGTGAATACTCTCCTGTACCTGACCCAGTCACTGTCTGTGTGATTACTCTCCTGTACCTGACCTAGACACTGTCTGTGTGAATACTCTCCTGGACCTGACCCAGTACTGTCTGTGTGAATACTCTCCTGTACCTGACCCAGTCACTGTCTGTGTGAATACTCTCCTGTACCTGACCCAGTACTGTCTGGATGAATACACTCCTGTACCTGACCCAGTACTGTCTGTGTGAATATTCTCCTGTACCTGACCCAGTACTGTCTGTTTGAATACACTCCTGTACCTGACCTAGTCACTGTCTGTGTGATTACTCTCCTGTACCTGACCCACTCACTGTGTGAATACTCTCCTGTACCTGACCCAGTCACTGTCTGTGTGAATACTCTCCTGTACCTGACCCAGTACTGTCTGTTTGAATACTCTCCTGTCCCTGACCCAGTCACTGTCTGTGTGAATACTCTCCTGTACCTGACCCAGTACTGTCTGTTTGAATACTCTCCTGTCCCTGACCCAGTCACTGTCTGTGTGAATACTCTCCTGTACCTGACCCAGTCACTGTCCGTGTAAATACTCTCCTGTACCTGACACAGTACTATCTGTGTAAATACACTCCTGTACCTGACCCAGTCATTATCTGTGTGAATATACTCCTGTACCTGACCCAGTACTGTCTGTGTGAATACTCTCCTGTACCTGACCTAGCACTGTCTGTGTGAATACTCTCCTGTACCTGACCTCGTACTGTCTGTGTGAATACTCTCCTGCACCTGACCCAGTCACTGACTGTGTGAATACACTCCTGTACCTGACCCAGTACTGTCTGTGTGAATACTCTCCTGTACCTGACCCAGTCTCTGTCTGTGTAAATACTCTCCTGTACCTGACCCAGTACTGTCTGTGTGAATGCTCTCCTGTACCTGACCCAGTACTGTCTGTGTGAATACTCTCCTGCACCTGCCCCAGTCACTGTGTGTGTGAATACACTCCTGTACCTGACCCAGTCACTGTCTGTGTGAATACTCTCCTGTACCTGACCTAGTACTGTCTGTGTGAATACTCTCCTGTACCTGACCCAGTACTGTCTGTGTGAATACACTCCGGTACCTGGCCCAGTACTGTCTGTGTGAATAAACTCCTGTACCTGACCCAGTATGTCTGTGTGAATACTCTCCTGTACCTGACCCAGTACTGTCTGTGTGAATGCACTCCTGTACCTGACCCAGTACTGTCTGTGTGAATACACTCCTGTACCTGACCCAGTAATGTCTGTGTGACTACTCTCCTGTACCTGACCTAGTACTGTCTGTGTGAATACTCTCCTGTACCTGACCCAGTATGTCTGTGTGAATACACTCCTGTACCTGGCCCAGTACTGTCTGTGTGAATACTGTCCTGTACCTGACCCAGTCACTGTCTGTGTGAATACTCTCCTGTACCTGACCCAATACTGTCTGTGTGAATACTCTCCTGTACCTGACCCAGTACTGTCTGTGTGAATACACTCCTGTAACTGACCCAGTACTGTCTGTGTGAATACACTCCTGTACCTGACCCAGTCACTGCCTGTGTGAATACACTCCTGTACCTGACCCAGTAACTGTCTATGTGAATACTTTCCTGCACCTGACCCAGTAATGTCTGCGTGAATACTCTCCTGTACCTGACCCAGTACTGTCTGTGTGAATACACTCCTGTACCTGACCTAGTACTGTCTGTGTGAATACTCTCCTGTACCTGACCCAGTACTGTCTGTGTGAATACTCTCCTGGACCTGACCTAGTACTGTCTGTGTGAATACTCTCCTGTACCTGACCCAGTATGTCTGTGTGAATACTCTCCTGTACCTGACCCAGTACTGTCTGTGTGAATACACTCCTGTACCTGACCTAGTACTGTCTGTGTGAATACACTCCTGTACCTGACCCAGTCACTGTCTGTGTGAATACTCTCCTGTACCTGACCCAGTACTGTCTGTGAAATACTCTCCTGTCCCTGACCCAGTCACTGTCTGTGTGAATACTCTCCTGTACCTGACCCAGTCACTGTCTGTGTAAATACTCTCCTGTACCTGACACAGTACTATCTGTGTAAATACACTCCTGTAGCTGACCCAGTCATTGTCTGTGTGAATATACTCCTGTACCTGACCCAGTCACTGTCTGTGTGAATACTCTCCTCTACCTGACCCAGTACTGTCTGTGTGAATACTCTCCTGTACCTGACCCAGTCACTGTCTGTGTGATTACTCTCCTGTACCTGACCTAGTCACTGTCTGTGTGAATACTCTCCTGTACCTGACCCAGTACTTTCTGTTTGAATACACTCCTGTACCTGACCTAGTCACTGTCTGTGTGATTACTCTCCTGTACCTGACCCACTCACTGTGTGAATACTCTGCTGTACCTGACCCAGTCACTGTCCGTGTAAATACTCTCCTGTACCTGACACAGTACTATCTGTGTAAATACACTCCTGTACCTGACCCAGTCATTATCTGTGTGAATATACTCCTGTACCTGACCCAGTACTGTCTGTGTGAATACTCTCCTGTACCTGACCTAGCACTGTCTGTGTGAATACTCTCCTGTACCTGACCTCGTACTGTCTGTGTGAATACTCTCCTGCACCTGACCCAGTCACTGTCTGTGTGAATACACTCCTGTACCTGACCCAGTACTGTCTGTGTGAATACTCTCCTGTACCTGACCCAGTCTCTGTCTGTGTAAATACTCTCCTGTACCTGACCCAGTACTGTCTGTGTGAATGCTCTCCTGTACCTGACCCAGTACTGTCTGTGTGAATACTCTCCTGCACCTGCCCCAGTCACTGTGTGTGTGAATACACTCCTGTACCTGACCCAGTCACTGTCTGTGTGAATACTCTCCTGTACCTGACCTAGTACTGTCTGTGTGAATACTCTCCTGTACCTGACCCAGTACTGTCTGTGTGAATACACTCCTGTACCTGACCCAGTATGTCTGTGTGAATACACTCCTGTACCTGGCCCAGTACTGTCTGTGTGAATACTCTCCTGTACCTGACCTAGTACTGTCTGTGTGAATACTCTCCTGTACCTGACCCAGTATGTCTGTGTGAATACACTCCTGTACCTGGCCCAGTACTGTCTGTGTGAATACTGTCCTGTACCTGACCCAGTCACTGTCTGTGTGAATACTCTCCTGTACCTGACCCAATACTGTCTGTGTGAATACTCTCCTGTACCTGACCCAGTACTGTCTGTGTGAATACACTCCTGTAACTGACCCAGTACTGTCTGTGTGAATACACTCCTGTACCTGACCCAGTCACTGTCTGTGTGAATACACTCCTGTACCTGACCCAGTAACTGTCTATGTGAATACTTTCCTGCACCTGACCCAGTAATGTCTGCGTGAATACTCTCCTGTACCTGACCTAGTACTGTCTGTGTGAATACTCTCCTGTACCTGACCCAGTACTGTCTGTGTGAATACTCTCCTGGACCTGACCTAGTACTGTCTGTGTGAATACTCTCCTGTACCTGACCCAGTATGTCTGTGTGAATACTCTCCTGTACCTGACCCAGTACTGTCTGTGTGAATACACTCCTGTACCTGACCTAGTACTGTCTGTGTGAATACACTCCTGTACCTGACCCAGTCACTGTCTGTGTGAATACTCTCCTGTACCTGACCCAGTACTGTCTGTGTGAATACTCTCCTGTCCCTGACCCAGTCACTGTCTGTGTGATTACTCTCCTGTACCTGACCTAGTCACTGTCAGTGTGAATACTCTCCTGTACCTGACCCAGTACTTTCTGTTTGAATACACTCCTGTACCTGACCTAGTCACTGTCTGTGTGATTACTATCCTGTACCTGACCCACTCACTGTGTGAATACTCTCCTGTACCTGACCCAGTCACTGTCTGTGTGAATACTCTTCTGTACCTGACCCAGTCACTGTCTGTGTGAATACTCTCCTGTACCTGACCCAGTCACTGTCTGTGTAAATACTCTCCTGTACCTGACCCAGTACTGTTTGTGTGAATACTCTCCTGTACCTGACCCAGACACTGTCTGTGTAAATACTCTCCTGTACCTGACCCAGTACTGTCTGTGTGAATACACTCCTGTACCTGACCGAGTCACTGTGTGTGTAAATACTCTCCTGTACCTGACCCAGTACTGTCTGTGTGAATACACTCCTGTACCTGACCCAGTACTGTCTGTGTGAATACTCTCCTGTACCTGACCTAGCACTGTCTGTGTGAATACTCTCCTGTACCTGACCCAGTCACTGTCTGTGTGAATACACTCCTGTACCTGACCCAGTACTGTCTGTGTGAATACTCTCCTGTACCTGACCCAGTCTCTGTCTGTGTAAATACTCTCCTGTACCTGACCCAGTACTGTCTGTGTGAATACTCTCCTGCACCTGACCCAGTCACTGTCTGTGTGAATACACTCCTGTACCTGACCCAGTACTGTCTGTGTGAATACTCTCCTGTACCTGACCCAGTCTCTGTCTGTGTAAATACTCTCCTGTACCTGACCCAGTACTGTCTGTGTGAATACTCTCCTGTAACTGACCCAGTACTGTCTGTGTGAATACTCTCCTGCACCTGCCCCAGTCACTGTATTTGTGAATACACTCCTGTACCTGACCCAGTCACTGTCTGTGTGAATACACTCCTGTTCCTGACCCAGTCACTGTCTGTGTGAATACACTCCTGTACCTGACCCAGCAATGTCTGTGTGAATACTCTCCTGTACCTGACCTAGCACTGTCTGTGTGAATACTCTCCTGTACCTGACCCAGTCACTGTCTGTGTGAATACACTCCTGTACCTGACCCAGTACTGTCTGTGTGAATACACTCCTGTACCTGACCCAGTCTCTGTCTGTGTAAATACTCTCCTGTACCTGACCCAGTACTGTCTGTGTGAATACTCTCCTGCACCTGACCCAGTCACTGTCTGTGTGAATACACTCCTGTACCTGACCCAGTACTGTCTGTGTGAATACTCTCCTGTACCTGACCCAGTCTCTGTCTGTGTAAATACTCTCCTGTACCTGACCCAGTACTGTCTGTGTGAATACTCTCCTGTAACTGACCCAGTACTGTCTGTGTGAATACTCTCCTGCACCTGCCCCAGTCACTGTCTTTGTGAATACACTCCTGTACCTGACCCAGTCACTGTCTGTGTGAATACACTCCTGTTCCTGACCCAGTCACTGTCTGTGTGAATACACTCCTGTACCTGACCCAGTAATGTCTGTGTGAATATACTCCTGCACCTGACCCAGTACTGTCTGTGTGAATAAACTCCTGTACCTGACCCAGTATGTCTGTGTGAATACTCTCCTGTACCTGACCCAGTACTGTCTGTGTGAATACACTCCTGTACCTGACCCAGTACTGTCTGTGTGAATACACTCCTGTACCTGACCCAGTAATGTCTGTGTGACTACTCTCCTGTACCTGACCTAGTACTGTCTGTGTGAATACTCTCCTGTACCTGACCCAGTATGTCTGTGTGAATACACTCCTGTACCTGGCCCAGTAATGTCTGTGTGAATACTGTCCTGTACCTGACCCAGTCACTGTCTGTGTGAATACTCTCCTGTACCTGACCCAGTACTGTCTGTGTGAATACTCTCCTGTCCCTGACCCAGTCACTGTCTGTGTGAATACTCTCCTGTACCTGACCCAGACACTGTCTGTGTAAATACTCTCCTGTACCTGACCCAGTACTGTCTGTGTGAATACACTCCTGTACCTGACCGAGTCACTGTGTGTGTAAATACTCTCCTGTACCTGACCCAGTACTGTCTGTGTGAATACTCTCCTGCACCAGCCCCAGTCACTGTGTGTGTGAATACACTCCTGTACCTGACCCAGTCACTGTCTGTGTGAATACTCTCCTGTACCTGACCTAGTACTGTCTGTGTGAATACTCTCCTGTACCTGACCCAGTACTGTCTGTGTGAATACACTCCGGTACCTGGCCCAGTACTGTCTGTGTGAATAAACTCCTGTACCTGACCCAGTATGTCTGTGTGAATACTCTCCTGTACCTGACCCAGTACTGTCTGTGTGAATGCACTCCTGTACCTGACCCAGTACTGTCTGTGTGAATGCACTCCTGTACCTGACCCAGTAATGTCTGTGTGAATACTCTCCTGTACCTGACCTAGTACTGTCTGTGTGAATACTCTCCTGTACCTGACCCAGTATGTCTGTGTGAATACACTCCTGTACCTGGCCCAGTACTGTCTGTGTGAATACTGTCCTGTACCTGACCCAGTCACTGTCTGTGTGAATACTCTCCTGTACCTGACCCAATACTGTCTGTGTGAATACTCTCCTGTACCTGACCCAGTACTGTCTGTGTGAATACACTCCTGTAACTGACCCAGTACTGTCTGTGTGAATACACTCCTGTACCTGACCCAGTCACTGTCTGTGTGAATACACTCCTGTACCTGACCCAGTAACTGTCTATGTGAATACTTTCCTGCACCTGACCCAGTAATGTCTGCGTGAATACTCTCCTGTACCTGACCCAGTACTGTCTGTGTGAATACACTCCTGTACCTGACCTAGTACTGTCTGTGTGAATACTCTCCTGTACCTGACCCAGTACTGTCTGTGTGAATACTCTCCTGGACCTGACCTAGTACTGTCTGTGTGAATACTCTCCTGTACCTGACCCAGTATGTCTGTGTGAATACTCTCCTGTACCTGACCCAGTACTGTCTGTGTGAATACACTCCTGTACCTGACCTAGTACTGTCTGTGTGAATACACTCCTGTACCTGACCCAGTCACTGTCTGTGTGAATACTCTCCTGTACCTGACCCAGTACTGTCTGTGTGAATACTCTCCTGTCCCTGACCCAGTCACTGTCTGTGTGATTACTCTCCTGTACCTGACCTAGTCACTGTCTGTGTGAATACTCTCCTGTACCTGACCCAGTACTTTCTGTTTGAATACACTCCTGTACCTGACCTAGTCACTGTCTGTGTGATTACTATCCTGTACCTGACCCACTCACTGTGTGAATACTCTCCTGTACCTGACCCAGTCACTGTCTGTGTGAATACTCTTCTGTACCTGACCCAGTCACTGTCTGTGTGAATACTCTCCTGTACCTGACCCAGTCACTGTCTGTGTAAATACTCTCCTGTACCTGACCCAGTACTGTTTGTGTGAATACTCTCCTGTACCTGACCCAGACACTGTCTGTGTAAATACTCTCCTGTACCTGACCCAGTACTGTCTGTGTGAATACACTCCTGTACCTGACCGAGTCACTGTGTGTGTAAATACTCTCCTGTACCTGACCCAGTACTGTCTGTGTGAATACACTCCTGTACCTGACCCAGTACTGTCTGTGTGAATACTCTCCTGTACCTGACCTAGCACTGTCTGTGTGAATACTCTCCTGTACCTGACCCAGTCACTGTCTGTGTGAATACACTCCTGTACCTGACCCAGTACTGTCTGTGTGAATACTCTCCTGTACCTGACCCAGTCTCTGTCTGTGTAAATACTCTCCTGTACCTGACCCAGTACTGTCTGTGTGAATACTCTCCTGCACCTGACCCAGTCACTGTCTGTGTGAATACACTCCTGTACCTGACCCAGTACTGTCTGTGTGAATACTCTCCTGTACCTGACCCAGTCTCTGTCTGTGTAAATACTCTCCTGTACCTGACCCAGTACTGTCTGTGTGAATACTCTCCTGTAACTGACCCAGTACTGTCTGTGTGAATACTCTCCTGCACCTGCCCCAGTCACTGTATTTGTGAATACACTCCTGTACCTGACCCAGTCACTGTCTGTGTGAATACACTCCTGTTCCTGACCCAGTCACTGTCTGTGTGAATACACTCCTGTACCTGACCCAGTAATGTCTGTGTGAATACTCTCCTGTACCTGACCTAGCACTGTCTGTGTGAATACTCTCCTGTACCTGACCCAGTCACTGTCTGTGTGAATACACTCCTGTACCTGACCCAGTACTGTCTGTGTGAATACACTCCTGTACCTGACCCAGTCTCTGTCTGTGTAAATACTCTCCTGTACCTGACCCAGTACTGTCTGTGTGAATACTCTCCTGCACCTGACCCAGTCACTGTCTGTGTGAATACACTCCTGTACCTGACCCAGTACTGTCTGTGTGAATACTCTCCTGTACCTGACCCAGTCTCTGTCTGTGTAAATACTCTCCTGTACCTGACCCAGTACTGTCTGTGTGAATACTCTCCTGTAACTGACCCAGTACTGTCTGTGTGAATACTCTCCTGCACCTGCCCCAGTCACTGTCTTTGTGAATACACTCCTGTACCTGACCCAGTCACTGTCTGTGTGAATACACTCCTGTTCCTGACCCAGTCACTGTCTGTGTGAATACACTCCTGTACCTGACCCAGTAATGTCTGTGTGAATATACTCCTGCACCTGACCCAGTACTGTCTGTGTGAATAAACTCCTGTACCTGACCCAGTATGTCTGTGTGAATACTCTCCTGTACCTGACCCAGTACTGTCTGTGTGAATACACTCCTGTACCTGACCCAGTACTGTCTGTGTGAATACACTCCTGTACCTGACCCAGTAATGTCTGTGTGACTACTCTCCTGTACCTGACCTAGTACTGTCTGTGTGAATACTCTCCTGTACCTGACCCAGTATGTCTGTGTGAATACACTCCTGTACCTGGCCCAGTAATGTCTGTGTGAATACTGTCCTGTACCTGACCCAGTCACTGTCTGTGTGAATACTCTCCTGTACCTGACCCAGTACTGTCTGTGTGAATACTCTCCTGTCCCTGACCCAGTCACTGTCTGTGTGAATACTCTCCTGTACCTGACCCAGACACTGTCTGTGTAAATACTCTCCTGTACCTGACCCAGTACTGTCTGTGTGAATACACTCCTGTACCTGACCGAGTCACTGTGTGTGTAAATACTCTCCTGTACCTGACCCAGTACTGTCTGTGTGAATACACTCCTGTACCTGACCCAGTACTGTCTGTGTGAATACTCTCCTGTACCTGACCTAGCACTGTCTGTGTGAATACTCTCCTGTACCTGACCCAGTCACTGTCTGTGTGAATACACTCCTGTACCTGCCCCAGTCACTGTCTTTGTGAATACACTCCTGTACCTGACCCAGTCACTGTCTGTGTGAATACACTCCTGTTCCTGACCCAGTCACTGTCTGTGTGAATACACTCCTGTACCTGACCCAGTAATGTCTGTGTGAATACTCTCCTGTAACTGACCCAGTACTGTCTGTGTGAATACTCTCCTGCACCTGCCCCAGTCACTGTCTTTGTGAATACACTCCTGTACCTGACCCAGTCACTGTCTGTGTGAATACACTCCTGTTCCTGACCCAGTCACTGTCTGTGTGAATACACTCCTGTACCTGACCCAGTAATGTCTGTGTGAATATACTCCTGCACCTGACCCAGTACTGTCTGTGTGAATAAACTCCTGTACCTGACCCAGTATGTCTGTGTGAATACTCTCCTGTACCTGACCCAGTACTGTCTGTGTGAATACACTCCTGTACCTGACCCAGTACTGTCTGTGTGAATACACTCCTGTACCTGACCCAGTAATGTCTGTGTGACTACTCTCCTGTACCTGACCTAGTACTGTCTGTGTGAATACTCTCCTGTACCTGACCCAGTATGTCTGTGTGAATACACTCCTGTACCTGGCCCAGTAATGTCTGTGTGAATACTGTCCTGTACCTGACCCAGTCACTGTCTGTGTGAATACTCTCCTGTACCTGACCCAGTACTGTCTGTGTGAATACTCTCCTGTCCCTGACCCAGTCACTGTCTGTGTGAATACTCTCCTGTACCTGACCCAGACACTGTCTGTGTAAATACTCTCCTGTACCTGACCCAGTACTGTCTGTGTGAATACACTCCTGTACCTGACCGAGTCACTGTGTGTGTAAATACTCTCCTGTACCTGACCCAGTACTGTCTGTGTGAATACACTCCTGTACCTGACCCAGTACTGTCTGTGTGAATACTCTCCTGTACCTGACCTAGCACTGTCTGTGTGAATACTCTCCTGTACCTGACCCAGTCACTGTCTGTGTGAATACACTCCTGTACCTGCCCCAGTCACTGTCTTTGTGAATACTATCCTGTACCTGACCCAGTCACTGTCTGTGTGAATACACTCCTGTTCCTGACCCAGTCACTGTCTGTGTGAATACACTCCTGTACCTGACCCAGTAATGTCTGTGTGAATACACTCCTGCACCTGACCCAGTACTGTCTGTGTGAATAAACTCCTGTACCTGATCCAGTATGTCTGTGTGAATACTCTCCTGTACCTGACCCAGTACTGTCTGTGTGAATACACTCCTGTACCTGACCCAGTACTGTCTGTGTGAATACACTCCTGTACCTGACCCAGTAATGTCTGTGTGACTACTCTCCTGTACCTGACCTAGTACTGTCTGTGTGAATACTCTCCTGTACCCGACCCAGTATGTCTGTGTGAATACACTGCTGTACCTGGCCCAGTAATGTCTGTGTGAATACTGTCCTGTACCTGACGCAGTCACTGTCTGTGTGAATACTCTCCTGTACCTGACCCAGTACTGTCTGTGTGAATACTCTCCTGTCCCTGACCCAGTCACTGTCTGTGTGAATACTCTCCTGTACCTGACCCAGTCACTGTCTGTGTAAATACTCTCCTGTACCTGACACAGAACTATCTGTGTAAATACACTCCTGTACCTGACCCAGTCATTGTCTGTGTGAATATACTCCTGTACCTGACCCAGTCACTGTCTGTGTGAATACTCTCCTCTACCTGACCCAGTACTGTCTGTGTGAATACTCTCCTGTACCTGACCCAGTCACTGTCTGTGTGATTACTCTCCTGTACCTGACCTAGTCACTGTCTGTGTGAATACTCTCCTGTACCTGACCCAGTACTTTCTGTGTGAATACTCTCCTGTACCTGACCCAGTCACTGTCTGTGTGAATACTCTCCTGTACCTGACCCAGTATTGTCTGTGTGAATACTCTCCTGTACCTGACCCAGTCACTGTCTGTGTGAATACTCTCCTGTACCTGACCCAGTACTGTCTGTGTGAATACACTCCTGTACCTGACCCAGTACTGTCTGTGTGAATATTCTCCTGTACCTGACCCAGTACTGTCTGTTTGAATACACTCCTGTACCTGACCTAGTCACTGTCTGTGTGATTACTCTCCTGTACCTGACCCACTCACTGTGTGAATACTCTCCTGTACCTGACCCAGTCACTGTCTGTGTGAATACTCTTCTGTACCTGACCCAGTCACTGTCTGTGTGAATACTCTCCTGTACCTGACCCAGTCACTGTCTGTGTAAATACTCTCCTGTACCTGACCCAGACACTGTCTGTGTAAATACTCTCATGTACCTGACCCAGTACTGTCTGTGTGAATACACTCCTGTACCTGACCGAGTCACTGTGTGTGTAAATACTCTCCTGTACCTTACCCAGTACTGTCTGTGTGAATACACTCCTGTACCTGACCCAGTACTGTCTGTGTGAATACTCTCCTGTACCTGACCTAGCACTGTCTGTGTGAATACTCTCCTGTACCTGACCTAGTACTGTCTGTGTGAATACTCTCCTGCACCTGACCCAGTCACTGTCTGTGTGAATACACTCCTGTACCTGACCCGGTAATGTCTGTGTGAATACGCTCCTGTACCTGACCCAGTACTGTCTGTGTGAATACACTCCTGTACCTGACCCAGTAATGTCTGTGTGACTACTCTCCTGTACCTGACCTAGTACTGTCTGTGTGAATACTCTCCTGTACCTGACCCAGTCACTGTCTGTGTGAATACACTCCTGTACCTGACCCAGTAACTGTCTGTGTGAATAATCTCCTGCACCTGACCCAGTAATGTCTGTGTGAATACACTCCTGTACCTGACCCAGTACTGTCTGTGTGAATACTCTCCTGTACCTGACCCAGTCTCTGTCTGTGTAAATACTCTCCTGTACCTGACCCAGTACTGTCTGTGTGAATACTCTCCTGTAACTGACCCAGTACTGTCTGTGTGAATACTCTCCTTCACCTGCCCCAGTCACTGTCTTTGTGAATACACTCCTGTACCTGACCCAGTCACTGTCTGTGTGAATACACTCCTGTTCCTGACCCAGTCACTGTCTGTGTGAATACACTCCTGTACCTGACCCAGTAATGTCTGTGTGAATACACTCCTGCACCTGACCCAGTACTGTCTGTGTGAATAAACTCCTGTACCTGACCCAGTATGTCTGTGTGAATACTCTCCTGTACCTGACCCAGTACTGTCTGTGTGAATACACTCCTGTACCTGACCCAGTACTGTCTGTGTGAATACACTCCTGTACCTGACCCAGTAATGTCTGTGTGACTACTCTCCTGTACCTGACCTAGTACTGTCTGTGTGAATACTCTCCTGTACCTGACCCAGTATGTCTGTGTGAATACACCCCTGTACCTGGCCCAGTAATGTCTGTGTGAATACTGTCCTGTACCTGACCAGTCACTGTCTGTGTGAATACTCTCCTGTACCTGACCCAGTACTGTCTGTGTGAATACTCTCCTGTCCCTGACCCAGTCACTGTCTGTGTGAATACTCTCCTGTACCTGACCCAGACACTGTCTGTGTAAATACTCTCCTGTACCTGACCCAGTACTGTCTGTGTGAATACACTCCTGTACCTGACCGAGTCACTGTGTGTGTAAATACTCTCCTGTACCTGACCCAGTACTGTCTGTGTGAATACACTCCTGTACCTGACCCAGTACTGTCTGTGTGAATACTCTCCTGTACCTGACCTAGCACTGTCTGTGTGAATACTCTCCTGTACCTGACCCAGTCACTGTCTGTGTGAATACACTCCTGTACCTGCCCCAATCACTGTCTTTGTGAATACACTCCTGTACCTGACCCAGTCACTGTCTGTGTGAATACACTCCTGTTCCTGACCCAGTCACTGTCTGTGTGAATACACTCCTGTACCTGACCCAGTAATGTCTGTGTGAATACACTCCTGCACCTGACCCAGTACTGTCTGTGTGAATAAACTCCTGTACCTGACCCAGTATGTCTGTGTGAATACTCTCCTGTACCTGACCCAGTACTGTCTGTGTGAATACACTCCTGTACCTGACCCAGTACTGTCTGTGTGAATACACTCCTGTACCTGACCCAGTAATGTCTGTGTGACTACTCTCCTGTACCTGACCTAGTACTGTCTGTGTGAATACTCTCCTGTACCTGGCCCAGTAATGTCTGTGTGAATACTGTCCTGTACCTGACGCAGTCACTGTCTGTGTGAATACACTCCTGTACCTGACCCAGTACTGTCTGTGTGAATACTCTCCTGTCCCTGACCCAGTCACTGTCTGTGTGAATACTCTCCTGTACCTGACCCAGTCACTGTCTGTGTAAATACTCTCCTGTACCTGACACAGTACTATCTGTGTAAATACACTCCTGTACCTGACCCAGTCATTGTCTGTGTGAATATACTCCTGTACCTGACCCAGTCACTGTCTGTGTGAATACTCTCCTCTACCTGACCCAGTACTGTCTGTGTGAATACTCTCCTGTACCTGACCCAGTCACTGTCTGTGTGATTACTCTCCTGTACCTGACCTAGTCACTGTCTGTGTGAATACTCTCCTGTACCTGACCCAGTATTGTCTGTGTGAATACTCTCCTGTACCTGACCCAGTCACTGTCTGTGTGAATACTCTCCTGTACCTGACCCAGTACTGTCTGTGTGAATACACTCCTGTACCTGACCCAGTACTGTCTGTGTGAATATTCTCCTGTACCTGACCCAGTACTGTCTGTTTGAATACACTCCTGTACCTGACCTAGTCACTGTCTGTGTGATTACTCTCCTGTACCTGACCCACTCACTGTGTGAATACTCTCCTGTACCTGACCCAGTCACTGTCTGTGTGAATACTCTTCTGTACCTGACCCAGTCACTGTCTGTGTGAATACTCTCCTGTACCTGACCCAGTCACTGTCTGTGTAAATACTCTCCTGTACCTGACCCAGACACTGTCTGTGTAAATACTCTCATGTACCTGACCCAGTACTGTCTGTGTGAATACACTCCTGTACCTGACCGAGTCACTGTGTGTGTAAATACTCTCCTGTACCTTACCCAGTACTGTCTGTGTGAATACACTCCTGTACCTGACCCAGTACTGTCTGTGTGAATACTCTCCTGTACCTGACCTAGCACTGTCTGTGTGAATACTCTCCTGTACCTGACCTAGTACTGTCTGTGTGAATACTCTCCTGCACCTGACCCAGTCACTGTCTGTGTGAATACACTCCTGTACCTGACCCGGTAATGTCTGTGTGAATACGCTCCTGTACCTGACCCAGTACTGTCTGTGTGAATACACTCCTGTACCTGACCCAGTAATGTCTGTGTGACTACTCTCCTGTACCTGACCTAGTACTGTCTGTGTGAATACTCTCCTGTACCTGACCCAGTATGTCTGTGTGAATACACTCCTGTACCTGGCCCAGTAATGTCTGTGTGAATACTGTCCTGTACCTGACCCAGTCACTGTCTGTGTGAATACTCTCCTGTACCTGACCCAATACTGTCTGTGTGAATACTCTCCTGTACCTGACCCAGTCACTGTCTGTGTGAATACACTCCTGTACCTGACCCAGTACTGTCTGTGTGAATACACTCCTGTACCTGACCCAGTCACTGTCTGTGTGAATACACTCCTGTACCTGACCCAGTAACTGTCTGTGTGAATAATCTCCTGCACCTGACCCAGTAATGTCTGTGTGAATACACTCCTGTACCTGACCCAGTACTGTCTGTGTGAATACTCTCCTGTACCTGACCCAGTCTCTGTCTGTGTAAATACTCTCCTGTACCTGACCCAGTACTGTCTGTGTGAATACTCTCCTGTAACTGACCCAGTACTGTCTGTGTGAATACTCTCCTTCACCTGCCCCAGTCACTGTCTTTGTGAATACACTCCTGTACCTGACCCAGTCACTGTCTGTGTGAATACACTCCTGTTCCTGACCCAGTCACTGTCTGTGTGAATACACTCCTGTACCTGACCCAGTAATGTCTGTGTGAATACACTCCTGCACCTGACCCAGTACTGTCTGTGTGAATAAACTCCTGTACCTGACCCAGTATGTCTGTGTGAATACTCTCCTGTACCTGACCCAGTACTGTCTGTGTGAATACACTCCTGTACCTGACCCAGTACTGTCTGTGTGAATACACTCCTGTACCTGACCCAGTAATGTCTGTGTGACTACTCTCCTGTACCTGACCTAGTACTGTCTGTGTGAATACTCTCCTGTACCTGACCCAGTATGTCTGTGTGAATACACCCCTGTACCTGGCCCAGTAATGTCTGTGTGAATACTGTCCTGTACCTGACCAGTCACTGTCTGTGTGAATACTCTCCTGTACCTGACCCAGTCACTGTGTGTGTAAATACTCTCCTGTACCTGACCCAGTACTGTCTGTGTGAATACACTCCTGTACCTGACCCAGTACTGTCTGTGTGAATACTCTCCTGTACCTGACCTAGCACTGTCTGTGTGAATACTCTCCTGTACCTGACCCAGTCACTGTCTGTGTGAATACACTCCTGTACCTGCCCCAATCACTGTCTTTGTGAATACACTCCTGTACCTGACCCAGTCACTGTCTGTGTGAATACACTCCTGTTCCTGACCCAGTCACTGTCTGTGTGAATACACTCCTGTACCTGACCCAGTAATGTCTGTGTGAATACACTCCTGCACCTGACCCAGTACTGTCTGTGTGAATAAACTCCTGTACCTGACCCAGTATGTCTGTGTGAATACTCTCCTGTACCTGACCCAGTACTGTCTGTGTGAATACACTCCTGTACCTGACCCAGTACTGTCTGTGTGAATACACTCCTGTACCTGACCCAGTAATGTCTGTGTGACTACTCTCCTGTACCTGACCTAGTACTGTCTGTGTGAATACTCTCCTGTACCTGGCCCAGTAATGTCTGTGTGAATACTGTCCTGTACCTGACGCAGTCACTGTCTGTGTGAATACTCTCCTGTACCTGACCCAGTACTGTCTGTGTGAATACTCTCCTGTCCCTGACCCAGTCACTGTCTGTGTGAATACTCTCCTGTACCTGACCCAGTCACTGTCTGTGTAAATACTCTCCTGTACCTGACACAGTACTATCTGTGTAAATACACTCCTGTACCTGACCCAGTCATTGTCTGTGTGAATATACTCCTGTACCTGACCCAGTCACTGTCTGTGTGAATACTCTCCTCTACCTGACCCAGTACTGTCTGTGTGAATACTCTCCTGTACCTGACCCAGTCACTGTCTGTGTGATTACTCTCCTGTACCTGACCTAGTCACTGTCTGTGTGAATACTCTCCTGTACCTGACCCAGTACTTTCTGTGTGAATACTCTCCTGTACCTGACCCAGTCACTGTCTGTGTGAATACTCTCCTGTACCTGACCCAGTATTGTCTGTGTGAATACTCTCCTGTACCTGACCCAGTCACTGTCTGTGTGAATACTCTCCTGTACCTGACCCAGTACTGTCTGTGTGAATACACTCCTGTACCTGACCCAGTACTGTCTGTGTGAATATTCTCCTGTGCCTGACCCAGTACTGTCTGTTTGAATACACTCCTGTACCTGACCTAGTCACTGTCTGTGTGATTACTCTCCTGTACCTGACCCACTCACTGTGTGAATACTCTCCTGTACCTGACCCAGTCACTGTCTGTGTGAATACTCTTCTGTACCTGACCCAGTCACTGTCTGTGTGAATACTCTCCTGTACCTGACCCAGTCACTGTCTGTGTAAATACTCTCCTGTACCTGACCCAGTACTGTTTGTGTGAATACTCTCCTGTACCTGACCCAGACACTGTCTGTGTAAATACTCTCATGTACCTGACCCAGTACTGTCTGTGTGAATACACTCCTGTACCTGACCGAGTCACTGTGTGTGTAAATACTCTCCTGTACCTTACCCAGTACTGTCTGTGTGAATACACTCCTGTACCTGACCCAGTACTGTCTGTGTGAATACTCTCCTGTACCTGACCTAGCACTGTCTGTGTGAATACTCTCCTGTACCTGACCTAGTACTGTCTGTGTGAATACTCTCCTGCACCTGACCCAGTCACTGTGTGTGTGAATACACTCCTGTACCTGACCCAGTACTGTCTGTGTGAATACTCTCCTGTACCTGACCCAGTCTCTGTCTGTGTAAATACTCTCCTGTACCTGACCCAGTACTGTCTGTGTGAATACTCTCCTGTAACTGACCCAGTACTGTCTGTGTGAATACTCTCCTGCACCTGCCCCAGTCACTGTCTTTGTGAATACACTCCTGTACCTGATCCAGTCACTGTCTGTGTGAATACACTCCTGTTCCTGACCCAGTCACTGTCTGTGTGAATACACTCCTGTACCTGACCCAGTAATGTCTGTGTGAATACACTCCTGCACCTGACCCAGTACTGTCTGTGTGAATAAACTCCTGTACCTGACCCAGTATGTCTGTGTGAATACTCTCCTGTACCTGACCCAGTACTGTCTGTGTGAATACGCTCCTGTACCTGACCCAGTACTGTCTGTGTGAATACACTCCTGTACCTGACCCAGTAATGTCTGTGTGACTACTCTCCTGTACCTGACCTAGTACTGTCTGTGTGAATACTCTCCTGTACCTGACCCAGTATGTCTGTGTGAATACACTCCTGTACCTGGCCCAGTAATGTCTGTGTGAATACTGTCCTGTACCTGACCCAGTCACTGTCTGTGTGAATACTCTCCTGTACCTGACCCAGTACTGTTTGTGTGAATACACTCCTGTACCTTACCTAGTCACTGTGTGTGTGAATACACTCCTGTACCTGACCCAGTCAATGTCTGTGTGAATACACTCCTGTTCCTGACCCAGTCACTGTCTGTGTGAATACACTCCTGTACCTGACCCAGTACTGTCTGTGTGAATACAGACCTGTACCTGACCGAGTACTGTGTGTGTGAATACTCTCCTGTACCTGACCTAGTACTGTCTGTGTGAATACTCTCCTGTACCTGACCTAGTACTGTCTGTGTGAATACTCTCCTGTACCTGACCCAGTACTGTCTGTGTGAATACACTCCGGTACCTGACCCAGTACTGTCTGTGTGAATAAACTCCTGTACCTGACCCAGTACTGTCTGTGTGAATACTCTCCTGTACCTGACCTAGTACTGTCTGTGTGAATACTCTCCTGTACCTGATCCAGTATGTCTGTGTGAATACTCTCCTGTACCTGACCCAGTACTGTCTGTGTGAATATACTCCTGTACCTGACCCAGTACTGTCTGTGTGAATACACTCCTGTACCTGACCCAGTAATGTCTGTGTGACTACTCTCCTGTACCTGACCTAGTACTGTCTGTGTGAATACACTCCTGTACCTGACCCAGTCACTGTCTGTGTGAATACACTCCTGTACCTGACCCAGTCACTGTCTGTGTGAATACACTCCTGTACCTGACCCAGTCACTTTCTGTGTGAATACTCTCCTGTACCTGACCCAGTCACTGTCTGTGTAAATACTCTCCTGTACCTGACCCAGTACTGTCTGTGTGAATACTCTCCTGTACCTGACCCACTACTGTCTGTGTGAATACACTCCTGTACCTGACCGAGTCACTGTCTTTGTGAATGCACTCCTGTACCTGACCCAGCGACTGTCTGTGTGAATACTCTCCTGTACCTGACCCAGTCACTGTCTGTGTGAATAGTCTCCTGTACCTGATCCAGTCACTGTCTGTGTGAATACTCCCCTGTACCTGACCCAGTCACTGTCTGTGTGAATACTCTCCTGTACCTGACCCAGTCACTGTCTGTGTGATTACTCTCCTGTACCTGACTCAGTCACTGCCTGTGTGAATACTCTCCTGTACCTGACCCAGTACTGTCTGTGTGAATACTCTCCTGTACCTGACCCAGTCACTGTCTGTGTGAATACTCTCCTGTACCTGACCCAGTACTGTCTGTGTGAATACTCTCCTGTCCCTGACCCAGTCACTGTCTGTGTGAATACTCTCCTGTACCTGACCCAGTCACTGTCTGTGTAAATGCTCTCCTGTACCTGACACAGTACTATCTGTGTGAATACACTCCTGTACCTGACCCTGTCATTGTCTGTGTGAATATACTCCTGTACCTGACCCAGTAATGTCTGTGTGAATACACTCCTGCACCTGACCCAGTACTGTCTGTGTGAATAAACTCCTGTACCTGACCCAGTATGTCTGTGTGAATACTCTCCTGTACCTGACCCAGTACTGTCTGTGTGAATACACTCCTGTACCTGACCCAGTACTGTCTGTGTGAATACACTCCTGTACCTGACCCAGTAATGTCTGTGTGACTACTCTCCTGTACCTGACCTAGTACTGTCTGTGTGAATACTCTCCTGTACCTGACCCAGTATGTCTGTGTGAATACACTCCTGTACCTGGCCCAGTAATGTCTGTGTGAATACTGTCCTGTACCTGACGCAGTCACTGTCTGTGTGAATACTCTCCTGTACCTGACCCAGTACTGTCTGTGTGAATACTCTCCTGTCCCTGACCCAGTCACTGTCTGTGTGAATACTCTCCTGTACCTGACCCAGTCACTGTCTGTGTAAATACTCTCCTGTACCTGACACAGTACTATCTGTGTAAATACACTCCTGTACCTGACCCAGTCATTGTCTGTGTGAATATACTCCTGTACCTGACCCAGTCACTGTCTGTGTGAATACTCTCCTCTACCTGACCCAGTACTGTCTGTGTGAATACTCTCCTGTACCTGACCCAGTCACTGTCTGTGTGATTACTCTCCTGTACCTGACCTAGTCACTGTCTGTGTGAATACTCTCCTGTACCTGACCCAGTACTTTCTGTGTGAATACTCTCCTGTACCTGACCCAGTCACTGTCTGTGTGAATACTCTCCTGTACCTGACCCAGTATTGTCTGTGTGAATACTCTCCTGTACCTGACCCAGTCACTGTCTGTGTGAATACTCTCCTGTACCTGACCCAGTACTGTCTGTGTGAATACACTCCTGTACCTGACCCAGTACTGTCTGTGTGAATATTCTCCTGTACCTGACCCAGTACTGTCTGTTTGAATACACTCCTGTACCTGACCTAGTCACTGTCTGTGTGATTACTCTCCTGTACCTGACCCACTCACTGTGTGAATACTCTCCTGTACCTGACCCAGTCACTGTCTGTGTGAATACTCTTCTGTACCTGACCCAGTCACTGTCTGTGTGAATACTCTCCTGTACCTGACCCAGTCACTGTCTGTGTAAATACTCTCCTGTACCTGACCCAGTACTGTTTGTGTGAATACTCTCCTGTACCTGACCCAGACACTGTCTGTGTAAATACTCTCATGTACCTGACCCAGTACTGTCTGTGTGAATACACTCCTGTACCTGACCGAGTCACTGTGTGTGTAAATACTCTCCTGTACCTTACCCAGTACTGTCTGTGTGAATACACTCCTGTACCTGACCCAGTACTGTCTGTGTGAATACTCTCCTGTACCTGACCTAGCACTGTCTGTGTGAATACTCTCCTGTACCTGACCTAGTACTGTCTGTGTGAATACTCTTCTGCACCTGACCCAGTCACTGTCTGTGTGAATACACTCCTGTACCTGACCCAGTACTGTCTGTGTGAATACTCTCCTGTACCTGACCCAGTCTCTGTCTGTGTAAATACTCTCCTGTACCTGACCCAGTACTGTCTGTGTGAATACTCTCCTGTAACTGACCCAGTACTGTCTGTGTGAATACTCTCCTGCACCTGCCCCAGTCACTGTCTTTGTGAATACACTCCTGTACCTGACCCAGTCACTGTCTGTGTGAATACACTCCTGTTCCTGACCCAGTCACTGTCTGTGTGAATACACTCCTGTACCTGACCCAGTAATGTCTGTGTGAATACACTCCTGCACCTGACCCAGTACTGTCTGTGTGAATAAACTCCTGTACCTGACCCAGTATGTCTGTGTGAATACTCTCCTGTACCTGACCCAGTACTGTCTGTGTGAATACGCTCCTGTACCTGACCCAGTACTGTCTGTGTGAATACACTCCTGTACCTGACCCAGTAATGTCTGTGTGACTACTCTCCTGTACCTGACCTAGTACTGTCTGTGTGAATACTCTCCTGTACCTGACCCAGTATGTCTGTGTGAATACACTCCTGTACCTGGCCCAGTAATGTCTGTGTGAATACTGTCCTGTACCTGACCAGTCACTGTCTGTGTGAATACTCTCCTGTACCTGACCCAGTACTGTCTGTGTGAATACTCTCCTGTCCCTGACCCAGTCACTGTCTGTGTGAATACTCTCCTGTACCTGACCCAGACACTGTCTGTGTAAATACTCTCCTGTACCTGACCCAGTACTGTCTGTGTGAATACACTCCTGTACCTGACCGAGTCACTGTGTGTGTAAATACTCTCCTGTACCTGACCCAGTACTGTCTGTGTGAATACACTCCTGTACCTGACCCAGTACTGTCTGTGTGAATACTCTCCTGTACCTGACCTAGCACTGTCTGTGTGAATACTCTCCTGTACCTGACCCAGTCACTGTCTGTGTGAATACACTCCTGTACCTGCCCCAGTCACTGTCTTTGTGAATACACTCCTGTACCTGACCCAGTCACTGTCTGTGTGAATACACTCCTGTTCCTGACCCAGTCACTGTCTGTGTGAATACACTCCTGTACCTGACCCAGTAATGTCTGTGTGAATACACTCCTGCACCTGACCCAGTACTGTCCGTGTGAATAAACTCCTGTACCTGACCCAGTATGTCTGTGTGAATACTCTCCTGTACCTGACCCAGTACTGTCTGTGTGAATACACTCCTGTACCTGACCCAGTACTGTCTGTGTGAATACACTCCTGTACCTGACCCAGTAATGTCTGTGTGACTACTCTCCTGTACCTGACCTAGTACTGTCTGTGTGAATACTCTCCTGTACCTGACCCAGAATGTCTGTGTGAATACACTCCTGTACCTGGCCCAGTAATGTCTGTGTGAATACTGTCCTGTACCTGACGCAGTCACTGTCTGTGTGAATACTCTCCTGTACCTGACCCAGTACTGTCTGTGTGAATACTCTCCTGTCCCTGACCCAGTCACTGTCTGTGTGAATACTCTCCTGTACCTGACCCAGTCACTGTCTGTGTAAATACTCTCCTGTACCTGACACAGTACTATCTGTGTAAATACACTCCTGTACCTGACCCAGTCATTGTCTGTGTGAATATACTCCTGTACCTGACCCAGTCACTGTCTGTGTGAATACTCTCCTCTACCTGACCCAGTACTGTCTGTGTGAATACTCTCCTGTACCTGACCCAGTCACTGTCTGTGTGATTACTCTCCTGTACCTGACCTAGTCACTGTCTGTGTGAATACTCTCCTGTACCTGACCCAGTACTTTCTGTGTGAATACTCTCCTGTACCTGACCCAGTCACTGTCTATGTGAATACTCTCCTGTACCTGACCCAGTATTGTCTGTGTGAATACTCTCCTGTACCTGACCCAGTCACTGTCTGTGTGAATACTCTCCTGTACCTGACCCAGTACTGTCTGTGTGAATACACTCCTGTACCTGACCCAGTACTGTCTGTGTGAATATTCTCCTGTGCCTGACCCAGTACTGTCTGTTTGAATACACTCCTGTACCTGACCTAGTCACTGTCTGTGTGATTACTCTCCTGTACCTGACCCACTCACTGTGTGAATACTCTCCTGTACCTGACCCAGTCACTGTCTGTGTGAATACTCTTCTGTACCTGACCCAGTCACTGTCTGTGTGAATACTCTCCTGTACCTGACCCAGTCACTGTCTGTGTAAATACTCTCCTGTACCTGACCCAGTACTGTTTGTGTGAATACTCTCCTGTACCTGACCCAGACACTGTCTGTGTAAATACTCTCATGTACCTGACCCAGTACTGTCTGTGTGAATACACTCCTGTACCTGACCGAGTCACTGTGTGTGTAAATACTCTCCTGTACCTTACCCAGTACTGTCTGTGTGAATACACTCCTGTACCTGACCCAGTACTGTCTGTGTGAATACTCTCCTGTACCTGACCTAGCACTGTCTGTGTGAATACTCTCCTGTACCTGACCTAGTACTGTCTGTGTGAATACTCTCCTGCACCTGACCCAGTCACTGTCTGTGTGAATACACACCTGTACCTGACCCAGTACTGTCTGTGTGAATACTCTCCTGTACCTGACCCAGTCTCTGTCTGTGTAAATACTCTCCTGTACCTGACCCAGTACTGTCTGTGTGAATACTCTCCTGTAACTGACCCAGTACTGTCTGTGTGAATACTCTCCTGCACCTGCCCCAGTCACTGTCTTTGTGAATACACTCCTGTACCTGACCTAGTACTGTCTGTGTGAATACTCTCCTGTACCTGACCCAGTATGTCTGTGTGAATACACTCCTGTACCTGACCCAGTACTGTCTGTGTGAATACACTCCTGTACCTGACCCAGTACTGTCTGTGTGAATACACTCCTGTACCTGACCCAGTAATGTCTGTGTGACTACTCTCCTGTACCTGACCTAGTACTGTCTGTGTGAATACACTCCTGTACCTGACCCAGTCACTGTCTGTGTGAATACACTCCTGTACCTGACCCAGTCACTGTCTGTGTGAATACACTCCTGTACCTGACCCAGTCACTTTCTGTGTGAATACTCTCCTGTACCTGACCCAGTCACTGTCTGTGTAAATACTCTCCTGTACCTGACCCAGTACTGTCTGTGTGAATACTCTCCTGTACCAGACCCACTACTGTCTGTGTGAATACACTCCTGTACCTGACCGAGTCACTGTCTTTGTGAATGCACTCCTGTACCTGACCCAGCGACTGTCTGTGTGAATACTCTCCTGTACCTGACCCAGTCACTGTCTGTGTGAATAGTCTCCTGTACCTGATCCAGTCACTGTCTGTGTGAATACTCCCCTGTACCTGACCCAGTCACTGTCTGTGTGAATACTCTCCTGTACCTGACCCAGTCACTGTCTGTGTGATTACTCTCCTGTACCTGACTCAGTCACTGCCTGTGTGAATACTCTCCTGTACCTGACCCAGTACTGTCTGTGTGAATACTCTCCTGTACCTGACCCAGTCACTGTCTGTGTGAATACTCTCCTGTACCTGACCCAGTACTGTCTGTGTGAATACTCTCCTGTCCCTGACCCAGTCACTGTCTGTGTGAATACTCTCCTGTACCTGACCCAGTCACTGTCTGTGTAAATGCTCTCCTGTACCTGACACAGTACTATCTGTGTGAATACACTCCTGTACCTGACCCTGTCATTGTCTGTGTGAATATACTCCTGTACCTGACCCAGTAATGTCTGTGTGAATACACTCCTGCACCTGACCCAGTACTGTCTGTGTGAATAAACTCCTGTACCTGACCCAGTATGTCTGTGTGAATACTCTCCTGTACCTGACCCAGTACTGTCTGTGTGAATACACTCCTGTACCTGACCCAGTACTGTCTGTGTGAATACACTCCTGTACCTGACCCAGTAATGTCTGTGTGACTACTCTCCTGTACCTGACCTAGTACTGTCTGTGTGAATACTCTCCTGTACCTGACCCAGTATGTCTGTGTGAATACACTCCTGTACCTGGCCCAGTAATGTCTGTGTGAATACTGTCCTGTACCTGACGCAGTCACTGTCTGTGTGAATACTCTCCTGTACCTGACCCAGTACTGTCTGTGTGAATACTCTCCTGTCCCTGACCCAGTCACTGTCTGTGTGAATACTCTCCTGTACCTGACCCAGTCACTGTCTGTGTAAATACTCTCCTGTACCTGACACAGTACTATCTGTGTAAATACACTCCTGTACCTGACCCAGTCATTGTCTGTGTGAATATACTCCTGTACCTGACCCAGTCACTGTCTGTGTGAATACTCTCCTCTACCTGACCCAGTACTGTCTGTGTGAATACTCTCCTGTACCTGACCCAGTCACTGTCTGTGTGATTACTCTCCTGTACCTGACCTAGTCACTGTCTGTGTGAATACTCTCCTGTACCTGACCCAGTACTTTCTGTGTGAATACTCTCCTGTACCTGACCCAGTCACTGTCTGTGTGAATACTCTCCTGTACCTGACCCAGTATTGTCTGTGTGAATACTCTCCTGTACCTGACCCAGTCACTGTCTGTGTGAATACTCTCCTGTACCTGACCCAGTACTGTCTGTGTGAATACACTCCTGTACCTGACCCAGTACTGTCTGTGTGAATATTCTCCTGTACCTGACCCAGTACTGTCTGTTTGAATACACTCCTGTACCTGACCTAGTCACTGTCTGTGTGATTACTCTCCTGTACCTGACCCACTCACTGTGTGAATACTCTCCTGTACCTGACCCAGTCACTGTCTGTGTGAATACTCTTCTGTACCTGACCCAGTCACTGTCTGTGTGAATACTCTCCTGTACCTGACCCAGTCACTGTCTGTGTAAATACTCTCCTGTACCTGACCCAGTACTGTTTGTGTGAATACTCTCCTGTACCTGACCCAGACACTGTCTGTGTAAATACTCTCATGTACCTGACCCAGTACTGTCTGTGTGAATACACTCCTGTCCCTGACCGAGTCACTGTGTGTGTAAATACTCTCCTGTACCTTACCCAGTACTGTCTGTGTGAATACACTCCTGTACCTGACCCAGTACTGTCTTTGTGAATACTCTCCTGTACCTGACCTAGCACTGTCTGTGTGAATACTCTCCTGTACCTGACCTAGTACTGTCTGTGTGAATACTCTTCTGCACCTGACCCAGTCACTGTCTGTGTGAATACACTCCTGTACCTGACCCAGTACTGTCTGTGTGAATACTCTCCTGTACCTGACCCAGTCTCTGTCTGTGTAAATACTCTCCTGTACCTGACCCAGTACTGTCTGTGTGAATACTCTCCTGTAACTGACCCAGTACTGTCTGTGTGAATAAACTCCTGTACCTGACCTAGTACTGTCTGTGTGAATACTCTCCTGTACCTGATCCAGTATGTCTGTGTGAATACTCTCCTGTACCTGACCCAGTACTGTCTGTGTGAATACACTCCTGTACCTGACCAAGTACTGTCTGTGTGAATACACTCCTGTACCTGACCCAGTCACTGTCTGTGTGAATACACTCCTGTACCTGACCCAGTCACTGTCTGTGTGAATACACTCCTGTACCTGACCCAGTCACTTTCTGTGTGAATACTCTCCTGTACCTGACCCAGTCACTGTCTGTGTAAATACTCTCCTGTACCTGACCCAGTACTGTCTGTGTGAATACTCTCCTGTACCTGACCCACTACTGTCTGTGTGAATACACTCCTGTACCTGACCGAGTCACTGTCTTTGTGAATGCACTCCTGTACCTGACCCAGCGACTGTCTGTGTGAATACTCTCCTGTACCTGACCCAGTCACTGTCTGTGTGAATACTCTCCTGTACCTGATCCAGTCACTGTCTGTGTGAATACTCCCCTGTACCTGACACAGTCACTGTCTGTGTGAATACTCTCCTGTACCTGACCCAGTCACTGTCTGTGTGATTACTCTCCTGTACCTGACTCAGTCACTGCCTGTGTGAATACTCTCCTGTACCTGACCCAGTACTGTCTGTGTGAATACTCTCCTGTACCTGACCCAGTCACTGTCTGTGTGAATACTCTCCTGTACCTGACCCAGTACTGTCTGTGTGAATACTCTCCTGTCCCTGACCCAGTCACTGTCTGTGTGAATACTCTCCTGTACCTGACCCAGTCACTGTCTGTGTAAATGCTCTCCTGTACCTGACACAGTACTATCTGTGTGAATACACTCCTGTACCTGACCCTGTCATTGTCTGTGTGAATATACTCCTGTACCTGACCCAGTCACTGTCTGTGTGAATACTCTCCTGTACCTGACCCAGTATGGTCTGTGTGAATACTCTCCTGTACCTGACCCAGTCACTGTCTGTGTGAATACACTCCTGTACCTGACCTAG
This sequence comes from Pristiophorus japonicus, assembly GCF_044704955.1. NCBI lineage: Eukaryota > Metazoa > Chordata > Chondrichthyes > Pristiophoridae > Pristiophorus > Pristiophorus japonicus. The sequence goes on from NC_091997.1 coordinate 47,063,463, forward strand.
TCACTGTGTGTGTGAATACACTCCTGTACATGACCCAGTCACTGTCTGTGTGAATACACTCCTGTTCCTGACCCAGTCACTGTCTGTGTGAATACACTCCTGTACCTGACCCAGTACTGTCTGTGTGAATACACTCCTCTACCTGACCGAGTACTGTGTGTGTGAATACTCTCCTGTACCTGACCAAGTACTGTCTGTGTGAATACTCTCCTGTACCTGACCTAGTACTGTCTGTGTGAATACTCTCCTGTACCTGACCCAGTACTGTCTGTGTGAATACACTCTGGTACCTGACCCAGTACTGTCTGTGTGAATAAACTCCTGTACCTGACCCAGTACTGTCTGTGTGAATACTCTCCTGTACCTGACCTAGTACTGTCTGTGTGACTACTCTCCTGTACCTGACCCAGTATGTCTGTGTGAATACTCTCCTGTACCTGACTCAGTACTGTCTGTGTGAATACACTCCTGTACCTGACCCAGTACTGTTGTGTGAATACACTCCTGTACCTGACCCAGTAATGTCTGTGTGAATACACTCCTGTACCTGACCCAGTCACTGTCTGTGTGAATACACTCCTGTACCTGACCCAGTCACTTTCTGTGTGAATACTCTCCTGTACCTGACCCAGTCACTGTCTGTGTAAATACTCTCCTGTACCTGACCCAGTACTGTCTGTGTGAATACTCTCCTGTACCTGACCCACTACTGTCTGTGTGAATACACTCCTGTACCTGACCGAGTCACTGTCTTTGTGAATGCACTCCTGTACCTGACCCAGTCACTGTCTGTGTGAATACTCTCCTGTACCTGACCCAGTCACTGTCTGTGTGAATACTCTCCTGTACCTGATCCAGTCACTGTCTGTGTGATTACTCTCCTGCACCTGACTCAGTCACTGCCTGTGTGAATACTCTCCTGTACCTGACCCAGTACTGTTTATGTGAATACTCTCCTGTACCTGACCCAGTCACTGTCTGTGTGAATACTCTCCTGTACCTGACCCAGTACTGTCTGTGTGAATACTCTCCTGTCCCTGACCCAGTCACTGTCTGTGTGAATACTCTCCTGTACCTGACCCAGTCACTGTCTGTGTAAATACTCTCCTGTACCTGACACAGTACTATCTGTGTGAATACACTCCTGTACCTGACCCAGTCATTGTCTGTGTGAATATACTCCTGCACCTGACCCAGTCACTGTCTGTGTGAATACTCTCCTGTACCTGACCCAGTACTGTCTGTGTGAATACTCTCCTGGACCTGACCCAGTCACTGTCTGTGTGATTACTCTCCTGTACCTGACCTAGTCACTGTCTGTGTGAATACTCTCCTGTACCTGACCCAGTACTGTCTGTGTGAATACTCTCCTGTACCTGACCCAGTCACTGTCTGTGCGAATACTCTCCTGTACCTGACCCAGTATTGTCTGTGTGAATACTCTCCTGTCCCTGACCCAGTCACTGTCTGTGTGAATACTCTACTCTACCTGACCCAGTACTGTCTGTGTGAATACACTCCTGTACCTGACCCAGTCACTGTCTGTGTGAATACTCTCCTGTACCTGACCCAGTACTGTCTGTGTGAATACACTCCTGTACCTGACCCAGTACTGTCTGTGTGAATACACTCCTGTACCTGACCCAGTACTGTCTGTGTGAATACACTCCTGTACCTGACCTAGTCACTGTCTGTGTGATTACTCTCCTGTACCTGACCCACTCACTGTGTGAATACTCTCCTGTACCTGACCCAGTCACTGTCTGTGTGAATACACTCCTGTACCTGACCCAGTCACTGTCTGTGTAAATACTCTCCTGTACCTGACCCAGTACTGTCTGTGTGAATACACTCCTGTACCTGACCCAGTACTGTCTGTGTGAATACTCTCCTGTACCTGACCTCGCACTGTCTGCGTGAATACTCTCCTGCACCTGACCTAGTACTGTCTGTGTGAACACTCTCCTGCACCTGACCCAGTCACTGTCTGTGTGAATACACTCCTGTACCTGACCCAGTACTGTCTGTGTGAATACTCTCCTGTACCTGACCCAGTCTCTGTCTGTGTAAATACTCTCCTGTACCTGACCCAGTACTGTCTATGTCAAAACTCTCCTGCACCTGACCCAGTGCTGTCTGTGTGAAAACTCTCCTGCACCTAACCAGTCACTGTGTGTGTTAATACACTCCTGTACCTGACCCAGTCACTGTCTGAGTGAATACACTCCTGTACCTGACCGAGTACTGTGTGTGTGAATACTCTCCTGTACCTGACCTAGTACTGTCTGTGTGAATACTCTCCTGTACCTGACCAAGTACTGCCTGTGTGAATACTCTCCTGTACCTGACCCAGTACTGTCTGTGTGAATACACTCCTGTACCTGACCCAGTGCTGTCTGAGTGAATACACTCCTGTACCTGACCCAGTAACTGTCTGTGTGAATACTCTCCTGCACGTGACCCAGTAATGTCTGTGTGAATACTCTCCTGTACCTGACCCAGTACTGTCTGTGTGAATACACACCTGTCCATGACCTAGTCACTGTGTGTGTGAATACACTCCTGTACCTGACCCAGTCACTGTCTGTGTGAATACACTCCTGTTGCTGACCCAGTTACTGTCTGTGTGAATACACTCCTGTACCTGACCCAGTACTGTCTGTGTGAATACACTCCTGTACCTGACCGAGTACTGTGTGTGTGAATACTCTCCTGTACCTGACCTAGTACAATCTGTGTGAATACTCTCCTGTACCTGACCTAGTACTGTCTGTGTGAATACTCTCCTGTACCTGAACCAGTACTGTCTGTGTGAATACACTCCGGTACCTGACCCAGTGCTGTCTGTGTGAATAAACTCCTGTACCTGACCCAGTACTGTCTGTGTGAATACTCTCCTGTACCTGACCTCGTACTGTCTGTGTGAATACTCTGCTGTACCTGACCCAGTATGTCTGTGTGAATACTCTCCGGTACCTGACCCTGTACTGTCTGTGTGAATACACTCCTGTACCTGACCCAGTACTGTCTGTGTGAATACACTCCTGTACCTGACCCAGTAATGTCTGTGTGACTACTCTCCTGTACCTGACCTAGTACTGTCTGTGTGAATACTCTCCTGTACCTGACCCAGTATGTCTGTGTAAATACACTCCTGTACCTGACCCAGTACTGTCTGTGTGAATACTGTCCTGTACCTGACCCAGTCACTCTGTGTGAATACTCTCCTGTACCTGACCCAATACTGTCTGTGTGAATACACTCCTGTACCTGACCCAGTCACTGTCTGTGTGAATACACTCCTGTACCTGACCCAGTCACTGTCTGTGTGAATAAACTCCTGTACCTGACCCAGTAACTGTCTGTGTGAATGCTCTCCTGCACCTGACCCAGTAATGTCTGTGTGAATACTCCCCTGTACCTGACCCAGTACTGTCTGTGTGAACACACTCCTGTACCTGACCCAGTCACTGACTGTGTGAATACTCTCCTGTACCTGACCCAGTACTGTCTGTGTGAATACACTCCTGTACCTGACCCAGTACTGTCTGTTTCAATAACTCCTGTACCTGACCTAGTCACTGTCTGTGTGATTACTCTCCTGTACCTGACCCACTCACTGTGTGAATACTCTCCTGCACCTGACCCAGTCACTGTCTGTGTGAATACTCTTCTGCACCTTACCCAGTCACTGTTTGTGTGAATACTCTCCTGCACCTGACCCAGTCACTGTCTGTGTAAATACTCTCCTGTACCTGACCCAGTACTGTCTGTGTGAATACTCTCCTGTACCTGACCCAGTATGTCTGTGTGAATACTCTCCTGTACCTGACCCAGTACTGTTTGTGTGAATACACTCCGGTACCTGACCCAGTACTGTCTGTGTGAATAAACTCCTGTCCCTGACCCAGTATGTCTGTGTGAATACTCTCCTGTACCTGACCCAGTACTGTCTGTGTGAATACACTCCTGTACCTGACCCAGTACTGTCTGTGTGACTACACTCCTGTACCTGACCCAGTAATGTCTGTGTGACTACTCTCCTGTACCTGACCTAGTACTGTCTGTGTGAATACTCTCCTGTACCTGACCCAGTACTGTCTATGTGAATACACTCCTGTACCTGACCCAGTCACTGTCTGTGTGAATACTCTCCTGTACCTGACCCAGTACTGTCTGTGTGAATACACTCCTGTACCTGACCCAGTACTGTCTGTGTGAATATTCTCCTGTACCTGACCCAGTACTGTCTGTTTGAATACACTCCTGTACCTGACCTAGTCACTGTCTGTGTGATTACTCTCCTGTACCTGACCCACTCACTGTGTGAATACACTCCGGTACCTGACCCAGTCACTGTCTGTGTAAATACTCTCCTGTACCTGACCCAGTACTGTCTGTGTGAATACTCTCCTGTACCTGACCCAGTACTGTCTGTGTGAATACTCTCCTGCACCTGACCCAGTCACTGTGTGTGTGAATACACTCCTGTACCTGACCCAGTCACTGTCTGTGTGAATACACTCCTGTTCCTGACCCAGTCACTGTCTTTGTGAATACACTCCTGTACCTGACCCAGTAATGTCTGTGTGAATACACTCCTGTACCTGACCGAGTACTGTGTGTGTGAATACTCTCCTGTACCTGACCTAGTACTGTCTGTGTGAATACTCTCCTGTACCTGACCTAGTACTGTCTTTGTGAATACTCTCTTGTACCTGACCCAGTATGTCTGTGTGAATACACTCCGGTACCTGACCCAGTAATGTCTGTGTGAATACTCTCCTGTACCTGACCCAGTCACTGTCTGTCTGAATACTCTCCTGTAGCTGACCCAGTACTGTCTGTGTGAATACTCTCCTGTACCTGACCCAGTCACTGTCTGTGTGAATACTCTCCAGTACCTGACCCAATACTGTCTGTGTGAATACACTCCTGTACCTGACCCAGTCACTGTCTGTGTGAATACTCTCCTGTACCTGACCTCGTACTGTCTGTGTGAATACTCTGCTGTACCTGACCCAGTATGTCTGTGTGAATACTCTCCTGTACCTGACCCAGTACTGTCTGTGTGAATACACTCCTGTACCTGACCCAGTACTGTCTGTGTGAATACACTCCTGTACCTGACCCAGTAATGTCTGTGTGACTATTCTCCTGTACCTGACCTAGTACTGTCTGTGTGAATACTCTCCTGTACCTGACCCAGTATGTCTGTGTGAATACACTCCTGTACCTGACCCAGTACTGTCTGTGTGAATACTGTCCTGTACCTGACCCAGTCACTCTGTGTGAATACTCTCCTGTACCTGACCCAATACTGTCTGTGTGAATACACTCCTGTACCTGACCCAGTCACTGTCTGTGTGAATAAACTCCTGTACCTGACCCAGTAACTGTCTGTGTGAATGCTCTCCTGCACCTGACCCAGTAATGTCTGTGTGAATACTCCCCTGTTCCTGACCCAGTACTGTCTGTGTGAATACACTCCTGTACCTGACCCAGTACTGTCTGTGTGAATACACTCCTGTACCTGACCCAGTACTGTCTGTTTCAATACACTCCTGTACCTGACCTAGTCACTGTCTGTGTGATTATTCTCCTGTACCTGACCCACTCACTGTGTGAATACTCTCCTGTACCTGACCCAGTCACTGTCTGTGTGAATACTCTTCAGCACCTGACCCAGTCACTGTCTCTGTAAATACTCTCCTGTACCTGACCCAGTACTGTCTGTGTGAATACTCTCCTGCACCTGACCCAGTATGTCTGTGTGAATACTCTCCTGTACCTGACCCAGTACTGTTTGTGTGAATACACTCCGGTACCTGACCCAGTACTGTCTGTGTGAATAAACTCCTGTCCCTGACCCAGTATGTCTGTGTGAATACTCTCCTGTACCTGACCCAGTACTGTCTGTGTGAATACACTCCTGTACCTGACCCAGTACTGTCTGTGTGACTACACTCCTGTACCTGACCCAGTAATGTCTGTGTGACTACTCTCCTGTACCTGACCTAGGACTGTCTGTGTGAATACTCTCCTGTACCTGACCCAGTACTGTCTGTGTGAATACACTCCTGTACCTGACCCAGTCACTGTCTGTGTGAATACTCTCCTGTACCTGACCCAGTACTGTCTGTGTGAATACACTCCTGTACCTGACCCAGTACTGTCTGTGTGAATATTCTCCTGTACCTGACCCAGTACTGTCTGTTTGAATACACTCCTGTACCTGACCTAGTCACTGTCTGTGTGATTACTCTCCTGTACCTGACCCACTCACTGTGTGAATACACTCCGGTACCTGACCCAGTCACTGTCTGTGTAAATACTCTCCTGTACCTGACCCAGTACTGTCTGTGTGAATACACTCCTGTACCTGACCCAGGACTGTCTGTGTGAATACTCTCCTGTACCTGACCTAGCACTGTCTGTGTGAATACTCTCCTGTACCTGACCTAGTACTGTCTGTGTGAATACTCTCCTGTACCTGACCCAGTCACTGTCTGTGTGAATACACTCCTGTACCTGACCCAGTACTGTCTGTGTGAATACTCTCTTGTACCTGACCCAGTACTGTCTGTGTGAATACTCTCCTGCACCTGACCCAGTCACTGTGTGTGTGAATACACTCCTGTACCTGACCCAGTCACTGTCTGTGTGAATACACTCCTGTTCCTGACCAAGTCACTGTCTGTGTGAATACACTCCTGTACCTGACCCAGTAATGTCTGTGTGAATACACTCCTGTACCTGACCGAGTACTGTGTGTGTGAATACTCTCCTGTACCTGACCTAGTACTGTCTGTGTGAATACTCTCCTGTACCTGACCTAGTACTGTCTGTGTGAATACACTCCTGTACCTGACCCAGTACTGTCTGTGTGAATACACTCCGGTACCTGACCCAGTACTGTCTGTGTGACTACACTCCTGTACCTGACCCAGTAATGTCTGTGTGACTACTCTCCTGTACCTGACCTAGGACTGTCTGTGTGAATACTCTCCTGTACCTGACCCAGTACTGTCTGTGTGAATACACTCCTGTACCTGACCCAGTCACTGTCTGTGTGAATACTCTCCTGTACCTGACCCAGTACTGTCTGTGTGAATACACTCCTGTACCTGACCCAGTACTGTCTGTGTGAATATTCTCCTGTACCTGACCCAGTACTGTCTGTTTGAATACACTCCTGTACCTGACCTAGTCACTGTCTGTGTGATTACTCTCCTGTACCTGACCCACTCACTGTGTGAATACACTCCGGTACCTGACCCAGTCACTGTCTGTGTAAATACTCTCCTGTACCTGACCCAGTACTGTCTGTGTGAATACACTCCTGTACCTGACCCAGTACTGTCTGTGTGAATACTCTCCTGTACCTGACCTAGCACTGTCTGTGTGAATACTCTCCTGTACCTGACCTAGTACTGTCTGTGTGAATACTCTCCTGTACCTGACCCAGTCACTGTCTGTGTGAATACACTCCTGTACCTGACCCAGTACTGTCTGTGTGAATACTCTCTTGTACCTGACCCAGTACTGTCTGTGTGAATACTCTCCTGCACCTGACCCAGTCACTGTGTGTGTGAATACACTCCTGTACCTGACCCAGTCACTGTCTGTGTGAATACACTCCTGTTCCTGACCAAGTCACTGTCTGTGTGAATACACTCCTGTACCTGACCCAGTAATGTCTGTGTGAATACACTCCTGTACCTGACCGAGTACTGTGTGTGTGAATACTCTCCTGTACCTGACCTAGTACTGTCTGTGTGAATACTCTCCTGTACCTGACCTAGTACTGTCTGTGTGAATACACTCCTGTACCTGACCCAGTACTGTCTGTGTGAATACACTCCGGTACCTGACCCAGTACTGTCTGTGTGAATAAACTCCTGTACCTGACCCAGTACTGTCTGTGTGAATACTCTCCAGCACCTGACCTAGTTCTGTCTTTGTGAATACTCTCTTGTACCTGACCCAGTATTTCTGTGTGAATACTCTCCTGTACCTGACCCAGTACTGTCTGTGTGAATACACTCCTGTACCTGACCCAGTACTGTCTGTGTGAATACACTCCAGTACCTGACCCAGTAATGTCTGTGTGACTACTCTCCTGTACCTGACCCAGTAATGTCTGTGTGAATACTCTCCTGTACCTGACCCAGTCACTGTCTGTGTGAATACTCTCCTGTAGCTGACCCAGTACTGTCTGTGTGAATACTCTCCTGTACCTGACCCAATACTGTCTGTGTGAATACACTCCTGTACCTGACCCAGTCACTGTCTGTGTGAATACTCTCCTGTACCTGACCTAGTACTGTCTGTGTGAATACTCTCCTGTCCCTGACGCAGTCACTGTCTGTGTTTACTCTCCTCTACCTGACCCAGTACTGTCTGTGTGAATACACTCCGTACTTGACCCAGTACTGTCTGTGTGAATACTCTCCTGTACCTGACCCAGTCACTGTCTGTGTGAATACTCTCCTGTACCTGACCCAGAACTGTCTGTGTGATTACTCTCCTGTACCTGACTCAGTACTGTCTGTGTGAATACACTCCGTACCTGACCTAGTACTGTCTGTGAGAATATTCTCCTGTACCTAACCTAGTCACTATCTGTTTGAATACACTCCTGTATCTGACCTAGTATCGTCTGTATGAATACTCTCCTGTACCTGACCCAGTCACTGTCTGTGTGAATACTCTCCTGTACCTGACCCAGTACTGACTGTGTGAATACTCTCCTGTACCTGACCCAGTCACTGTCTGTGTGAATACACTCCTGTACCTGACCTAGTACTGTTTGTGTGAATACTCTCCTGTACCTGAACCAGTACTGTCTGTGTGAATACACTCCTGTACCTGACCCAGTACTGTCTGTGTGAATACACTCCTGTACCTGACCCAGTACTGTCTGTGTGAATACTCTCCTGTCCCTGACCCAGTACTGTCTGTGTGAATACTCTCTTGTACCTGACCCAGTACTGTCTGTGTGAATACTCTCCTGCACCTGACCCAGTCACTGTGTGTGTGAATACACTCCTGTACCTGACCGAGTCACTGTCTGTGTGAATACACTCCTGTTCCTGACCAAGTCACTGTCTGTGTGAATACACTCCTGTACCTGACCCAGTAATGTCTGTGTGAATACACTCCTGTACCTGACCGAGTACTGTGTGTGTGAATACTCTCCTGTACCTGACCTAGTACTGTCTGTGTGAATACTCTCCTGTACCTGACCTAGTACTGTCTGTGTGAATACACTCCTGTACCTGACCCAGTACTGTCTGTGTGAATACACTCCGGTACCTGACCCAGTACTGTCTGTGTGAATAAACTCCTGTACCTGACCCAGTACTGTCTGTGTGAATACTCTCCAGCACCTGACCTAGTTCTGTCTTTGTGAATACTCTCTTGTACCTGACCCAGTATTTCTGTGTGAATACTCTCCTGTACCTGACCCAGTACTGTCTGTGTGAATACACTCCTGTACCTGACCCAGTACTGTCTGTGTGAATACACTCCAGTACCTGACCCAGTAATGTCTGTGTGACTACTCTCCTGTACCTGACCCAGTAATGTCTGTGTGAATACTCTCCTGTACCTGACCCAGTCACTGTCTGTGTGAATACTCTCCTGTAGCTGACCCAGTACTGTCTGTGTGAATACTCTCCTGTACCTGACCCAATACTGTCTGTGTGAATACACTCCTGTACCTGACCCAGTCACTGTCTGTGTGAATACTCTCCTGTACCTGACCTAGTACTGTCTGTGTGAATACTCTCCTGTCCCTGACCCAGTCACTGTCTGTGTTTACTCTCCTCTACCTGACCCAGTACTGTCTGTGTGAATACACTCCGTACTTGACCCAGTACTGTCTGTGTGAATACTCTCCTGTACCTGACCCAGTCACTGTCTGTGTGAATACTCTCCTGTACCTGACCCAGAACTGTCTGTGTGATTACTCTCCTGTACCTGACTCAGTACTGTCTGTGTGAATACACTCCGTACCTGACCTAGTACTGTCTGTGAGAATATTCTCCTGTACCTAACCTAGTCACTATCTGTTTGAATACACTCCTGTATCTGACCTAGTATCGTCTGTATGAATACTCTCCTGTACCTGACCCAGTCACTGTCTGTGTGAATACTCTCCTGTACCTGACCCAGTACTGACTGTGTGAATACTCTCCTGTACCTGACCCAGTCACTGTCTGTGTGAATACACTCCTGTACCTGACCTAGTACTGTTTGTGTGAATACTCTCCTGTACCTGAACCAGTACTGTCTGTGTGAATACACTCCTGTACCTGACCCAGTACTGTCTGTGTGAATACACTCCTGTACCTGACCCAGTACTGTCTGTGTGAATACTCTCCTGTCCCTGACCCAGTACTGTCTGTGTGAATACACTCCTGTACCTGACCCAGTCACTGTCTGTGTGAATACTCTCCTGTACCTGACCTAGTACTGTCTGTGTGAATACACTCCGTACTTGACCCAGTACTGTCTGTGTGAATACTCTCCTGCACCTGACCCAGTCACTGTCTGTGTGAATACTCTCCTGTACCTGACCCAGTCACTGTCTGTGTGAATACTCTCCTGTACCTGACCCAGTACTGTCTGTGTGAATACTCTCCTGTCCCTGACCCAGTACTGTCTGTGTGAATACTCTCCTGTACCTGACCCAGTACTGTCTGTGTGATTACTCTCCTGTACCTGACCCAGGACTGTCTGTGTGAATACACTACGTACCTGACCCTGTACTGTCTGTGAGAATACTCTCCTGTACCTAACCTAGTCACTATCTGTGTGAATACACTCCTGTATCTGGCCTAGTACTGTCTGTGTGAATACTCTCCTGTACCTGACCCAGTCACTGTCTGTGTGAATACTCTCCTGTACCTGACCCAGTCCTGTCTGTGTGAATACGCTCCTGTCCCTGACCCAGTCACTGTCTGTGTGATTACTCTCCTGTACATACCCAGTACTGCCTGTGTGAATACACTCTGTACCTTACCCAGTACTGTCTGTATGAATACTCTCCTGTACCTGACCCAGTCACTGTCTGTGTGAATACTCTCCTGTACCTGACCCAGTCACTGTCTGTGTGAATACTCTCCTGTACCTGACCCAGTCACTGTCTTTGTAAATACTCTCCTGTACCTGACCCAGTACTGTTGTGTGAATACTCTCCTGTACCTGACCCAGTCCCTGTCTGTGTAAATACTCTCCTGTAACTGACCCAGTCACTGTCTGTGTAAATACTCTCCTGTACCTGACACAGTACTGTCTGTGTGAATACACGCCTGTACCTGACCCAGTCACTGTCTGTGTGAATATACTCCTGTACCTGACCCAGTCACTGTCTGTGTGAATACTCTCCTGTTCCTGACCCAGTACTGTCTGTGTGAATACTCTCCTGTCCCTGACCCAGTACTGTCTGTGTGAATACTCTCCTGTACCTGACCTAGTACTGTCTGTGTGAATACACTCCTGTGCCTGACCTAGTACTGTCTGTGTGAATACTCTCATGTCCCTGACCCAGTCACTGTCTGTGTGATTATTCTCCTGTACCTGACCCAGTACTGTCTGTGTGAATACACTCCGTACCTGACCCAGCACTGTTGTGTGAATACTCTCCTGTACCTGACCCAGTCACTGTCTGTGTAAATACTCTCCTGTAACTGATCCAGTCACTGTCTGTGTAAATACTCTCCTGTACCTGACACAGTATTGTCTGTGTGAATACTCTCCTGTACCTGACCCAGTCACTGTCTGTGTGATTACTCTCCTGTACCTGATCCAGTCACTGTCTGTGTGAATACTCTCCTGTACCTGACCCAGTACTGTCTGTGTGAATACTCTCCTGCACCTGACCCAGTCACTGTCTGTGTAAATACTCTCCTGTACCTGACCCAGTACTGTCTGTGTGAATACTCTCCTGTCCCTGACCCAGTAACTGTCTGTGTGAATACTCTCCTGAACCTGACCCAGTATTGTCTGTGTGAATACACTCCTGTACCTGACCCAGTCACTGTCTGTGTGAATACTCTCCTGGACCTGACCCAGTACTGTCTGTGTGAATACACTCCTGTACCTGACCCAGCACTGTCTGTGTGAATATTCTCCTATACCTGACCCAGTACTGTCTGTGCGAATACACTCCTGTACCTGACCTAGTCTGTGTCTGTGTGAATACTCTCCTGTACCTGACCCAGTCACTGTCTGTGTGAATACTCTCCTGTACCTGACCCAGTACTGTCTGTGTGAATACACTCCTGTACCTGACCCAGCACTGTCTGTGTGAATATTCTCCTATACCTGACCCAGTACTGTCCTTGCGAATACACTCCTGTACCTGACCTAGTCACTGTCTGTGTGAATACTCTCCTGTACCTGACCCAGTCACTGTCTGTGTGAATACTCTCCTGTACCTGACCCAGTCACTGTCTGTGTAATTACACTCCTGTACCTGACCCAGTACTGTCTGTGTGAATACTCTCCTGTACCTGACCCAGTCACTGTCTGTGTAAATACTCTCCTGTACCTGAACCAGTACTGTCTGTGTGAATACACTCCAGTACCTGACCCAGTCACTGTCTGTGTAAATACTCTCCTGTACCTGACCCAGTACTGTCTGTGTGAATACACTCCTGTACCTGACCCAGTACTGTCTGTGTGAATACTCTCCTGTACCTGACCTAGCACTGTCTGTGTGAATATTCTCCTGTCCCTGACCCAGTACTGTCTGTGTGAATACTCTCCTGCACCTGAACCAGTCACTGTCTGTGTAAATACTCTCCTGTACCTGACCCAGTACTGTCTGTGTGAATACTCTCCTGTACCTGACCCAGTACTGTCTGTGTGAATACTCTCCTGTACCTGACCCAGTCACTGTCTGTGTAAATACTCTCCTGAACCTGACCCAGTCACTGTCTGTGTAAATACTCTCCTGTACCTGACACAGTACTGTCTGTGTGAATACACTCCTGTACCTGACCCAGTCACTGTCTGTGTGAATATACTCCTGTACCTGACCCAGTCACTGTCTGTGTGAATACTCGCCTGTACTTGACCCAGTACTGTCTGTGTGATTACTCTCCTGTACCTGACCCAGTCACTGTCTGTGTGAATACTCTCCTGTACCTGACCCAGTACTGTCTGTGTGAATACTCTCCTGTACCTGACCCAGTCACTGTCTGTGTGAATACTCTCCTGCAGCTGACCCAGTACTGTCTGTGTGAATACTCTCCTGTCCCTGACCCCGTTACTGGCTGTGTGATTACTCTCCTGTACCTGACCCAGTACTGCCTGTGTGAATATACTCTGTACCTTACCCAGTACTGTCTGTATGAATACTCTCCTGTACCTGACCCAGTCACTGTCTGTGTGAATACTCTCCTGTACCTGACCCAGTCACTGTCTGTGTGAATACTCTCCAGTACCTGACCCAATACTGTCTGTGTGAATACACTCCTATACCTGACCCAGTCACTGTCTGTGTGAATACTGTCCTGTACCTGACCTAGTACTGTCTGTGTGAATACACTCCTGTGCCTGACCTAGTACTGTCTGTGTGAATACTCTCCTGTCCCTGACCCAGTCACTGTCTGTGTTTACTCTCCTCTACCTGACCCAGTACTGTCTGTGTGAATACACTCCGTACTTGACCCAGTACTGTCTGTGTGAATACTCTCCTGTACCTGACCCAGTCACTGTCTGTGTGAATACTCTCCTGTACCTGAACCAGTACTGTCTGTGTGATTACTCTCCTGTACCTGACCCAGTACTGTCTGTGTGAATACACTCCGTACCTGACCTAGTACTGTCTGTGAGAATACTCTCCTGTACCTGACCTAGTCACTATCTGTGTGAATACTCTCCTGTATCTGACCTAGTATTGTCTGTGTGAATACTCTCCTGTACCTGACCCAGTCACTGTCTGTGTGAATACTCTCCTGTACCTGACCCAGTACTGACTGTGTAAATACTCTCCTGTACCTGACCCAGTCACTGTCTGTGTGAATACACTCCTGTACCTGACCTAGTACTGTTTGTGTGAATACTCTCCTGTACCTGAACCAGTACTGTCTGTGTGAATACACTCCTGTACCTGACCCAGTGCTGTCTGTGTGAATACTCTCCTGTCCCTGACCCAGTACTGTCTGTGTGAATACTCTCCTGTACCTGACCCAGTACTGACTGTGTGAATATACTCTGTACCTTACCCAGTACTGTCTGTGTGAATACTCTCCTGTACCTGACCCAGTCACTGTCTGTGTGATTACTCTCCTGTACCTGATCCAGTCACTGTCTGTGTGAATACTCTCCTGTACCTGACCCAGTACTGTCTGTGTGAATACTCTCCTGCACCTGACCCAGTCACTGTCTGTGTAAATACTCTCCTGTACCTGACCCAGTACTGTCTGTGTGAATACTCTCCTGTCCCTGACCCAGTAACTGTCTGTGTGAATACTCTCCTGAACCTGACCCAGTATTGTCTGTGTGAATACACTCCTGTACCTGACCCAGTCACTGTCTGTGTGAATACTCTCCTGGACCTGACCCAGTACTGTCTGTGTGAATACACTCCTGTACCTGACCCAGCACTGTCTGTGTGAATATTCTCCTATACCTGACCCAGTACTGTCTGTGCGAATACACTCCTGTACCTGACCTAGTCTGTGTCTGTGTGAATACTCTCCTGTACCTGACCCAGTCACTGTCTGTGTGAATACTCTCCTGTACCTGACCCAGTACTGTCTGTGTGAATACACTCCTGTACCTGACCCAGCACTGTCTGTGTGAATATTCTCCTATACCTGACCCAGTACTGTCCTTGCGAATACACTCCTGTACCTGACCTAGTCACTGTCTGTGTGAATACTCTCCTGTACCTGACCCAGTCACTGTCTGTGTGAATACTCTCCTGTACCTGACCCAGTCACTGTCTGTGTAATTACACTCCTGTACCTGACCCAGTACTGTCTGTGTGAATACTCTCCTGTACCTGACCCAGTCACTGTCTGTGTAAATACTCTCCTGTACCTGAACCAGTACTGTCTGTGTGAATACACTCCAGTACCTGACCCAGTCACTGTCTGTGTAAATACTCTCCTGTACCTGACCCAGTACTGTCTGTGTGAATACACTCCTGTACCTGACCCAGTACTGTCTGTGTGAATACTCTCCTGTACCTGACCTAGCACTGTCTGTGTGAATATTCTCCTGTCCCTGACCCAGTACTGTCTGTGTGAATACTCTCCTGCACCTGAACCAGTCACTGTCTGTGTAAATACTCTCCTGTACCTGACCCAGTACTGTCTGTGTGAATACTCTCCTGTACCTGACCCAGTACTGTCTGTGTGAATACTCTCCTGTACCTGACCTAGTACTGTCTGTGTGAATACACTCCTGTGCCTGACCTAGTACTGTCTGTGTGAATACTCTCATGTCCCTGACCCAGTCACTGTCTGTGCGATTATTCTCCTGTACCTGACCCAGTACTGTCTGTGTGAATACACTCCGTACCTGACCCAGCACTGTTGTGTGAATACTCTCCTGTACCTGACCCAGTCACTGTCTGTGTAAATACTCTCCTGTAACTGATCCAGTCACTGTCTGTGTAAATACTCTCCTGTACCTGACACAGTACTGTCTGTGTGAATACTCTCCTGTACCTGACCCAGTCACTGTCTGTGTGATTACTCTCCTGTACCTGATCCAGTCACTGTCTGTGTGAATACTCTCCTGTACCTGACCCAGTACTGTCTGTGTGAATACTCTCCTGCACCTGACCCAGTCACTGTCTGTGTAAATACTCTCCTGTACCTGACCCAGTACTGTCTGTGTGAATACTCTCCTGTCCCTGACCCAGTAACTGTCTGTGTGAATACTCTCCTGAACCTGACCCAGTATTGTCTGTGTGAATACACTCCTCTACCTGACCCAGTCACTGTCTGTGTGAATACTCTCCTGGACCTGACCCAGTACTGTCTGTGTGAATACACTCCTGTACCTGACCCAGCACTGTCTGTGTGAATATTCTCCTATACCTGACCCAGTACTGTCTGTGCGAATACACTCCTGTACCTGACCTAGTCTGTGTCTGTGTGAATACTCTCCTGTACCTGACCCAGTCACTGTCTGTGTGAATACTCTCCTGTACCTGACCCAGTACTGTCTGTGTGAATACACTCCTGTACCTGACCCAGCACTGTCTGTGTGAATATTCTCCTATACCTGACCCAGTACTGTCCTTGCGAATACACTCCTGTACCTGACCTAGTCACTGTCTGTGTGAATACTCTCCTGTACCTGACCCAGTCACTGTCTGTGTGAATACTCTCCTGTACCTGACCCAGTCACTGTCTGTGTAATTACACTCCTGTACCTGACCCAGTACTGTCTGTGTGAATACTCTCCTGTACCTGACCCAGTCACTGTCTGTGTAAATACTCTCCTGTACCTGAACCAGTACTGTCTGTGTGAATACACTCCAGTACCTGACCCAGTCACTGTCTGTGTAAATACTCTCCTGTACCTGACCCAGTACTGTCTGTGTGAATACACTCCTGTACCTGACCCAGTACTGTCTGTGTGAATACTCTCCTGTACCTGACCTAGCACTGTCTGTGTGAATATTCTCCTGTCCCTGACCCAGTACTGTCTGTGTGAATACTCTCCTGCACCTGAACCAGTCACTGTCTGTGTAAATACTCTCCTGTACCTGACCCAGTACTGTCTGTGTGAATACTCTCCTGTACCTGACCCAGTACTGTCTGTGTGAATACTCTCCTGTACCTGACCCAGTCACTGTCTGTGTAAATACTCTCCTGAACCTGACCCAGTCACTGTCTGTGTAAATACTCTCCTGTACCTGACACAGTACTGTCTGTGTGAATACACTCCTGTACCTGACCCAGTCACTGTCTGTGTGAATATACTCCTGTACCTGACCCAGTCACTGTCTGTGTGAATACTCGCCTGTACTTGACCCAGTACTGTCTGTGTGAATACTCTCCTGTACCTGACCCAGTCACTGTCTGTGTGATTACTCTCCTGTACCTGACCCAGTCACTGTCTGTGTGAATACTCTCCTGTACCTGACCCAGTACTGTCTGTGTGAATACTCTCCTGTACCTGACCCAGTCACTGTCTGTGTGAATACTCTCCTGCAGCTGACCCAGTACTGTCTGTGTGAATACTCTCCTGTCCCTGACCCCGTTACTGGCTGTGTGATTACTCTCCTGTACCTGACCCAGTACTGCCTGTGTGAATATACTCTGTACCTTACCCAGTACTGTCTGTATGAATACTCTCCTGTACCTGACCCAGTCACTGTCTGTGTGAATACTCTCCTGTACCTGACCCAGTCACTGTCTGTGTGAATACTCTCCAGTACCTGACCCAATACTGTCTGTGTGAATACACTCCTATACCTGACCCAGTCACTGTCTGTGTGAATACTCTCCTGTACCTGACCTAGTACTGTCTGTGTGAATACACTCCTGTGCCTGACCTAGTACTGTCTGTGTGAATACTCTCCTGTCCCTGACCCAGTCACTGTCTGTGTTTACTCTCCTCTACCTGACCCAGTACTGTCTGTGTGAATACACTCCGTACTTGACCCAGTACTGTCTGTGTGAATACTCTCCTGTACCTGACCCAGTCACTGTCTGTGTGAATACTCTCCTGTACCTGAACCAGTACTGTCTGTGTGATTACTCTCCTGTACCTGACCCAGTACTGTCTGTGTGAATACACTCCGTACCTGACCTAGTACTGTCTGTGAGAATACTCTCCTGTACCTGACCTAGTCACTATCTGTGTGAATACTCTCCTGTATCTGATCTAGTATTGTCTGTGTGAATACTCCCCTGTACCTGACCCAGTCACTGTCTGTGTGAATACTCTCCTGTACCTGACCCAGTACTGACTGTGTAAATACTCTCCTGTACCTGACCCAGTCACTGTCTGTGTGAATACACTCCTGTACCTGACCTAGTACTGTTTGTGTGAATACTCTCCTGTACCTGAACCAGTACTGTCTGTGTGAATACACTCCTGTACCTGACCCAGTACTGTCTGTGTGAATACTCTCCTGTCCCTGACCCAGTACTGTCTGTGTGAATACTCTCCTGTACCTGACCCAGTACTGACTGTGTGAATATACTCTGTACCTTACCCAGTACTGTCTGTATGAATACTCTCCTGTACCTGACCCAGTCACTGTCTGTGTGAATACTCTCCAGTACCTGACCCAATACTGTCTGTGTGAATACACTCCTGTACCTGACCCAGTCACTGTCTGTGTAAATACTCTCCTGTACCTGACCCAGTACTGTCTGTGTGAATACACTCCTGTACCTGACCCAGTACTGTCTGTGTGAATACTATCCTGTACCTGACCTAGCACTGTCTGTGTGAATATTCTCCTGTCCCTGACCCAGTACTGTCTGTGTGAATACTCTCCTGCACCTGAACCAGTCACTGTCTGTGTAAATACTCTCCTGTACCTGACCCAGTACTGTCTGTGTGAATACTCTCCTGTACCTGACCCAGTACTGTCTGTGTGAATACTCTCCTGTACCTGACCCAGTCACTGTCTGTGTAAATACTCTCCTGAACCTGACCCAGTCACTGTCTGTGTAAATACTCTCCTGTACCTGACACAGTACTGTCTGTGTGAATACACTCCTGTACCTGACCCAGTCACTGTCTGTGTGAATATACTCCTGTACCTGACCCAGTCACTGTCTGTGTGAATACTCGCCTGTACTTGACCCAGTACTGTCTGTGTGAATACTCTCCTGTACCTGACCCAGTCACTGTCTGTGTGATTACTCTCCTGTACCTGACCCAGTCACTGTCTGTGTGAATACTCTCCTGTACCTGACCCAGTACTGTCTGTGTGAATACTCTCCTGTACCTGACCCAGTCACTGTCTGTGTGAATACTCTCCTGCAGCTGACCCAGTACTGTCTGTGTGAATACTCTCCTGTCCCTGACCCCGTTACTGGCTGTGTGATTACTCTCCTGTACCTGACCCAGTACTGCCTGTGTGAATATACTCTGTACCTTACCCAGTACTGTCTGTATGAATACTCTCCTGTACCTGACCCAGTCACTGTCTGTGTGAATACTCTCCTGTACCTGACCCAGTCACTGTGTGAATACTCTCCAGTACCTGACCCAATACTGTCTGTGTGAATACACTCCTATACCTGACCCAGTCACTGTCTGTGTGAATACTCTCCTGTACCTGACCTAGTACTGTCTGTGTGAATACACTCCTGTGCCTGACCTAGTACTGTCTGTGTGAATACTCTCCTGTACCTGACCCAGTCACTGTCTGTGTTTACTCTCCTCTACCTGACCCAGTACTGTCTGTGTGAATACACTCCGTACTTGACCCAGTACTGTCTGTGTGAATACTCTCCTGTACCTGACCCAGTCACTGTCTGTGTGAATACTCTCCTGTACCTGAACCAGTACTGTCTGTGTGATTACTCTCCTGTACCTGACCCAGTACTGTCTGTGTGAATACACTCCGTACCTGACCTAGTACTGTCTGTGAGAATACTCTGCTGTACCTGACCTAGTCACTATCTGTGTGAATACACTCCTGTATCTGACCTAGTATTGTCTGTGTGAATACTCTCCTGTACCTGACCCAGTCACTGTCTGTGTGAATACTCTCCTGTACCTGACCCAGTACTGACTGTGTAAATACTCTCCTGTACCTGACCCAGTCACTGTCTGTGTGAATACACTCCTGTACCTGACCTAGTACTGTTTGTGTGAATACTCTCCTGTACCTGAACCAGTACTGTCTGTGTGAATACACTCCTGTACCTGACCCAGTGCTGTCTGTGTGAATACACTCCTGTACCTGACCCAGTACTGTCTGTGTGAATACTCTCCTGTCCCTGACCCAGTACTGTCTGTGTGAATACTCTCCTGTACCTGACCCAGTACTGACTGTGTGAATATACTCTGTACCTTACCCAGTACTGTCTGTATGAATACTCTCCTGTACCTGACCCAGTCACTGTCTGTGTGAATACTCTCCAGTACCTGACCCAATACTGTCTGTGTGAATACACTCCTGTACCTGACCCAGTCACTGTCTGTGTGAATACTCTCCTGTACCTGACCTAGTACTGTCTGTGTGAATACACTCCGTACTTGACCCAGTACTGTCTGTGTGAATACTCTCCGGCACCTGACCCAGTCACTGTCTGTGTGAATACTCTCCTGTACCTGACCCAGTCACTGTCTGTGTGAATACTCTCCTGTACCTGACCCAGTACTGTCTGTGTGAATACTCTCCTGTCCCTGACCCAGTACTGTCTGTGTGAATACTCTCCTGTACCTGACCCAGTACTGTCTGTGTGATTACTCTCCTGTACCTGACCCAGGACTGTCTGTGTGAATACACTCCGTACCTGACCCAGTACTGTCTGTGAGAATACTCTCCTGTACCTAACCTAGTCACTATCTGTGTGAATACACTGCTGTATCTGGCCTAGTACTGTCTGTGTGAATACTCTCCTGTACCTGACCCAGTCACTGTCTGTGTGAATACTCTCCTGTCCCTGACCCAGTCACTGTCTGTGTGAATACTCTCCTGTACCTGACCCAGTCACTGTCTGTGTAAATACTCTCCTGTACCTGACCCAGTACTGTTGTGTGAATACTCTCCTGTACCTGACCCAGTCACTGTCTGTGTAAATACTCTCCTGTAACTGACCCAGTCACTGTCTGTGTAAATACTCTCCTGTACCTGACACAGTACTGTCTGTGTGAATACACGCCTGTACCTGACCCAGTCACTGTCTGTGTGAATACACGCCTGTACCTGACCCAGTCACTGTCTGTGTGAATACTCTCCTGTTCCTGACCCAGTACTGTCTGTGTTAATACTCTCCTGTACCTGACCCAGTCACTGTCTGTGTGATTACTCTCCTGTACCTGACCCAGTCACTGTCTGTGTGAATACTCTGCTGTACCTGACCCAGTACTGTCTGTGTGAATACTCTCCTGTACCTGACCCAGTCACTGTCTGTGTAAATACTCTCCTGTACCTGAACCAGTACTGTCTGTGTGAATACTCTCCTGTCCCTGACCCAGTAACTGTCTGTGTGAATACTCTCCTGAACCTGACCCAGTACTGTCTGTGTGAATACACTCCTGTACCTGACCCAGTCACTTTCTGTGTGAATACACTCCTGTACCTGACCCAGTACTGTCTGTGTGAATAGACTCCTGTACCTGACCCAGCACTGTCTGTGTGAATATTCTCCTATACCTGACCCAGTACTGTCTGTGCGAATACACTCCTGTACCTGACCTAGTCACTGTCTGTGTGAATACTCTCCTGTACCTGACCCAGTCACTGTCTGTGTGAATACTCTCCTGTACCTGACCCAGTCACTGTCTGTTTAAATACTCTCCTGTACCTGACCCAGTACTGTCTGTGTGAATACTCTCCTGTACCTGACCCAGTCACTGTCTGTGTAAATACTCTCCTGTACCTGAACCAGTACTGTCTGTGTGAATACACTCCTGTACCTGACCCAGTACTGTCTGTGTGAATACTCTCCTGTACCTGACCTAGCACTGTCTGTGTGAATACTCTCCTGTACCTGACCTAGCACTGTCTGTGTGAATATTCTCCTGTACCTGACCCAGTACTGTCTGTGTGAATACTCTCCTGCACCTGAACCAGTCACTGTCTGTGTAAATACTCTCCTGTACCTGACCCAGTACTGTCTGTGTGAATACTCTCCTGTACCTGACCCAGTACTGTCTGTGTGAATACACTCCTGCACCTGACCTAGTCACTGTCTGTGTGAATGCACTCCTGTACCTGACCCAGTCTCTGTCTGTGTGAATACTATCCTGTACCTGACTCAGTCACTGTCTGTGTGAATACTCTCCTGTACCTGACCCAGTCACTGTCTGTGTAAATACTCTCCTGAACCTGACCCTAGTCACTGTCTGTGTGAATACTCTCCTGTACCTGACCCAGTACTGTCTGTGTGAATACTCTCCTGTACCTGACCCATTCACTGTCTGTGTGAATACTCTCCTGTAGCTGACCCAGTACTGTCTGTGTGAATACTCTCCTGTACCTGACCCAGTACTGTCTGTGTGAATACTCTCCTGTACCTGACCCAGTCACTGTCTGTGTGAATACTCTCCTGTAGCTGACCCAGTACTGTCTGTGTGAATACTCTCCTGTCCCTGACCCAGTTACTGTCTGTGTGATTACTCTCCTGTACCTGACCTAGTACTGCCTGTGTGAATATACTCTGTACCTTACCCAGTACTGTCTGTATGAATACTCTCCTGTACCTGACCCAGTCACTGTCTGTGTGAATACTCTCCTGTACCTGACCCAGTCACTGTCTGTGTGAATACTCTCCAGTACCTGACCCAATACTGTCTGTGTGAATACACTCCTGTACCTGACCCAGTCACTGTCTGTGTGAATACTCTCCTGTACCTGACCTAGTACTGTCTGTGTGAATACACTCCTGTGCCTGACCTAGTACTGTCTGTGTGAATACTCTCCTGTCCCTGACCCAGTCACTGTCTGTGTTTACTCTCCTCTACGT
Organism: Pristiophorus japonicus; assembly: GCF_044704955.1. Classification (NCBI taxonomy): domain Eukaryota; kingdom Metazoa; phylum Chordata; class Chondrichthyes; family Pristiophoridae; genus Pristiophorus; species Pristiophorus japonicus. Next base: position 47,086,100 of record NC_091997.1, read on the forward strand.
GACCCAGTCCTGTCTGTGTGAATACACTCCGTACTTGACCCAGTACTGTCTGTGTGAATACTCTCCTGTACCTGACCCAGTCACTGTCTGTGTGAATACTCTCCTGTACCTGACCCAGTACTGTCTGTGTGATTACTCTCCTGTACCTGACCCAGTACTGTCTGTGTGAATACACTCCGTACCTGACCTAGTACTGTCTGTGAGAATACTCTCCTGTACCTAACCTAGTCACTATCTGTGTGAATACACTCCTGTATCTGACCTAGTATTGTCTGTGTGAATACTCTCCTGTACCTGACCCAGTACTGTCTGTGTGAATACTCTCCTGCACCTGAACCAGTCACTGTCTGTGTAAATACTCTCCTGTACCTGACCCAGTCACTGTCTGTGTGAATACACTCCTGTACCTGACCTAGTACTGTCTGTGTGAATATTCTCCTATACCTGACCCAGTACTGTCTGTGCGAATACACTCCTGCACCTGACCTAGTCACTGTCTGTGTGAATACTCTCCTGTACCTGACCCAGTCACTGTCTGTGTGAATACTCTCCTGTACCTGACCCAGTCACTGTCTGTGTAAATACTCTCCTGTACCTGACCCAGTACTGTCTGTGTGAATACTCTCCTGTACCTGACCCAGTCACTGTCTGTGTAAATACTCTCCTGTACCTGAACCAGTACTGTCTGTGTGAATACACTCCCGTACCTGACCCAGTCACTGTCTGTGTAAATACTCTCCTGTACCTGACCCAGTACTGTCTGTGTGAATACACTCCTGTACCTGACCCAGTACTGTCTGTGTGAATACTCTCCTGCACCTGCCCCAGTCACTGTCTGTGTAAATACTCTCCTGTACCTGACCCAGTACTGTCTGTGTAAATACTCTCCTGTACCTGACACAGTACTGTCTGTGTGAATACACTCCTGTACCTGACCCAGTCACTGTCTGTGTGAATATACTCCTGTACCTGACCCAGTCACTGTCTGTGTGAATACTCGCCTGTACTTGACCCAGTACTGTCTGTGTGAATACTCTCGTGTACCTGACCCAGTCACTGTCTGTGTGATTACTCTCCTGTACCTGACCCAGTCACTGTCTGTGTGAATACTCTCCTGTACCTGACCCAGTCACTGTCTGTGTGAATACTCTCCTGTAGCTGACCCAGTACTGTCTGTGTGAATACTCTCCTGTCCCTGACCCAGTTACTGTCTGTGTGATTACTCTCCTGTACCTGACCCAGTACTGCCTGTGTGAATATACTCTGTACCTTACCCAGTACTGTCTGTATGAATACTCTCCTGTACCTGACCCAGTCACTGTCTGTGTGAATACTCTCCTGTACCTGACCCAGTCACTGTCTGTGTGAATACTCTCCTGTACCTGACCTAGTACTGTCTGTGTGAATACACTCCTGTGCCTGACCTAGTACTGTCTGTGTGAATACTCTCCTGTCCCTGACCCAGTCACTGTCTGTGTTTACTCTCCTCTACCTGACCCAGTCCTGTCTGTGTGAATACACTCCGTACTTGACCCAGTACTGTCTGTGTGAATACTCTCCTGTACCTGACCCAGTCACTGTCTGGGTGAATACTCTCCTGTACCTGACCCAGTACTGTCTGTGTGATTACTCTCCTGTACCTGACCCAGTACTGTCTGTGTGAATACACTCCGTACCTGACCTTGTACTGTCTGTGAGAATACTCTCCTGTACCTAACCTAGTCACTATCTGTGTGAATACACTCCTGTATCTGACCTAGTATTGTCTGTGTGAATACTCTCCTGTACCTGACCCAGTCACTGTCTGTGTGAATACTCTCCTGTACCTGACCCAGTACTGACTGTGTGAATACTCTCCTGTACCTGACCCAGTCACTGTCTGTGTGAATACACTCCTGTACCTGACCTAGTACTGTCTGTGTGAATACTCTCCTGTACCTGATCCAGCACTGTCTGTGTGAATACACTCCTGTACCTGACCCAGTACTGTCTGTGTGAATACACTCCTGTACCTGACCCAGTACTGTCTGAGTGAATACTCTCCTGTCCCTGACCCAGTACTGTCTGTGTGAATACTCTCCTGTACCTGACCCAGTCCTGACTGTGTGAATATACTCTGTACCTTACCCAGTACTGTCTGTATGAATACTCTCCTGTACTTAACGCAGTCACTGTCTGTGTGAATACTCTCCTGTACCTGACCCAATCACTGTCTGTGTGAATACTGTCCAGTACCTGACCCAATACTGTCTGTGTGAATACACTCCTGTACCTGACCCAGTCACTGTCTGTGTGAATACTCTCCTGTACCTGACCTAGTACTGTCTGTGTGAATACACTCCGTACTTGACCCAGTACTGTCTGTGTGAATACTCTCCTGCACCTGACCCAGTCACTGTCTGTGTGAATACTCTCCTGTACCTGACCCAGTCACTGTCTGTGTGAATACTCTCCTGTACCTGACCCAGTACTGTCTGTGTGAATACTCTCCTGTACCTGACCCAGTCACTGTCTGTGTGAATACTCTCCTGTAGCTGACCCAGTACTGTCTGTGTGAATACTCTCCTGTCCCTGCCCCAGTTACTGTCTGTGTGATTACTCTCCTGTACCTGACCCAGTACTGCCTGTGTGAATATACTCTGTACCTTACCCAGTACTGTCTGTATGAATACTCTCCTGTACCTGACCCAGTCACTGTCTGTGTGAATACTCTCCTGTACCTGACCCAGTAACTGTCTGTGTGAATACTCTCCAGTACCTGACCCAATACTGTCTGTGTGAATACACTCCTGTACCTGACCCAGTACTGTCTGTGTGAATACACTCCTGTATCTGACCTAGTATTGTCTGTGTGAATACACTCCTGCACCTGACCCAGTACTGACTGTGTGATTACTCTCCTGTACCTGACCCAGTACTGTCTGTGTGAATACTCTCCTGTACCTGACCCAGTACTGACTGTGTGAATATACTCTGTACCTTACCCAGTACTGTCTGTATGAATACTCTCCTGTACCTGACCCAGTCACTGTCTGTGTGAATACTCTCCAGTACCTGACCCAATACTGTCTGTGTGAATACACTCCTGTACCTGACCCAGTCACTGTCTGTGTGAATACTCTCCTGTACCTGACCTAGTACTGTCTGTGTGAATACACTCCGTACTTGACCCAGTACTGTCTGTGTGAATACTCTCCGGCACCTGACCCAGTCACTGTCTGTGTGAATACTCTCCTGTACCTGACCCAGTCACTGTCTGTGTGAATACTCTCCTGTACCTGACCCAGTACTGTCTGTGTGAATACTCTCCTGTCCCTGACCCAGTACTGTCTGTGTGAATACTCTCCTGTACCTGACCCAGTACTGTCTGTGTGATTACTCTCCTGTACCTGACCCAGGACTGTCTGTGTGAATACACTCCGTACCTGACCCAGTACTGTCTGTGAGAATACTCTCCTGTACCTAACCTAGTCACTATCTGTGTGAATACACTGCTGTATCTGGCCTAGTACTGTCTGTGTGAATACTCTCCTGTACCTGACCCAGTCACTGTCTGTGTGAATACTCTCCTGTCCCTGACCCAGTCACTGTCTGTGTGAATACTCTCCTGTACCTGACCCAGTCACTGTCTGTGTAAATACTCTCCTGTACCTGACCCAGTACTGTTGTGTGAATACTCTCCTGTACCTGACCCAGTCACTGTCTGTGTAAATACTCTCCTGTAACTGACCCAGTCACTGTCTGTGTAAATACTCTCCTGTACCTGACACAGTACTGTCTGTGTGAATACACGCCTGTACCTGACCCAGTCACTGTCTGTGTGAATACACGCCTGTACCTGACCCAGTCACTGTCTGTGTGAATACTCTCCTGTTCCTGACCCAGTACTGTCTGTGTTAATACTCTCCTGTACCTGACCCAGTCACTGTCTGTGTGATTACTCTCCTGTACCTGACCCAGTCACTGTCTGTGTGAATACTCTGCTGTACCTGACCCAGTACTGTCTGTGTGAATACTCTCCTGTACCTGACCCAGTCACTGTCTGTGTAAATACTCTCCTGTACCTGAACCAGTACTGTCTGTGTGAATACTCTCCTGTCCCTGACCCAGTAACTGTCTGTGTGAATACTCTCCTGAACCTGACCCAGTACTGTCTGTGTGAATACACTCCTGTACCTGACCCAGTCACTTTCTGTGTGAATACACTCCTGTACCTGACCCAGTACTGTCTGTGTGAATAGACTCCTGTACCTGACCCAGCACTGTCTGTGTGAATATTCTCCTATACCTGACCCAGTACTGTCTGTGCGAATACACTCCTGTACCTGACCTAGTCACTGTCTGTGTGAATACTCTCCTGTACCTGACCCAGTCACTGTCTGTGTGAATACTCTCCTGTACCTGACCCAGTCACTGTCTGTTTAAATACTCTCCTGTACCTGACCCAGTACTGTCTGTGTGAATACTCTCCTGTACCTGACCCAGTCACTGTCTGTGTAAATACTCTCCTGTACCTGAACCAGTACTGTCTGTGTGAATACACTCCTGTACCTGACCCAGTACTGTCTGTGTGAATACTCTCCTGTACCTGACCTAGCACTGTCTGTGTGAATACTCTCCTGTACCTGACCTAGCACTGTCTGTGTGAATATTCTCCTGTACCTGACCCAGTACTGTCTGTGTGAATACTCTCCTGCACCTGAACCAGTCACTGTCTGTGTAAATACTCTCCTGTACCTGACCCAGTACTGTCTGTGTGAATACTCTCCTGTACCTGACCCAGTACTGTCTGTGTGAATACACTCCTGCACCTGACCTAGTCACTGTCTGTGTGAATGCACTCCTGTACCTGACCCAGTCTCTGTCTGTGTGAATACTATCCTGTACCTGACTCAGTCACTGTCTGTGTGAATACTCTCCTGTACCTGACCCAGTCACTGTCTGTGTAAATACTCTCCTGAACCTGACCCTAGTCACTGTCTGTGTGAATACTCTCCTGTACCTGACCCAGTACTGTCTGTGTGAATACTCTCCTGTACCTGACCCATTCACTGTCTGTGTGAATACTCTCCTGTAGCTGACCCAGTACTGTCTGTGTGAATACTCTCCTGTACCTGACCCAGTACTGTCTGTGTGAATACTCTCCTGTACCTGACCCAGTCACTGTCTGTGTGAATACTCTCCTGTAGCTGACCCAGTACTGTCTGTGTGAATACTCTCCTGTCCCTGACCCAGTTACTGTCTGTGTGATTACTCTCCTGTACCTGACCTAGTACTGCCTGTGTGAATATACTCTGTACCTTACCCAGTACTGTCTGTATGAATACTCTCCTGTACCTGACCCAGTCACTGTCTGTGTGAATACTCTCCTGTACCTGACCCAGTCACTGTCTGTGTGAATACTCTCCAGTACCTGACCCAATACTGTCTGTGTGAATACACTCCTGTACCTGACCCAGTCACTGTCTGTGTGAATACTCTCCTGTACCTGACCTAGTACTGTCTGTGTGAATACACTCCTGTGCCTGACCTAGTACTGTCTGTGTGAATACTCTCCTGTCCCTGACCCAGTCACTGTCTGTGTTTACTCTCCTCTACGTGACCCAGTCCTGTCTGTGTGAATACACTCCGTACTTGACCCAGTACTGTCTGTGTGAATACTCTCCTGTACCTGACCCAGTCACTGTCTGTGTGAATACTCTCCTGTACCTGACCCAGTACTGTCTGTGTGATTACTCTCCTGTACCTGACCCAGTACTGTCTGTGTGAATACACTCCGTACCTGACCTAGTACTGTCTGTGAGAATACTCTCCTGTACCTAACCTAGTCACTATCTGTGTGAATACACTCCTGTATCTGACCTAGTATTGTCTGTGTGAATACTCTCCTGTACCTGACCCAGCACTGTCTGTGTGAATACTCTCCTGCACCTGAACCAGTCACTGTCTGTGTAAATACTCTCCTGTACCTGACCCAGTCACTGTCTGTGTGAATACACTCCTGTACCTGACCTAGTACTGTCTGTGTGAATATTCTCCTATACCTGACCCAGTACTGTCTGTGCGAATACACTCCTGCACCTGACCTAGTCACTGTCTGTGTGAATACTCTCCTGTACCTGACCCAGTCACTGTCTGTGTGAATACTCTCCTGTACCTGACCCAGTCACTGTCTGTGTAAATACTCTCCTGTACCTGACCCAGTACTGTCTGTGTGAATACTCTCCTGTACCTGACCCAGTCACTGTCTGTGTAAATACTCTCCTGTACCTGAACCAGTACTGTCTGTGTGAATACACTCCCGTACCTGACCCAGTCACTGTCTGTGTAAATACTCTCCTGTACCTGACCCAGTACTGTCTGTGTGAATACACTCCTGTACCTGACCCAGTACTGTCTGTGTGAATACTCTCCTGCACCTGCCCCAGTCACTGTCTGTGTAAATACTCTCCTGTACCTGACCCAGTACTGTCTGTGTGAATATTCTACTGTACCTGACCCAGTACTGTCTGTGTGAATACTCTCCTGCACCTGAACCAGTCACTGTCTGTGTAAATACTCTCCTGTACCTGACCCAGTACTGTCTGTGTGAATACTCTCCTGTACCTGACCCAGTACTGTCTGTGTGAATACACTCCTGTACCTGACCTAGTCACTGTCTGTGTGAATGCACTCCTGTACCTGACCCAGTCTCTGTCTGTGTGAATACCAACCTGTACCTGACTCAGTCACTGTCTGTGTAAATACTCTCCTGTACCTGACACATTACTGTTTGTGTGAATACACTCCTGTACCTGACCCAGTCACTGTCTGTGTGAATATACTCCTGTACCTGACCCAGTCACTGTCTGTGTGAATACTCGCCTGTACTTGACCCAGTACTGTCTGTGTGAATACTCTCGTGTACCTGACCCAGTCACTGTCTGTGTGATTACTCTCCTGTACCTGACCCAGTCACTGTCTGTGTGAATACTCTCCTGTACCTGACCCAGTCACTGTCTGTGTGAATACTCTCCTGTAGCTGACCCAGTACTGTCTGTGTGAATACTCTCCTGTCCCTGACCCAGTTACTGTCTGTGTGATTACTCTCCTGTACCTGACCCAGTACTGCCTGTGTGAATATACTCTGTACCTTACCCAGTACTGTCTGTATGAATACTCTCCTGTACCTGACCCAGTCACTGTCTGTGTGAATACTCTCCTGTACCTGACCCAGTCACTGTCTGTGTGAATACTCTCCTGTACCTGACCTAGTACTGTCTGTGTGAATACACTCCTGTGCCTGACCTAGTACTGTCTGTGTGAATACTCTCCTGTCCCTGACCCAGTCACTGTCTGTGTTTACTCTCCTCTACCTGACCCAGTCCTGTCTGTGTGAATACACTCCGTACTTGACCCAGTACTGTCTGTGTGAATACTCTCCTGTACCTGACCCAGTCACTGTCTGGGTGAATACTCTCCTGTACCTGACCCAGTACTGTCTGTGTGATTACTCTCCTGTACCTGACCCAGTACTGTCTGTGTGAATACACTCCGTACCTGACCTTGTACTGTCTGTGAGAATACTCTCCTGTACCTAACCTAGTCACTATCTGTGTGAATACACTCCTGTATCTGACCTAGTATTGTCTGTGTGAATACTCTCCTGTACCTGACCCAGTCACTGTCTGTGTGAATACTCTCCTGTACCTGACCCAGTACTGACTGTGTGAATACTCTCCTGTACCTGACCCAGTCACTGTCTGTGTGAATACACTCCTGTACCTGACCTAGTACTGTCTGTGTGAATACTCTCCTGTACCTGATCCAGCACTGTCTGTGTGAATACACTCCTGTACCTGACCCAGTACTGTCTGTGTGAATACACTCCTGTACCTGACCCAGTACTGTCTGAGTGAATACTCTCCTGTCCCTGACCCAGTACTGTCTGTGTGAATACTCTCCTGTACCTGACCCAGTACTGACTGTGTGAATATACTCTGTACCTTACCCAGTACTGTCTGTATGAATACTCTCCTGTACCTGACGCAGTCACTGTCTGTGTGAATACTCTCCTGTACCTGACCCAATCACTGTCTGTGTGAATACTGTCCAGTACCTGACCCAATACTGTCTGTGTGAATACACTCCTGTACCTGACCCAGTCACTGTCTGTGTGAATACTCTCCTGTACCTGACCTAGTACTGTCTGTGTGAATACACTCCGTACTTGACCCAGTACTGTCTGTGTGAATACTCTCCTGCACCTGACCCAGTCACTGTCTGTGTGAATACTCTCCTGTACCTGACCCAGTCACTGTCTGTGTGAATACTCTCCTGTACCTGACCCAGTACTGTCTGTGTGAATACTCTCCTGTACCTGACCCAGTCACTGTCTGTGTGAATACTCTCCTGTAGCTGACCCAGTACTGTCTGTGTGAATACTCTCCTGTCCCTGCCCCAGTTACTGTCTGTGTGATTACTCTCCTGTACCTGACCCAGTACTGCCTGTGTGAATATACTCTGTACCTTACCCAGTACTGTCTGTATGAATACTCTCCTGTACCTGACCCAGTCACTGTCTGTGTGAATACTCTCCTGTACCTGACCCAGTAACTGTCTGTGTGAATACTCTCCAGTACCTGACCCAATACTGTCTGTGTGAATACACTCCTGTACCTGACCCAGTACTGTCTGTGTGAATACACTCCTGTATCTGACCTAGTATTGTCTGTGTGAATACACTCCTGCACCTGACCCAGTACTGACTGTGTGATTACTCTCCTGTACCTGACCCAGTACTGTCTGTGTGAATACACTCCGTACCTGACCTAGTACTGTCTGTGAGAATACTCTCCTGTACCGAACCTAGTCACTATCTGTGTGAATACACTCCTGCATCTGACCTTGTATTGTCTGTGTGAATACTCTCCTGTACCTGACCCAGTACTGTCTGTGTGAATACTCTCCTGCACCTGAACCAGTCACTGTCTGTGTAAATACTCTCCTGTACCTGACCCAGTCACTGTCTGTGTGAATACACTCCTGTACCTGACCTAGTACTGTCTGTGTGAATATTCTCCTATACCTGACCCAGTACTGTCTGTGCGAATACACTCCTGTACCTGACCTAGTCACTGTCTGTGTGAATACTCTCCTGTACCTGACCCAGTCACTGTCTGTGTGAATACTCTCCTGTACCTGACCCAGTCACTGTCTGTGTAAATACTCTCCTGTACCTGACCCAGTACTGTCTGTGTGATTACTCTCCTGTACCTGACCCAGTACTGCCTGTGTGAATATACTCTGTACCTTACCCAGTACTGTCTGTATGAATACTCTCCTGTACCTGACCCAGTCACTGTCTGTGTGAATACTCTCCTGTACCTGACCCAGTCACTGTCTGTGTGAATACTCTCCAGTACCTGACCCAATACTGTCTGTGTGAATACACTCCTGTACCTGACCCAGTCACTGTCTGTGTGAATACTCTCCTGTACCTGACCTAGTACTGTCTGTGTGAATAAACTCCTGTGCCTGACCTAGTACTGTCTGTGTGAATACTCTCCTGTCCCTGACCCAGTCACTGTCTGTGTTTACTCTCCTCTACCTGACCCAGTCCTGTCTGTGTGAATACACTCCGTACTTGACCCAGTACTGTCTGTGTGAATACTCTCCTGTACCTGACCCAGTCACTGTCTGTGTGAATACTCTCCTGTACCTGACCCAGTACTGTCTGTGTGATTACTCTCCTGTACCTGACCCAGTACTGTCTGTGTGAATACACTCCGTACCTGACCTTGTACTGTCTGTGAGAATACTCTCCTGTACCTAACCTAGTCACTATCTGTGTGAATACACTCCTGTATCTGACCTAGTATTGTCTGTGTGAATACTCTCCTGTACCTGACCCAGTCACTGTCTGTGTGAATACTCTCCTGTACCTGACCCAGTACTGACTGTGTGAATACTCTCCTGTACCTGACCCAGTCACTGTCTGTGTGAATACACTCCTGTACCTGACCTAGTACTGTCTGTGTGAATACTCTCCTGTACCTGATCCAGCACTGTCTGTGTGAATACACTCCTGTACCTGACCCAGTACTGTCTGTGTGAATACACTCCTGTACCTGACCCAGTACTGTCTGTGTGAATACTCTCCTGTCCCTGACCCAGTACTGTCTGTGTGAATACTCTCCTGTACCTGACCCAGTACTGACTGTGTGAATATACTCTGTACCTTACCCAGTACTGTCTGTATGAATACTCTCCTGTACCTGACGCAGTCACTGACTGTGTGAATACTCTCCTGTACCTGACCCAATCACTGTCTGTGTGAATACTCTCCAGTACCTGACCCAATACTGTCTGTGTGAATACACTCCTGTACCTGACCCAGTCACTGTCTGTGTGAATACTCTCCTGTACCTGACCTAGTACTGTCTGTGTGAATACACTCCGTACTTGACCCAGTACTGTCTGTGTGAATACTCTCCTGTCCCTGACCCAGTTTCTGTCTGTGTGATTACTCTCCTGTACCTGACCCAGTACTGCCTGTGTGAATATACTCTGTACCTTACCCAGTACTGTCTGTATGAATACTCTCCTGTACCTGACCCAGTCACTGTCTGTGTGAATACTCTCCTGTACCTGACCCAGTAACTGTCTGTGTGAATACTCTCCAGTACCTGACCCAATACTGTCTGTGTGAATACACTCCTGTACCTGACCCAGTACTGTCTGTGTGAATACATTCCGGACCTGACCTAGTACTGTCTGTGAGAATACTCTCCTGTACCTGACCCAGTCACTATCTGTGTGAATACACTCCTGTATCTGACCTAGTATTGTCTGTGTGAATACTCTCCTGCACCTGACCCAGTACTGACTGTGTGATTACTCTCCTGCACCTGAACCAGTCACTGTCTGTGTAAATACTCTCCTGTACCTGACCCAGTCACTGTCTGTGTAAATACTCTCCTGTACCTGACACAGTACTGTCTGTGTGAATACACTCCTGTACCTGACCCAGTCACTGTCTGTGTGAATATACTCCTGTACCTGACCCAGTCACTGTCTGTGTGAATACTCGCCTGTACTTGACCCAGTACTGTCTGTGTGAATACTCTCCTGTACCTGACCCAGTCACTGTCTGTGTGATTACTCTCCTGTACCTGACCCAGTCACTGTCTGTGTGAATACTCTCCTGTACCTGACCCAGTACTGTCTGTGTGAATACTCTCCTGTACCTGACCCAGTCACTGTCTGTGTGAATACTCACCTGTAGCTGACCCAGTACTGTCTGTGTGAATACTCTCCTGTCCCTGACCCAGTTACTGTCTGTGTGATTACTCTCCTGTAATTGACCCAGTACTGCCTGTGTGAATATACTCTGTACCTTACCCAGTACTGTCTGTATGAATACTCTCCTGTACCTGACCCAGTCACTGTCTGTGTGAATACTCTCCTGTACCTGACCCAGTCACTGTCTGTGTGAATACTCTCCAGTACCTGACCCAATACTGTCTGTGTGAATACACTCCTGTACCTGACCCAGTCACTGTCTGTGTGAATACTCTCCTGTACCTGACCTAGTACTGTCTGTGTGAATACACTCCTGTGCCTGACCTAGTACTGTCTGTGTGAATACTCTCCTGTCCCTGACCCAGTCACTGTCTGTGTTTACTCTCCTCTACCTGACCCAGTACTGTCTGTGTGAATACTCTCCTGTACCTGACCCAGTACTGACTGTGTGAATATACTCTGTACCTTACCCAGTACTGTCTGTATGAATACTCTCCTGTACCTGACCCAGTCACTGTCTGTGTGAATACTCTCCTGTACCTGACCTAGTACTGTCTGTGTGAATACACTCCGTACTTGACCCACTACTGTCTGTGTGAATACTCTCCTGCACCTGACCCAGTCACTGTCTGTGTGAATACTCTCCTGTACCTGACCCAGTCACTGTCTGTGTGAATACTCTCCTGTCCCTGACCCAGTCACTGTCTGTGTTTACTCTCCTCTACCTGACCCAGTCCTGTCTGTGTGAATACACTCCGTACTTGACCCAGTACTGTCTGTGTGAATACTCTCCTGTACCTGACCCAGTCACTGTCTGTGTGAATACTCTCCTGTACCTGACCCAGTACTGTCTGTGTGATTACTCTCCTGTACCTGACCCAGTACTGTCTGTGTGAATACACTCCGTACCTGACCTAGTACTGTCTGTGAGAATACTCTCCTGTACCTAACCTAGTCACTATCTGTGTGAATACACTCCTGTATCTGACCTAGTATTGTCTGTGTGAATACTCTCCTGTACCTGACCCAGTCACTGTCTGTGTGAATACTCTCCTGTACCTGACCCAGTACTGACTGTGTGAATACTCTCCTGTACCTGACCCAGTACTGTCTGTGTGAATACTCTCCTGTCCCTGACCCAGTACTGTCTGTGTGAATACTCTCCTGTACCTGACCCAGTACTGACTGTGTGAATATACTCTGTACCTTACCCAGTACTGTCTGTATGAATACTCTCCTGTACCTGACCCAGTCACTGTCTGTGTGAATACTCTCCTGTACCTGACCTAGTACTGTCTGTGTGAATACACTCCGTACTTGACCCACTACTGTCTGTGTGAATACTCTCCTGCACCTGACCCAGTCACTGTCTGTGTGAATACTCTCCTGTACCTGACCCAGTCACTGTCTGTGTGAATACTCTCCTGTACCTGACCCAGTACTGTCTGTGTGAATACTCTCCTGTACCTGACCCAGTCACTGTCTGTGTGAATACTCTCCTGTAGCTGACCCAGTACTGTCTGTGTGAATACTCTCCTGTCCCTGACCCAGTTACTGTCTGTGTGATTACTCTCCTGTACCTGACCCAGTACTGCCTGTGTGAATATACTCTGTACCTTACCCAGTACTGTCTGTATGAATACTCTCCTGTACCTGACCCAGTCACTGTCTGTGTGAATACTCTCCTGTACCTGACCCAGTCACTGTCTATGTGAATACTCTCCTGTACCTGACCTAGTACTGTCTGTGTGAATACACTCCGTACTTGACCCAGTACTGTCTGTGTGAATACTCTCCTGTACCTGACCCAGTCACTGTCTGTGTGAATACTCTCCTGTATCTGACCTAGTACTGTCTGTGTGAATACTCTCCTGTACCTGACCCAGTCACTGTCTGTGTGAATACTCTCCTGTACCTGACCCAGTACTGACTGTGTGAATACTCTCCTGTACCTGACCCAGTCACTGTCTGTGTGAATACACTCCTGTACCTGACATAGTACTGTCTGTGTGAATACTCTCCTGTACCTGACCTAGTACTGTCTGTGTGAATATACTCCTGTGCCTGACCTAGTACTGTCTGTGTGAATACTCTCATGTCCCTGACCCAGTCACTGTCTGTGCGATTATTCTCCTGTACCTGACCCAGTACTGTCTGTGTGAATACACTCCTGTACCTGACCCAGTACTGTCTGTGTGAATACACTCCTGTACCTGACCCAGTCCTGTCTGTGTGAATACTCTCCTGTCCCTGACCCAGTACTGTCTGTTTGAATACTCTCCTGTGCCTGACCTAGTACTGTCTGTGTGAATACTCTCATTTCCCTGACCCAGTCACTGTCTGTGCGATTACTCTCCTGTACCTGACCTAGTACTGTCTGTGTGAATACACTCCTGTGCCTGACCTAGTACTGTCTGTGTGAATACTCTCCTGTACCTGACCCAGTCACTGTCTGTGTGAATACTCTCCTGTACCTGACCCAGTCACTGTCTGTGTGAATACTCTCCTGTACCTGACCCAGTACTGTCTGTGTGAATACTCTCCTGTACCTGACCCAGTCACTATCTGTGTGAATACACTCCTGTACCTGACCCAGTCACTGTCTGTGTGAATACTCTCCTGTCCCTGAACCAGTACTGTCTGTGTGAATACACTCCTGTACCTGACCCAGTACTGTCTGTGTGAATACACTCCTGTACCTGACCCAGTAGTGTCTGTGTGAATACACTCCTGTACCTGACCCAGTACTGTCTGTGTGAATACACTCCTGTACCTGACCCAGTACTGTCTGTGTGAATACACTCCTGTACCTGACCTAGTACTGTCTGTGTGAATACTCATCTGTACCTGACCCAGTACTGTCTGTGTGAATACACTCCTGTATCTGACCCAGTCACTGTCTGTGTGAATACTCTCCTGTACCTGACCCAGTCACTGTCTGTGTGAATACTCTCCTGTAGCTGACCCAGTACTGTCTGTGTGAATACTCTCCTGTCCCTGACCCAGTTACTGTCTGTGTGATTACTCTCCTGTACCTGACCTAGTACTGCCTGTGTGAATATACTCTGTACCTTACCCAGTACTGTCTGTATGAATACTCTCCTGTACCTGACCCAGTCACTGTCTGTGTGAATACTCTCCTGTACCTGACCCAGTCACTGTCTGTGTTTACTCTCCTCTACCTGACCCAGTCCTGTCTGTGTGAATACACTCCGTACTTGACCCAGTACTGTCTGTGTGAATACTCTCCTGTACCTGACCCAGTCACTGTCTGTGTGAATACTCTCCTGTACCTGACCCAGTACTGTCTGTGTGATTACTCTCCTGTACCTGACCCAGTACTGTCTGTGTGAATACACTCCGTACCTGACCTTGTACTGTCTGTGAGAATACTCTCCTGTACCTAACCTAGTCACTATCTGTGTGAATACACTCCTGTATCTGACCTAGTATTGTCTGTGTGAATACTCTCCTGTACCTGACCCAGTCACTGTCTGTGTGAATACTCTCCTGTACCTGACCCAGTACTGACTGTGTGAATACTCTCCTGTACCTGACCCAGTCACTGTCTGTGTGAATACACTCCTGTACCTGACCTAGTACTGTCTGTGTGAATACTCTCCTGTACCTGATCCAGCACTGTCTGTGTGAATACACTCCTGTACCTGACCCAGTACTGTCTGTGTGAATACACTCCTGTACCTGACCCAGTACTGTCTGAGTGAATACTCTCCTGTCCCTGACCCAGTACTGTCTGTGTGAATACTCTCCTGTACCTGACCCAGTACTGACTGTGTGAATATACTCTGTACCTTACCCAGTACTGTCTGTATGAATACTCTCCTGTACCTGACGCAGTCACTGTCTGTGTGAATACTCTCCTGTACCTGACCCAATCACTGTCTGTGTGAATACTGTCCAGTACCTGACCCAATACTGTCTGTGTGAATACACTCCTGTACCTGACCCAGTCACTGTCTGTGTGAATACTCTCCTGTACCTGACCTAGTACTGTCTGTGTGAATACACTCCGTACTTGACCCAGTACTGTCTGTGTGAATACTCTCCTGCACCTGACCCAGTCACTGTCTGTGTGAATACTCTCCTGTACCTGACCCAGTCACTGTCTGTGTGAATACTCTCCTGTACCTGACCCAGTACTGTCTGTGTGAATACTCTCCTGTACCTGACCCAGTCACTGTCTGTGTGAATACTCTCCTGTAGCTGACCCAGTACTGTCTGTGTGAATACTCTCCTGTCCCTGCCCCAGTTACTGTCTGTGTGATTACTCTCCTGTACCTGACCCAGTACTGCCTGTGTGAATATACTCTGTACCTTACCCAGTACTGTCTGTATGAATACTCTCCTGTACCTGACCCAGTCACTGTCTGTGTGAATACTCTCCTGTACCTGACCCAGTAACTGTCTGTGTGAATACTCTCCAGTACCTGACCCAATACTGTCTGTGTGAATACACTCCTGTACCTGACCCAGTACTGTCTGTGTGAATACACTCCTGTATCTGACCTAGTATTGTCTGTGTGAATACACTCCTGCACCTGACCCAGTACTGACTGTGTGATTACTCTCCTGTACCTGACCCAGTACTGTCTGTGTGAATACACTCCGTACCTGACCTAGTACTGTCTGTGAGAATACTCTCCTGTACCGAACCTAGTCACTATCTGTGTGAATACACTCCTGCATCTGACCTTGTATTGTCTGTGTGAATACTCTCCTGTACCTGACCCAGTACTGTCTGTGTGAATACTCTCCTGCACCTGAACCAGTCACTGTCTGTGTAAATACTCTCCTGTACCTGACCCAGTCACTGTCTGTGTGAATACACTCCTGTACCTGACCTAGTACTGTCTGTGTGAATATTCTCCTATACCTGACCCAGTACTGTCTGTGCGAATACACTCCTGTACCTGACCTAGTCACTGTCTGTGTGAATACTCTCCTGTACCTGACCCAGTCACTGTCTGTGTGAATACTCTCCTGTACCTGACCCAGTCACTGTCTGTGTAAATACTCTCCTGTACCTGACCCAGTACTGTCTGTGTGATTACTCTCCTGTACCTGACCCAGTACTGCCTGTGTGAATATACTCTGTACCTTACCCAGTACTGTCTGTATGAATACTCTCCTGTACCTGACCCAGTCACTGTCTGTGTGAATACTCTCCTGTACCTGACCCAGTCACTGTCTGTGTGAATACTCTCCAGTACCTGACCCAATACTGTCTGTGTGAATACACTCCTGTACCTGACCCAGTCACTGTCTGTGTGAATACTCTCCTGTACCTGACCTAGTACTGTCTGTGTGAATAAACTCCTGTGCCTGACCTAGTACTGTCTGTGTGAATACTCTCCTGTCCCTGACCCAGTCACTGTCTGTGTTTACTCTCCTCTACCTGACCCAGTCCTGTCTGTGTGAATACACTCCGTACTTGACCCAGTACTGTCTGTGTGAATACTCTCCTGTACCTGACCCAGTCACTGTCTGTGTGAATACTCTCCTGTACCTGACCCAGTACTGTCTGTGTGATTACTCTCCTGTACCTGACCCAGTACTGTCTGTGTGAATACACTCCGTACCTGACCTTGTACTGTCTGTGAGAATACTCTCCTGTACCTAACCTAGTCACTATCTGTGTGAATACACTCCTGTATCTGACCTAGTATTGTCTGTGTGAATACTCTCCTGTACCTGACCCAGTCACTGTCTGTGTGAATACTCTCCTGTACCTGACCCAGTACTGACTGTGTGAATACTCTCCTGTACCTGACCCAGTCACTGTCTGTGTGAATACACTCCTGTACCTGACCTAGTACTGTCTGTGTGAATACTCTCCTGTACCTGATCCAGCACTGTCTGTGTGAATACACTCCTGTACCTGACCCAGTACTGTCTGTGTGAATACACTCCTGTACCTGACCCAGTACTGTCTGTGTGAATACTCTCCTGTCCCTGACCCAGTACTGTCTGTGTGAATACTCTCCTGTACCTGACCCAGTACTGACTGTGTGAATATACCCTGTACCTTACCCAGTACTGTCTGTATGAATACTCTCCTGTACCTGACGCAGTCACTGACTGTGTGAATACTCTCCTGTACCTGACCCAATCACTGTCTGTGTGAATACTCTCCAGTACCTGACCCAATACTGTCTGTGTGAATACACTCCTGTACCTGACCCAGTCACTGTCTGTGTGAATACTCTCCTGTACCTGACCTAGTACTGTCTGTGTGAATACACTCCGTACTTGACCCAGTACTGTCTGTGTGAATACTCTCCTGTCCCTGACCCAGTTTCTGTCTGTGTGATTACTCTCCTGTACCTGACCCAGTACTGCCTGTGTGAATATACTCTGTACCTTACCCAGTACTGTCTGTATGAATACTCTCCTGTACCTGACCCAGTCACTGTCTGTGTGAATACTCTCCTGTACCTGACCCAGTAACTGTCTGTGTGAATACTCTCCAGTACCTGACCCAATACTGTCTGTGTGAATACACTCCTGTACCTGACCCAGTACTGTCTGTGTGAATACATTCCGGACCTGACCTAGTACTGTCTGTGAGAATACTCTCCTGTACCTGACCCAGTCACTATCTGTGTGAATACACTCCTGTATCTGACCTAGTATTGTCTGTGTGAATACTCTCCTGCACCTGACCCAGTACTGACTGTGTGATTACTCTCCTGCACCTGAACCAGTCACTGTCTGTGTAAATACTCTCCTGTACCTGACCCAGTCACTGTCTGTGTAAATACTCTCCTGTACCTGACACAGTACTGTCTGTGTGAATACACTCCTGTACCTGACCCAGTCACTGTCTGTGTGAATATACTCCTGTACCTGACCCAGTCACTGTCTGTGTGAATACTCGCCTGTACTTGACCCAGTACTGTCTGTGTGAATACTCTCCTGTACCTGACCCAGTCACTGTCTGTGTGATTACTCTCCTGTACCTGACCCAGTCACTGTCTGTGTGAATACTCTCCTGTACCTGACCCAGTACTGTCTGTGTGAATACTCTCCTGTACCTGACCCAGTCACTGTCTGTGTGAATACTCTCCTGTAGCTGACCCAGTACTGTCTGTGTGAATACTCTCCTGTCCCTGACCCAGTTACTGTCTGTGTGATTACTCTCCTGTAATTGACCCAGTACTGCCTGTGTGAATATACTCTGTACCTTACCCAGTACTGTCTGTATGAATACTCTCCTGTACCTGACCCAGTCACTGTCTGTGTGAATACTCTCCTGTACCTGACCCAGTCACTGTCTGTGTGAATACTCTCCAGTACCTGACCCAATACTGTCTGTGTGAATACACTCCTGTACCTGACCCAGTCACTGTCTGTGTGAATACTCTCCTGTACCTGACCTAGTACTGTCTGTGTGAATACACTCCTGTGCCTGACCTAGTACTGTCTGTGTGAATACTCTCCTGTCCCTGACCCAGTCACTGTCTGTGTTTACTCTCCTCTACCTGACCCAGTACTGTCTGTGTGAATACTCTCCTGTACCTGACCCAGTACTGACTGTGTGAATATACTCTGTACCTTACCCAGTACTGTCTGTATGAATACTCTCCTGTACCTGACCCAGTCACTGTCTGTGTGAATACTCTCCTGTACCTGACCTAGTACTGTCTGTGTGAATACACTCCGTACTTGACCCACTACTGTCTGTGTGAATACTCTCCTGCACCTGACCCAGTCACTGTCTGTGTGAATACTCTCCTGTACCTGACCCAGTCACTGTCTGTGTGAATACTCTCCTGTCCCTGACCCAGTCACTGTCTGTGTTTACTCTCCTCTACCTGACCCAGTCCTGTCTGTGTGAATACACTCCGTACTTGACCCAGTACTGTCTGTGTGAATACTCTCCTGTACCTGACCCAGTCACTGTCTGTGTGAATACTCTCCTGTACCTGACCCAGTACTGTCTGTGTGATTACTCTCCTGTACCTGACCCAGTACTGTCTGTGTGAATACACTCCGTACCTGACCTAGTACTGTCTGTGAGAATACTCTCCTGTACCTAACCTAGTCACTATCTGTGTGAATACACTCCTGTATCTGACCTAGTATTGTCTGTGTGAATACTCTCCTGTACCTGACCCAGTCACTGTCTGTGTGAATACTCTCCTGTACCTGACCCAGTACTGACTGTGTGAATACTCTCCTGTACCTGACCCAGTACTGTCTGTGTGAATACTCTCCTGTCCCTGACCCAGTACTGTCTGTGTGAATACTCTCCTGTACCTGACCCAGTACTGACTGTGTGAATATACTCTGTACCTTACCCAGTACTGTCTGTATGAATACTCTCCTGTACCTGACCCAGTCACTGTCTGTGTGAATACTCTCCTGTACCTGACCTAGTACTGTCTGTGTGAATACACTCCGTACTTGACCCACTACTGTCTGTGTGAATACTCTCCTGCACCTGACCCAGTCACTGTCTGTGTGAATACTCTCCTGTACCTGACCCAGTCACTGTCTGTGTGAATACTCTCCTGTACCTGACCCAGTACTGTCTGTGTGAATACTCTCCTGTACCTGACCCAGTCACTGTCTGTGTGAATACTCTCCTGTAGCTGACCCAGTACTGTCTGTGTGAATACTCTCCTGTCCCTGACCCAGTTACTGTCTGTGTGATTACTCTCCTGTACCTGACCCAGTACTGCCTGTGTGAATATACTCTGTACCTTACCCAGTACTGTCTGTATGAATACTCTCCTGTACCTGACCCAGTCACTGTCTGTGTGAATACTCTCCTGTACCTGACCCAGTCACTGTCTATGTGAATACTCTCCTGTACCTGACCTAGTACTGTCTGTGTGAATACACTCCGTACTTGACCCAGTACTGTCTGTGTGAATACTCTCCTGTACCTGACCCAGTCACTGTCTGTGTGAATACTCTCCTGTATCTGACCTAGTACTGTCTGTGTGAATACTCTCCTGTACCTGACCCAGTCACTGTCTGTGTGAATACTCTCCTGTACCTGACCCAGTACTGACTGTGTGAATACTCTCCTGTACCTGACCCAGTCACTGTCTGTGTGAATACACTCCTGTACCTGACATAGTACTGTCTGTGTGAATACTCTCCTGTACCTGACCTAGTACTGTCTGTGTGAATATACTCCTGTGCCTGACCTAGTACTGTCTGTGTGAATACTCTCATGTCCCTGACCCAGTCACTGTCTGTGCGATTATTCTCCTGTACCTGACCCAGTACTGTCTGTGTGAATACACTCCTGTACCTGACCCAGTACTGTCTGTGTGAATACACTCCTGTACCTGACCCAGTCCTGTCTGTGTGAATACTCTCCTGTCCCTGACCCAGTACTGTCTGTTTGAATACTCTCCTGTGCCTGACCTAGTACTGTCTGTGTGAATACTCTCATTTCCCTGACCCAGTCACTGTCTGTGCGATTACTCTCCTGTACCTGACCTAGTACTGTCTGTGTGAATACACTCCTGTGCCTGACCTAGTACTGTCTGTGTGAATACTCTCCTGTACCTGACCCAGTCACTGTCTGTGTGAATACTCTCCTGTACCTGACCCAGTCACTGTCTGTGTGAATACTCTCCTGTACCTGACCCAGTACTGTCTGTGTGAATACTCTCCTGTACCTGACCCAGTCACTATCTGTGTGAATACACTCCTGTACCTGACCCAGTCACTGTCTGTGTGAATACTCTCCTGTCCCTGAACCAGTACTGTCTGTGTGAATACACTCCTGTACCTGACCCAGTACTGTCTGTGTGAATACACTCCTGTACCTGACCCAGTAGTGTCTGTGTGAATACACTCCTGTACCTGACCCAGTACTGTCTGTGTGAATACACTCCTGTACCTGACCCAGTACTGTCTGTGTGAATACACTCCTGTACCTGACCTAGTACTGTCTGTGTGAATACTCATCTGTACCTGACCCAGTACTGTCTGTGTGAATACACTCCTGTATCTGACCCAGTCACTGTCTGTGTGAATACTCTCCTGTACCTGACCCAGTCACTGTCTGTGTGAATACTCTCCTGTACCTGACCCAGTACTGTCTGTGTGAATACTCTCCTGTACCTGACCCATTCACTGTCTGTGTGAATACTCTCCTGTAGCTGACCCAGTACTGTCTGTGTGAATACTCTCCTGTACCTGACCCAGTACTGTCTGTGTGAATACTCTCCTGTACCTGACCCAGTCACTGTCTGTGTGAATACTCTCCTGTAGCTGACCCAGTACTGTCTGTGTGAATACTCTCCTGTCCCTGACCCAGTTACTGTCTGTGTGATTACTCTCCTGTACCTGACCTAGTACTGCCTGTGTGAATATACTCTGTACCTTACCCAGTACTGTCTGTATGAATACTCTCCTGTACCTGACCCAGTCACTGTCTGTGTGAATACTCTCCTGTACCTGACCCAGTCACTGTCTGTGTGAATACTCTCCAGTACCTGACCCAATACTGTCTGTGTGAATACACTCCTGTACCTGACCCAGTCACTGTCTGTGTGAATACTCTCCTGTACCTGACCTAGTACTGTCTGTGTGAATACACTCCTGTGCCTGACCTAGTACTGTCTGTGTGAATACTCTCCTGTCCCTGACCCAGTCACTGTCTGTGTTTACTCTCCTCTACGTGACCCAGTCCTGTCTGTGTGAATACACTCCGTACTTGACCCAGTACTGTCTGTGTGAATACTCTCCTGTACCTGACCCAGTCACTGTCTGTGTGAATACTCTCCTGTACCTGACCCAGTACTGTCTGTGTGATTACTCTCCTGTACCTGACCCAGTACTGTCTGTGTGAATACACTCCGTACCTGACCTAGTACTGTCTGTGAGAATACTCTCCTGTACCTAACCTAGTCACTATCTGTGTGAATACACTCCTGTATCTGACCTAGTATTGTCTGTGTGAATACTCTCCTGTACCTGACCCAGCACTGTCTGTGTGAATACTCTCCTGCACCTGAACCAGTCACTGTCTGTGTAAATACTCTCCTGTACCTGACCCAGTCACTGTCTGTGTGAATACACTCCTGTACCTGACCTAGTACTGTCTGTGTGAATATTCTCCTATACCTGACCCAGTACTGTCTGTGCGAATACACTCCTGCACCTGACCTAGTCACTGTCTGTGTGAATACTCTCCTGTACCTGACCCAGTCACTGTCTGTGTGAATACTCTCCTGTACCTGACCCAGTCACTGTCTGTGTAAATACTCTCCTGTACCTGACCCAGTACTGTCTGTGTGAATACTCTCCTGTACCTGACCCAGTCACTGTCTGTGTAAATACTCTCCTGTACCTGAACCAGTACTGTCTGTGTGAATACACTCCCGTACCTGACCCAGTCACTGTCTGTGTAAATACTCTCCTGTACCTGACCCAGTACTGTCTGTGTGAATACACTCCTGTACCTGACCCAGTACTGTCTGTGTGAATACTCTCCTGCACCTGCCCCAGTCACTGTCTGTGTAAATACTCTCCTGTACCTGACCCAGTACTGTCTGTGTGAATATTCTACTGTACCTGACCCAGTACTGTCTGTGTGAATACTCTCCTGCACCTGAACCAGTCACTGTCTGTGTAAATACTCTCCTGTACCTGACCCAGTACTGTCTGTGTGAATACTCTCCTGTACCTGACCCAGTACTGTCTGTGTGAATACACTCCTGTACCTGACCTAGTCACTGTCTGTGTGAATGCACTCCTGTACCTGACCCAGTCTCTGTCTGTGTGAATACCAACCTGTACCTGACTCAGTCACTGTCTGTGTAAATACTCTCCTGTACCTGACACATTACTGTTTGTGTGAATACACTCCTGTACCTGACCCAGTCACTGTCTGTGTGAATATACTCCTGTACCTGACCCAGTCACTGTCTGTGTGAATACTCGCCTGTACTTGACCCAGTACTGTCTGTGTGAATACTCTCGTGTACCTGACCCAGTCACTGTCTGTGTGATTACTCTCCTGTACCTGACCCAGTCACTGTCTGTGTGAATACTCTCCTGTACCTGACCCAGTCACTGTCTGTGTGAATACTCTCCTGTAGCTGACCCAGTACTGTCTGTGTGAATACTCTCCTGTCCCTGACCCAGTTACTGTCTGTGTGATTACTCTCCTGTACCTGACCCAGTACTGCCTGTGTGAATATACTCTGTACCTTACCCAGTACTGTCTGTATGAATACTCTCCTGTACCTGACCCAGTCACTGTCTGTGTGAATACTCTCCTGTACCTGACCCAGTCACTGTCTGTGTGAATACTCTCCTGTACCTGACCTAGTACTGTCTGTGTGAATACACTCCTGTGCCTGACCTAGTACTGTCTGTGTGAATACTCTCCTGTCCCTGACCCAGTCACTGTCTGTGTTTACTCTCCTCTACCTGACCCAGTCCTGTCTGTGTGAATACACTCCGTACTTGACCCAGTACTGTCTGTGTGAATACTCTCCTGTACCTGACCCAGTCACTGTCTGGGTGAATACTCTCCTGTACCTGACCCAGTACTGTCTGTGTGATTACTCTCCTGTACCTGACCCAGTACTGTCTGTGTGAATACACTCCGTACCTGACCTTGTACTGTCTGTGAGAATACTCTCCTGTACCTAACCTAGTCACTATCTGTGTGAATACACTCCTGTATCTGACCTAGTATTGTCTGTGTGAATACTCTCCTGTACCTGACCCAGTCACTGTCTGTGTGAATACTCTCCTGTACCTGACCCAGTACTGACTGTGTGAATACTCTCCTGTACCTGACCCAGTCACTGTCTGTGTGAATACACTCCTGTACCTGACCTAGTACTGTCTGTGTGAATACTCTCCTGTACCTGATCCAGCACTGTCTGTGTGAATACACTCCTGTACCTGACCCAGTACTGTCTGTGTGAATACACTCCTGTACCTGACCCAGTACTGTCTGAGTGAATACTCTCCTGTCCCTGACCCAGTACTGTCTGTGTGAATACTCTCCTGTACCTGACCCAGTACTGACTGTGTGAATATACTCTGTACCTTACCCAGTACTGTCTGTATGAATACTCTCCTGTACCTGACGCAGTCACTGTCTGTGTGAATACTCTCCTGTACCTGACCCAATCACTGTCTGTGTGAATACTGTCCAGTACCTGACCCAATACTGTCTGTGTGAATACACTCCTGTACCTGACCCAGTCACTGTCTGTGTGAATACTCTCCTGTACCTGACCTAGTACTGTCTGTGTGAATACACTCCGTACTTGACCCAGTACTGTCTGTGTGAATACTCTCCTGCACCTGACCCAGTCACTGTCTGTGTGAATACTCTCCTGTACCTGACCCAGTCACTGTCTGTGTGAATACTCTCCTGTACCTGACCCAGTACTGTCTGTGTGAATACTCTCCTGTACCTGACCCAGTCACTGTCTGTGTGAATACTCTCCTGTAGCTGACCCAGTACTGTCTGTGTGAATACTCTCCTGTCCCTGCCCCAGTTACTGTCTGTGTGATTACTCTCCTGTACCTGACCCAGTACTGCCTGTGTGAATATACTCTGTACCTTACCCAGTACTGTCTGTATGAATACTCTCCTGTACCTGACCCAGTCACTGTCTGTGTGAATACTCTCCTGTACCTGACCCAGTAACTGTCTGTGTGAATACTCTCCAGTACCTGACCCAATACTGTCTGTGTGAATACACTCCTGTACCTGACCCAGTACTGTCTGTGTGAATACACTCCTGTATCTGACCTAGTATTGTCTGTGTGAATACACTCCTGCACCTGACCCAGTACTGACTGTGTGATTACTCTCCTGTACCTGACCCAGTACTGTCTGTGTGAATACACTCCGTACCTGACCTAGTACTGTCTGTGAGAATACTCTCCTGTACCGAACCTAGTCACTATCTGTGTGAATACACTCCTGCATCTGACCTTGTATTGTCTGTGTGAATACTCTCCTGTACCTGACCCAGTACTGTCTGTGTGAATACTCTCCTGCACCTGAACCAGTCACTGTCTGTGTAAATACTCTCCTGTACCTGACCCAGTCACTGTCTGTGTGAATACACTCCTGTACCTGACCTAGTACTGTCTGTGTGAATATTCTCCTATACCTGACCCAGTACTGTCTGTGCGAATACACTCCTGTACCTGACCTAGTCACTGTCTGTGTGAATACTCTCCTGTACCTGACCCAGTCACTGTCTGTGTGAATACTCTCCTGTACCTGACCCAGTCACTGTCTGTGTAAATACTCTCCTGTACCTGACCCAGTACTGTCTGTGTGATTACTCTCCTGTACCTGACCCAGTACTGCCTGTGTGAATATACTCTGTACCTTACCCAGTACTGTCTGTATGAATACTCTCCTGTACCTGACCCAGTCACTGTCTGTGTGAATACTCTCCTGTACCTGACCCAGTCACTGTCTGTGTGAATACTCTCCAGTACCTGACCCAATACTGTCTGTGTGAATACACTCCTGTACCTGACCCAGTCACTGTCTGTGTGAATACTCTCCTGTACCTGACCTAGTACTGTCTGTGTGAATAAACTCCTGTGCCTGACCTAGTACTGTCTGTGTGAATACTCTCCTGTCCCTGACCCAGTCACTGTCTGTGTTTACTCTCCTCTACCTGACCCAGTCCTGTCTGTGTGAATACACTCTGTACTTGACCCAGTACTGTCTGTGTGAATACTCTCCTGTACCTGACCCAGTCACTGTCTGTGTGAATACTCTCCTGTACCTGACCCAGTACTGTCTGTGTGATTACTCTCCTGTACCTGACCCAGTACTGTCTGTGTGAATACACTCCGTACCTGACCTTGTACTGTCTGTGAGAATACTCTCCTGTACCTAACCTAGTCACTATCTGTGTGAATACACTCCTGTATCTGACCTAGTATTGTCTGTGTGAATACTCTCCTGTACCTGACCCAGTCACTGTCTGTGTGAATACTCTCCTGTACCTGACCCAGTACTGACTGTGTGAATACTCTCCTGTACCTGACCCAGTCACTGTCTGTGTGAATACACTCCTGTACCTGACCCAATACTGTCTGTGTGAATACACTCCTGTACCTGACCCAGTCACTGTCTGTGTGAATACTCTCCTGTACCTGACCTAGTACTGTCTGTGTGAATACACTCCGTACTTGACCCAGTACTGTCTGTGTGAATACTCTCCTGTCCCTGACCCAGTTTCTGTCTGTGTGATTACTCTCCTGTACCTGACCCAGTACTGCCTGTGTGAATATACTCTGTACCTTACCCAGTACTGTCTGTATGAATACTCTCCTGTACCTGACCCAGTCACTGTCTGTGTGAATACTCTCCTGTACCTGACCCAGTAACTGTCTGTGTGAATACTCTCCAGTACCTGACCCAATACTGTCTGTGTGAATACACTCCTGTACCTGACCCAGTACTGTCTGTGTGAATACATTCCGGACCTGACCTAGTACTGTCTGTGAGAATACTCTCCTGTACCTGACCCAGTCACTATCTGTGTGAATACACTCCTGTATCTGACCTAGTATTGTCTGTGTGAATACTCTCCTGCACCTGACCCAGTACTGACTGTGTGATTACTCTCCTGCACCTGAACCAGTCACTGTCTGTGTAAATACTCTCCTGTACCTGACCCAGTCACTGTCTGTGTAAATACTCTCCTGTACCTGACACAGTACTGTCTGTGTGAATACACTCCTGTACCTGACCCAGTCACTGTCTGTGTGAATATACTCCTGTACCTGACCCAGTCACTGTCTGTGTGAATACTCGCCTGTACTTGACCCAGTACTGTCTGTGTGAATACTCTCCTGTACCTGACCCAGTCACTGTCTGTGTGATTACTCTCCTGTACCTGACCCAGTCACTGTCTGTGTGAATACTCTCCTGTACCTGACCCAGTACTGTCTGTGTGAATACTCTCCTGTACCTGACCCAGTCACTGTCTGTGTGAATACTCTCCTGTAGCTGACCCAGTACTGTCTGTGTGAATACTCTCCTGTCCCTGACCCAGTTACTGTCTGTGTGATTACTCTCCTGTAATTGACCCAGTACTGCCTGTGTGAA
This sequence comes from Pristiophorus japonicus, assembly GCF_044704955.1. NCBI lineage: Eukaryota > Metazoa > Chordata > Chondrichthyes > Pristiophoridae > Pristiophorus > Pristiophorus japonicus. Next base: position 47,113,482 of record NC_091997.1, read on the forward strand.
TATACTCTGTACCTTACCCAGTACTGTCTGTATGAATACTCTCCTGTACCTGACCCAGTCACTGTCTGTGTGAATACTCTCCTGTACCTGACCCAGTCACTGTCTGTGTGAATACTCTCCAGTACCTGACCCAATACTGTCTGTGTGAATACACTCCTGTACCTGACCCAGTCACTGTCTGTGTGAATACTCTCCTGTACCTGACCTAGTACTGTCTGTGTGAATACACTCCTGTGCCTGACCTAGTACTGTCTGTGTGAATACTCTCCTGTCCCTGACCCAGTCACTGTCTGTGTTTACTCTCCTCTACCTGACCCAGTACTGTCTGTGTGAATACTCTCCTGTACCTGACCCAGTACTGACTGTGTGAATATACTCTGTACCTTACCCAGTACTGTCTGTATGAATACTCTCCTGTACCTGACCCAGTCACTGTCTGTGTGAATACTCTCCTGTACCTGACCTAGTACTGTCTGTGTGAATACACTCCGTACTTGACCCACTACTGTCTGTGTGAATACTCTCCTGCACCTGACCCAGTCACTGTCTGTGTGAATACTCTCCTGTACCTGACCCAGTCACTGTCTGTGTGAATACTCTCCTGTCCCTGACCCAGTCACTGTCTGTGTTTACTCTCCTCTACCTGACCCAGTCCTGTCTGTGTGAATACACTCCGTACTTGACCCAGTACTGTCTGTGTGAATACTCTCCTGTACCTGACCCAGTCACTGTCTGTGTGAATACTCTCCTGTACCTGACCCAGTACTGTCTGTGTGATTACTCTCCTGTACCTGACCCAGTACTGTCTGTGTGAATACACTCCGTACCTGACCTAGTACTGTCTGTGAGAATACTCTCCTGTACCTAACCTAGTCACTATCTGTGTGAATACACTCCTGTATCTGACCTAGTATTGTCTGTGTGAATACTCTCCTGTACCTGACCCAGTCACTGTCTGTGTGAATACTCTCCTGTACCTGACCCAGTACTGACTGTGTGAATACTCTCCTGTACCTGACCCAGTACTGTCTGTGTGAATACTCTCCTGTCCCTGACCCAGTACTGTCTGTGTGAATACTCTCCTGTACCTGACCCAGTACTGACTGTGTGAATATACTCTGTACCTTACCCAGTACTGTCTGTATGAATACTCTCCTGTACCTGACCCAGTCACTGTCTGTGTGAATACTCTCCTGTACCTGACCTAGTACTGTCTGTGTGAATACACTCCGTACTTGACCCACTACTGTCTGTGTGAATACTCTCCTGCACCTGACCCAGTCACTGTCTGTGTGAATACTCTCCTGTACCTGACCCAGTCACTGTCTGTGTGAATACTCTCCTGTACCTGACCCAGTACTGTCTGTGTGAATACTCTCCTGTACCTGACCCAGTCACTGTCTGTGTGAATACTCTCCTGTAGCTGACCCAGTACTGTCTGTGTGAATACTCTCCTGTCCCTGACCCAGTTACTGTCTGTGTGATTACTCTCCTGTACCTGACCCAGTACTGCCTGTGTGAATATACTCTGTACCTTACCCAGTACTGTCTGTATGAATACTCTCCTGTACCTGACCCAGTCACTGTCTGTGTGAATACTCTCCTGTACCTGACCCAGTCACTGTCTATGTGAATACTCTCCTGTACCTGACCTAGTACTGTCTGTGTGAATACACTCCGTACTTGACCCAGTACTGTCTGTGTGAATACTCTCCTGTACCTGACCCAGTCACTGTCTGTGTGAATACTCTCCTGTATCTGACCTAGTACTGTCTGTGTGAATACTCTCCTGTACCTGACCCAGTCACTGTCTGTGTGAATACTCTCCTGTACCTGACCCAGTACTGACTGTGTGAATACTCTCCTGTACCTGACCCAGTCACTGTCTGTGTGAATACACTCCTGTACCTGACATAGTACTGTCTGTGTGAATACTCTCCTGTACCTGACCTAGTACTGTCTGTGTGAATATACTCCTGTGCCTGACCTAGTACTGTCTGTGTGAATACTCTCATGTCCCTGACCCAGTCACTGTCTGTGCGATTATTCTCCTGTACCTGACCCAGTACTGTCTGTGTGAATACACTCCTGTACCTGACCCAGTACTGTCTGTGTGAATACACTCCTGTACCTGACCCAGTCCTGTCTGTGTGAATACTCTCCTGTCCCTGACCCAGTACTGTCTGTTTGAATACTCTCCTGTGCCTGACCTAGTACTGTCTGTGTGAATACTCTCATTTCCCTGACCCAGTCACTGTCTGTGCGATTACTCTCCTGTACCTGACCTAGTACTGTCTGTGTGAATACACTCCTGTGCCTGACCTAGTACTGTCTGTGTGAATACTCTCCTGTACCTGACCCAGTCACTGTCTGTGTGAATACTCTCCTGTACCTGACCCAGTCACTGTCTGTGTGAATACTCTCCTGTACCTGACCCAGTACTGTCTGTGTGAATACTCTCCTGTACCTGACCCAGTCACTATCTGTGTGAATACACTCCTGTACCTGACCCAGTCACTGTCTGTGTGAATACTCTCCTGTCCCTGAACCAGTACTGTCTGTGTGAATACACTCCTGTACCTGACCCAGTACTGTCTGTGTGAATACACTCCTGTACCTGACCCAGTAGTGTCTGTGTGAATACACTCCTGTACCTGACCCAGTACTGTCTGTGTGAATACACTCCTGTACCTGACCCAGTACTGTCTGTGTGAATACACTCCTGTACCTGACCTAGTACTGTCTGTGTGAATACTCATCTGTACCTGACCCAGTACTGTCTGTGTGAATACACTCCTGTATCTGACCCAGTCACTGTCTGTGTGAATACTCTCCTGTACCTGACCCAGTCACTGTCTGTGTGAATACTCTCCTGTACCTGACCCAGTACTGTCTGTGTGAATACATTCCGGACCTGACCTAGTACTGTCTGTGAGAATACTCTCCTGTACCTAACCTAGTCACTGTCTGTGTGAATACTCTCCTGTACCTGACCCAATACTGTCTGTGTGAATACACTCCTGCACCTGACCCAGTCACTGTCTGTGTGAATACTCTCCTGTAGCTGACCTAGTACTGTCTGTGTGAATACACTCCGTACTTGACCCCGTACTGTCTGTGTGAATACTCTCCTGTACCTGACCCAGTCACTGTCTGTGTGAATACTCTCCTGTATCTGACCTAGTACTGTCTGTGTGAATACTCTCCTGTACCTGACCCAGTCACTGTCTGTGTGAATACTCTCCTGTACCTGACCCAGTACTGACTGTGTGAATACTCTCCTGTACCTGACCCAGTCACTGTCTGTGTGAATACACTCCTGTACCTGACATAGTACTGTCTGTGTGAATACTCTCCTGTACCTGACCTAGTACTGTCTGTGTGAATACACTCCTGTGCCTGACCTAGTACTGTCTGTGTGAATACTCTCATGTCCCTGACCCAGTCACTGTCTGTGCGATTATTCTCCTGTACCTGACCCAGTACTGTCTGTGTGAATACACTCCTGTACCTGACCCAGTACTGTCTGTGTGAATACACTCCTGTACCTGACCCAGTACTGTCTGTGTGAATACTCTCCTGTCCCTGACCCAGTACTGTCTGTTTGAATACTCTCCTGTGCCTGACCTAGTACTGTCTGTGTGAATACTCTCATTTCCCTGACCCAGTCACTGTCTGTGCGATTACTCTCCTGTACCTGACCTAGTACTGTCTGTGTGAATACACTCCTGTGCCTGACCTAGTACTGTCTGTGTGAATACTCTCCTGTACCTGACCCAGTCACTGTCTGTGTGAATACTCTCCTGTACCTGACCCAGTCACTGTCTGTGTGAATACTCTCCTGTACCTGACCCAGTACTGTCTGTGTGAATACTCTCCTGTACCTGACCCAGTCACTAACTGTGTGAATACACTCCTGTACCTGACCCAGTCACTGTCTGTGTGAATACTCTCCTGTCCCTGAACCAGTACTGTCTGTGTGAATACACTCCTGTACCTGACCCAGTACTGTCTGTGTGAATACACTCCTGTACCTGACCCAGTAGTGTCTGTGTGAATACACTCCTGTACCTGACCCAGTACTGTCTGTGTGAATACACTCCTGTACCTGACCCAGTACTGTCTGTGTGAATACACTCCTGTACCTGACCTAGTACTGTCTGTGTGAATACTCATCTGTACCTGACCCAGTACTGTCTGTGTGAATACACTCCTGTATCTGACCCAGTCACTGTCTGTGTGAATACTCTCCTGTACCTGACCCAGCCACTCACTGTGTGAATACACTCCTGTACCTGACCCAGTACTGTCTGTGTGAATACTCTCCTGTACCTGACATAGTACTGTCTGTGTGAATACTCTCCTGTACCTGACCCATTCACTGTCCGTGTGAATACTCTCCTGTACCTGACCCAGTCACTTTCTGTGTGAATACACTCCTGTACCTGACCCAGTCACTGTCTGTGTGAATACACTCCTGTACCTGACCCAGTCACTGTCTGTGTGAATACACTCCTGTACCTGACCCAGTCACTGTCTGTGTGAATACACTCTTGTACCTGACCCAGTCACTGTCTGTGTGAATACTCTCCTGTCCCTGACCCAGTCACTGTCTGTGTGAATACACTCCTGTACCTGACCCAGTACTGTCTGTGTGAATACACTCCTGTACCTGACCTAGTACTGTCTGTGTGAATACTCATCTGTACCTGACCCAGTACTGTCTGTGTGAATACACTCCTGTATCTGACCCAGTCACTGTCTGTGTGAATACTCTCCTGTACCTGACCCAGCCACTCACTGTGTGAATACACTCCTGTACCTGACCCAGTACTGTCTGTGTGAATACTCTCCTGTACCTGACATAGTACTGTCTGTGTGAATACTCTCCTGTACCTGACCCATTCACTGTCCGTGTGAATACTCTCCTGTACGTGACCCAGTCACTGTCTGTGTGAATACTCTCCTGTACCTGACCCAGTACTGTCTGTGTGAATACACTCCTGTACCTGACCCAGTCACTGTCTGTGTGATTACTCTCCTGTACCTGACCCAGTACTGTCTGTGTGAATCCGCTCCTGTGCCAGTATGTGGGATTGGTGCCGAATGCAATACCTTCCGGCTCACAGTCCATGTTAAACACCCTGCTTACATTTACATTATCTCAATATTTTACACATCTAATTGTCTTCGAGCACAGTAACTAATGGAAGGGTTAGACTCCATTTAGTGTACCACGTTCAGTTCAGGGCACCGCACCCCAGGAAGGATAAATTGGTCTTGGAGGGAGTGCAGCCCAGATTCAGGGAAAGGAAATGGCGCACTTTAACCCTGCTGAATATTGGATGTCCTTTGGAGTTTGCACATTTGTTAATTGGCAAAAATGATACCGAAGCTGAAAGGGTTAAATTATGAGGGAAGGTTGCATAGACTGAGCTTGTATTCCCTTGAATATAGAAGATTAAGGGATGATCTAATTGAGCTGTTTAAGCTGATTAAAGGATTTGATAGGGTAGATTGAGAGAAACTATTCCCGCTGGCAGGGTAGTCCAGAACAAGGGGCCACAACATTAAAATTAGAGCCAGGCAGTTCATGGGTGATGTCAGGAAGCACTTCTTCACACAAAGGTAGTGGAAAACTGAAACGTTCTCCCCATAAAGCTGTTGAGGCTGAGGGTCAATTGAAAATGTCAAAACTGAGATTGTTACATTTTTGTTTCGTAAGGATATTAAGAGTTAGCATGGCAGGTCAGCCGTGATGTAATAGAATGGTGGATCAGGCTCGAGGGGTTAAATGGCCTACTCCTGCTCCTCTGTTCAAATTAAGGGCTTTGGATAAAGGTTTATGGTTTAACTATGTGAAAATTGTTATATATGCAGACTATAGTTATACTCTCTGTGTAGCCACTGTATAGTTGCATAAGATGGAGACTTGTTACCTGATGTATTATCAATAAGGTTTACACTGTGTATATACTATGCTGGACCACTAGAGGGTACAACTGGTGGAAACCGGGGTTTCCTGCCCCTGTGGCAGAGGCTGTCCACCAGAGGGCAGTGCTGTGGGAGACCTGAGGGTCACCCGCATAGGTGTGCAGGTCCCAGTATAAGAGGCTGCCCACCATGCTTGTGCCTCACTCTGGACTTACGAATAAACGACCAAGGTCACTACAGTTTGAGTACAACACATTGCCTCGTGGAGTCATTCATAAGTACATTACAGACAAAACAGTAACAACCTCTATTTGATGAGTGTCAGTTGCTGAATGCCGTTACTATGAACGGATGATGAGCAGTGAGGATCGCCCAGTTGGATCTCTTCCTACATGTTGATCCCTCCCTCCATCAAATATCTCAGCAGGCCTGTCAAATTCACCAACTTGGAAACCACGAATTAAACATGGCTCGAGGCTGGGCTTAGCAACCAGGATACCTATACTGTAACATATCTGAAATCAGCTTGTACATAACCGCTCGTTCATCTCATTGCTGCTTGTACAATCTTGCAGTGCGCAAAATAGCTGCCATGTTTCCCTAGACCATAATAGTCACTGTACTCTTAAAAAGTATTTCATTTGGGCTGGATTTTCGGCTCCTCCCCGCTCTGTTTTCCGCCCCAGAGCGGTGGCAATGGCGGCGGTGAGGTGTTCCGGTTCCGGGCGGTCAGCCTCCAGCGCTCCGCAGTGATCCCCGTGCCAGGTTTAGCGGCGGCGCGGAGCAGTACCGCCCAGTAGAGCTGCACCCGGTGTGCAACACACGGTGCGAGTTTGAACTTTAGCCTGACCTGTCCGCTCCGCAGCGCGCCCCGCACTGACCGCCTGGGAAATCAGCGCAGTCCAATGATACCGTCAACGGAGAGGTAAGTCATGGACTCCTAAGTTAAATGTGATTGTTTTTTCTTTTAATTTTTTTTTTTGCAATTTGTGTTGTGGTGGCGTGGGCAATGTTTTGCAAATGTTTTTGTGACTTTTTTTAAGGTATTTTTCCCCCCCCCAGGCATCTCTCGGAACACTCCCGGCCCAACTCTTTAACTCGGGGGTTTCCCATGCTAACGCCCTGAGAGAGGTGTACAACGCCTCCCTTAGCGCTGCGCCCCCTGACTCAGGGCCCAGCTACCCAAACCCCAAACTTACTGAGGTGCAAACTGTTTCTGGGCACTAACTTTACCGCCTCGCAGCCATTATCGCCCCGAAATCCTCAAAGCCAAAATTCCAGCTGTGCTTGTAATGCTTTGGTACATTTCTGAGCGATGTAATGAGGTGCTGGAGAAGTACAAGCGGTGAATTTCCATGCGGATTTTCGCGCTCAACCCCCATAACGCTGGCGGACGAGCCATAAAAATGGCATTAAATGGGTTTCCGGGACTCCTCCTGCCGAAGTTATGGTGGACAAGCGGGACATTTACTCCCCAAGTCATCATCATTTAATCTGACATGATGCTCGAGGTCCAGTGTGTTGTGCGATGGCTTGGTTTAATTGCGTGCTTCACCACTAACGCAATGGGTTAGACCAGGGTCATCTGTCGCTGATGTTCCACACGGTAATGATCATTCCTGAGGCAAAGAGCCTCCTGAGAGGACGAAGCAAGATCAGCAGGTTAGAAACATAGAAAATAGGTGCAGGAGCAGGCCATTCGGCCCTTCGAGCCTGCACTGCCATTCGATGAGTTCATGGCTGAGGTTAGGTGCAAGAAAACCTCTGTCACGTGTACCTCCCCCAGCAGCTTCTTTGATGTTAAAAGAAAGACTTGCATTTATATAGCACCTTTCACCTTTCAGTTTCCCAAAGCGCTTTACAGCCAATAAATTACTTTTGGAGTGTTGTCACTGTTGTAATTAGGAAGCATGGCAGCCAACTTGAGCACAGCAAACAACAATTAGATAATGACCAGATCATTTGTTTTAGTGATATTGATTGCTGGATAAATAGTGGCCAGAACACTGGGGAGAACTCCCCTGCTTATCTTTAAATAGTGTCATGCAATCTTTTACATCCGCCTCAGAACGTAAGAACATAAGAACGTAAGAATTGGGAGCAGGAGTAGATCATTCGGCCCCTCGAACCTGCTCCGCCATTCAATAAGATCACAGCTGATCTTCAACCTCAACTCCATTTACCCACCCGATCCCCATATCTCTTGATTCCCCTCGAGTCCAAAATCTATCGATCTCAGCCTTGAATATACTCAGAGTCTGAGCATCCACAGCCCTTTGGGTAGAGAATTACAAAGATTCACAACCCTCTGAGTAAAGAAATTCCCCCTTACCTCCTCCTTATCCTGAGACTGTGCCCCCTAGCTCTCGACTCTCCAGCCAGGGGAAACAACCTCTCAGCATCTACCCTGTCAATCCCTTTCAAAATTTTATATGTTTCAATGAGATTACCTCTCATTTTTCTCCAGAGAGCATAGGTCCATTCTACACAATCTCTCCTCATAAGACAACCCTCTCATCCCAGGAATCAGTCTTGTGAACTTTCGTTGCACCGCCTCCAAGGCAAGTATATCAGATAAGGAGACCAAAACTGTGCACAGTACTCCAGGTGTGGTCTCCCCAAGGTCCTGTATAATTGTAGCAAAACTTCCTTATTCTTGTACTCCAACCCTTGCAATAAAGGACAACATGCCATTTGCCTCCCTAATTGCTTGCTGTACCTGTATGCTGACCTTCTGTGTTTCCTACATGACACCTAAATCTCTCTGAACACCCAACATGTAATAATTTCTCACCATTTAAAAAAATGACTGTTTCTCTATTTTTTCTACCAAAGTGAATAACCTCCCATTTCCCCACATTATACTCCATCTGCCACCTTCTCGCCCACTCACTTAACCTGTCTATATCCCTTTGTAGTCTCTTTGTGTCCTCCTCACAGCTTACTGTCTCACCTAGCTTTGTATCGTCAGCAAACCTGGCTACATTACACTTGGTCCCTTCATCGAAGTCATTAATATAGAATGTGAATAGCTGAGGCCCCAGCACTGATCCTTGCGGCACCCCACTAGTTGCCACCCGCCAACCTGAAAAAGACCCGTTTATTCCTCATAGAAACATATAAAATTCTGACGGGGTTAGACAGGTTAGATGCAGGAAGAATGTTCCCAATGTTGGGGAAGTCCAGAACCAGAGGTCACAGTCTAAGGATAAGGGGTAAGCCATTTAGGACCGAGATGCGGAGGAACTTCTTCACCCAGAGAGTGGTGAACCTGTGGAATTCTCTACCACAGAAAGTTGTTGAGGCCAATTCACTAAATATATTCAAAAAGGAGTTAGATGAGGTCCTTACTACTAGGGGGATCAAGGGGTATGGCGAGAAAGCAGGAATGGGGTACTGAAGTTGAATGTTCAGCCATGAACTCATTGAATGGCGGTGCAGGCTAGAAGGGCCGAATGGCCTACTCCTGCACCTATTTTCTATGTTTCTATGTTTCCTACTCTGTGCTTTCCGTCCATTAACCAATCCTCTATCCATGTTAATATATTATCCCCAAATCCATGAGCCCTTATCTTGTGTATCAATCTTTTGTGTGGCACCTTATCGAATGCCTTTTGGAAATTCACTGGTTCCCTATATCTATCCTGCTAGTTACATCCAAAACTCTAGTAAATTTGTTAAACATGATTTCCCTTTCATGAAGCCATGTTGACTCTACCTAATCATATTATGATTTCCTAAGCGCCCTGTTAACACCTCCTTAATAAGAGGTTGCAGCATTTTACCAACGACTGATGTCAGGCTAACTGACCTGTAGTTCCCTGCTTTCTCTCTCCCTCCTTTCTGAGGCCTCGGTTTAATATCTCATCCAAAAGGCAGCACCTCTGACAGTGCATTCGTCTCTCAGTCTCCTGGAGTGGGACCGAAACCCACAACCTTCTGAGTCAGAGGCAAGACTGACTGACTGAGTCATGGCTGATACCGAGGAGTCACGCCTCATACAGCAGAGCGGCATCAGGTATCTGACCACACTACAAGACAGGAGACCTCGTGAGGGGGGCTGAAAGAGAACATACATAAGAAATAGGAGCAGGAGTAGGCAATTTGGCCCCTCGAGCCTGCTCTGCCATTCAATAAGATCTTGGCTGATCTGATCATGGACTCAGCTCCACTTCCCTGCCTGCTCCCCATAATCCTTTATTCCCTTATCGCTCAAAAATCTGTCTATCTCCACCTTAAATTTATTCAATGACCCAGCCTTCACAGCTCTCTGGGGCGGAGAATTCCAGAGATTTACAACCCTCTGAGAGAAGAAATGTCTCCTCAGCTCAGTTCTAAATGGGTGGTCCCTTATTCTAAGACTATATCCCCTAGTTTTAGTTTCTCCTATGAGTGGAAATATCCTCTCTGCATCCACCTTGTCGAGCCCCTCATTATGTTATGTTTCAATAAGATCACCTCTCATTCTTCTGAACTCCAATGTGTATAGGCCCAACCTATCCTCATAAGTCAACCCCCTCATCTCCAGAATCAATTTGGTGAACCTTCTCTGAACAGCCTCCAATGCAAATATATCCTTCCTTATATACGGAGACCAAAACTGTATGCAGTACTCTCGGTGTGGCCTCATCAATACCCTGTACAGTTGTAGCAGGACTTCTCTGCTTTTGTACTCTACTTGCAATAAAGGACAACATTCCATTTGCCTTCCTGATTACTTGCTGTACCTGCATACTAACGTTTTGGTGTTTCCTGCACCAGGACCCCCAGATCCCTCTGTACTGCACTACTTTTGCAATTTTTCTCCATTTAAATTAAAATTTGTTTTTCTATTATTTCTGCCAAAGTGCATAACCTCACAGTTTCCCACATTATACTCCATCTGCCAAATTTTTATCCATTTACTGAGCCTGTCTATATCCCTTTGCAGATTTTTTGTGTCCTCTTCACAATTTGCTTTCCCACCCATCTTTGTATCATCAGCAAACTTGGCTACATTACACTCGGTCCCTTCATCCAAGTCATTAATATAGATTGTAAATAGTTGAGGACCCAGCACCGATCATTGTTTGCCAACAGGAAAATGACCCATTTACCCCAACTCTCTATTTTCTGTTATTTAGCCAATCCTCTATCCATACTAATACATTACCCCCAACCCCGTGAGCTTTTATCTTGTGCAGTAACCTCTTCTGTGGCACCTTATCGAATGCCTTCTGGAAATCCAAATACACCACATCTACTGGTTTCCCCTTATCCACCCTGCTCGTTACATCCTCAAAGAACTCCAGCAAATTTGTCAAACAGAATAGTGAGTATAGCTTCCAAAAGAAAAGATGCAAATAAAAAAGGAATGGTTTGACGATTATTCATTTAGAAAATTTGTTGAGGACTACACTTGTAATCAGTAAATAATCAAATGCAGAGAGCCCTGATATTCCAAAGCAGTGCAGATTAAACCATTAACTGTGGCAAAAGACCCAATTAATTACATTCAGTCTGTAGAGGTTGCTAATCAGCAGACTGCTGACTGATCCAACTAATGTGCCCACCATGGTCCATGCGTGAAGATCTGTTTCAAATCACTTCCCTTTGTCTGTGACAGTAGGAAAAGCAGATGGCTTCAATTAGCCTGAAACATATTTAAGCATTGCCAAGCTTATTAAATCAGAGGTGGAAACAGACTCCCAGTCCTGATGGATGCTGAATTTCTGTCCGTACACAAGCAACATTTTATTCCAGCCCTCTTCGAGAGTGTTCACACTTGGGAGCCTTACCTTGAGACATTTTCTCATCGTTTTGTGGGCAACATTCCTTATCACTTTCCTTTTGCGTGTCTATGCGTTTGGTAAATTTGGGTGATGTCTTGTTTTTTTGTTGACAGAAAAGGAATTCTAAAGTTTGTGTTGTGCTTCAAGCTATCCTTCACTCAGCACCGGAATAAAAGGCAAGGTGGCCCCCAAAGTGTGTCCACAACTGGCATTTCTTGCTGAGTTCAAAATGGATTGCAACTTTCGGCGATGTACATACAGACTGTGTTGTGGGGAGAGATAGATAGAGCTCAGGATCTACAGATCGTTTTTTATTAACCGAGGTTTAAGTTTACTCAGCAAATATTGTATGATGTACATAATGGATTACACAAGGGCTTGGTTTGTCAGGCAATACCAGCAATGTACAGTAATAATGAGAACAGTGGTCCTGCACCACTTCATCATCATAGGCAGTCCCTTGAATCGAGGATGACTTGTTTCCACGTCAAAAAGTTCACAGGTGTTTCAATGAAGGACCTGATATTTCAGGTCCCGAACTACATCCTGAAATGTAGAAGATGCCTTTGTGTGGATTATTTTAACATGTGGTGGCCATTGTACACCAGTCATCACACGGGCTTGACAGAGCTAGGTTTTGGTCCAGTGGCAAGACGACTGGAGACCTGCTCAGCTGCACGGACCGAGTGCACACACATATCGCAGTGTGGGCTGGCCCGTGCTGCCCCTGGGCCCTCGCCTTTCCTGGGCCCCGATCTTGTGACTCTACAATCTCTCGCAGCTCCTTCGCCCCGACCTCGCCGCTCCAGCTCGTGCTGCTCCCTGCACCATTTACGTTCTATGCTACTGACATCGTTTGAACCCTCTGTTATCTTTTGGGGATTTGTAATCTAGTTTTTCTTCATGGAAAGGATTTGGAGTTTGAGTGATGTTTAACTGTTTAAATCAAAATGAATCTGCAAAGGTTTAACTGGAAATGCCACAGACGTTGGCATTGACAATGTGTATTCAAGCCAGATAAGGTAGTTTGTGAAATATCACAACTCACAGTCTATGTCAAGGATCTATTGTCCCACTCCAGGCCCCTTAGCCAGATGTTTATCAATTCATCATCTCGTCCCAGATCGTCAACAAATAGCCACACTAACCGAGGTGAGGTTGATTCTATTTGTGTGGGTATGGCATGGGGTATATGTGGTGAATTTAAAAAATGTATTAGTTGATGGGACAGGTCGGCATTTATCGCCCATCCCTAATTGCCCTTGAGAAGGTGGTGATGAGCTGCCTTCTTGAACCTCTGCAGTCCGTGTGGTGAAGGTTCTTCCACAGTGCTGACTTTGTTGTAGCAGTTTGGTACAACTGAGTGGCTTGCTAGGCTATTGCAGAGGTCATTGCTGTGGGTCTGGAGTCACATATAGGCCAGATGAATAAGGACGGCTGGTTTCCTTCCCTAAAGCAATTTTACAACAATCCAGTAGCTTTTTAATTTCAGATTTATATAATTAACTGAATTTAAATTCCCTCGTTGCCCTGGTGAGATTTGAACTCATAGCTCTGGAATATTTGTCCAAACCTCTGGATAACTAGTCCAGTAACAAAACCACTATGCTATCGTATTCCCTTATACTGTTGGGGGAATCGGTGGTTGATTTTGCTGACAGGCCTACATGGGGAAGGTGTCAGAGATACTGCCTCTCTCTGTCCTGGGCTCAGAATTAAAAGAAAAATGGAAGGTGTCAAGAACATAAGAACATAAGAAATAGAAACAGGAGTACACCATATGGCCCCTCGAGCCTGCTCCGCCATTCAATACAATCATGGCTGATCTGATCATGGACTTAACTCCACTTCCCTGCCCGCTCTCCATAATCCCTTATTTTCCCAGTCCCCAAGTGTGTGGGTTATGGCAAGGGTGGGGGGGGGGGGGGGGGCGGGGGTAGCAGTATCTATGAATTAGTGCTCCCAGTGCAGAACTTTGTGTAATTGAAGTGAACAATGAGAGATCAGGTACTGCCCCCCATGGTCAAATTGCCAATTTGAATTCCAGTTGTGTGAAGCCCTGCTCTGAAAGGGCTGATTTGTACAATCTGATGCTGTAAATGCTCTGACTCGATGTAATGTAAAAGCCTTCACTGGCCAACATTTGGGAGGGGACGGTATTTACATCTAAATATGCTGCCTATGGCTCAAACTACCTTGGTCCTAGGGAGATTGGGTTGGAATCTCTTATTTATTATCAACCATTTTAATTTCCTTCCTGTACTAAATCATCTGCTGCTACTGGGAGAAAGGAGTTATAAAATATAAAGAAAACAAATTTAATTACAAGAGTGGCAACCAGCAAATAGTTCTCAATAAAACTGAGCAGTGATGCTTTTCGTTTTGATGAAAAAAATGCAATATATATGTACAGCCTGGATTACAAAAAAATACAAAAATGTGCCAAATAAAGTGTCAAAAATCAATGTTTTACAGGAGAGAGATTTTTCCCTAGACGTCCCCTAAAAAATAGATTGCGTGTCTTCGATACTTAGGAACATAGAAATTACAAGAAGGGCAAAGACCGAGGTCCATCTAGTTCGCCTTCTACCATCCTGGTAGTCACATGATCCAGCGATAATGGAGTTATTGACCAATCACAGCGATTGATCTCGATCAATGAGTCTACAACAGACCCAGACATGAGGCGAGGAAAGCCCCAGTGGTGGACAGCTTTGGGAACCATGGTCCAACGTCACCTGGTCCTCCCAAGCTCACTACACTCACCATATGTCATGTCTCAAATTACTCACATACTGTATCCCAAAATGTTACTTTCTGAAATAAATCTATCTAATTTACATGGGAGTGAATCAATACTATCTGCTTGCACCATGCCTTTGGTAGCCTGTTACATGGATTAAATACTTCCTCACTGAAACATTATGGGTTATAGCGGAGGTGGGGGGGGGGGGGGTGTTAGCAGTATTTTCCCAGTCCCCGACTGTGTGGGTTATGGGGGGGAGTTAACAGTATTTTCCCAGTCCCCGACTGTTGGGTTATGGGGGGGGGGGGGGGGTGTAAGAGAAGGGAAAAATTCGTGGGAAACCCCCCCAGTGTTTGAACTCATTGGAAAGGACATTTAATTTGAACCCTAACCCTAACCCTAACCCTAACCCTAAAAGGACTTTGAAACCTATTTCTAACGAAAGAAAATGGGTACTTACCCCACAAATCCAAAACGCACCCTACCGCATCAGCGGACTCAACCCAACTGAAGATTGCGCAGTAAGAGGTCCTCTCCGACGTTTGGGGTATGGCAAGCAGAACCTACAGAATCCAACGAACCCCGAAACCGTGAACCACCGCTAACTGACCAGAAAGGATTGGTAAGCATAGTCCCTGTCTGCCCTGGAGTCTAACCTAGCCAGTATTAGATATTTGGGAGGTGGGAGGTGTAATTTTCACTGCAACCCCTTTGAATGTGTGATGTATTGTTCTTTATTAGTGTAATTATAAGTGTGACATTGTATTTTCTTATCCTTAATAAAATCAAAGTTCTTTTGCACCAAACCAGTGGTCTTTTGCACTTTATCACATCCCCCAAATAAGTCCAGAGTCTAGAACCCAAGGGAGTGGGAGCGATTCGAACCGCTCAAGTTGGTCAGAGGTGAACCTGACCCCCGGGACCACCCCTTACAAAATGGTGACCGCGGCAGGACTCTGGTATAAGGGATGTGATGCAGAGAGTGCTGGTTTGGGAGAAAAAAACCAAGATGGAAGAGAGGATTTCCTCCCATGTGTATAAGAAAGTGAATGTCACTAAAGAGTGAGTGCTTGGTCTATTGTGCGCTGAGCATCCAGGAGACGCTGCAGCCCAGTGGACAGCAAGCAAGGACCATAAAGAATCAGTAGAAAAGGCAATTTGGTTGGTCTGTCTACAGCGACAGGTACAACTCCTGGACAAAGCCGTTGAGTTACTACAGGCAGAATTATGGGAATGCGCAGAGACATCACAGGAAAGGGCTATGGCAAAAGAAAGGTTATGGGGGGGAACTCCGCAAGCTAAAACAGGGAAAGATCCAGCAAATAGAAAGGTTTAAGAATAGTCAGGACTATTTTCAGTGTCAGGTTACCGAGGCTAAATATAATGAAAAGATACTGCGGGAGGAAAGCACTCGCCTCACCCTTCAAGTAAAAGAGCTGGAGGAAAATTTAAGAGACGTGCAGGCAGCATATAAAGTAGCTAACTCTAACAGGTTTGAGTGAGGAGACCACGGTCCCTGCCAGCAACAAATCAAAAATGTAAACCTTGCTCTGTCCAAGGCAAAAGGCATGGTATGCCTAATTATTGCAGGTATGATCCAGGTAAACTTGGAAGAGAAGGAAGAAACTGTTCAGCCACCACCTGTGGCACCGGTGACTACACCGGTTCAGCAGCAGGAGGGTGAACGAGTTGTGGGGCGGACAGGGATAGCGAACCATCACCACCTGTGGCGCCAAGTTTCAGCTCGGCTTGGCAGCAGGGGGGGGAGGGGTAGGTGAGCCAGAACAGGGAGAGCCAGAACCAGGGCCAATGTGCCCGGTCCGGCAACTGAAGTTTGGCCTGCCCACCAGTGCCGGGGAGTCAATGTCCCCTGGAAAGTCAGTTTGTGGTCCCCCACACTCCACAACAGCTTAGGGCTATGATAAGCCACCTGGGAAAGCCAACTCCAAAGGGAGACCCCTCAGTTCACTTTATGGAAGTGGAACAGGCAGGGGATATTAATGGGTGCAATGATGCAAAGATGCTCCTCCTATCCCTGTACCAGTCCCTCTCTACCGAGAGCAAAAGGGGACAGAGAACATTTGCCACCGTCCAGGAAGACATTTTAGAAGCCATGGGCTGTAATGATGGGAGTCCCTTCTCCAGAGTAGAGAAAACAGTGCAGCTCACAGGGGAAACCCCACAGGCCTTCGCAGACAGAGTGTGGCTGGTGTACCAGAGCGCTTGTGCAGGGGACCTCGATCGAAATCACCTAAGCTGGGAGGAGAGAGCCCACTGGCTCCGAAGCCTGGTTGCAAACAGCTTACCCCGAATAAGAACCAAGGCTGAGGCCTGGTTTGACCCAAGAGATCCCCAGGCCACCGAACAGGGAGTGATCAGGCAACTGACCTTAACCTACCGGAACAGCCGGGGAATGGAAGAGCACCCATCCAAGGGAAGGGTCCATGAGGTCAGGCCTAGTCAGGATAAGAGGGAATGGCGCCACGAGGGGGGCAACCCCTCTGATACAAAACGTATCTGCTTCGGGTGCGGAAAGAGTGAGCGCTGGAGAAAGGATTGTAGAAATCCATGGAAGAGTATCGCAGGGAAGAGTTCTCCAGCACCTGACCAATAGGCCGGACCCAGACCCGGAGCGCAGAACTCTCCCTCTTCCTTCGAGGAGTTCTTGGCCGTGCTCTGGTCCATATTGGATGGCCCAGGGAAGGTAGCTACGGCCATCGGGAGGGGAACCCCATCCGCCCCGCCAAATCCCGACCCATGACTAGAACCGGCACCACCTGTGTACCTGTGTCCCCTAGAATACGAGAGACCGTGCATTAAGATGGAGGTAGAGAAGGTGACAGGGACCTATCTGCTAGATACTGGAGCTTCAAGCACCATTGTATACGCAGATGACCCAGCCGCCTCACCTCTATCTAACAGGGTCCCGGACAGTCTAGTGGGTTTCACAGGGGACAAACAGGCTGAATCGTTCTCCATCCTGCTACCATTGGGAACAGTGAACCGCACTAAAGACAGGGATCCCCAGCCAGCAGCCCCCGACTGTGGAAATCCCACAGGGGTCGTGGCAGACCCACAGACTGCACCTCGAGGGGCGGTGGACTATGTTACTGGAGGAGCTATCCCCCCAATCATTTGGGACTCGGACGCACCCCCAGCAGCCGGAGCCTTAAGAAGGACTCCCTGCACACCATGGCCAAAGACACCGTGGTCACCAGCACTCCAATTTAAATGGTTCAGACCCGGGAGAGGGACCAGCCGCGAAAGGATACCTAAGGTCGGGGACCAGCCTGCAAACAGGGACCCCCCAGCCAGTAGCCTCGGGCAATGAGGGAACCCCAGAAAAGATGGCGGTGGACCAGCCACCAATTGGGAGTCCCAGCCCACAGCCCTCAACCAGGCAGAACCCCCAGGGGACAAGATGAACCATGCAGCCACCCCCAAAGGAGCGGTGTGCTGCAGCACCGGAGGGAGCGTTCTCCGATAGTGTGGGACTCAGACCCATGTCCAGTCAGGACACTCCGGGTCCTGCAGTATAGGCTGACTTACGACCGGCCCCATTGGAAACCCAGAGGCCAGAGGAGAAAGGAGAAGGACAGGAATTAACCTGGCCACCCGGAGACGGGTGGCAGATGTACATATATATGTGCTTTTATGAATTTAAGTATGTTTAGTAAGGATCTAGCGTAGTGTAGGACTATCTGTGTCAGAAACATATGTAATAGTTCTTGGAGAAAACGTATAAAAGCCCATCCAAGGATAAGAGAAAGAATCCACCTGTGCAGTTATTAAAAGAGGCACATGCCGGGTAACACACAGGAGTAGGAAGAAGCTACCGGTATAGCCATTAAAGAAGCACCGGTAAGATAAGAGTAAAATGGCTGTGAGACAAAAGTTAAAGGCAGACATCAGTTCCATAGCGAACCAAATAAGACAGCCAGTCAATTAAAGTCTGTATTGTGTGTCTGAGAAGAAATGAGCCCAAAGTGGAACTCGGTCACCTTGGTCAAGCCAGAGAGCTTTTCTCAGGGCTAGACAATCTGGTTTTGTGCCCCTACAGGAAAGAGAACAACATGAGAAGGGTCCTGTTCCTGCTCACCCTGATAAGGATGAGCAGCAGTGGCTGAGGAGATGTGGAAGAATCCCTCATTTATGGGTGCTCAGGAGAGGGAGCACCGATCATCACTGCAGGGGATGGCACACCGGGTGTGGAAGAACTCGCCGTTTACACCCACGAGGGAAGGTGGCCAGGGTGGTTGGGATCTAATTCTACTTGCTACTCCAGCCAGGAAGGGTTTACCTATGGGGAGGCCTCGGTTCTATGCCCTCCGGATACGGATCGTTGCTGCCCGAGTCAGTTTACGGAGGGAAAACGTGTATGTTTGACTTGCAAAGGAAAGATTCCCCTGGGAAGATGGTGGTGGCTCAGACAGCTCAGCACCTCACAGCCCTCCACCCGTACAGCAATTCACTAAGCCCGTGCCAGCTCCGCCTGGCCTCTGAAGCCTACCCTGTCCCAGTAAACTGTGGGAAATCTAACCACACTATTATGGGGATAGTATTAAGGATGCCGGTCACAGGTGGGACAGCCCGACCCGCACCGGTATACCGGGTGGAGAACATTGGAGTTATTCAGGGAGGTCCCCACATTCGTTTTGCAGCGGTCTCACCCTATGTCGTAAAGTGGGAACACGCTGTAACGGGTACTGACCTCTCCGGGTGCCGGAGCCGGGGTGCACACGTAATACTGTGTCCCCAGTACTTGAGTGCCCATTCAAAGTCACAGTGTGGGTTTAAAGCTGCTGGTGCACAGCCCATTAACTGCACCATGGAGGTAATGACACAAGACCATGTCCCTCCACAGGTAACATACACAGGGGCTGGGACATAGTGTGTCACCACGAGTGTGCCCCACTACCAACATGGACACTTCTGGTGTCCGGTAAGTGACAGCAGTTTTTGCCTCAAACCTGAGGCATCAGTTCAAGTGGCCCAGGAACGGATTGTTCCCATTCCTGAACCCTCCACTGTCCACCTCACTGTGAAGGAAAACATTACAAACCTGCAGGATTATGTTGTACATTTTGGCTATGCAATTTCCCCTCTACCCGAACATCTTACTGCTCTGCTAAAAGCTGTAATAATCTCGCAAAAACATTTCTATACTCTAGAACAGAAAACAATTGAGATAGGGAGAAAGATTCTCGAGATTAAAATTCCGCCTTGGTGGGACCTTTTCAGAAATATACAAGTCCCAGTCTGGATCCGAATCGCTTCCCACACTTTAGTTATCTGTCAACTCGAGATTTTTCTTTACTTATGTCTCACTTGCCGAGTGAAACGCAGAGGCCGTCAGGTCAGGCACTAAAGGGTACTGCACGCTCCCTGGCCGAACTTGGGAATCGCGCAGGGAGGGGTGACACCATACTACCATGTTTAATTTGTGTTTAATTTTACCTGCTGTGGAACGCAAATATCAAGCGTTGTAAGAGCGTTACTTAAGATCGTGTTTGACTATGTACCTTTTATTTTTACTGTACTAAAAGTTGTGTTTGACTATATATTGTTATTTTACTGTGGAAACAGAATAAAGGAGGGGTGCCGAGTCCCTCTACGTTGTGACCGAATTGTAATGACTGTATTTGCCTGTAAACTGCATTGCATTTCAAAGGAGGATGCACATTACTGTTTAACTAGGTAAATACGGGGAAGGTTGACTCTCGGGAAATCAGGAATTTTGCTCATCTAGCATGACACTCAAAGTGTGTAGAGTGTCACAGGGGGGACTGTAAGAGAAGGGCAAAATTCGTGGGACACCGCCCTACCCCCCCCCCCACCCCAAGTGTTTGGACTCATTGGAAAGGACATTTAATTTGGAACTATCTACCAGAAAGTTTGAAGTCCTAAAATGCTCATGGAAGAAACTATGAACTTTAATCGAATTTGGGATTTTACAAAGCAGATTGAACCTGTGTAGGCAGGGCTAAGGAACTATCCCAGTTTGATAATTGAAACTGCCTGGGTCATTGAGACTAAAGTAAATTGTCTGGAAAATGGATACTCGAAAACCCTTCTCCACAAGAGACATTAACATTGCAACAAATAACTCAGAGATGGCCAGCCATCAACCTGAACCTGGAAAGCCATTTTCAGCCTATGCATAAAAACAAAAGGCCCACTCCAGCCTGCATGCAATAACCAAGCACAAAAGAACATTGCGATTACCAAGCTAATATTTCCATCAAGAAACAGATTTAGAAGATCAGCCCACCTGAGACATATTAACTTTTAATGAGCCTGCCAAATTATGACAAGAATTCTCGGGCCCGCCAAAATTAAACAAAGAATTCTGGACTGATTTGGCACGAAGATTAGGACAGCCCAAACAGTATAACTGGGCCCCTGTTTTAACAACAGGTATGCTTTGCTGCTGCTTATGCTACTGCCTCGAGAGACACTGCTTGTGCCAGTGCTCATGCCATACTATATCTATGCCATCAAGAAGGGAGAGAAACCAACGCAACAGTTGTAAACTAACTTCTCCAGCCTCGACGTCCTGAAATCAAAAATGAAGGAAGAACATCAGCATCGCGGCAACAACCAACCTCAGCCAATGTGGTACCACTAAAACCACCACGATCGACCAACCTCGAACAAAACTTCACAAGGAAGAAACCGAAGAATCGAAGGTTTCCACTCAACCAACAGGTGAAAACGTTACCTAAAATGACTTTGAAAACTATTTCTAACGAAAGAAAACGGGTACTTACCCCACAAATCCAAAATGCACCCTACCGCATCAGCGGACTAACCCAACTGAAGATTGCGCAGTAAGAAGTCCTCTCCGACGTTCGGGGTACGGCAAGTAGAACCTACAGAATCCAACGAACCCCGAAACCCTGAACTACCACTAACTGACCAGAAAGGATTGGTAAGCATAGTCCCAGTCTGCCCTGGAGTCTAACCTAGCCAGTATTAGGCATTTGGGAGGTGGGAGGTGTAATTTTCACTGCAACCTCTTTGAATGTGTGATGTACTGTTCTTTATTAGTGTAATTATAAGTGTGACATTGTATTTCCTTATCCTTAATAAAATCAAAGTTCTTTTGCACCAAACCAGTGGCCTTTTGCACTTTATCACATTCCCCAAATAAATCCAGAGTCTAGAACCCAAGGGAGTGGGAGCGATTCGAACCGCTCAAGTAGGTCAGAGGTGAACCTGACCCCCAGGACCACCCCTTACAGGGGGAGAGGGGGTGGTCAGCAGTATCTTCCCAGTCCCCGAGTGTCGGGGTTATGGGGAGGGGGTCAGCAGTATTTTCCCATTCCCCGAGTTTGTGGGTTTGAGGGGGGGGTTGGGGGTTAGCAGTATTCTCCCAGGCCCCGAGTGTCGGGGTTATGGGGGGGGGGGGGGGTCAGCAGTATTTTCCCAGTCCCCGAGTGTGGGGGTTATGGGGGGCGGGGGGGTCAGCAGTTTTTTCCCAGTCCCCGACTGTGGGATTGAGGGGGGGGCTGGGGGTGAGCAGTATTTTCCCAGTCCCTGAGTGTCGGGGTTAAAGGGGCGGGGCGGGTCAGCAGTATTTTCACAGTCCCCGAGTTTATGGGTTTGAGGGGGGCGCGGGGGTTAGCAGTATTTTCCCAGTCCTCGAGTGTGGGGGTTATGGGGGGGGGGGGGCACTCAGGAGTATTTTCCCAGTCCCTGAGTGTGGGGGTTATGGGGGAGGGGGGCGCTCAGCAGTATTTTCCCAGTCCTCGAGTGTGGGGGTTATGGGGGGGGGGGGGAGGGAAGCAGTATTTTCCCAGTCCCCGAGTATGTGGGTTATGGGAGGGGGGGCGCTCAGCAGTATTTTCCCAGTCCCTGAGTGTGTGGGTTATGGGGCCGAGGTCCCACCGACTTCCGTGTTTAACTCGGGCGCGTTTCCCAGCGTGACACGGATCCGCTCGCCAGAGCCGGTGACCTCGGCGAACTTCAATGTTTATTGAGAGACCTGTTAGAGGCTTTTTAACAGCAGCTTTTGGCTTTAACTTCTGGAGCACGGGATTCACGCACCTTGGGAACCTCATCAGGGAAGGGCAGACGGAAGCTCGGAGCCCATTGTGCGAGTCCATTCATTGACCGCTGGGAAAAACACAGAAATACTCCCACATTACACCTGATTATTGGCTAATGGAAAGACTCTTGCTGACTCCATTTTGTGCAGTGATTTATGTCAGGAGCCTGCAGGTCATTTACATAAGAAAATAAGAAATCGGAGCAGGAGTCGGCCAGTTAGCCCCTAGAGCCTGCTCCACCATTCAATAAGATCATGGCTGATCTGATTATGGACTCAGCTCCACTTCCCTGCCCGCTCCCCATAACTCTTGACTCCCTTCTCGTTCAAATTTCTGCAACCTCGGAAGCCACTCTACCACATTGCTAGTCACTACAAAACATTGACGGATTGGGCCTCTGACCTGCACTTTACTAGCCATCTATTCCATCAGCATGGGTGTCGCTTATGCTGTCTCACCTTTGACCTCAGAATCAGACCACGATCAGCTCCAGCACCAACTGCACCAGCCACACCAGCAGCAACCACAACAGCAGCCTTCTCCTCAATGACCCGATGCTGCACAGGAGAGAGGGCATCAACGCAGGGCTGCACCATGCCGGAGGCGATACACCCCAC
The DNA here is from genome assembly GCF_044704955.1 of Pristiophorus japonicus. Lineage (NCBI taxonomy): Eukaryota > Metazoa > Chordata > Chondrichthyes > Pristiophoridae > Pristiophorus > Pristiophorus japonicus. The sequence goes on from NC_091997.1 coordinate 47,136,601, forward strand.
ACAGGGTACACAGGCAGAGGGTCAACTTCCTCAACGTGACTAAGCAGCAGTGTCACAGGAGGCTCAGGCTATCGCGCCAGGTCGTCGCAGACATTTGAAGCTTGCTGGAGCAAGACATGCAACCCAGAAGGAGCCTTACCAGTGGCTGTCAAAGTCACCAGCCCTCTAAACTTCTTCGCCTCAGGCTCCTTCCAGGACCTGCAGCTGACATTTGCAGGATCTCGCAGTCTGCCGCCCACAGATACATCACCCAGGTGACCGTTGCCATGCTTGACACGTCATCCAATTATATAAACTTTGCCACTGATGAAGCTGGTGTTACTGAGCGGACGCTGGACTTTGCATCTCTGGCTGGCTTCCCACAGGTGGAGAGCGTCATTGACTGCACACATGTGGCCATCAGGGCATCCCATCACCCAGGAGTGTTTGTCACCCGCAAGGGCTTCCACTCCCTCAATGTGCAGCTGGTCTGCAACCATAAAATGATCAGCACCCATGTGTGCGCCAGATTCCCTGGCAGCTGCCATGACTCTTACACCCTGCGCCAGCCCACCCTCCCTCAACTCTTCGCTCCTTCAAACAGACTTACCGCTGGCTGCTCGGAGACAAGGGCTATCCACGGATGACATGGGGCAGACTCGGCCATCGGGACCCGAGGAAGCTCTGACTGAGGGGGAGGCGATGGGGGAAAAGTGTGAGCACTTTGAGAGGAGCCCCCACTTCCATGTCCCCTCTCAACATCATCCCCCTCATGGGCCACTTGCACTTCCCTGCTAGCAAGGAGCTGGAGAGCACCTTGCTGCACATCAGTATGGTGATGAAGGCCCAAGTCTGCGTTTATATCCCTCCTCGAGATGAGATCTGTGAGCATCTGCCATCGGTTGTCGACAGCTAGCATGTTCTCGTGTGACTGACCATTAGCCTCTCCAGGCAGGTGACCATCCTTTCCCTGGAACAGCACATTGTCACCAAGGCCTGCAACACGGTGGTGCTTATGCTGGAGATGGACTCCACCATTCTCTGCACATTTTTAGACATTGCTACTGCAAAATCTGCCAGAGCCTCCTGCACTTCTTGCTGCCCCTCCAGGATCGCTCTCTTTCTGGGCAGCCCCCGAGGCTCAGCATCTGCCTGCAGCTGAGCAGAGCCGGGAGCGTCCTGCGCCTTCCGGCGAGGAGTCCCCACTGCTGTCCCTGTCTCCACCACCTGCTCCATCACTTGTGAGTTGTGAGACACCAGGTGACAACACGGCTCTATCTCAGGGGGACCCACCGAGGTGAGTGTACCTGCGCTGGGGCTGGGAGCGCTTGGGTCTGGTGACGGTGCGCTCTCAGAGGCTGGAGACTCCACTGAGGAATCGTCTTCCTCCTCCCCCTGGACAGTGCGTGGTTGGGGGGGGCACTTGATTGACCTGATGGAGAGTAAAGAGATAAGTTAGAAGTGTTATAAGAATGCGTAACATTACCATTATGCACATGATGACATTCATTGGCTGCTGACATCAGTCACCAGGTGTGACTGCTGTATGCCGTGTGTCTGTATGAGATGTAATTCTGTCACCAGGTTGCTGGGAGCTCCCCTTCTCTCCGTCTCCCACCGCCAGCGTCTCTTGAGATCCTGAGATCTCCAGGGCCTCCTCCGCTGCTCGGGTCAAATTTGTGAGTATTGGAGGCCACTTCCGGTTTACTGCCTCTCCCTATTGTTGAGGGCTCTTTTCTCCTTCAAGGAAAGAAGAGAACTTTGAGTGAGAGTGATGGAATGATTGTAAGTGACGGATGGGCCACATCTGTAGTGGGTGTCTATGAGGGAGTGACGTGACATTGCCAAATAGCCTCCTTCTGTGTTGTTACTTGCTATGATTGCATTAGAATGAGGGTGAGTGTCAGTGGTGGGTTAGTCAGATGGGGATGTGAGTAGATAAATAGACAGAGGGATGGGTGGATCTGCAAGGTAGGTTGGTGTGAGGAATGATGTGCAGGAGTAGGCTTGGGAAGGGAGCGTGATGGGGTTGTGGTGACATGCACCACAGAATGTAGGTGAGTGTGGCATTACACGCACCTTTCCTGACTTCATTAGATCATTGAATCTTTTCCGCCACTGGATTCACGGTCTCCTGACCACATCCCCACTGCTGACCCCCTCTGCCACACTCTTGTTGTGTTTTTGGGTGGTCGTTTGTGTCAATCGCCAGGGAAGAAGACCTCCCTGCGTGTTGTCACTGCCTGCACCAGAACCTCCAGGGAGGCACCGGTGAATCTTGGGGCTGCCCTCTGCCTTGTCTCCATGACCCACAGAACTGTCAATGTTGGTCAGCTATTTCAGCGCTCTTGACATCAGCTTCAACACTCCGACAGCAACCTTCGAATGAGATGTGAGCAAGGTGGCTTCAAATATCAGCGTCTAAAAACAAGTCAGCGGTGACGTCATCAGACCCGCTCCCTTTAATTTGGCCGGAAAATGCACATGGCTGTTTTAATTGGGGCCATTAAGTAAAACACACTGCAGAGGATGCTGTTCACATCTTCGGGTTCCCGGCCGGCCGGCCGCACCCAACCCGACTCCACGGTAGAGATTCCACAGGTTAACCCTTCAAGCAAAGGCGGTGATCTCGGGTCCTGCTGTTCTCGACATGACGCGAGAATCTGCCGTGGCCGGCATTAGATTGAATCACTTCCAGGTTTTCATGTACTTAAGGTCAATCATAGCCATAGATTAATGTCCAAGCCCCTGTCACACTGCACTTTCAGCACAATTACTTGTCTTCACATGTCAGATCATTTTATTCAGGGCAGTTTATGTGGGTGTTTTCATCGTTAAGCTGTTTTTGGCAGTTTTGTAGATTGGCCCGTATAATGACCTGAAGATGGCTCCTGGACAGTCAGCTCTCTGTGCACCTCTATCCTTGGCCACCCATTGCCATCCATTGTCCTTTCTCCCCCAATCATCTCCCTTCCAATGTTTAAGTTCCCCTGGCTCAAACAGTGGGTGCATTTTAGCCATAACTACAACTTAACCGCTAGTTTGCAGTGCCCATCCCCCAACAATGCTTGCCCTTTGCTTTCCTCAGTGAGCACTGGATCTTTGCTCAAATTAGGCTTCCAAATTCCTGAACTTCTCCGGACATCAAGACTATGCTTCTGCACTGGACTACACTGGACTACACCGTAAGACTCAGCCACTGTGTCTCTGAACTGCTGCTCCGTTGCTTAGATTTTAAGGTAACTTTGTGTAGCCGACAGCCCATCCCCCACCGCTGCTGTTACCTGCTGAGCCCGGGATTGTCCGACTGGTTCTACCGATTGTTCAGCTTCAACTACAGTCTGCCTCCTGGCCGGAACATCACATTCCTGCGCCAAACTCCAATTCTCCGCTACCTCTGGAGCTTATGATGATCTCCATCCTCGCCACTGTCTTTCTGCTCCACGAACGATTGTGTTCCTAACACAGATGAGCCTGCACACAGGGAGGTTAAAGTAACAGTGACCTCAGTCTTTATTAAGACACTCCAGAGTGAGAAACAGGCCTTCGGGGCCGGCTTATATACAGTGCTCCCAAGGGATGCTGGGATCGCTTGGGACTTCAGGGGATGCGCTCCCTGGTGGCGGAACATGGGAGTGCATGCTTTACAGATACACAACATCACTCCTCCCCCCCCCCCCCGCCCCAAAGTCAAAGCGAAAACTATTTACAAGGTCAGACGGTCGGGAGTCTTTCCCTGGTGGACTGCCTCGGTACAAATGTCTGTTCTGGTGTGTTGGCTGTGCCCTCGCTGGGCTGGCGTGTTGTTGGCCCTGCAGGGCTGCTGGGTGAGCCTGGCCTTGCTGGGCTGTTGGGCGTGATGGGTTCAAGTTCCTGGTCCAGGGTGGTGTCGCTAATCCTTTGGGTGTGTGTTGTGGGCTCGAAAAAGATGGTGTCTGCTGTGGGTTGTTCAGGGCAGTCTGTGAACCACAGCATCGTTTGGTCCAGGTGCTTTCTGCAAATTTGTCCATTGTCTAGTTTGACGACAAACACCCTACTCCCTTCTTTCGCTATCACCATGCCCGTGATCCACTTGGACCATGTCCATAGTTTAGCACATACACAGGGTCATTCAGATCAATTTCCCGTGACACAGTGACGTGACCATCGTTTACATTTTGTTGCTACCGCCTGTTCTCTACCTGATCATGCAGGTAGGGGTGAACCAGCGAGAGTCTGGTTTTCAGTGTCCTTTTCATGAGTAACTCAGCCGGGGACACCCCTGTGAGTGAGTGGGGTCTCGTGCGGTAACTGAGCAGTACTCGGGACAGGCGGGTTTGGAGTAGCCTTCTGTGACTCGTTTAAGGCTCTGTTTGATTGTTTGTACTGCCCGCTCTGCCTGCCCATTGGAGGCTGGTTTAAACGGGGTCGAGGTGACATGTTTGATCCCATTGCGGGTCATGAATTCTTTAAATTCGGCACTGGTGAAACATGGCCTGTTGTCACTGACCAGTATGTCAGGCAGGCCATGGGTAGCAAACATGGCCCTCAGGCTTTCAATGGTGGCGGTGGCAGTGTATCCCGACATTATTTCACATTCAATCCATTTTGAAAAAGCATCCACTACCACCAGGAACATTTTACCGAGAAACGGGCCCGCATAATCGACATGGATCCTCGACCATGGTCTGGAGGGCCAGGACCACAAACTTAGTGGCGCCTCTCTGGGCGCGTTGCCCAACTGAGCACATACGCTGCATTGTCGTACACAGGACTCTAAGTCAGAGTCGATACCGGGCCACCACATGTGGGATCTGGCTATCGCTTTCATCATTATTAGTGATGTAGTAGTAGTGATGGTGGGGAGGGCATCAAACATGAAATTAGGGGTGCGTGCAATAAAGGTGCAGCAGTTATAATGGGTGACTTTAATATGCACATAGATTGGGCTAACCAAACTGGAAGCAATACGGTGGAGGAGGATTTTCTGGAGTGCATAAGGGATGGTTTTTTAGACCAATATGTCGTGGAACCAACTAGGGGGGAGGCCATCTTAGACTGGGTGTTATGTAATGAGAGAGGATTAATTAGCAATCTCGTTGTGCGAGGCCCCTTGGGGAAGAGTGACCATAATATGGTGGAATTCTGCATTGGGATGGAGAATGAAACAGTTAATTCAGAGACCATGGTCCAGAACTTAAAGAAGGCTAACTTTGAAGGTATGAGGCGTGAATTGGCTGGGATGGATTGGCGAATGATACTTAAGGGGTTGACTGTGGATGGGCAATGGCAGACATTTAGAGACCGCATGGATGAACTACAACAATTGTACATTCCTGTCTGGCATAAAAATAAAAAAGGGAAGGTGGCTCAACCGTGGCTATCAAGGGGAATCAGGAATAGTATTAAAGCCAAGGAAGTGGCATACAAATTGGCCAGAAATAGCAGCGAACCTGGGGACTGGGAGAAATTTAGAACTCAGCAGAGGAGGACAAAGGGTTTGATTAGGGCAGGGAAAATGGAGTATGAGAAGAAGCTTGCAGGGAACATTAAGACGGATTGCAAAAGTTTCTATAGATATGTAAAGAGAAAAAGGTTAGTAAAGACAAACGTAGGTCCCCTGCAGTCAGAATCAGGGGAAGTCATAACGGGGAACAAAGAAATGGCGGACCAATTGAACAAGTACTTTGGTTCGGTATTCACGAAGGAGGACACGAACAACCTTCCGGTTATAAAAGGGGTCGGAGGGTCTAGTAAGGAGGAGGAACTGAGGGAAATCCTTATTAGCCGGGAAATTGTGTTGGGGAAATTGATGGGATTGAAGGCCGATAAATCCCCAGGGCCTGATGGACTGCATCCCAGAGTACTTAAGGAGGTGGCCTTGGAAATAGTGGATGCGTTGACAGTCATTTTCCAACATTCCATTGACTCTGGATCAGTTCCTATGGAGTGGAGGGTAGCCAATGTAACCCCACTTTTTAAAAAAGGAGGGAGAGAGAAAACAGGGAATTATAGACCGGTCAGCCTGACATCGGTAGTGGGTAAAATGATGGAATCAATTATTAAGGATGTCATAGCAGTGCATTTGGAAAGAGGTGACATGATAGGTCCAAGTCAGCATGGATTTGTGAAAGGGAAATCATGCTTGACAAATCTTCTGGAATTTTTTGAGGATGTTTCCAGTAGAGTGGATAAGGGAGAACCAGTTGATGTGGTATATTTGGACTTTCAGAAGGCGTTCGACAAGGTCCCACACAAGAGATTGATGAGCAAAGTTAGAGCACATGGGATTGGGGGTAGTGTACTGACATGGATTGAGAACTGGTTGTCAGACAGGAAGCAAAGAGTAGGAGTAAATGGGTACTTTTCAGAATGGCAGGCAGTGACTAGTGGGGTACCGCAAGGTTCTGTGCTGGGGCCCCAGCTGTTTACACTGTACATTCATGATTTAGATGAGGGGATTAAATGTAGTATCTCCAAATTTGCAGATGACACTAAGTTGGGTGGCAGTGTGAGCTGCGAGGAGGATGCTGTGAGGCTGCAGAGCGACTTGGATAGGTTAGGTGAGTGGGCAAATGCATGGCAGATGAAGTATAATGTGGATAAATGTGAGGTTATCCACTTTGGTGGTAAAAACAGAGACAGACTATTATCTGAATGGTGACAGAGTAGGAAAAGGGGAGGTGCAAAGAGACCTGGGTGTCATGGTACATCAGTCATTGAAGGTTGGCATGCAGGTGCAGCAGACGGTTAAGAAAGCAAATGGCATGTTGGCCTTCATAGCAAGGGGATTTGAGTACAGGGGCAGGGAGGTGTTGCTACAGTTGTACAGGGCATTGGTGAGGCCACACCTGGAGTATTGTGTACAGTTTTGGTCTCCTAACCTGAGGAAGGACATTCTTGCTATTGAGGGAATGCAGCGAAGGTTCACCAGACTGATTCCCGGGATGGCGGGACTGACCTATCAAGAAAGACTGGATCAACTGGGCTTGTATTCACTGGAGTTCAGAAGAATGAGAGGGGACCTCATAGAAACATTTAAAATTCTGACGGGGTTAGACAGGTTAGATGCAGGAAGAATGTTCCCAATGTTGGGGAAGTCCAGAACCAGAGGTCACAGTCTAAGGATAAGGGGTAAGCCATTTAGGACCGAGATGCCAAGGAACTTCTTCACCCAGAGAGTGGTGAACCTGTGGAATTCTCTACCACAGAAAGTTGTTGAGGCCAATTCACTAAATATATTCAAAAAGGAGTTAGATGAGGTCCTTACTACTAGGGGGATCAAGGGGTATGGCGAGAAAGCAGGAATGGGGTACTGAAGTTGAATGTTCAGCCATGAACTCATTGAATGGCGGTGCAGGCTAGAAGGGCCGAATGGCCTACTCCTGCACCTATTTTCTATGTTTCTATGTTTCTATACCCGGGTGTGTGCTGTGGAGATCTGAGATGAATGTCTCCCTGCCCTTTTTTGGTAGCACTACGCGGTTACCCTACAACAGGCAGTCTGCCTGAATGGACAGCTCGTCCTTTCACCACTGGAACGGCTTGATTGGCTCTTGCATTTCAACGGGGATGCTGGCCCAGCTCCCTTGCAGTGCACAGTTTTTTTTACTAGGGACAGCAGAGGATCTTGGCTGGTCCAAGTCCTAATCCGACGGGCCGTGACAGGTGATTTATCATTTTCAAACGCTTCCATGACCATCAACAAGTCTGCGGGCTGCGCCACCATCAACAAGTTTGCAGGCTGCGCCATTTCCACCCCCGTGGTGGGCAATGGTAAAAGCATCCGCACATTTCTCGGTGCCTGGCCTGTGGCGGATGGTATAGTTATACGCTGATAGCGGGAGTGCCCACCTTTGTATGCGGGCTGAGGAATGACTATTTATCCGCTTGTTTTCAGCGAACAGAGATATGAGGGGCTTGTGATCGGTTTCCAGCTCAAATCTGAGGCCAAACAGGTACTGATGCATTTTCTTTACCCTGAACACACACGCTAATGTCTCTTTCTCAATCATGCTGGAGGCCCTCTCGGCTTTAGACAAGTTCCTGGAGGCATAGACGACAGGTTGCAACTTCCCCGCAACGTTAGCTTGTTGTAATACACACCCGACTCCGTACGACGACATCACATGCTAGCACAAGTCTTTTACACGGGTTATACAATACAAGCATGTTGGAGCATAAAATGTTTCTGGCTTTCTCAAAAGCAATTACTTGGTTCTTTCCCCACCCCCAATTGTCACCTTTTACAACAACGCATGTAGGGGCTCTAAGAGAGTGCTTAACCCCAGTAGGATGTTACCAAAATAGTTGAGGAGTCCCAGGAACGACCGCAGCTCCGTGACGTTCTGTGGCCTGGGCATATTCCTGATAGCCTCTGTCTTGACGTCTGTGGGCCGAATGCCGTCTGCCGTGATCTTTCTCCCCAAGAACTCCACTTCTGTTGCCATGAAGACACATTTCGACCTCTTCAGCCACAGCCCTACGCAATCCAGTGTCGGAGGACCTCCTCCAGGTTTTGTAGGTGCTCGACGGTGTCCCGACCTGTGACCAATATGTTGTCCTGAAAGACCACCGTGTGTGGTACCGACTTGAGTAGGCTCTCCATGTTTCTCTGGAAAATCGCTGCAGCCGACCGAATTCCAAACGGGCATCTGTTGCAGATGAACAGTCCCTTGTACGTGTTGATGCAGGTGAGGCCCTTCTCCAGCTCCTGCGTCATGTAGGCCGAAGTCAGGTCGAGCTTGGTGAACGTCTTGGCTCCTGCCAGTGTCGCAAATACGTCGTCTGCCTTAGGTAGCGGGTATTGGTCCTTTTGTGAGAAACGATTAATAGTTACTTTATAATCACCACAAATCCTGACCATGCTATCACTTTTGAGTACTGGAACAATCAGGCTGGTCCACTCCCTGAATTCCACTGGGGAGATGATGCCCTCGCGTTGCAGCCTGTCCAGCTCGATTTCCACTCTCTCCCTCATCATGTGAGGTACCGCTTGCGCCTTGTGGTGAATGGGTCGTGCCTCTGAAACCAAGTGGATCCGTACCTTCGCCCTGGAAAAGTTTCCAATGCCTGGCTCAAAAAGGGAAGTAAATTTGTTGAGAACCTGGGTACATGAGTCCTCATCGACATGTGATAGCTCTCGGATGTCATCCCAGTTCCAGCAGATTTTGCCCAGCCAGCTCCTTCCAAGCAGTGTGGGGCCATTGACCGGGACAATCCAGAGTAGCAGTTCGTGCACCGTGCCCTCATAGGTGACCTTGACCATGGCGCTGCCCAGGACAGTGATGAGCTCTTTTTGGTGTACGTTCTCAGTTTCGTGTGGATGGGGCTCAGGGCTGGTCTGAGTGCCTTGTTGCACCGCAGTCTCTCAAACATCTTTTTACTCATGATGGATTGGCTAGCGCCAGTGTCCAGTTCCATGGCTACGGGTAAGCCATTCAATTTTACATTTTGCATTATAGGTGGACATTTCGTCGAAAATGTGTGCACCTCATGTACTTCAGTATCTGCCTCCTCTCTCTGAGGCTCAAAATTGCTTTGATCCACCATGCACCGATCTTCCTCTGCCACGTGGTGGTTAGCAGGTTTTGCAGAGCTTGCAGCTGAGGTCTGCTGGCAGTTGCAGACCCGTGGTTTTTCCCCTGTACATTTATGCTCGCAAACAGAGTTCCAGTTAATTTATGAACATTGCTAGCACTTGTGTGCTGAGAGATTTGTTTGGTGTTATGACTGGTGGACATAAACGCAATGGCCTCACTGAGGGTCGGTGTCTCGACAGTCAAAAGTTTTCGTAGGATGGTCTCATGGCCAATGTCCAATACAAAAAAGTCTGAGCATCTGCTCCAGGTAGCCATCAAACTCACATTGTCCTTCAAGTCGCCTTAGCTCGGTGACGTAGCTCGCCACTTCCTGACCTTCAGATCGCTGGCACGTGTAGAACCGATACCTCGCCATCAGCATGCTCTCCCTCGGGTTAAGATGCTCCAGAACTATTGTACACAGCTCCTCATATGACTTATCTGTGTGTTTCACTGGAGCCAGAAGATTCTTCATGAGGCTTTATGTCGGTGCCCCGCAGACCGTGAGGAGGACCGCTCTCCTTTTTGCAGCGCTTCCTTCTCCGTCCAGCTCGTTGGCTACAAAGTACTGGTCTAGCCGTTCGACATAGGCTTCCCAGTCCTCACCCTCCAAGAACTTCTCTAGGATGCCCACAGTTTGCTGCATCTTTGTGTTGGATTCGTATCCTCGTCGCCAGTTATTGTGTTCCTAACACAGATGAGACTGCACACAGGGTGGTTAAAGTAACAGTGACCTCAGTCTTTAATAAGACACTCCAGAGTGAGGAACAGGCCTTCGGGGCTGGCTTATATATAGTGCTCCCAAGGGATGTTAAGATCCCTTGGGACTTCAGAGGATGCGCTCCCTGGTGGCGGAACATGAGTGCATGCTTTACAGATACACAACATGAATGCTTCTGCCCACCTCCTGGCTCTCCATTACCACGGTAAATACCTCCAGTAGTGCGTCTTCCAATCCTCTCCCCTTCAAGGCTTGAGGTCTCACTTGCCCGCCACACCTGTTTCCGAACCTAGACATCAGTTTGTCAATGCTCCATGCCGACTCCGCCCTACCCATGTCAATGTTATCCCACCATGGGCCTCCGACTTTAACTCTGCACTCCCTCCTATTGTCCCCTCTTTATTCCCCATTTACTAGAAGGACATATCTATCCTAATCTTGCTACATAACCAGGCCTATGTAACTTGAGCTTCCCTATGTCCATTCGCGAGCTCATTTTGTTTGCCACTCTGGGCCTGACCCCTTCTCTTCCATTTACACTTTATTGTCCCCTTTTTTAAATCTTTTCTCTTTACCCCTCCTAGACCCCTCGCTCTTGACATCACGCTTCCTCCCAAATCCCTACTCCAACCCTTCAGCACTCCTTCACCCTCCTGCTCTCCTGCCGCCGTCCCAGGCTTGGCTCCCTCTCAGATAAGCCTACATCTTCCCTCTGTGCATCTCTTGGCATCCTCTGAAGGGCCCAACAAGGCACATGTCGCTGCCTTCTTAGGAACAGCAACCCCAAGTGCCTCATCTTACTCTCTCACTGACCGTCCCGGCCAGCGCTCCTGCTGGGGGCTTAACATTCCCACCTCCTTCCCGTCCCAATTACCTCCCCCCAGCCCTGACCCTATGGACTCTGCCAGTGGATCAGCTATCACCGCCCCTCTCCGCATTTCCCTCCAAAATGTTCGTTAACTCATGAACAAGGCCCTTGCCAACCGTGAGCATATTGTGGATGATTGCATCGACATCATGACCTTGATGGAAACCTGGCTGAGGGGTGATGTCACCTTCCCCTGAATGAAGCCTCCCCGCCTGGCTATACCTTGTCTGGTCCAAACAGTCATGGCGGTGTGGCTCTTATCATTAAATCACACCTTGCTCCGTCCCCCTACTCATCTGGCACCTTCTCCTCCTTTGAGCATCTCATTTTCTCATCCCGCCTCGCCTCTCATTTAAAATCCTCATTCTCTATTGCCCATCCAAGTACCATAGCATTATCACCGAGTTATCTTCATTGCTTTCCTCCCTCAGCCTCTGCACCGAGTGACTTCTCATCTTTGGTGATTTCACCCTCCATCTCAACTCATCATGCTCTCGCTCCTCTGAGTTCACTACCCTCCTATCCTTTCTTAATCTGTCCCTCCATAGAACTCCCCTACCCGCATTTTTGGCCACACCTTAAACTTGCCAACTCTCGTGGCCTTGCTACTCCCATTGTGTCAGTCACAGATAAGACCATCTCTGATCACTTCCTTGTATCGCTCTCCACCTACATCCCCCTTCCCCCTCCCAACCTTTCTTCCTTCTGTGTCTGCCTCTGGAAAAAACTCTTCCCCAATTGACTTCCAACTGCACTTTCAAAATCCCAACAGTTCAGCCTTTGCCCCCTCACCAAGTCATTTCTGCAGCTACTGATCTGCTCAACCACACCCTCACCTCCACCTTTGATGGCCTAGTCCCCATTAACACCATGGCACTCTCTTGCCATGCCCATCCCTTCTGGTATGGCCCTCATCTCCACTCCCTTAAGCCCAAGGGGCGCAGTCTTGAAAGTATTTGGTGAACAACAGGTTTCAGGTTTCGCCATTCACCGCCAGATCTGGTGGGTCCACATAAAGCGATTTGGGATGGCCTGAGCATGTGAAAGGTGTTATATGAGTCAAAGAATCATAGAATCATAGAACAGTTACAGCACAGAAGGAGGCCATTCGGCCCGTCGAGCCCATGCCGGGTCCCTGCAAGAGCACTTCAGCTAGTCCCACTCCCCCGCCTTTTTCCCGTAGCCCTGCAAATATTTTTCCTTCAGGTACTTATCCAACTCCCTTTGGAAAGCCGCGATTGAGTCTGCCCCCACCACTCTTTTGTTACTTGCTGTTTCATTTTTTTTTTAACTCTGAAGTGCCTTGGGATATGTTTCTACAGTAAAGGTGCGGTATCATCATCATCATCATCATAGGCAGTCCCTCGGCATTGGGGACTTGCTTCCACTCTAAAAATGAGTTCTCAGGTGACTGAACAATCCAATACAGGAATTACAGTCTCTGTCACAGGTGGGACAGACAGTGGTTGAAGGAAAGGGTGGGTGGGGAGTCTGGTTTGCCGCACGCTCCTTCCGCTGCCTGCGCTCGTTTACTGCGTGCTCTCGGCGACGAGACTCGAGGTGCTCAGCGCCCTCCCGGATGCTCCTCACCAGTTTGGGCGGTCTTGGGCCAGGGATTCCCAGGTGCCGGTGGGGACATTACACTTTATCAGTGAGGTTTTGAGGGTGTCCTTATAACATTTCCTCTGCCCACCTGGGGCTCACTGGCTATGTAGGAGGTGCGATATAAGCTGTTGTTGGTGGTGGTGATGTTTACTCATGGACTGAAGCTGGGAGAAATACAGCATGAATCTTCGTAAAGAAAATGATGTCCTCAATGGAAAATATGGCACTCAAGTGTACAGATATATCTTGAATAGATACTTGCACAATGCAAGGTGGCAGTGCTGGTGGCTGTTGCTCTATTCTCTGAGTTCCTGAAAAGGGCTTTTGAAAGAAACGGCCTATTTCTGGAAAAGCCCAATTTATTGATCAAGTTTAGTGGCTCTCGCTCCAGCCCCATGGAAATCCACAAGTCATGACAGTGCCATCGGGTTTATACATTAAAGAGTCATCATCATAGGCGGCCCCTTGAACGAGGATGACTTGCTTCACAAGAGTTCACAGATGTTTCAATGAAGGACCCGATGTTCCAGTCCTGAACTCCAGTTGAGGGGGTGGAAGATTCCTGTGCGTGTGGTTGCACACCAGCCACCACACGGGCTTGACAGAGGTAGGTCTTTATCTAGTGGAAAGGATTAACCAGGATGACTGGAGACCTGCTCTGCTGCATGGACCTAGTGCATACACATATCGCACAGTGTAGGCTGGCCCGTGTTGCCCCTGGGCCCATGCCTCTTCTGGACCCTGTGCCCTCATTCTCTGCACCTTCGCCCACGGTGTTCCAGGGCCCAACGCTCCAGCTCTATTTATAGCCCCGACCTGTGATGGTGTTCTCACACAAGTCGGGGTGGCTCACTTTAAAGAGTAGCCAGCCTCTGATCACTGTCACAAATACCTCCAGCACTAAACTAATGAACAGCTTTGTGGAATCATCTGGACAAGACTCTCGCGATAGCCAAAGCAAAATGCTGCGGATGCTGGAAATCTGAAATTAAAAACTGTAGAAATGCTGGATACCGCTCAGCGGGTCAGGGCAGCATCTGTGGAGAGGGAAACCGAGTTAACGTTTCGGGTTGATGAGCTTTCGCCAGAATTGGAGAAAGTTAGAGATGTAACAGGCAAGATTCGCTCTTATGGTCCCATGCAGCCCGGGACCGACTTTAACAACATTATATTTCCTGCATGCGCGGAGTTCTGACCGGGCCGCGCAGCCCCTTAAAGGAGCTACAACCTCTAAACATTAGGGGGAACATTGGTGACAGGTTTTAAGTAAGCGCAGAGGCAGGGAATAGAGCCTCTGTACTTGCTTAAAAACTGTCACATATCGAACTTTTTCCAGTTCTGACAAAAGGTCATTGACCTGAAACGTTGCTGGAGAAATACCACCAGCGATGTCTCCGCAAGATCCTGCATATCCCCTAGGAGGACAGACACACCAACGGTAGCGACCACGTCCAAGCCAACATCCCCAGCATCGAAGTACTGACCACACTTGATCAGCTCCGCTGGGCAGGCCACATTGTTCGCATGCCAGACACGAGACTCCCAAAGCAAGCGCTCTATTCGGAACTCGTCCACGGCAAACAAGCCAAAGGTGGGCAGAGAAAACATTACAAGGGCACCCTCAAAGCCTCCCTAATAAAGTGCGGCATCCCCACTAACATCTGGGAGTCCCTGGCCATAGACCACCCTAAGTGGAGGAAGTGCATCCGGGAGGGTGCTGAGCTCCGAGTATCGACGCCGAAAGCATGCAGAAATCAAGCGCAGACAGAAGGAGCATGCGGCAAACCAGTCCCACCCACCCTTTCCCTCAATGACTGTGACAGAGACTGTGGTTCTCGTATTGGACTGTACAGCCACCTAAGAACTCATGTTAAAAGTGGAAGCAAGTCTTCCTCGATTCCAAGGGTCTGCCTATGATGATGATGGGGGGGGGGGGGGGGGGGGGGGGGGGGGGGGGGGAGGAAATTGCGGTCGGAGGCTTCCTGCGAACAAACGTGTCCGACCCAAAATCTTTTTACGAAAATACCTGGTGGTCTCAGAGGCGCCTTCGATTGCGGTCGGAGGCCTTCTTTCGATACGCAGCGTAAGGGGAGATGACTTCCCTGTACGTAAGGAAATGCTGGAGTCACGTGGGCCTGGACCATCAATCAAAAGCTAGTATTCTCATTGATAAAAATGGGATCTCCATTACTATCAATTAGAAAACCCTCCTACACCAAGAAAAACAGCATAATAAATTTTTAAATAACCTCACATATTTAAAATTAATTGAAACTAAATGTAATTAAATGATTTAGAAAAAATAAATATTTTGGGGAATAATTTTAATGTGTTTTAATAGGATTAAAAATAAACTTACCTTAATGAACAGGGTTTTTAACATAAAAATGAATGATTAAATTTAATTTGTATTTGTTTTAAAACTCTTACACTGGTAAAAGTAAGCAATGAGCCTGATTTCACCAGGCGTAAAAGTTTGAAGGACATTCGCTGGGCATGAGTTGGGCCTCTCCCAGGTAGATGCCCTTCTTCCAGGGATGTGGAGAATCTGTCGAGAGAAATTTTGACAGATTGGAAAAGACAGTTGCTGGCGCATGCGCATCGCGGCCCAAAAACCGGCTTTGGCGAGGCTTTTCCGGGTCTGTGCGCACTTCGTATGGACCCGGCAATGCCGGAATTGTCGGCCGGTTAACTCGGTTTCTCTCTGACCTGCCGAGTGTTTCCAGCAGTTTCTGTTTTTTATCTTGCTGTAGCAATGCTGAATTTGAGGGACATTTCTGCTTCAGTGACGGGTTGTGCTATAACACTGGCGTTTCATGGCGCATTACTTCATCGTGGGCAGCCGGGTAAAATAGGCAAGAGCCAATCGACAGCCCGTTTTACATCCTGCCCGGTCTTGCTTTCCATTGTCATCACCGGGCTGTCGATTTACTCGCGCCCACTTTGAACTACCGTCCAAGACAGATTTATTCCCCAGTGAGTTCTTCAATTCCTTATCTTGTTCGCGGCGTCCACATCCCAAGAATGCATTGAAAGAAAGTAGATTCCACCCGCGATTGCAGTTTGGTTCCTACAGAACAAAACAACAGCAAAATACTGCGGATGCTGGAATCTGAAATAAAAACAGAAACGGCTGGAAATCTCACCAGGTCAGGCAGCATCTGTGGAGCGAGACACTGAGTTTGTGGCTGTGAAAGCAAGTCTTGGCAGATACTTGATCAAACACAATGTAAAGTGCTGACCCCTCAGTACAGATTCACACGAGGCATTTAGTGAAATCAAGGTCATTCTGGAGCTGCACCTTTATTTCACAGCTCTGGAATGCTGCACTTGCCTGAGACCTGTCCTTATATACCTGTCTCTTGCAAGTGCACCCCTGGTGGTAAAGTATGCTGGTGGTTACAGGTCATATCTTATTACAGTCATGTATGGCATGTCAGGATTCAGTTATATATAATAATGTAAGATACATGACATCACCCTCCCCCAAGGTCTTATTGTCTTTATAGGTTCAGTCTCTCAGGTGGTCTACTCTCTCGCGTGGAGCGTCTGAGTTGTGGTTCAGTTGTTTGCCTTGGTGTCTGTTTTTCTTTGGGTGTGGTTGCTGGTATCTCGCCTGGGCTGTCTGTTTCGATTGGTGTGATTGTTGTTGACTCGCCTGGGCTGTCTGTTGAGATTGCCCTTTCCTCAGGTTGTTCCCTCTGTCTGTCCACCAGGTGTGGTGCAAGTTCCACATTGTAGTCTGCCTCTGGTTCCGCAGTGTTGTTGGTAAATCTGCTTTTGACTTGGTCTACATGCCTCCGGCAGGTTTTGCCATTGTCCATTTGTACTACCAGTAGCCTCTTTCCTTCCTTGACCGTTACTGTCCCTGCAAGCCATTTGGGACCCCTGCCATAGTTTAGTACAAACACTTTGTCCCCTATCTCATTCCATCTCCCCCTCGAATTTCTGTCATGGTACTCAGTCAGCTTACAGCGCTTTGCCTCAACGATTTTGTGCATGTCTGGGAGGATTAATGAGAGCATTGTTTTTAAAGTCCTTTTCATCAACAGTTGCGCGGGGGGATCCCAGTCAGTGACTGCGGACGAGATCTGTATGCCAGCAGCAGTCGCGACAGGCGACCCTGGATTTTAGGCATGCCTTGTTTAATGATTTGCACTGCTCTCTCCGCCTGGCTGTTGGAGGCAGGCTTGAACGGTGCCGTCTTGACGTGATTTATGTTGTGGTCAATTATAAAGTCTTGGAATTCTGCGCTGGTGAAGCATGGACCATTGTCACTGACCAATAGGTCAGGGATTTCGTGCGTTGCAAACATGGTTGCGAGGCTCTCCACAGTGGTAGAGGTTGTGCTCGAGTTTTAAATGGTGCATTCGATCCCCTTTGAAAATGCATCTACAACTACGAGGAACATTTTGGCCATGAATGGGCCCGCATAGTCTACGTGCACTCACGACCACGGTTTGGTAGGTCAGGGCCTCCCTGGGGGCATTGCTGAGTTGGACACAAATGGTGCACCTTCGGATGCAGAGCTCCAAGTCCGCGTCAATACCAGGCCACCAGACGTGGGATCTAGCTATGGCCTTCATGAGAACGATCCCCGGGTGCACGCGGTGGAGCTCCCGGACAATTGCCTCTCTGCCTTGCAGAGGCATGACTACTCGGCTGCCCCACATCAGACAGTCTGCTTGTAGTGATAGCTCATGCATGCGCCTGTGAAAGGGTTTTAATTCCTCGGGGCAGGCATCGCGAGCCTCTGCCCAGTCTCCGGTTAGGACACATCTTTTTACTAAGGATAACGTGGGGTCGCTGGCCGTCCAGGCTCTGATTTGGCGAGCCGTCATGGGCGAACCTGTGGACTCAAAGGCATTGATTGCCATGACTAACTCACAGTCCTGTTTGTCAGACCCTTCTGTGGTTGCCAGGGGTAGCCTGCTGAGCGCGTTGGCACAGTTGTCTGTGCCTGGTCTGTGCCTTATGGTATAGTCATAGGACGCCAGCACGAATGCCCACCGTTGAATTCGCGCTGAGGCGTTGGCGTTTATTGCCTTGCTCTCGGATAGGAGGGACGTGAGGGGCTTGTGGTCGGTTTCTAACGCGAACTTGGCCCAGAAAAGGTATTGGTGCATCTTTTTGACACCGTACATGCACGTGAACGCCTCCTTCTCTACCATTCCGTACCCGCGCTCCGCCCGCGAAAGTGACCTGGAGGCATAAGCTATGGGTTGTAATTTGCCCACACTATTGACATGTTGCAAAACGCACCTGACCCCATACGCTGACGCATCGCATGAGAGAACTAGCTTTTTACCTGGGTCAAGAAAGTCAAAACATTGTTGGAACACAGAAGGTTGCATGCCTTATTGAAGGCGCGTTCCTGGGCATCCCCCCCAAAACCAATCGCACCCCTTCCTGAGTAGCACATGGAGAGGCTCCAGCAGCGTGCTTAAGTTCTGCATAAAGTTCCCAAAGTAATTGAGTAGCCCGAGAAAGGCGCGCAGTTCTGAGACATTCTGGGGCCTGGGTGCCAGGCGAATTGCTTCTGTTTTGGACTCTGTTGGGCGGATTCCATCAGTGGCAATCCTTCTGCCCAAAAATTCAACCTCGGGTGCGAGAAACAGGCACTTAGATTTCTTGACTCGTAGGCCTACCCGATCCAACCGCTTTAGTACTTCCTCCAAATTACGGAGATGGGAGTTGGTGTCCCTGCCCGTGATAAGTATGTCGTCTTGAAATACAACCGTCCCCGGGATGGACTTGAGCAGACTCTCCATGTTGCGCTGGAATATGGCAGCTGCCGACCTGATGCCGAATGGGCATCGATTGTACATGAAAAGGCCTCGATGTGTGTTGATGGTGGTGAGTAGCTTGGATTCCTCGGTCAATTCTTGCGTCATATACGCAGATGTGAGGTCTAATTTTGAGAAAAGTTTACCTCCAGCCAATGTGGCAAATAAGTCCTCCGCTCTGGGCAGCGGGTACTGGTCCTGTAGGGAGACTCTGTTTATGGTAGATTTGTAGTCCCCACAGATTCGTACGGATCCATCAGGCTTCATGACTGGGACGATGAGACTTGCACAGTCGCTAAATTCCACAGGTGATATAATGCCTTCCCGCAGAAGCCTGTCTAGTTAGTGTTCAATCTTTTCCCTCATCACATAGGGTACAGCTCTAGCCTTGTGATGGACCGGTCTAGCATCCTATGTGATGTAGATTTTGACTTTGGCCCCTTTGAAAGTGCCCACACCTGGCTGAAAGAGATGTTCAAATCGCTTCATAATTGTTGAGCAGGAGGTCCGTTCCTCTAATGACATGGCATGGATATCATCCCATTTCCAGTTTAGTTTTGCCATCCAGCTTCTCCCCAACAGTGCTGGGGGGTCTCCGGGGACAATCCACAGGGGAAGTCGGTTCACGTCTCTGTGTGTGACAGAGAGCATGGCGCTGCCGAGGACTGGTACGATTTCTTTGGTTTTGGTCCTTAGTGTGGTGTCGACCCTTGTGAGTTTTGGTCTGTCTCTTTTATGCGGCCACAGTTGTTCAAATTGTTGAGCGCCCATGAGAGAGTGACTCGCTCCCGTATCCAGCTCTATGTTGACAGATATCCCGTTGAGTAGGACCCTCATCATTATAGGAGGCGTCCTGTTGTAGGAGCAGCGGCCATTGATCGTGTTGACCCGCTGTACACAGGTGTCCCGGGTATTGTCCCCACCATCTTCTGGTCAGCTTTCTGACCCATCTGATTCGTATACCAGCCGAGCTGCCGTTTTTTGCACATGCGGGCCAAATGCCCTGTATATTCACAATTTCTGCAAACAGCCTGCTGAAATCGACATCCCCTTGATGAGTGCCCACCCCCACACCTCCAGCACAGACCTGTTCCATTGTTCAAAGAGTTCCCAAAGAATGAACTGCGTCTGGCTGATCTATCTTGAGCTTCTCAGTTTGTAGTTGATTGCTCGCATTGTGGGTTGATGAGGTGTGAACGGCTGTTCCTGTGGCCCCTGATGGCTTCTGTCGAGAACCTGTTCTGCCGGTTTTGTCTGTGTGTTGGGGTAGCAGCTTGTTTAGTGCTGTGAACAACTTCTTCCGATATTTCGTTAGTTGTCATACCTGCATTGTAAATCAACCTGGTTTCTTCTTCCCCTACCAAGAATGTCTGTGCAACCAGTGCTGCTGCCTCTAAGGTCAGGTTCATGGTCTCTGAGCTTTCAGAATATGCCTGGGTGGCCTATTCCTTCAATGAAAAAGTCTCAGAATTTCTCTCCTCAGTTCATCGGAGAACTCACATAAACTAGCCAACCTCTGAAGTTCCGCCACGAAGTCGGGTATGTTCTGGCCCACACAGCATCTGTAGTTGTAGAACCTGTGTCTGGCCATGTATAGGCTGCTCGCTGGCTTCAGGTGGTCTCTTACCAGTGTGCTCAATTCTTCAAACGACTTGCTTGCTGGTTTCTCGGGTGCCAACAGATCCTTCATTAAAGCGTATGTTTTCGAGCCACAGATGGTCAAGAAATGGGCTCTTCTCTTGTCTGCCTTATCGTCGCCTAACCAGTCTTTGGTTACAAAGCTTTTCTGGAGCCTTTCTATAAAGTCCCCTCAATTGTCTCCCGCATTGTACTTTTCATCTGATCCGTTGTTCGCCATTCTGTGGATTCTGTAATCCCATCCTCGTCGCCACTGTAAAGTCCTGTCCCCTCAGTACAGATTCACACGAGGCATGTAGTGAAGTCAAGGTCACTCTGGACATGCACCTTTATTTCACAGCTCTGGAATGCTGCACTTGCCTGAGACCTGACCTTATATACCTGTCTCTTGCAAGTGCACCCCAGTATAAAGTATGCTGGTGGTTACAGGTCATATCTTATTACAGTCATGTATAGCATGTTAGGATACAGTTATATATAATAATGTAAGATGCATGCCACACAATGTGACACCCTTTCCGGGCGAGTGAACAGCACTGTTTTGCCAGTTGAGCTATTCAGCATTCTCTCTCCACAGATGCTGCTTGACTCTCTGCAATTTCCAGCATTTTCTGTTTTTAGTTGCTATAGAACTGTGATCTGTACCCATCGGGCCAGACTTTCCACTATGATCGCTATCGCCCATAGTGTTTTTTTATTTTTCAGGGTCGCTGGAATATCGGCCATTTTAAAAACCACTGGACTCGGCTTTTTAATTTGGGCAATAGCCTTAGCGATGTGAAATGTGCCTTAGCGATGTATTTAGTCGTGCAAGGCTGGCATCCATAGCAATGGCCGTTCTGCGCATGTGCATTTTTTTTTTAACCAATGAAGTTTTCCCACGATTCTGGAGTTCAGGGGTCATCTGCGCATGCTCAGAAGAATCAAAGAGAGGGAGAGAGAGAAGGAGAGAGAAACAAGAGCAGTCATTGGAGTTGATAGTTTTAATTTGAGTATTGTCTGTTTATTCTTAAATCTTGGAGCTGTTTATATAACAATATGTCCAGCAATACAAGTGTCCATGAGAGGAGCCGTCAGGGAGAAGGAAGGTGAAAGCCTTTTCAGACAAAGTGAATGAGGCCGTCATAAATGAGGTGGAAAGTCGATGGGGACAGTTAACCCGGGGTGGGTGTGGGAAACCTCCCCCCTGCACCTATCAAACAATATGGGGCGATATCGCCGCCATTGTATCTTCAGTGGCCCACAATAGGCGTGAGGCAGACCAGTGCCACAAGAGAAGGAACAGCCTGGTTGCTTCGGCAAGAGTAAGTATTAAATTATTACGTTTTAAATTGTAATAATCCACTGAATTGATTAGAATGTAAATCTGCCGGATTGTAATTAAGCTGGGTAATCTTGGGTAGCTTCCCTGCTAAGATTTGGACTGGGGTCAGAACCTACGCCCTTTTAAATTTAATTTTGCTCAGATGCCTTACATTTCATCAATGATATTAATTATTATTATTTAAAAGGAATGACTGGAAACAGACAGACCGCAAACATTCGGCATTTGTATCACGTTAGTCTAGAAGGCGAAGTCTTGTGCGCTGTGAGCAAGTCTTTAACTTGGGCACCGTCTCCTCTTTGGTTACGTTGGTGGAAGGGGGCACGACTGAGCACTGAGGGGTCCGCTCACCTTTACCCAGACTGTGAGTCTCTCCGGCTGCTGTCAGTCACACAGTGACCCAGCCTGGACTGGGAGAGAGCTGCCCTGGCTCACTGTCTGCCCTGGGACACTTTGGGACATTAGCTGCAGCCACACGGAGGTCTCCGAGCACAGCCTAGGGACACGGTGCCCCCTCCCATTCCACTCCTGCCATTCCCAAGCTCACCAGCGGTCCTGATTTCCCCCCCTCCCCTCGGGGACTTCCATCGATTGCAATAACCCGGCTCCCGCCCCTCAGGCGCCGAATGGCACCTTTTCTGGAGATTGTACGCAAGATGTTTGGTGTCAAGCATTAGTTCCTAAACACGATTTTCTCTGAACGTAGATGTTATAACCATGCATCAATTGCATACAAACCGTATTAGCATATAACGTTAACGTTAATGATGAATAGCACGTGGGGTGACTAATTGTGGATTACTATATCTGTTGTGTTTCTGTAATTGTACTTCATGGATTAGCTTATGCCATGCTCTTGTCACATTTGCAGAGGAAGATATCCAAGAATCAGGCGGAGCGGAGGTGGACTGGAGGAGGGCCTGCTGACCTGCACCCTCTCACTGATCTGGAGGAACGTGCTGCAGCCTGAGTGGGCACCCATAATCGTTCTACCACTCGTGGTGGTGCAGATCCCATTGTTGCGCCACGTGAGTAATGTGTAAACCAGTGGGAATTTAAAGTAATTTAATGGCATTTCATTATAATATATGAATTATGTAATGTTATGCATGTAGTTTCTGTACTCTCATGTTAATCATATGTAATGTCTCTCGTTCACATTTATTGCAGTAGTGTTGCTCCTTGTACATATGCCTGTGCAGCGCAAGCATTCTCATGTCTCCCCTTCTCGTCCAATAACCTCAGTTATGTTTTGCAGCTATCCAGACTCCCAGGCGCAACGGGAGGTCCCTGGATCATTACCTTTAACGCTGCAGGTGGTCATTACCACGGTGCGGAAGAAGAAACCGAGGAGGAGGAAGATGACCAGCTGTCATCTGTGGTACCTGCGGCCGCGCAATCAACGGATGAAGTAGCGGAGCCAAGCGGCTTGCAGCAGGCCACTCCAAGGCATCCAGTGCCCATGCCGACCCCATGGAGGCGAGGTAGGCACGCGCTGCGACAGGCAGATCCAAATGAGGACATGGTGTCACTGTCGAAGGCGAGCATCAACATTGGTGGAGAGCTCCTCCAGGCGTTTGGTGGGTTGACCGGCAACATTGACACATTGACTGCATGAATAAGGGCCAAATGGCCGACTACTGCTCCTAGATTCTATGCTTCTATGTCTATAACAGAGGGCATGGAGCGGATAGTTGTGGCAATGGGGTGAACGATCAACTCTGTCGATTCCTTGTGGCTCGCGATAGTTTCAGGAGACGGCACTGCACCCCAAGGTGCCGTCCCACAAACCAGAACGACAGATGCGAGACAGGAGGAAGAACTTCCTTCTGACTCGGAAGGTGTTTCTTCGGAAACGTCTTCTCCTCCAGCCACTGAGGTGATTCTGCCCAAGTCACCCCGCTCCTGCCCACCCCCCCATAGCAGCAGGCATTGAGGTGCCCTGATGCAAGATGTCTTGGTCCTATTACTCGGGGAGTTACTGGGAAATGAGAAGTTAATACAAGGGGATGGGGGGGGCGGGGAGGGGTCGGTAAAGGTGCAGGAGGGAAGCGTGGCCGCAGGTAGAGAGGGGAGGTGCTGTATATTGTTATTGTTTTTGATAAAAATACATTTTTGTTGAATGTTCACTGTTTGGGATGGTGGGAGGGTGTTGTTATATTGTTACAAATGTTGTTGACTGTTGGGGGTTTGGGAGGGGGGGTGTTATATATATGCGGCAGTCCGAGGGGCCAGTATCGCGAGAGGAGCGGTGCGGGAGGATAAAGGACGGCGGCAGCGAGTCAGAGTGGTGGCAGTCCGAGGGGCCAGCTGGTGCCGAGGCCGAAGGTAAAACAAAGAAGTGGAAAGAAATCGAAGGGTGACATCACAGCCAAGTGGGTAAGTGATTGGCTGGTGGATTGGTGAGTATTTAATCTTTTTTTTCTTCTTTTTATTTGCTTGTCAGTAGGTAACCTTTGACATTGTTGCCAAATTAAGTTAATCTAAGAGTTAAGTCATGGCAGGAGAGCCCAGACCCATGTCATGCTCCTCCTGTGGTATGTGGAAAATCAGGGACGCTTCCAGTGTCCCTGACTACTATGTGTGCAGGAAGTGCATTCAGCTGCAGCTCCTGACAGACCGCATTGTGGCACTGGTGCTGCACATGGATTCACTCTGGAGCATCCGCGATGCTAAGGATGTCATGAATAGCACGTTTAGTGAGTTGGTCACACCACAGGTAAAGGTTACTCAGGCTGATAGGGAATGGATGACCATCAGGCAGAGCAGCGGAAGGAAGGTAGTGCAGGGATCCCCTGCGGTCATCCCCCTCCAAAACAGGTACACCACCTTGGGTTCTGTTGGGGGGGGATGACTCATTGGGGAGCAGCCAAGTTCATGAGACCATGGGTGGCTCTTCTGCACAAGAGGGCAGGAAAAAGAGTGGGAGAGCTATAGTGGTAGGGGATGCTATTGTAAGGGGAATAGATAGGCGTTTCTGCGGCCGCAATCGAGACTCCAGGATGGTATATTGCCTCCCTGGTGCAAGGGTCAAGGATGTCTCGGAGCAGCTGCAGGACATTTTTGAGGGGGAGGGTGAACAGCCAGTTGTCGTGGTGCATATAGGTACCAACGATATAGGTAAAAAACGGGATGAGGTCCTATAAGATGAATTTAGGGAGCTAGGAGTTAAATTAAAAAGTAGGATCTCAAAGATAGTAATCTCAGGATTGCTACCAGTGTCACGTGCTAGTCAGAGTAGAAATAGCAGGATAGCTAAGATGAATATGTAGCTTGAGGAGTGGTGCAGGATTCAAATTCCTGGGGCATTGGAACCGGTTCTGGGGAGGTGGGACCAGTAAAAACTGGATGGTCTGCACCTGGGCAGGACTAGAACCTGTCCTAGGGGGAGTGTTTGCTAGTGCTGTTGGGGAAGGGTTAAACTAATATGGCAGAGGGATGGGAACCTATGCAGGGAGACAGAGGGAAGTGAAATGGAGGCAGAAGCAAAGTAAAAGTGGAGGGCAGAGAAACCCAAGGTAAAAATCAAAAAGGGCCACATTACAGCAAAATTCTAAAGGGACAATGTGTGTTAAAAAGACAAGCCTAAAGGCTCTGTGCCTCAATGCAAGGGGTATTCGTAATGAGGTGGACGAATTAACTGCGCAGGTAACTATTAAAGAATATGATATCATTGGGATTATGGAGACATGGCTCCAGGGTGACCAAGGCTGGGAACTCAACATCCAGGGGTATTCAACATTCAGGAAGGATTGACAGAAAGGAAAAGGAGGTGGGGTAGCGTTGCTGGTTAAAGAGGAAATTAACGGAATAGTAAGGAAAGACATTAGCTTGGATAATATGCAATCTGTATGGGTAGAGCTGCGGAATACCAAAGAACAGAAAACGCTAGTGGGAGTTGTGTACAGACCACCAAACAGTAGTAGTGAGGTTGGGGGCAGCATCAAACAAGAAATTAGGGATGCATGCAATAAAGGTACAGCAGTTATCATGGGCGACTTTAATCTGCATATAGATTGGGTTAACCAAACTGGTAGCAATACGGTGGAAGAGGATTTCCTGGAGTGTATTCGGGATGGTTTTCGAGACCAATATATCGAGGAACCTACTAGAGGGCTGGCCATCCTAGACTGGGTGATGTGTAATGAGAAAGGACTAATTAGCAATCTTGTTGTGCGAGGCCCCTTGGGGAAGAGTGACCATAATATGGTAGAATTCTTTATTAAGATGGAGAGTAACATCTTAATAGTTAATTCAGAGATTAGGCTCCTGAACTTAAGGAAAAGTAACTTCAATGGTATGAGACATGAATTGGCTAGGATAGACTGGCAAATGATACTTAAAGGGTTGACGGTGGATAGGCAATGGCAGATATTTAAAGGTCACATGGATGAATTTCAACAATTATACAACCCTGTCGGGAGTAAAAATAAAATGAGGAAGGTGGCTCAACCGTGGCTAACAAGGGAAATTAAGGATAGTGTTAAATCCAAGGAAGAGGCATATAAATTGGCCAGAAAAAGCAGCAAACCTGAGGACTAGGAGAAATTTAGAATTCAGCAGAGGAGGACAAAGGGTTGAATTAGGAGGGGGGAAATAAGTATGAGAGGAAGCTTGCTGGGAACATAAAACTGACTGCAAAAGCTTCTATAGATATGTGAAGAGAAAAAGATTAATGAAGACAAACTTAGGTCCCTTGCAGTCAGTATCAGGTGAATTTATAATACGGAACAAAGAAATGGCAGACCAATTGAACAAATACTTTGGTTCTGTCTTCACGAAGGAAGACACAAATAACCTTCCGGAAATACTAGGGGACCGAGGGTCTAGCGAGAAGGAGGAACTGAAGGAAATCCTTATTAGTCAGGAAATTGTGTTAGAGAAATTGTTGGAATTGAAGGCCGATAAATCCCCAGGGCATGATAGTCTGCATCCCAGGGTACTTAAGGAAGTGGCCCTAGAAATAGTGGATGCATTGGTGATCATTTTCCAACAGTCTATCGACTCTGGATCAGTTCCTGTGGACTGGAGGGTAGATAATGTAACACCACTTTTTAAAAAAGGAGGGAGAGAAAACGGGGAATTATAGACCAGTTAGCCTGACATCAGTAGTGGGGAAAATGTTGGAATCAATTATTAAAGATGAAATAGCAGCGCATTTGGAAAGCAGTGACAGGATCAGTCCAAGTCAGCATGGATTTATGAAAGGGAAATCATGCTTGACAAATCTTCTTGAATTTTTTGAGGCTGTAACTAGTAGAGTGAACAAGGGAGAATGTATTGACGTGGATAGAGAATTGGTTGGCAGACAGGAAGCAGAAAGTCGGGATAAACAGGTCCTTTTCAGAATGGCAGGCAGTGACTAGTGGGGTGTCGCAGGGCTCAGTGCTGGTACCCCAGCTATTTACAATATACATCAATGATTTAGATGAAGGAATGGAGTGTAATATCTCCAAGTTTGCAGATGACACTAAGCTGGGTGGCAGTGTGAGCTGTGAGGAGGATGCTAAGAGGCTGCAGGGTGACTTGGACAGGTTAGGTGAATGGGGACATGCATGGCAGATGCAGTATAATGTAGATAAATGTGAGGTTATCCATTTTGAGGGCAAAAACACAAAGGCAGAATATTATCTGAATGGCGACAGATTAGGAAAAGGGGAGGTGCAACAAGACCGGGGTATCATGGTACATCAGTCATTGAAAGTTGGCATGCAGGTACAGCAGGCAGTGAAACATATGAAGAAGACATATGGTATGTTGGCCTTCATAGCTAGGAACAGGGAGGTCTTACTGCAGTTGTTCAGGGCCTTGGTGAGGCCTCACCTGGAATATTGTGTTCAGTTTTGGTCTCCTAATCTGAGGAAGGACGTTCTTGCTATTGAGGGATTGCAGCAAAGGTTCACCAGACTGAATCCCGGGATGGCAGGACTGACATGAGGAGAGACTGGATCGACTGGGCCTGTATTCAGTGGAGTTTAGAAGAATTAGAGGGGATTGCATAGAAACATAAAATTCTGATGGGACTGGACAGGTTAGATGCAGGAAGAATGGTCCTGATATTGGGGAAGTCCAGAACCAGGGGTCACAGTCTAAGGATAAGGGGTAGGCCATTTAGGACTGAGATGAGGAGAAACTTCTGCACTCAGAGAATTATTAATCTGTGGAATTCTCTACCACAGAGAGTTGTTGATGCCAGTTCGTTAGATATATTCAAGAGGGAGTTAGATATGGCCCTTATGGCTAAAAGGATCAAGGGGTATGGAAAGAAAGCAGGAAAGGGGTACTGAGGGAATGATCAGCCATGATCTTATTGAATGGCCGAAGGCTAGAAGGGCTGAATGGCCTACTCCTGCACCTATTTTCCATGTTTCTATGTTTGTTCAAAAAATGTTCACTTTTGTCTTAAATTATTAAACATTTTATTTAACTTTACAATTGTCATGAAGTATCTTCTAATAACCTAAGGTAAAACATCAATTTAAGGGTTGCAAACAATGGCTCTGCCAGGCAAGAATGAAACGTAACGCAACTGTAACTGTTACCACGGAAGTTCATGCAAAGCGTTCATTTATTTGCTGCTGACACTCGAGTTTTGCAGCTGCGTAACCACAACGGGGCTTTTCCAGTGTTGTGGAGTTGGGCGGGGGTGCATGGGTCCTTCACGTCCTCGTCCTCGTCCTCGTCCTCGTCCTCGTCCTCGTCCTCGTCCTCGTCCTCGTCCTCGTCCTCGTCCTCGTCCTCGTCCTCGTCCTCGTCCTCGTCCTCGTCCTCGTCGCGGGCCCATCTAGCAATTCTTGTCCGCTCCTGATAGCTAGGTTATGCAACATGCAGCACACCACAATGAACTCAGCGACCTGCTCAGGGTGTTATTATAGGTTGCCTCCTGAGTGGTCCAGACATCTGAAGCGCTGCTTAAGTGCTCTAATTGTCTTTTCAATTATATTGCGTTTAGCGATATGGCTTTTGTTGTAGCGCTTCTCGGCTTCCGTCTGGGGCTTACACAGTGGAGTCATGAGCCAGCTGGCAAGACCATATCCTTTAGAGCCCAATGTCCAACCGTGACCTTGTGGATGACTCTTAAACAGGTCAGAGACAGTGCTCTCATACAAGATGTGCGCATCATGGATGCTCCCTGGAAAATTTGCATTTACTACCTTGATTATTTGCTTGTGGTTGACAACGAGCTGCACATTCAGGGAGTGGAATCCCTTTCAGTTCCGAAACACCCCTGCATCCTGTAAAAGGTGCTCACAGGGTGATGTGCATACAGTCTGTTGCTTCCTACACCTTGGGGAAGTTAGCTATTCTTGAGAACCCCAAAGCCCTCAGTCTGTGCCTCCCTCGTCATAGGGAAGTTTATAAAGTCCATCCTACATGCATAAAGGGCTTCGGTCACCTGTCAAATGCAGCAATGTGTGGCGTGCTGAGAGATACCGCAAATGTCGCCAGCTGAGGTCCGAAAGGAGCCCGATGCAGAGAAGGAAAGTACCGCAGTAACCTTAACCTCAACGGGCAGTGCGGTCCTGATTGTGCTGGTAAGATGCAGATCTCCCTTAATTAGCTGGTATATCTCACTGATGACCTCCTTTCGGAAGCACGGCCTCCTAACGCACGTATTATCGGACAAGTCCGGATTTAATCGCTTATCCCTGTAAATGCGTTGGGTATAACGTCTCCTCCTCCTCAGCAGTCTGCCACTATCTTGATTGAGCACATAATGCTCTTCAATGAACCTTCTCCCATCTCTATTCTGCAGCATGTGATTAGTAATCAATACTGGTTGAGAAATTAGAGGCCCCATCACTAAGTCGCTATGAATGCCCTTAATTTGTCCTCAACAAATACAAATGTGATTAGATGATTGGAAACATTCAAAAACATCCTTAAAATCACTCACAAATTGATTCTCCTCACAAGCACTTAAAGCAGCCTTTTACCACAGGACCTCAGTTAGAAAATGGAGCTTGTAGTGCCGAGTACTGCCGAGTTAAGAGGCTCAATTGTCCCCAGTGATTTGCACCGTTTTTTTGGAGCAAGCTGCTTTTTTTGGCCTAAGTTGAAAAACCAGTTTCCTCAATCAATTTGCACCAGCGTAACTCAGTTAGTGATGAATTTTTTAGGTCAGTTTTTTTTTCAGCCAAAGGGGGTGTAACCAGCCACCTATGCCAATTCTGGCCATTTAGGCAAGTTTGGTCAGCTGAGAGTTACTCCAGTTCTGCTTAGGCCAGTGTATGTGGCCTCTGCAGAAAAACCTTCTGGAGAGTTAAGGAAATCGGCGCAGGTAAGGAAATCGGCGCAGCGGATGCCCGGACACACTAAAAGAATTGAAAAACACATAGCAGCAACCTACCTCCAACCCTGCCCGAAGGCTGTCCGAAGAGAGATTCAGCTCGCATTGTGTCCCGGGGACCGAGAATGGGACCGGATCGACAAGCCCTTCGGGTGGGGTTGGAGGTAAATTGCTGCTATGTGTTTTTCAATTCTTTTAATGTGTTGGGAGCTGGCTGTATGCTTCACTTTTCAGCCTGGTTACCATGGCAGCCCGATCTTTTTGGCGCAGATCAAGGCTCCACCCCCAAAAGTAAAGGTGGGTTTACACCGCGCCAAAATGAAGAAATCCAACAGGGAAATGTAGAATAATTTTTTTTGCTGTACTTAGGCCTTAAAAAATCCGGAGTAACTCTTCAAGTACACCAAATAAATGCTTTGGGGAAAATTGAGCCCTCTGTCAGGTGATTACAGCTTTTCTTCAGCGACTTTTTCGGTCAGCAATCATTTGGGCGAATTGTGGGCGAATGCCGAAAGTAGCGCTCGGCGATAATTTGGGCCATAATTGGGCGCTGGTTTCCATTATGGAACACTATTCTCGACCTTGCACAAGGATGACATAATTATTTATTTTTTTAAATAGGCCAGGCGATGCAGCTCATTCAGCAGTGCCGAAAGTTGTACCAGTGATAAATGAGCTATAATCAGGCACTAGTTTCAATTTATCATCAAATATGGGCGATAGCCTGAATCTCAGCACTTATATGGGTGCTAAATGGGCGATGATGTGCCGAAAGTCTAGCCTGAAGATCGTTTCCTCGCTGTGTTTATTCTAAGTTGCTGGTTATTGTTTTAGTATTATTTCCTTCTTTTCAAAGAATTGCGCTCACACCTCAAGTGACAAACACGAGCCCATTAAACTGAAGATCTGTATGCACCCTTTCCGGGAACACTCACCTTTCCGGGCGAGTGAACGCCGCTGTTTTGCCAGTGGTGAGCTGTTCAGCATTCTGTAGCCAGTCTGGAAACAAGCAGCAAGCTACACTCTCGCTAGAGTTAATAAAGGCAGGCTTCCGGTGGGAGACGTGTGTAATTGCTCTGAAATTCACTGGCAGCTTTATGAACCCCTCACCATTCACCGTGCTGATCAAAGCAATTTCTCTTCACAATGACAAAATCAATTTTTAAAGTGTTCCTTTCAGCTGGCCGACTTGCGATTTTTGCATTCGGTCCAATCAAAAGCAAAAAGAGAAGTCATTACTGGAGCGGGAGTTGGGGAATGAACACGGAGAAATGAGACAAAGTGGGAAGTGTCAGAGGTTTGAATCTTCAGTGCTCATTAAGTGGCAGTGCTGTTGCAAACTAGCGCCTAATATATACCTTCAAACCACCGACAACTGCTTAATCAGCTTCTGGCTCACAACTCTTTGAAATAATACAATTCAACCGCGTGCCCCCTTGTTAACGGAACCACCAAAACCCGCAATTTCACAAAAAAACGTGAAAGGGAATCTCAACACATCAAATTAAAATTCTGTTCCCTATTGTAATGATGCACATGAGCCAGAGTGTCCCTGGAGCTGCAGTATTTCCGTGCGAAGTGGGCGCCGGAGGGACTGGAGTGCATCATCACCTCCGGCAACCAAATTTTAATTTGAACCACGAAATGTCTAAAATTTAATTTGTTTAAATTTGCCGGTTTTAGTGCCTCCCTCCCCCCTTTAATCAGGGGGCACTTGATTTAATGATTTATTGTTTTACAGATACAGCAAAATAGTTGTAATGATGCACTCCGGTTCATTGAGTGGCTGTGACCCACCGTAGCAGTCTTCTTCGGTTTCTGTCCAATTCAGATCATAATTTCTTACTCTCCCACTGTACACGAGCTTCCCTGGGCAATGAGGACTCCACTTCTGATGAGGCCCTTTCATTATTGGTAAAGGGAGAGGTGCAACGAGACCTGGGTGTCATGGTACATCAGTCATTGAAGGTTGGCATACAGGCAACAGGCGGTGAAGAAGGCAAATGGCATGTTGGCCTTCATAGCAAGAGAATTAGAGTATAGGAGCAGGGTGGTCTTATTACAGTTGTACAGGGCCTTGGTAAGGCCACACCTTGAATATTGTGTACAGTTTTGGTCTCCTAACCTGAGGAAGGGCATTCTTGCTATTGAGGGAGTGCAGCGAAGGTTCACCAGACTGATTCCCGGGATGGCAGGACTGACATATGAAAAAAGACTGGATCGACTAGGTTTGTATTCAATGGAATTTAGAAGAATGAGAGGGGATCGCATAGAAACATATAAAATTCTGATGGGATTGGACAGGTTAGATGCAGGAAGAATGTTCCCGATGTTGGGGAAGTCCAGAACCAGGGGCCACAGTCTAAGGATAAGGGGTGAGCCATTTAGGACCGAGATGAGGAGGAACTTCTTCACTCAGAGAGTTGTGGGCATGTGGAATTTTCTACCACAGAAAGTTGTTGAGGCCAGTTCGTTAGATAGAGTCAAAAGGGAGTTAGATGTGGCTCTCAAGGGATCAAGGGGTATGGAGAGAAAGCAGGAATGGGGTACTAAAGCTGCATGATCAGCAATGATCATATTGAATGGTGGTGCAGGCTCGAAGGGCCAAATGGCCTACTCCTGCACCTATTTTCTATGTTTCTATTATCGGGCATCACTCTGGCTCCACAGTGGGTAACGAGGATTCTGCTGCACACATTCCCTTCGGATATGATACTGATTTCTAAAATGCTGAGGAAATGAATAATGTAAATTCAAATTAAAAGAAATTAAATATGTGGGAAATGATGGTTCCTGATCTTCTGGGTCCACCACAATGTCACACTGCGGAAGAAAACAGGATCAGGGACGAGTCGTGTATAAGGTTAGACTTTTACTTGATCTCCCCATTGGATGGTGACAGAAATTTAACATCGCATTGGCCGTGAAATCCCGGCCTCCCTGGGTCTGTGCGGAGTTTCTACGGACTCGGGAAGGCATCGGAAATGCCAGTTTTCAGCGGGCAATGCGCATACGCTGGAAACCAGCATTTCCGATCTGTCAAGTTTCTGGCTTGACAGATGTCCGCATCTCGGGAGCGAGGACACTTGTCCGTGGAAATTTCTGATATTTATGCTTACAAATGTCCTCAAAACTCTTGCGCCTGAAAAAGCAAGCACATAGCCTACTTTTACAGGTGCAAGTGTCTTAAAAACACAAAAACATCTAAAAATAAAGTTATTAAAACATCTATTATCATTAAAAACCCTCCCCACAACGGTAAGTTTATTTAGAAAAACTTTTAAAAATCAGGAAATTACTTTTTTTAAGATTAATAACTTTAATTTAAATGAATGTAGTATAATAATTTTCTATTTTTTATTTGTGTTTTGGGTGTTTGGGACTGTGTTTTGGGTGTTTCGGGCTCTATCACAATCATTGTAATAAGAGTTTAGGACCCTGCGGAACTCCTATTACTATGATACATTACCTGATTGGCTGCCCAGAGCCACGTGACTCCAGCTCGAGGCCTGCGCACGCGTCGATGTGCACGCGCTGCGTCTCGCAGTCAGAGCAGGCCACAGCAGCGGAAGGTCCATCGTGGGCACCAGCTTACGGTAGGTGCATATTTTTTCTCTAAAATGCCCGCGGGAAGGACAAACCGGAATTTCAGGGCCAATATCTCAGGAGTTCATGACAGAGTGGATTGTATATAATAAATATGTGGATTGTACATAGAATGACATAAAAATTACAGCACAGAAACAGGCCATTTGGTCCAACTGATCTATACCAATGTTTATGCTCCACACGAGCCTCCTCCCACCCTACTTCAGCCACCCTGATCAGCATCATCTTCTATTCCTTTCTCCCTCATATACTTATCTACCTTCCCTTTAAATGCAGCCACGCTGTTTGCCTCAAGTATTCCACATGGTAGCAAGTTCCACATTCTAACCACTCTCTGGGGAAAGACCGGTTAACCTGACATCAGTAGTGGGGAAAATGTTGGAATCAATCATTAAGGATGAAATAGCAGTGCATTTGGAAAGCAGTGACAGGATCGGTCCAAGTCAGCATGGATTTATGAAAGGGAAATCATGCTTGACGAATCTTCTGGAATTTTTTGAGGATGTAACTAGCAGTGTGGACAAGGGAGAACCAGTGGATGTGGTGTATTTGGAATTTCAAAAGGCTTTTGACAAGGTCCCGCACAAGAGATTTGTGTGCAAAATCAAAGCGCATGGTATTGGGGGTAATGTACTGATGTGGATAGAGAACTGGTTGGCAGACAGGAAGCAGAGAGTCAGGATAAACGGGTCCTTTTCAGAATGGCAGGCAGTGACTAGTGGAGTGCCGCAGGGCTCAGTGCTGGGACCCCAGCTCTTTACAATATACATTAACGATTTGGATGAAGGAATTGAGTGTAATATCTTCAAGTTTGCAAATGACACTAAACTGGGTGGTGGTGTGAGCTGTGAGGGGGACGCTAAGAGGCTGTAGGGTGACTTGGACAAGTTCGGTGAGTGGGCAAATACATGGCAGATGTAGTATAATGTGGATAAATGTGAGGTTATCTATTTTGGGGGCAAAAACACGAAGGCAGAATATTATCTGAATAGCGGCAGATTAG
The DNA here is from genome assembly GCF_044704955.1 of Pristiophorus japonicus. Taxonomy (NCBI): domain Eukaryota; kingdom Metazoa; phylum Chordata; class Chondrichthyes; family Pristiophoridae; genus Pristiophorus; species Pristiophorus japonicus. The sequence goes on from NC_091997.1 coordinate 47,170,984, forward strand.
GAAAAGGGGAGGTGCAACGAGACCTGGGTGTCATGGTTCATCAGTCAATGAAGGTTGGCATACAGGTACAGCAGGCGGTGAAGAAGGCAAATGATATGTTGGCCTTCATAGCTAGGGGATTTGAGTATAGAAGCAGGGAGGTCTTACTGCAGTTGTACAGGGCCTTAGTGAGGCCTCACCTGAAATATTGTGCTCAGTTTTGGTCTCCTAATCTGAGGAAGGATGTTCTTGCTATTGAGGGAATGCAGCGAAGGTTCACCAGACTAATTCCAGGGATGGCTGGACTGTCATATGAGGAGAGACTGGATCAACTGGGCCTTTATTCACTGCAGTTTAGAAGGATGAGACGGGATCTCATAGAAACGTTTAAGATTCTGACGGGACTGGACAGGTTAGATGCACAAAGAATGTTCCCGATTTTGGTAAGTCCAGAACCAGGGGACATAGTCTTAGGATAAAGGGCCGGCCATTTAGGACTGAGATGAGGAGAAACTTCTTCACTCAGAGAGTTGTTGATGCAAGTTCATTGGATATATTCAAGAAGGAGTTAGATATGGCCCTTACAGCTAAGGGGATCAAGGGATATGGAGAGAAAGCAGGAAAGGGGTACTGAGGGAATGATCAGCCATGATCTTATTGAATGGTGGTGCAGGCTCGAAGGGCCGAATGGCGTACTCCTGCACCTATTTTCTGTGTTTCTATGTTTCTATGTTTCTATGAAAGTGGATTATACATGATAGAGTGGATTATATTTTAAGTGGGTTATACATGCTCACTGCAAGCAGCAACTTTGAGAGGTCAGATGACTTGTCCTTGCACAAGGCTTTCATATGTTCGAATTGAGTTCTGTGATTACTGCTAGCACTCTTGCCTCTGGGTCAGAAGGTCGTGGGTTCAAACCCAACTCCATGACGTGAGCACATAATCTAGGTTGACATTCTAGTGCAGAACTGAGGAGTGCTGCAATGTTGAGGTGCCATCTTGCGGGTCAGACACTTTTCCAAACTGCCGTCTGCCTTTTCGGGAGAACGCTAAAGATCCCAAGAGCAGAGAGCTGTCCCAGTATCCTGGCTGGTGTTCCTCCCTCAATCAACGCTGCCAAAATCAGATTAACTGTTTGTGAGATCTTGCTGTGTGAAGATTGGTTGCTGTGTTTCCCTACATAACAAGAATGACTGCACTTCAAAAGTAATTCCTTGGACATGAAATTCTTTGGGATGTGGTTGTGATAAGATGCAACATTAATATAAATTCTTTCTTCTACTGGTCTGAACAGGTTGTTGAATATGGAATTGAGTACCCTTTCTGGGCCCAGGAGTCCTCAAGTCACGACCAACAACAACAACAACTTGTATTTATATAGCACCTTTAACGTATAAAACATCCCAAGGCACTTCACAAGAGTATAATAAGACAAAACAAATAAATTTGACACCGAGCCACATAAGAAGAAATTACTGCAGGTGACCAAAAGCTTGGTCAAAGAGGTAGGTTTTAAGGAGCATCTTAAAGGAGGAAAGAGACGTAGAGAGGCGGAGAGGTTTAGGGAGGGAGTTTCTGAGCTTGGGGCCTATAATCAGGGATGCTCAAGAGGGCAGAATTAGAGGAGCGCAGATGTCTCGGGAGGGTTGTGGGGCTGGAGGAGATTACAGAGATAGGGAGGGGCGAGGCCATGGAGGGATTTGTAAACAAGGATGAGAATTTTGAAATGGAGGCGTTGTTTAACCGTGAGCCAATGTAGGTCAGTGCGCACAGGGGTGATGGGTGAGCGGGACTTAGTGTGAGTTAGGACTCGGGCTGCCGAGTTTTGGATGACTTCAAGTTTACGTCAAGTAGAATGTGGGAGGCCAGCCAGGAGTGCATTGGAATAGTCAAGTCTAGAGGTAACAAAGGCATGGATGAGGGATTCAGCAGCAGATGAGCTGAGGCAAGGGCGGAGACAGGCGATGTTATGGAGGTGGAAAGAAGTGGTTTTAGTTATGCTGCGGATATGTAGCCGGAAGCTCATTTCAGTGGCCCTGCCGGAGGTTGCTGCACCAATGGGAAGGCATCTCATTAGCATGTGGCAGACAGGTGCCAAGTGCCACCGAGGGCACATCTGTAATGGTTGTCTGCCCCATGCCCATCGAAAGTCCAGCCTTGTTCCGCCATTGGCCCAGCTCTCCCCTCCCAACTCTAGAATCCATTCTATCGACCAACCCCCAGAGCAATGGGGCCACCAGTGAGTCCCCACATATCTCCTTTTATAGACTGGTGACCCTCCACTCACATGGGGACCGGCTGCCACACACAGGAGAAGGAACTCGGATCTGGAGAGTCCAGTGCCCCCGCCCCAGCTATGACCAGGTCTCTACCATTCCCCCAACACAGTCCAGGTTCGATTCCAGACTTTCTGTCTGTTCTGCTATATGTTTGGTAAGTGTAGGAGCTGCAAATTCGATCTTCTGTCGCCCCACTTAGCACCCCAGACGGGTCGGCAATGGCGGCGGTAAGCACTTGCACCCGGCTGGCCAGCTTCCAGCGCCCGCCGGGACATTCGGTGCCGGTATCAATGGGACGTGGAGCGCTACCGTCCGGGCGAGGCGAGTCGGTGTGCAACGCCCCTGGATTCAACACCAGCTCCAATTTTGGTTGCTGCCCGATACGTAGCGCCCCGTAGCGCCCCCTAGTGGGAATGTCCGTGAAAGCAGGCGTTCTGAGCTGTAGCAGCCGCAGGTGAGGTAAGTAATGCCGACCTCAGGTATGTATTCGTATTTTTACATTTTTGGGGGGCGATTTATGTTGTGGTGGCATGAGCTATGTATTGGGAATGTATTCGTTGGGTTTTTTTCAGGGTTTTAACACCCCCCCCCCCCGCAGTCCTCTGTTATGGCACTCCGAGGCCGGCTGTTTAGCTCGGGATTTTCCCTTGCCCAGCCGGCCTAGTGCCCTAAAAGAGGTATGCAATGCCTCCTTAGTGCCCAGCTCCAAACTCCGGGCCCAGCTGATGAATTTTGTGGCAAACTGTTATATATGCAGGCTATAGGTATACTCTTTGTGTAGTCACTGTATAATTGCATCAGATGGAGACTTGTTTACCTGATGTACTATCAATAAGGTTTATGCTGTGTATATACTATGCTGGCACCACTAGAGGGTGCAACTGGTGGAGACTGGGGTTTCCTTGCCCTGCTGACAGGGGCTGTACAAAAGGGGAGCCACCATGCGGCTGCCTCACTCTGGAGTTATGAATAAAGGACCAAGGTCACTGCAGTTTGAGTCCAACACATTGCCTCATGGAGTCATTCACAAGTTCACCACAGA